>NC_142091.1:32517184-33725621 GCF_054644295.1 Miniopterus natalensis
CATTTATCAAATACACACATAGATGTGAGTGTATATAAATGAAGAAGAAAAAATAGAAGGATGTATAGCAAAATGTTAACCGTCATTATCCCCAGTAGGGGGTGTGGGTAGGGAAAGATTATAGGTGATTTTTCATTCCTTTCCGTTTGGCTGTATGTTCTCTAATCCATATATATTACTCTTTTCAGAAGGGTTAAAAACTGTGATTATTTTTTTTTAAAAAGGGTCACTATTCTATGTATTATTTTATTTGCCTCCTAAGCAACTCAGTTATAAAGGTGCTAATGTTATCCCATTTTATAGAGGAGGAAACTGCATAGCTCTGCGGCAGACTCAGGCCTCCTGATTTCATTGTCAGGCTGCCCGTGTGGTGTAAGAACATGGCAGCACACACCGTGCTGGGAAAGGGCCGTCTACCAACCCCGTCAGTTCAGGCTAAGGTTGAAACCTGGAGAGGGGAAAGGCCCTGAGTGAGACACATGATTTTTGAACAAGGACACATCCTCAATTATCTTTTTCTTGGGCAGGGTCTGGGGATCAGAAGGCAGGGCAAGGATCTGGCCGCCTATTCACCAGAAGCCCTGACTTTATCTGTTACACTAGCTAGACCAGAAGGGCGAGGGACAAAGCGTTCTGATGTACAGCAGTGAATACAGTTTTGTTTTTTGTTTTGTCTTCTAAAAGGTCACTTTGATAAATGATTTATGTTGCCAAAATCACATTGCTTAGAATTTTTTTCTTTTTAAGCTTTGCAAAGTACGTTTCCTCTATCTTTTTTAAACTTTTTTTTCCTGTTCTTCATGTATTTTTCCTCTTTTGAATCTTAGGCATATCTCCATTTATTTAGAGCTCTTGTGGTGATTATGCTATTTGGAGTTTTGCTTGTTTACCTGAATAGTGATCCTGTTTCTATCCTCTGTGCCTGGTACTTAGTTTCATGAGTGAATGATGACTGAATTGTGGGCATGGTATGCAGTGAAAAGTCTGGGTTCAGCTCGTAAAAGAAACCTGAGCTCAAGGGCAGTGAGGAGCAGTGCTTGTATGATCTGGAATCAGTGTGTGACCCTATCAATGTGAGGGTGCTGCTTCCAGAGAAGGGAGATTCTAGAGCACTGCAGTTCATAGGGTTCTGGGGTTCCATTCACCTGAGCCTCCGGCCCTCGTAACAGATAAAGCAGTGTTGTCAACCATGAGCAAGGGACAGTGGCATCTACTTCAGAAGGAGTTGGGCTTTGAAGTTTGATGGATGTGGGTTTGAATCTTGGTCGTAAGACTAACTAGCTGTGCATATTTAGGATAACCTCTGTGTGCCTCAGTTTCATCTTCTGAAAGCTAGGGGTGATAATAGTCCCCACTTTATAGGACTATTGTAAGGATTAAATGAATGAGTACGTGTAGAAGAGAACCTGGCACATCATGACCATTGAATAAGTGTCAGCTATTATTATTATTATCGACAATAATAGAATATAACATTCCTAGAATAGTGCTTGGCCAGTGGCATATCTTGGAACATGTTTACTCCCCAGACAAGGTGTGACTTTGTTGTCCATTTAGGGCTGGGTGTAACTGACTGCTTCTGAATGGGTTTCCCTTCCTGGGACTCTGCCTCATCTCATGGTGATTGGTGATGCCTGAGCTGTTACATTACTTACCAAACAGAAGGTTTTCTCAGAGTGTAGTTTCTAGAGAATTGTGTGAACTTTCCATTCAGCGTTGTGTTTTCTATTAGAAATAAAACAGTAACCACAGCAGGTAGCCTGGAATTTACAGTCCAGCCTTAGGGCCCGCCATCCTGCAATTTTAGAGACCAAACACTTTCCCCCCAGATGTTTATTTAAAAAATACTTAACAGAGCATTAAAGTAATTTCTTATAGAAAGGAGAAGGGCCTTAATTTTTATTCTGTGGCTCGCTCCAGCTGGTAACTACTTGAGACTTGAAGATGAACATTGACTTGGACCAAATAACACTGCCTTCCTTTCCTGAAGGTGCATGATTTGAGCACTGGTTAACCTTCTCTTAGGAGCCCTGTTTCTCAGGTCTTTATATTTGGATGCTGTCTTCTGGGTTCTCTGCTTGTTTCTTTACCTCTGTCAGAGATGGAGAAGTAAATGTGTGGCAAACAATCTAAGCACAGAAAAAAAATGCAGCCCCGTCCTGGGTTCCCTGTTCATAGACTTACGAAAGCAGCGAACTGTGGTCTGTGGGTGGTCCACAGAGCAGCAAATCTTTCAGCTATCCTGTGCCTGTCTCCGAATTTTATTTTATTTTCACTGTTAACAGCTTGAGTTTTAATTAACATACTGTGTCCCTGAGCTTTTATTCAGAGTTTGACCTTGCTTTTTATTTAGATTACTACATTGTGGTAGAAAAGAGTTTTGGATTTGAAGCCAGAAGAGAGAAGGGAAATCACATTTCTTAGTTGCTTACCCTTCATCATTGAATTCCTTAGATCTTTCTTAAGTTCCTATATGAGCCAGGTACTGTGAAAGGCACCACAGGGCAATGATTCAAGGAAGTGGGTGCTGGACTCAGGCTGTCTGGGTTTGAATCCCAGCTCCACATTAAGTGGGACTCGGCATTAAGTGGGGCCTTAACAACTTTTTAGTTTCCTTCTCTTCTGCTTCAGTATCCCATCTGTCAAGTTAGGATGCTAATGGTGTCCACCTGATAAGATTGTTTGGAGAGTAAAATGAATTGATAATATAGAGTGAGACAATGATGATGACAGTAACATGATGGGGGCGTTTGGGAGCAGGACCAAACCACATTGTTACTCTCATGCTGCTCACAGTCCTGCCTCTGTGTGTGTGTGTGTGTGTGTGTGTGTGTGTGTGTGTGTGTGTCTGTGTGTGTGTGTGTGTGTGTGTGTGTGTGTGTGTGTGTGTGTGTGTGTGTGTGTGTGTGTGTAGGGCCGGGGTGCTGGGGCATGATGTTGGAGTGTGAGACAGATACATATGATTAAGTACAGTAAAGCATGGTGAGTATTGCTAAAGGAGAGGTGGAGGGTAATGTGGGAGCATATAGCGGGGTACCCAGCCTCCTTCACAGGTCAGAGAAGGACACTAGAGAGAGTGATGTTTAAGCTGAGATCTAAAGGAGGAATCAAAGTTAGCTGGGCTGGAGACACTGAGGGGAGGTTGTGTTCTGTGTTCTGTGCAGAAGGAACAGTATGTGTGAAGGTCTGAAGATAAAATATCGTGGTGTTTAAGAAACTGAAGAAATCTAGGGAGCCTAGAGCATGGGCAGAGATGGCGCTGGCAATAATGAGGGCAGAAACCAGACCGTGGAAAATGTGTGAGTCACAGCGAGGATTTTGGGTGACTAAGAGCCAGATACTGTTCTTGGGGCTTTTCATTAATTTCTTCAAGCATCACAACTCTGTGGGATAGGTGTTATTAGCCCCATTTTGTTGGTGGTGAAGTTAAGACACTGAAAAATTTTCACTTTCCCCAATGCACAGACTTAGAAAGTAGTCCAGTCAGGATTTGAACCTAGGTTTCTCTGACTCCAATGCTAGAGTTCTTTTTTTTAATTTTTTTAAACTTTTTTTTAAAAAAAATAGATCTTTATTGATTTCAGAGAGAGGAAAGGAGGGGGAGAGAGAGAGACAGAAACATCAATGATGAGAGAGTCATTGATTGAGCCCTCAACCCGGGCATGTGCCCTGACCGGGAATCGAACCCCGATCGCCTGGATCCTAGGTTGATGCTCAACCGCTGAGCCACACCCAGCCGGACTGCTAGAGTTCTTTTGATGACACCATATCCTTCTGAGCTCGAGGTTTGGCTGTTAGTTTTCTGACTTCAGGCTACCCTGTTAATTTCATTTATCTTCAGTTTACTCGTAAAATGGCTAACAAATAAATACCAGCCTCATAGACTTGTGAAAACAAATGGAAATATAAATAAAGTACCAAGTACATTGTCTGGCATACAGCGAGTGCAACTTCTTATGGACCCAGGTTCTTGACAGAGAAGTGTTTTCTTTCATGGTCCCATGAACTGAGACAGGACCCCACGAGCTGCCAGCTGCATGTGGCCTAGTCGGCAGTCATCTTTCCAAGGACCAGTTGAAACTGAAATCCACATGAAAATCACTTTTGCACACAGGAAACCTACTCTTCTGGCTACCTGACAGGTCTCAGTACAGTGGGCTCTGCCTCCACCCTGCAGCCTGCAGTCATTTTCCCTTCAGCTGGCGGGTAGGAGTGATCCTGAGGCTCCTCTGGCTCTCCCAAGCATCCTTCCCCGCATGGGCTGGCTGTCATCCTGTCTTCCTCCAGAGTCCACTGGGCTTGTTCTGCCTGCACCTTATGGAACAAGCTCTGCTGCTGATTGGAATTGAATTTAACTTGGTTGTTGCTGTTTAACTTTTTTCATATTGGTTTCGAGGGCAGACATTGTCTCATCTCTGTATTTCCTGTGATTAGCACAATAGATTGCATTTGTTTTCAATAGGATACCAAGGTTCTTTTATGTGTGTGTGTGTGTATATATATATATATTTTAATCTTCACAACAGTTCTCTGAAGTAGAGAGTATAGTATTCTTAGCACAGTTGGAGAAACTAAGGCCCACACCTAAGCAATATGACCATTAATTAATTCTTTTTTTAAAAAAATATATCTTTATTGATTTCAGAGAGAGGAAAGGAGAGGGAGAGACAGAGATAGAAAAACATCAATGAAGAGAGAGTCATTGATCGAGCCCGCAACCTGGGCATGTGCCCTGACCGGGTATCGAACCCTGATCGCCTGGATCCTAGGTCGACGCTCAACCTCTGAGCCACGGCCGGTCGGGCAATTCTTTAATTCTATAGGAGTCATTTACTAGGTGTAACTCTGTCCCATAGGCTAGGAAAATCGAGCGGAAAGATGTAATCTGTTCCCTCAAGGATGGGATAGATATTTGAACAAATAATTGTACATAGCAAGTGAAGTTTTAGGATAGAGGAATGATGAAAGTGTTTAACTTTATTTAGGGAAGATCAGTAAGAAATTCAGAGAGAAAGGGATGGTTGCATTGGGCCTTAAAGAATTGACCTCATGATGCAGAAAGTGTGTGCATGGGAGGGATGGAGCATCCTAGACAGAGAAATGACATATACCAAAGCCCATAGGAATGGAGACAGGTACTTTGGAAGGCCCTGCAGCATTGATGTGGCTGGCAGGAGGTGGATAGCGGTGGGTGATGGTAGAAGAGAAAGATGGTGATAATCCCCACTGATGAGACCCCAAGAACCCCAGGACTTTCAAGAGACTGTAAGGTTCCTTCCTAGTTTCTTCCCCTTCACTCAGTCTCCCAGTCCCTAGCCCTTCTTTCCAGAGGCATACACAGCCTGTATATAAAGCACCTTGAAGCTTTGAATGGACTTTCCTTTGTCCTGCTTCCTTGTACCACAGCTTGTCTGCACGTAGATTTGTAATCTCCTTTCCATGTGAAAACATATCACATGAATGACCTTCAACCTGACTACTTGGAAGTGTAAAGGTTACCAGGCGAAAGAACATCTGTGTCATTTACTCTCTGTGATCCGAGGTGGCTGGGAAGGAATAAAGTCCATCTGTGACCGAACACCTGTGTTCCTCTCTCGCTGGCAGAGTCACCAGAGGGGAGTATTATATTGCTCTTCAAATGAGTCAGGCCCACTGTTCTGGAGGAGACAGGGCTGGCGCAGCTTGAGCTCTGTGGGCAAGTCTGACCAGATCTCATCTCACTTTTGCCTGTGTTTGTTTGCCTTGCAGCTGTGTAAATGAGTATGGAAGATTATGATTTCCTGTTTAAAATTGTTTTAATTGGCAATGCTGGTGTGGGGAAGACGTGCCTAGTCCGACGATTCACTCAGGTAAGAGAACTCGGAAGTCCAGGATTGGCTTTCTCGGTCTGGCCTGTGGGGTTAGGATAAACTAACAGGATGGGTGACTGGCCCAGTGCCAGCCTCCTGGCTGCCAGTTATTACTGCTTCCTTTGAAAGAGCACCAGCTCTGTAGCCTAGACTAGAGCTTTTAAACCACCTCAAGGGAGCATGGCTCTCTGGGTCACCACCCATGACTCTTGTTGATTCCTTTAGTGAAAGGGGTAAGTAATTTTGTTTTCAGTGTGCAGTATCAAAAATAAATGATTAGGCCTTGGCCAGGTGGCTCAGTTGGTTGGAGTGTCATCCCATATACCAAAAGGTTTCAGGTTCAATTCCTGATCAGGGCACATACCTAGGTCGTGGGTTCAATCCCTGGTCCAGGTTTGTATGGGAGGCAACTGATTGATGCTTCTTTCTCTAAAATCAATAAACATATCCTCGAATGAGTATTAAAATATAGATGATTAAATTAATAAATAGATTATTAGTTAATAATCCAAAGAGGGAAACAAATGAATCTGACATCAAATTAAAACTAAATATTAATTAAAAAAGTCAAATACAAATTAAACAATCAAACTCCCTGCCTTTGCCCTCTGAAGTCCCACAGAAAATTGAGGGAATTGTTTTGGTTCATAACCAAATATGGTGATTTTTCTAGATCTGTTAAATGGGAATGAAATGAGAGGACTATTTGAACTAAATAAAATGTTCCCTCTAGGTTGAGCCCTTATCTTATGATCTAAGTGCAAGTTTCCTTTGGGGCTGCCCTTTTGAGAATTATTGCCAGAGATTATAAACTTGTTTTTATACAGAAATGGTGGGAAATCATTTTGAGGTTGACCTTCTTTTGTGTTTTCCCGGAAAAGATATGAATGGCATCCTTTTTGGAATTATCATGCATGCATCTTGCATGTTTCATAAAGTGCTATTTGGGAAAGTTGAGACTAGCTCTTCTATCTGAGGCATAGGGCAACCTGGCGCCGTAGAAAAGACATTGGTGTGAGAGTCAGGACAGAGGTCCTAGTCCCAGCTCTGCCCTTGGCTCATCTGTGAGCCCGGGTAGGTTACCCACCCTTGCTGGGCCTCCCTGCCTCCGTGATGCACATGAGGGGCCTGGTGATCTCCAACACCCCTTGCAGCAATAATAGTCTGTGGTTCTATGGAAAACTGGAGAGGCAGATTGGATAAGACAAACAGTGTTAGGACAAAGCCACCTTTGGAAATGCCAGGGTTTTCCCCATGATAATGAACACAAAAGGACTCGTGCTTTTTACTAAGTCTCGGCCTGGTGAAGTAAAATGAAATAAGCTAACGCATCTGGGCTCAGTCAAAACCACTATGGCGTCACATTGGAAACTCCAACTGGTTTTACTTCCACCTAACATTAGCAGTCTTTTCTGCTTTTGGCAGGAGGACAAGACTGCAGAGGTGTAGAGAAGTTTTCAGTCCCTTTTTCAGAAATTCCTTTGACCATGTCTTATTACCGAAATATCCCTTAGAGATTATTCAGCCCACTTCTCTCATTTTATGGTTGGAAAACTCAGGTCTCGAGGGATGAAATGACTTCTTAGTACCTTATATCTTGTTAGTGGTAAGGCTAGTATTAGAACCCAGGTCTCCTGGTTCTCAGCCTGATCATTTTTACCTTCTGCATGTTCTAACCTCAGTAACCATAGGAATCTTACATTTCTTTTTAAAAGCATAAACCTTGTCATTAGAAGCAAAAAATGCTTCCATATTTGAACACGGATTTTTACCAATAAGCACGTCATCCCTTGTTTTTCATTTCTGTGTACTTGTTACCCCTCCCAGTCCCTCTGCTCCCCACAAAGTTCATATTTCATAGACAAGATTATATTTGTTTTTGTTATTTAGTAGACAGTTAAAATGAATTGGATTCAGCTGTTTCTAAGGCACGAGGAGTTGGGGAACAAAATGAGGGGAGAAGACATTAGGAAGGATTTGTTTTATTTTGTGGCATTTGTTAGACTGCAAAACAGCTGGAGCTATAAACTTGAAGCTTGGTTTGAGCCAAACCAAAATAGAAGGAAATTGATTCAATATTTGTAAGTAAAGTTATGAATGTTTATGTTTACATCTTTTGCAGACATGCAATGAAACACTTTCTGTTGGTTTGAAGCTCAGTCTTTTAAGTTTGAACATTAATTAAAGATTTCTCCTGTTAAGGAATGGACTTAATTAAAGATGGCTCAATCTTAGCTGCCAGAGCCAATAAAATCCATTTTACTTTAATTTCTGGAAATTCTAGAATGTAAATGACGAGGGCAGAGAGAGTAGGTGAAGTGTTCTGTCTTGATAGAATTCCTTCCTACCTCCAGCTCCCTCCCTAAGCTTACAGGAAATATTATGTAATAGTCAATTACATTATACATGTGATTTTGATGGAATCTTTCTAGTGTAGCTTCCAGTTTGAGGTAAAACTTTTTTTGTTCTGAAATGCTTGCATCAGCCTCAAACTCACTGAATTTGAGCCCCAGACAGGGGAACTGGTTTGGCTGAGGTCACAGAGGGATCCTAAGGCTGATACCTCTTGGTTTAGTGCTCTTTCTATTAGACTTTCTCCCTGAATGACTTTGTTTTCTTCAGTTATCTTCCCAGTAGTACCATTGGCCCTAATCTCAAGTAATTATATAGTTATCACCCTCAGGGCAGAGGGAAATCCAAAAGTTTCACTGTCTTGTTCATTTTTCTCAGACTGAGTTCTTGTTTTTGTTTCTCATATTGGTTGTCCACCCCCATGGCTGTCCATGCCCTAGACTGATAACTAGTTTTAATCTTCCTTGATTTCACCCCTTTTAGGAAACCCTTTTGCCCTCACCCTAACAATCCTGAACTCATCCCTGTGGCTCCATGCTGCTTAATCTTATCCTTGTGTCTGATTTTTTTCTGTTTCATTTTTGGAAATAGGATCCCCCTGCCCTTTCCAATTCTCTCCCTTCACCCTCTGCCTTCCTCTCCCTTATTTGTCCCCCTTTCCCTTTCTTTTTCTTTCAGAATTTCCCTCTCTTTTCTCCTTCCCTCATAACGTACATACCTGCGAAGTTAAATTAAACAGGGTTCTCAGGACACTAACCAGAGTTCTTTTTTCTACTGGTTAACTCAGCCAAAGAAAGGGGCTGCCGGTGGTAGTGATGGGGGAAGTAGGAGAATTTCATTTAATTGGAAGATTTGCTTAATTGTTATTTTCCATTATTTCTTCTTTAGGGTCTTTTCCCCCCAGGTCAAGGAGCCACAATTGGAGTTGATTTTATGATTAAGACAGTGGAGATTAATGGTGAAAAAGTAAAGGTAAGATGCCAAGAGATACTATGAAAGGTTCAGGAGGGATCCATGATTTCTCCCTTCCCCTTTGTGGCCTCTGGACAGTTTGTTGCCTGTGAGAACTATGGTGTCCAGCAACAGGAGAAGGGAGATGGTGATTATCAAGTACCTGATATGTGTCAGTCCCTCTGCTAGGTGATTCTGCATGTGTTATCCTATTTGACTTGATCCTTACTATAAGTCTCCTGAGGTAAATAGTAAATTATCTTCATTTTATAGGTTTCAGAGAGGTTGAAAGGCTTATTTATCTGTGGCTTCACAGTTAGGAAAGGAGGGAAGTAGAATCTGAACCACCCCACTGCCTCCCTGGGGTCTGAAAGAAGAGGGGACTCAGGGTACAGTAAGCTCGTCACCTTGGAGGAAGGCAAGAAAGAAGGTGATGGAAAGGTGAAATAGACTAAATCACACAGAAGTAGGGTAGAGAGTACCTGCCCCTTAGAATTAGTGAAACTCCATTTTCAGATCTTTCAGAGCTGAGGCCCATGGAGAAAGGGCATGGCCCTAGCATCAGCTGCACAGTGAAAACCACGGCATCAATCCCAGCTGGATCCAAGCCCAGGCACCCCAAGTTGGAGTCCACGTCATTTGCATCTTTTTCCCATTTGTACGTGCGTTCCTGCCTTCAGATGCTTCAGGAAGGGCAGAGAAGCTCCAGGATGCTCCTGCGGCCTTTCATAGACACATAGAGAAGTGTTTAAGATGAGGCTCCTGAGTAGGGGGCAGAAGCTCTCCAGTGTCTTGTCTAGCTGTGACCACCAAGCGGCTCCTTACTGTAGACATTTACACCAAATACAATAGTGATGGAGAGCTACGGGCTCTGGAAAACAAAAACAGGCTGCAAAATCCGTATAAATTCCAGCCAGAATGCTCAGAAGAATAGTGCATTGGGGTGGGGAGAAGGCACTGGGATGCTGGGAAGGAAGGAGACAGGAGTGTACACTCAGCAGGCATTGGTGGGAACAGCCACTTGCAGCTCTCACTTCTTCCAGCAGAGCAGAGGTGGTCAAGATCTCAAGGTGTTGTGTTTCAGGCATTTTACTTTCAAACGTTTGAGTTTCCCATTCACATACAAATATATGTGTGAGTTAATTCCTTTGACCAGAAATGTTAGTGCCTTGCATGTGCCAGGCACTGCGGCTGAATAGGGCTGAGTAAGAAGTGGTCCCCACTGTTAAAGAACAGCCTTATTTTTCTTTCCTGAATCCCCGGGTTTAAGTGTTAGATTTATTCCACTTTCTGTGAACCATAACCTCATAAAAAAATTTTTTTTCCAATCCTCACCCGAGGATATGTTTTTTATTGATTTTAGAGGGAGAGGAAGGGGCAGAGAGGGGGAGAGAGAAACATTGATTGCCCCCCGTACGTGTGCCAATCAGAGATTGAACCCGCAACCCAGGAATGTGCCCTGACCTGGAATTGAACCCTCAACCTTTTTGGTATACGGGAGGATGCTCCAACCAACTGAGCCACCAGGCCTGGGCACCATTATGTCATTTTTAAGTACTCAGCTAAAAACCCATCTTTTTATAACATCTGACTTCATCATGAGACCATAGGCTCCCCAAGAGCAAGGTTTGTGTCTTGTTTATCTGTATTCACAGCACAGTTCCTGTCACCGTCACCAGTTTAGGCCTCTGGACCTTCATCCATAACAAGTGAGAGTTGGCTAATCTCCCAAATGAAGTCCTGACCCATTTGGACACTTGAGGAGCAACTTCCTGTCTCTCAGTAAATGAGGACACAGCTGCCCAGGCTTCGCTAGGCAAACACTTGTCTTATTGTTGTCCTTGTTATTGGACATTTACTCATACCTCTTCTTGGTGAGGTTTAAGTGTCTTTTTGCTAGTAGTTTGCAGGTTTTCTCAGAGCCCCATAGAAACAGTGGGAAAGAGATCACCTGCCTGGAAGGACCAGAACCCAGGTCTTGTCCTTACTTCTTGTCACCCCCCTCCCTCCCCTACAAGTCTCATTCTTTCTAGAATGGCTCCCAGGATTGAAGACAGAAAAGCAAAAGTATTAGAAAGGCTCTTATTGCTGTTAAGGTTAGTGTCAAACTGGTAGAGGCACAGCTGAGGAAGAGGCCCCTTTTTTAAGGTGTTCTACATTAATAAAGGTGACCTTGAACAGAAAACATAATTAAAACATAGAATTTTCTCCTATCCACTGTTATTTTTTACTCTATCAAAAATAAATATGCAATAAGTAAAACTTTAAGCTAGTCTACAACATTCTAACTTTAGGAGATTAATTTTTGGGCTTCTCTCTAATCAGGTGTATTTGCATAGATAGTAAAGTCTTGAAGAAAGTATGCACATATATTTGCTCATTCAACCATCTGTCCATTTATTTATTCATCCATCCTGTGTTATAGTAGATGCTTTGTTCCAAACACTGTGTTAGGTAAAGCACCTTGGCTCCCTTGTAACTTACTATCATCTAGCTCAACTTCTTTAATACCCTACTAATTATTACACAGAATTAACCCTTCTTTTGTGATTCCACAATCCTTTGTCATTCAGCCATTACTGAAATGTGTCCATCATGTACCATGTACTATGCTAGGAAGGCACTGGGATATAAAGTTAAGTAGACAGTCCTTGCCCTTAAAGAACCCAGTCTAGCAAGGAGACACACTAGTAAACCAGTGATTGCAGTAGGTTATTGTGACAGTGAGGTAGCAGAGGCGTAAACAGCGGTGTAAAGAAGAAAGCAGATGAACAGTGTAGCCCCATGCTGGAGGAGAGAGAGGTTAGAGAGCCCATGGCTGTGGCAGTGAGAACAGACTGACTGGCACGAGACTAACACTAGGAGGCACTTTCTCCTGCGGGTGCCTTTTTAAAAGGACATCTCATATTCTATTATAGTTAATGTTGTGTTTATCTTCCTTGTAGGCTGTGAGCTCTTTGAGATCAGGGATTGTGTCTTACTCATCTTTGTATTCTCCCTGTGCTTAGCACAGTTCTCTGCACATATTAATGAGCTATAAATGCTGCAAAGGAGCAAATGAATTGCAGAGAGAGTGGTGAAACTGAGCTGAATGATAAAAGCAATGGAATATGGATATCCTCAGGAGTCAACTATAAGGCTAGAAATAGGCCAGCCTCCTATGAGAAAGCATCTTGGCAAGACAGTGCACTTACATTTTTAGAAAACATTTCAGTGGCTTTAATCCTCGAAGCTGTTCTCAAGATGTGCCAGTCATGAGAACATACTGATTTCTAATGACTGACAGTGTTAAATCCCATCACAAGTGTTTTTGAGGCTCTATGTGGCATTATAACAAGTCTTTTGTTCTGAGATCCTGGCAGAGGGGAAACATGTCCCTGTGTTTGGGGCAGAGCAGAAATAACCTTTGTCCCAGCAAAAGCCAGAACATCTGTATGGTCGCCTTCAGCATGCACAGACTTCCATGTACCCCATCAAAGAGCAGCTGTAACTCCAAATCAGAGAGCCTTTGTGCCGCTGATTGGTGGCAGGGACTACCGGCCACTCATCAGTTTCCTCGGCTAAACTGGTATGGAGAGGGTGACACCGACTGACTCATCCTCTCTGGATGTCGATGTACATTTAAATCAGTCTCTGGGAGCAAACACAGCACAGGGGCATGAAACGAGTCCTCTGCTGGGAAGGAGGAGGCCTAGAGTCTGAGTCTCAGCTTTGTGAGTAACCATTAAGAGGTGGAGTTTCCTGTTATTAAGGGGAGGCATAAGCTTGCCTAACCCATGGATTGCGATAGGGATTAGATGAGACTGTCAATAAATATTTGAGCTCCCTATTTGCCACACACACTAATTGGTGCAGGAAAAACTGAGTAAAATGAACTTCTCCCCTATGAAGCTTTCAGTTTTGTGAGGAAAAGAGCTATTAAACAAATGATTACAGATAAATAAATGATTTTAAAGTGTCAGGTGCCATGAAGGAGAATTACAGGGTGGGTTGCAGGAAAGAATATGTGGGGGTGTGGAACCTGGCCTAATAGAGGGTGCCAGAAGGCCTCCTCTGAGGAAATGATGTTCTTTTAATGGGGTGAATGCATTTTGCAACACATGAAATTTATACAATTGGGAGGGAAGACTATTATTGTTGTGTTATTTCTTGAGGCGTTCTGATTTGTTTTGACTTGGGTCTCTCTGGAGGACAGCTGTCTTTCAGTATCTTCTGTTCTGTGCAGGGAAATTCGGGGAGAAGTGAGAGTGTATTGCCTTTTTCTTTGTTATTAGAACCATCAGTTATTTGGTTATAGAACTGGTAGGCAACTGCAGATAATGTGAACTTCCAACAGGTTTCTATGTTTATTAACCTCTTTTTATAAAGGAACCGCTGAAGCCAGAAGAGACTAAGTGACTTGCTCAAGGTCACAGAGCTTGAAAGCCGTGGAAGAAAATTATTATTTTTGTCTGCCATGGCACTGTTCCTGCTTTCACAAACAAAGATAATACCTTAATATATTCGTTTGAATTTTGAACTGAAAAAGGTGGTGAAGTTGGATTTTCTCTTCTGCAATTGCTGACTGAAAATGCAATGACCACAGAATGACAGCTCGCCCTGCATCCTGACTTTCATAACATTTATTCTAACTTGAAAAATTCTGCCTTGTGGTTAAGAGCAGGGACTCTGGGGCCATAATGCCCAGTTGCATTGGCTCTGGAACATACTGGCTGTGAGATGTTGAGCAAGTTAATTAATATCTCTGTGCCTCATGTGAGAATTGGATACAGTAAAAGTACCTACTTCATAGTTATTGTGAGGATTGAGTTATTGAATATAAAGTGCTTAGAATAGAGCTTGACACGTAATAAATGCTCATAGACACAGACAACAGTGTGGTGGTAGCCAGAGGGAAAGGGAGATGGGGAAGGAAAGAGACTTTGCTTGGGGTGATGGGCACACGATGTAGTGTGCAGATGAAATTTTGTTCAGTTGTACACTTGAAACCTGTATGGTTTTGTGAACCAGTGTTACTCCAGTAAATTCAAAAACAACAAGAACAAAAAGAAAAGAAGAAAAAGAGTAAAGGGGAAATTCTTAAATAATCTAACAAAGCAAAAAACCAACCAACCAATCAAACAAACAAAAATAACAACAAAGCAAACCCCTGTCCCTAAGCAGACACACACAACAGATTTAAAAAAAAATTGTAAGTGCTTTGTTCTTAGGGCAGAAAATAACTATGAAATTATTTGGGTGAAGATTTTTCCATTTCTAAACTAAAGTGAAGCAGTGCTGCCTTTCTTTTCTGCTTCTCCAACCTGATCCTTCTTGTATGCCTTCCAGCTTCAGATCTGGGACACAGCCGGTCAAGAGAGATTTCGGTCCATTACGCAGAGTTATTACCGAAGCGCCAATGCCTTGATCCTCACCTATGACATCACCTGTGAAGAATCCTTCCGCTGCCTTCCTGAGTGGCTGCGGGAAATAGAACAATATGCCAGCAACAAGGTCATCACTGTGCTAGTCGGTAAGTAAGGACCGATGAGGAGAGACATTTATTTTCAGGCATCAAAGAAGTTACAATCACATAAAGGCTGTGCCTTGATACTTCCAAGAATATAGTCTACAGTTGTATAATTCAAGCAGTCAACATTCAGTTCTGCAACTAAAGAGAAAATGAAATAGGTCCTATCCCATGGTGTTGGTTTAGAAAACTAAAGTAGAAAATATTGCTGATTGATTTTCTATCAATGTGGGCTCTAGGGAAGAAGATGGACTGCCATGAAGTTATGTGGGCTGCTAAATATTATTTTAAATCTAGTTCTGAGATCATGAAAGTGCTGGTCTAGAAGTTGAGTTGATAAAGAATTAATTATTGAAGCAATGGGGTTTTTTTTTTGCCTAGAAAATGGACTTTAGCTAATTTTTTCCCTTCTTATATTTATTCTGACTTGAAAAATTCTAATTTTCAGAAAGAATCTACTAAGGGAAATTCTGCAGTTTGTTTCATTTTGTGGGAGGGTAGAACCTCTGTTTATTATGGGGAAAGCAGAAAACAGCCTGTGGTTTTCTATGGTGACAAATACACCCATTAAGAATGGAATTGCAGTGAAATACCAGATCATTAAAAGTTTCTCTAGTGGTGACAGAAAAATGTTAATGATATATGATTGTTAAAATGTTTTTTTCCTAAGAAGGAATATTACTGTATATTCTAGCAAGATCTGAATTGGAAATCTGGGTAGAGAACCTCAGAAACACTAAGTTATAAATTATGGCTAAGGGTAAGTTAAGTAAACACTTTATAGGAAGCATTATAGCTAGCATATATGTGCTAGGAATCCTACTAGGAACTTTATGTGTCATGATTTATAGATAAGGAAACCAAGGGTCCGAGAGGTGTATAGTTTGCCCAAGTTCACACAGCATGAAAAATCTACCCCAAACCCTGTATTTGTCCACTTTAACATGCTGCTTTGCAGCAAATCCCTGGACTTTTCTTTCAGGCCACTGGGTTAAGGATCTGCCTCTCTCTCTATGAGCTAGTGTGCCATGTTGGGTCCTGAAAACCCTCTTTCACCCTTGAGAACCTTTGCCACGAAGCACCTGAAAGCCCTCAGCTTTGGGCTTTGTTCCACAGAAAGCCCTTGAGACTTGAGTCAAATCATTACTCCTTGGGAATCTAAGGAAGTTGAATGAGGATTTGAGGGAAGATAATTAGTCAGTTCAGTAGGAAAGAGGCACTGGCTTTTTTTAAAACTTTTTATTATGGAAAATTTCAAACTTAAGCAGAAGTAGAGAAAACAGTATAATAAACTCCATGTACACATCTCTCAGCTTTGGCAATTATTAATTTATGGTCAATCTTATTTTATTCTCCATCTATTTTATCTGCCCCCCCCCTTTAGATTATTATTAAAAATTTTTTTAAAATCCTCACTCGAGGTCATATTTTTCTTGATTTTTAGAGAGAGAGGAAGGGAGAAAGAGAGAGAGAGAGAGACAAAGAGAAAGAAACATTGATCGGTTGCCTCCTGCACGTACCCTGATGGGGGATCTAACCCGCAACATAGGTATGTGCCTTGACCGGGAATCGAACTAGCAACCTTTTGGTGGACAGGACAATGCTGCAACCAACTGAGCCACCTGGCCAGGGCCCCCTTCAGATTATTTTTAAGCAGGTATTGTATTAATTCATCTTTCAAATGTCAGTGTATATCTCTAAAAGATAAGATTTTTTTTTTTTTTAAAAAGAGAACCTAACCACAGTGCCATTTCACACATAAAAATATTAATAATTCTTTAATAGCATCAAAAATTTAGACAATGTTCAAATTTCCTTGATTGACTAAATTTTATTTTATTCAAATTAAGATCCAAATAAAATCCATATGTTGTAATTGTTTTTTTTATTTCTCTTTTTATCTGTAGTTTATCCCTCCATTATGTTCTCCCTTGGAACTTATTTGTTAAAGTACTTGTCCAAAATTCAAAGTTTTGAAGCCTGAACTTTGTTAGTTCATGCTTGGTGTGCCATTTGACGTACTCCTCCGTCACCTGTGTTTCTTGCAGCTTTGTAGGTAAACCTAGAGGCCTGCTCAGATTCAGGGTTGTTTGTTTGTTTTCTTGTTGTAAAAATTCTTCACAGTTGGTATTCTGAGGTATAGTTTTCACAGGACAATCAAGAAAAAATGCTTCATTTTTTTTAATTTACCACTTTTCAAGATAATGAGTTGGTGCCTAGTAGCTTCCCAAAGTAACTAATGAAGTTTGTATTTGAATATCATCATATATTTAAATATATTTGGTGTATTCCAGTTCCTTGCAGTTATCATCAGTGCTCCAACTCTTCCAACTTTGATAGCGGGAGCTTCTTCAGATGAGCTCCTGAGTCCTTTGGACATGACCCCAGGAATCTGATAATTTTCTTGTTTTCTGGTATGACAAGTATTCCAGGCACATCTTGTGCATTTCCTATCCCAGACCTGGAATTAACCATTTCTTCAAGAAGCACTGTTTCTTTTTAATGGGATGTTGTATTTAGAAGCCACAACCAAGGTGATGGGAATCCTTCTTATTAGTGGGCTGGTTATTACTATTAGGCGTTTGCATAGACAGAGCTTTTGTGTGTGTGTGAGAGAGAGAGAGAGGGAGAGAGTGTGTGTGGTGAATCCTGTAGTGCCCACAGGGGTTGTCCTGTTAGGCTCTACTAAACATTTTGACTCACACTGGGCATCACACTCACTTAGAAGGGTATAGGTTAGGAGACACGGCTTACAGGAGGTCAGCACCAGGCCTTCCTCTTCAGTGGAAGCAGCCCTCATAGCAGTCCATGGAGCCTCCCAGGACTGTTCAGGTGTGAGGCAAAAGGCTCACTTCAAACAAGCACAGGATCTGCCCTGGCCTAGAAGCCTCAATGGCCCATAGGAGCCAGTCTCACTCATAACAACTCCACAGGCCTAACTTCCAGGGTCTCTTCAGGTGATGAATCACCACACTCAGGGAAGCCCAGAGTTACGGCTTTCCATTAGGTATTTATAATTCATACACAGAATCCCCAGTCCAGAGGAATTTATCAGTCAGGGTCCCTTTTACCGTAGAAAATGTTGCCAAGTAACATAGTTGACATATCACCTTTGTCAGGGTTCCCAGAGAATAGAGGTAAATTTTTTGAAAGGTAAAATACAGCATGAATTATTCACACTGATACTTCCACTTATAATTTAGAAATTCAGAAATTTTACCTAATGTCATTAATCTTATATCTGTATTTCCTTTTTCTCATGCCCAAAATCCCTGTCCTGGTGACACCTGCATAATCACTCATTTGCTTTATCCCTGAGAAACATTCATAGTAACCTCAGAATAACAATGCCAGTACTTGCTGACAAGATGATTACTGCAAGAATTCAAGATTTTTTTCCTTCAACTCCTTTTGTTCTTGGGGTATATGCCACTGGGGATACACAGTTAAATTACTGTCCCTTAAACTCACGGGAAATCGCTTCTCTGTGTGGCTATGCCGCTTCATGATGAACAGGTTCATTTGTTTAATTTTGCTTTCAATTATAGGAATTGCTTTTTAAATTTCATTCCATATTAATTTTATAGTTATAATTAATTATATAATCATGTAAAACAGTTATAAGATTCTGAAGTCAAATCTGTAAAATAAGGTAGATTTAGAGAGTTCTAGTTTCTGTCCCTCCCTACCCCTTAACCTATTCCTTTAATGGGTAACCATTATCTTTAAAATTAAGATTTGGGTTTATTGTCCCATTAAAAAGTAAGCAAATAAACCGTGTGTATATTTTTCTCATCCTTGTTCTTAAATAGACAGTTATATATTATATATGCTTTCTCCTGCTTTATTCACTTAACAGTATATCCTCGCGTCTCACCTGGCAGCATGTAGAGACAGTCCTAATTGCTTTTTACAGTGGCAGATAACTCCCAATAACTATGGGTGTACAACAGTGTATTTAGCCAGTGCAAAGGTGATGGACATTTGGGCTAGTTCCAGTTCTTTGCCGTTACAAGTGGCACTGGTATTTTAAAATAAACATTCCAGTAATTACACTACCATTTGCTTGGCTTTACTAGCCCATCTCTCTGGTTTGACTTCAGCTATGGAATTGAATTTCGATGTTTCCGAGCCTTCAAAAAGTCAAATAATGATTCCATCTGTGATTCTACCACTGTCTTAGGCAACAAGATTGATTTGGCTGAAAGGAGAGAGGTCTCCCAGCAGAGAGCTGAAGAATTCTCAGAAGCTCAGGACATGTATTATCTGGAGACCTCTGCCAAGGAATCTGATAACGTGGAGAAGCTCTTCCTTGACTTGGCGTGCCGCCTCATCAGCGAAGCCAGGCAGAACACGCTTGTGAACAGTGTGTCGTCGCCCTTACCTGGAGAGGGGAAAACCATCAGTTATTTGACTTGTTGTAACTTCAACTAAAGGCCGAGGCAAGAAGCAGGAGGAATCAGCAGCTGCCCCGATGGGCCACAAATTGCTGGGGAGATCTGGCGATGGTGGTGGCGCCCGTCCTCAGACCTTCTGACTCCTGAGTCTACAAAGCATGGCAGGCCACGGGCCTGGTCTCCAGGCCGGGATTAGCAGAACACGTAACGGTTTCATCCTTTTGCAGTCTGGAGTCAGAGCAAGGAGAAAGTTGCACTAGGCACTCCATGACCTGCAGAGCATGTTGCTTTTGTCTTTAAAAAAAAAAAAAAAAAGCAAGCAAAAGCGCATTCCTGAACACAGTCAGTCCAGGGGAATCCCTCCTGTGCACCAGTGGGTGCAGGTGGGAGCTGCTCTTTAGGGCTTCTAGGGGCCTTGGTTTTCTTGTCCACCAGATAAACCAAAACTGGGAAGGCCAAGTACTGTCTCTGTGGTGCGTGTCGATGACCCCATGGAGATTTTGAAGTGTTATGTCTCTTGTCCACAGGCACTTTCAAGAACTTTGGGATGTAAAAATGAAATGAAACCTTTATCCATGACCAACAGTTAACAATTATTGTTTTAATGATATATACAAGCTCATGACTCCTTTTGGTGCTAATGATTCCGCTATTTCACAGACCAAACGTTTTAGTACATTGATGTCCTTAAATGTATTTCATAGAAATAAAAAAAAATAAGGGAAGTCCATGAATCAGCACTCTTTCTCAAAGTCTCCTTATATCTTTTCTAGGGTGGATTTGTTGGAAAAGAATACTTTCCCTTCATGTTCCCCTCTAAATCTTACTGTTTTCTTCTCTGTTTTCTCATCTTTCCCACCCTTTAAGCATATGAAAAAAAGAAAAAGAAAAATAAGAACGGTTGATAATATTCTAATATAAACAATTAGCTCTAATACACTATTAGTAAGTTTGAGAAAACAGACCAGATCTGACCAAAATACTGTGGATTAATGGACTGCAGTGCAGAGCTCCAAGCAGAGCACAGCTCTTGAGCAGGTCACATCTTTTACTTTCTGGTACTATCTATCTTGGACAGACCAAGGTTTAGGGCTTTGTAGGTTTTCAGTATGATAAGTGAAAAGAGCAACAGATGAAAACTCTCATGAACCATTTTTGTATCTTCAGTGAAAACCTTAGAAAATTTCTGCTTGTGGAAGCAGGTTCAGTTGTCATTTGTCACCTTCTTTGTGTGGTAATGCTACTCTCAGACCATACATTCTTTCCTGTTTCCCTTCTTTTTCTTTCCTGGCCTCTCCCTTCTTCTTTCTTCCCTCCCTCTTCCTAACTCCCTTCTTTCCTTATCTGCATGTATTACTGCAAATCTCCAATGCAAATGGAGGTGTATATGCCTTTACTTAGCCAATTTTAAACCAGGACTCAAAAATGGAAGACATGCTGCTGAATATGTATTATTTCTTCAGTGCCATACTTTGATACCTTCCAATTTGTTCACTGATATAAATGCAAATTGGGAAAATAATTAAACCTGTATGCTGTTGACACTGTCAGATGTTTATGTAGCTTGCTGCTTAGCATAACTAAGGGATGAGTAATGGAGTAAGGGTTTAATATGCAATTCCACTGTTTCTATAGATGGTGGCAGCCTCGGTCCTGATATGTTGATGTTTGAAAGCTAATTTTAAAGAAATGAATCACATAGAGACAGTATTGATAAAGAATTTCTAGCATTTTCAGAGTGACCCCCCTCTTGCACACGGAGACTATACATTATTCTTTAAGGGACTGGTACTTTTGGTTGACCCCACTGTGTTTGTCTTAATCGTATGGGTAAGAGAGATCCCACAAGTCTGAATTGCTTTTATTTTAGACTCTGTCTCTACAGGAAAGAAGAATCATTTGAATAAACACCAACTGAAATAATTTATAACTGTCGCCTTTCCCTTCCTGGCTTCTCCACTAAGCCAACAACTGAAAGTATTCAGAAAACTAGTTGATCAAGGTGGGCAGAACTTCTCTTTTTCAACTGTGAGGAAATGTCCCCAGGTTTAGATTTATTATCTTTTAATTAGGGCAAACATCCAATTACCCTAGGACATCATGACCCAACTTTGTCTCAGAGCAGCGAGTTGAAAATAAGTTGCTTTGTGAACTTAGAGGATAGGATCTTGTCAGATTGGACAAATTTATGTAAAATAACAGCTTCTAGAGTCATTCTAGCATTCTGAAATTCCTATTCCCTAAGGCTTACCCTCCTCTGTCTACCATTGGCTGCACTTAGGAGGGGATTAGAAAGCTCTGCTCTTGGCCCTGTTCTTCCCTGTTGCTCCTTCCAGCCTTTGTGTAATTTACAGCCACCCACCCATGGCCCATCAGCAGGACACATGGGAATGTAGGGCTTGCTTGCTCCCCGCCCCCCCCCCCCCCAGTTGTGTGAATTTCAGATTAGGCCTTATGGACACTTGTTCACTGATGTAGCTCAAGTTTGAGAATAATCCCTGACAGTATTGTAGGTGCTCAATAAGTATAGCTGAATAAATAACTGAGTGTCAAGAGGAACTTTTTCGGTTAAATAGAAATTTCTCAAAAAGAACTTGAGAAAGGACGCTATAATTAGATGTCATCGTAGCCCACACCAGGACCTAAACTTACTGGTTTGCTTACTAGTTCTTATTGTCATGGCAGTATTTGCTAGGATGAGTCCTCTTAAATAAAAATGACTTCTCATTTAATGGTGGATGAAAAGAGAGTTGCTTTCTCATAATTCAGTTTGACTTCATTTGAAGACTATCAGACTCCATGTCTAATTCCATTTTTGGTATGATCTTTTTCTTCTTTTAATAAAGTTACTAAATACATGGCAATAAAATTGTATCATATTCATGTCATGAAGTCAGGTTTGGGAAAATCTGTGAAGTCATACAGCTTGCTGATATTAATGATTTATTTTATAGCTTTGTGTGGACAGTCTCCTCAAAGGATTTTGTGCTTTCTCCTTTACCTATGCAAGGCTCTTTGCTCCTTTATATGCTTTTATTGGATGTGTTGAATTGTGTTAACATTTAATTCTGACTCTACAGGGCCAGTTACTCTTTGTATGGATCACTTAGATTAGCCTTTTAGCTTTTCCTGGCCTTACTTTTCCCCTTTGATTGACTTCATGTTCACATCTGTTCCTGAGTAAAGTGGCAAGAAAACGAAAAATGAAAGTCAAATGGATTGATTTGATGTCTTAATTTCTGATTCAGGGTTTGATAAAGGCCACTGGCCAAAATAAGATATTTGGATTAGGATTATTTAAAGCAATTTAGACTTCTTGGAGGGTGGAGGAAGAACCTAATAGAAAACTGGACACTTTTTCCATTCATAAATGTATATTCTTGGAGGACACTGGTGACTCCCAGTGTTAAAACGATTTGCCTCATTTATCCCATTTAGCTATCCTGTGATGCTTCCAGATTCAGCATCAACTTTCAGGTAATGAATCATTCTGAATAAATACCAGTTGTGATTTTGACTAAATGAAAACATCTTTTTTATAAACCAAGCCACATTAGCCTTTGGAAGAGCTCCCCTGGGGTTTGCCCTTTCATCTAGAATCTATTAAAAAACTGCAACTGGTTACTTACTTTCCTCAACCGTGGACAGATGTGTTTTAATGCAAGTATAGTAATACTTTTAAGACTTAACTAGAAAATCAAAAGCAGTGATAAAAACATGTGTGTCCCACCCTTCAGTCATGAGCAGCATAGTTGTACACTAATTTGGGGATAAGAGAGGGATGTGTTTTCTTCTTTTCAGATTTTGTTTCTGTCACATGAGCCTGTTTGTGTTTGGAAGGGAACCTGCCTTCCCTTACATTCTTCATTTTGGGTGGTAGAAAGCATACTGAATTAAGAACTTATCATTCCTTCAGACAGCCAATTAATACAGTAATGTTAGACCAGGGAGATGACACTTCATCTCCTTTCCTAAGTCTATGACGTTGGAATGTTACAGTTATTCCTGGAAGCCATACTTTGAAATTAATTTTTAAAAAATATATCTTTATTGATTTCAGAGAGAGGAAGGGAAAGGAAGAGAGAGATAGAAACATCAATGATAAGAGTCGTCATGGATTGACTGCCTCCTGCACGCCCCCAACTGGGGATCGAGCCCGAAACCCGGGTATGTGCCCGGACCGGGAATCGAACTGCGATCTACTGCATCCTAGGTTGATATTCAGCCACTGAGCCACACCCAGCTGGGCCATACTTTGAAATTAAAAACAATTTGAGGCATAACATGGATGGTCAAGGAATTAAAAATTTAAGACATTTGAACCTTTGAAGGATTAGGGGAGATTTAGCTTGGAAAAGAGAAAGGAATACAATTAGCGCATTAGAGCAAGACTGGTTTCAAGGGGTGTATTGAGGCCCATTAAATAGAGGCCATAGGGTCACAGATTTGGGCTCCATATCAGGAAGAACATTCTCAAAAAGATGGCTCACTATAGAAGGAGCTGCTTCAGCAATAGTCTGTCAAGCAGAGGTTAGAAAAGAACTCAGCAAAGATGATGTAGAGAGGATCCCAGAATTGATTAGGCGTAGGACCAGATGACCCAGTAACTGAAGAGTCTATGTTGCAGTGCTTTGCCCCTCATAACATGTTCAATTAAATATTTGTTGACCTACAGCTAATGGTTTAAGACAAAAAAGGCTTTGCTCTTCTACCAAAAGTGCATCCTACCCTCCAGGAAGGAGGTTGGTTACATGTTGTCAGGCCAAGACTACATGCCATTATGCCCTAGGCTGCGATTGCTTTGCCAGTCCACTTACTGATGTCCTGTTGAAATCACAAATTGGTTCTTGAGTTAAAAAAAATTTAGAAAGGCATTATTTTAGTAGAAGTTACATGAAATCGTGAAAATTGTGTGTTTTTCACTTGCCAATAATAGACCAGGCTCAGTTTAGTGAATAATTGGTGTCTCTTCAGGATTTAAGGATAGGCCTTTTTAGTAGAGCGGAATCTTCAGGTGAAGATCCCATGACTCTACCAACATGAAGTTTTGCAGCTCCCAACAGAGAGGGGCTGGTGGATCACTGACATAAAGCGGTCCCCAAGATCTATTTTGGAAAAAATCTCAAATGATATTTGGTTACTTAGTTTGATTCTCTTGAAAAAACATGATCTGAAAATTATTTTAATTGAAAGGCCAAATTGCTTCATGTAAAAAGTAACAAAACATAATCTTTGAAAATCAGAGATAACTATAAGCAACATTTGCTAATAAATCCCATGATCCAAGTGATTCCACCTGCAAAATAATATGCATCCTTGCTATACTGATAAGATTCATTGGTCTTTATTAAAAAGTCATTGGTCTTGCATTAGTAGAAACACTTGAGTTTGGGTGAGATCCTTTCATTCCTTTGGCTAAGAGGACAGAGCATAAAAGCTAGTCATCTCTTCTTTAATTGACTTCCTGAGGTGCATGAATCAAAATTTTACTTTCCCACTGAGTTAAAGCAGAATTTTTAGAGATGTTGTATTCTAGTTCCTGATGGAATCCTTAGTGGGTTATAATTCTGACACACAAGAGAGTGATGTAGGGAGGTGTGTAGAAGGGGAAACACTAGGCTAGGTGCCAGGAGTCCTAGTACTGCCATCAATTAGCTGTAACTTTATGCAAAGCACAATCTCTTGAGCATCAGTTTCCTCATCAATGATAGACCTATAATACCTGTCAGGATTATTGTGAAAGTTACATAAATTGGAAGTGCGGTGCTTAGTAAACAGTAAGCACTCAGATATTAGTTTTTTCTCTTTGATTAAGAGCAGACTTTGGATGGTCTGATGCAAGTGTAGATCCTTAGGACAAAATAAGTTACCCTTTATGATTTCAAAGAAAAGAGTTCCATTTCTGAAAGGGTTTTAAAAGGAAGTCACTTATTGATCAGTCAGTCTGCCTTTGGGCATTACAGTTACCTAAGAGACTCATTTCTTGTACTTGAGGAAAGGCATTCTCTCTCTCTCCCCGCCCATAGGCAACTCCAGGGTTGTAAACTCCTCTATCAGGAAACGTAAACTTATTACTGAAATACCTCACAGTGCAATTTGAATCTCTCTCTTCCTGATCCCATTCCTGGGAAGAAAAATGGGCTGATCCTATCTTCCTTTTAAGGGGCCATGTTTGGCATTTATTATTGCCCCTTTGCCTCATTTTTTAAAGTAACAGCTCATTAAGGTGATAATAATTATTCCTTGAGGGAATGTCAGGATAGGTATTTATAGACTCTTAGCTTCTTATTGGTATATTTAGATCATAATCTTACTGTTGGCCAACTCTTGAATTATCCATGCGTTTTTCTTCTTTATATAACATAATTGATAGCAAAGTGTGCTTCTGAAGAATTATTCTGGTTGTGTGGCTCTTGTTTCTTCCTCTTAGTAAAAATGGAGTCATCATTCCAGTTGTCATCTGCTTTTAGAATTTAATTTCATAGATGACATTATTTGATAGACATAATTACCAACATTGAAATTTAGCTGGGTTTCTTTCCCTTTTTATGTGTGCACTAAATTTGAAATAAAAATTGGAATACCAAATGCCTAATTAAGCAAAAATTCAAGTACAGAATAATAAGAGATAAGGATCTGGTCTGTTAGGATAATTTGTCACTATTTGGTTGAATGGTGCATAGCTATTGTTTAAGGCTAGTTATGCCTGGATTAGATAACAATAGCAAGACTGAAAAACAGCTGCTAAACCTATTGCTTTCTCAACTGTAATCACTAGGAATAAATATTCTCTTTTCCTGTACAATTGCAGAATGCTGGTGGGACTTTCTTGTAGGCTATATGACAATAAATGTTAATTCACTTAAAAATTTTAAAAATCCTCTTATCCCTTTAAGGCGTGTTGGGGCTTTCATGTCCCTGTTGTAGAAAATTTCAAATGACTGGAATGCTTGCTACTAATTTCTGTTCACTGAAGTGTCCTCTAGACATACCAGATGATTGGAGCTCCTTTGATAATATGTAAGGGAGCTACATAAATGTACTTGTCAATGCACTTACACAAAGTTAAGTGTATAAAATTGCTGTTTTCAGCAAAAAAACCCCACACCAAAACAAAACAAACAAAAACCCCACACAAAAAAAACCCTTAAAATTTCAGGTAATAAAGGGTTAAGAAGAGATTTTTGATAATCTAAAGGGAAAAACGTGCCCCATATATATTGTTGCATAAAAAATGCATGACTTTTAGTACAGGCATGAAATAAAATGCAAAATATATCATTCTGGAGGTCTTCTCAGCAGCTAGTAAAAATATTTAGAGAAGCTGTTTTATGAAGACTTAAAAGATCCTTGACCCCCCCCAATTTCCTATGTCTTTTCATTAAAACGTGGATCTTAACATACACAGAGTTTAATAAACATGTTAGTCATCAAATCTTATGAACTCAATTCTTAATATTTGGCTGTTGGTTTGAAGCATAGGCTCTCAGTAATACCTGAATACACCAGTATATAAACTCTAACCATCAGCTTCAATGCAAACATAATACTTGGTTTTAAATGTTAATAGGCAGATATTAGCAGTACACTGTACCGTGTCTTATGCGATCATGTTCTGTTCTTTGCTTAATAAAAAGACTGTAGAAATATAAGCCCATAATGACCTGAGTGCAATTAGCTAAAAAATGTTCTGTAGAAAGGCGTTTGTGTATGAAAACTTCAATCAACATTAAAAAAGAGGGATAGGTAACAGGAATCTAAACAAAATATTTTAAATGAAGGTGTGTCTCTCTTTTAAAAATTAAGATATAATTCACACTTCATATAATTCTGTGTATGGCATTTTTGCTGTAGACATCTTTGCCGTAGCATCTTTGCCAGAAACGTTTTTGCGGCAAATATTTTTGCATATAACCAATTGTTCAGAAGGTCATTTTGCTGTAAAAAAAAACCAAACCGATAAAATAACTTTTGTTTTTTGTTTGGTTTTGTTTCTCCATTGACAAATCAACAACTGTAAAAAAAGATAAAATAACTGGTTGACAGTTTGGTTTTATGTTTGGTTTGTTTGATTTCACTGATGAATAAACTGCCTTAATGTATTTAAGATTTAGTGTACTTAAGCTAGTCATGAGTTTGGGTTTATATTCCCATTGCTGAAGTTCTCTCAGTTACTCTAATTTTTGTGTTGTATATAAATCTCAGCTAGCCCTTATAATGGTCTATACTGTGAAAGTACTTAGAATCATACAGCTCACCCCTTTAAAGTGTACAGTTCAGTGTTTTTTAGTATTTTCACAAAGTTGTACAACCATTACCACTATCTCCAGAACCAGTATTCCAAAAAGAAACTCCATACTCATTAGCAGTCACTCTCGCCCCCACCTCTGCTGGCATCTGGGAAGCACTAATTTACTTTCCATCTCTACAGATTGGCCCATCCTGGACATTTCATATAAATAGAATTATATAATATGTGGTCTTTTGTGTCTGACTTCTTTCTAAATTTAGCATCATCTTTTCAAGTTTCGTAATGTGGCAAGAATCAGTACATTCTTTTTACGTCTAAATACTATTCCATTCTATGTCTATACCTTTTTTTTTTCCCCCCACTCATCAGTTGATGGATATTGGGGTTGTTTTCACTTTTTGGCTATTATAAATAATGCTGCTATGAACATTGTGTGCAAGTTTTCTGTGTGGGCATATGTTTTCATATCTCTCTTAAAAGTAGTCAGTGTAGTAAATCAATTCACATGTCTTCATTTAGGCAGAACTTCTTAAACTCCTACTTAGGGAATGCAACTTATTAGGAAACTCTTAAATATGTCCTTAAGAAATTTTCTATGAGCCTATCCTTTAGATATGATGATTTCATGAAGACTGCTTCAGTCTGGTAGAAACTGAGTTGTCATCATATAGAGAGTTTCTAAAGCCCTCTGCATCGTTTTAAAGGACAGCTACACATCTTGCTGGAGAGGAGTACTCATTCAGTCTTCTAGGACTCAATGAAGGAGCACTTTTAATATACAATTTCTTTTATGTATCAACTGTCTTTTAAAGTTTGGATTTTCCTTCTTGAAAAAAAAAGATTGTCAAATAGCCAAACCACCTGACTATCCATTGTAGCTTAAGTGTTTATTAAGAAATAATTCATACTGAGAGTCAAAGTAAAAAGAATGTATTTTGTGTGTAAAGGATGAATGTATCAGTAACTTTATTTGTGACAGGATTTTTTAAAAAGATGAATGGAAATTGCTCTCCCATGTACTTATATATAAATAAACATCTCCTGTTGCCCACATTTGGAAGATGATATGCTATCAAAGTCTGTAAGAAGCAAATAAGCTTTAAGTACACTAATGTCTTTCAGCATGACATGGAATGTGCTCTGGATCTGGCCATCTGGAGGCCTGAGTCTGTTGATTCTCTAACTGGCTGACCTGGACAACTCACTTACCATTTTGCACCATGGATTTCTCATCTGTAAAATAAGGGGCTAGACTGAATAATCTTTAAGGCCTCTTAGAACACCAAATAAGACTAGTCTGCAACATTCAGGGTGTGAAAATTATGTGTTAATTATTTCTAATGGTGAGAAAGATGCTTTATCTGATGATATATTGGGAGGAGTATTACACTGAGAACAAGGAGTCATAAATTCTAGTCTCAGTGCTGACACTGAGGAGTTCTATGGCACTAGATTACATACCTTTAAGGTCCCTTCTAGCTAAAACATTATATGGTTCTATATTCTTTGGAGATATCACTTAAGACATTATCCTTCATGTTTAAGAATGAGACTCATCACTAGTAAGGCATTCATTCATTTGCCCATTCATTTATTCACCATTTATCGAGCATATACTATATGGCAGGTGCAGGAATCTGCTTTCAGTTGTCCCCTATCTCCATTGTAGAAGTCATGGATTTTGGCCTTTTTTTTTTTAATTCAACCCCACGCCAATCCTTGACTCTCACCTTCTTCCTTAGGACGTGTATTTAAAAGATGAATATCTTGGATTAAGTGTACGGTGGGTCTTGGAACACAGTAGAGTTAACAGATGACAAAGGGATTAAACCTATGACTTTGGGCTTGTTAGCATGGTGTTTTTTAGTTAACTAATAAACATGGGCAACCTATATAACCTTAGACATTATCATTTAACATAAAGTACTAGGATTTGCAAAATCATTTATGTTGTCTAATGACAGCTTCTCAGCAATTGTTAAGAGACTCTTATTTTTGCTATTTTAGCACCTTCCCTAAAAGGATGTGTTTGCAGAGATTTCTCTTCTGAATTTACACATGCTGTGGTTTTAAGTGTCCTATTATTAACTTGAGCCACATGAAATTGTGTTTTTACAGGTCAAAACCAGTGAGATATTGGCAACTTCATATGATTATAATATAACCTGGTAAGTCATAAGCAGCAAAGGATGGGAGGCAAATGCCACTCACTGGAGAGGGAACTTTGACTCTTACACATTTTCATTCTGTTTAGTTTAGTTTTGTTTGTTTTATGCCACTAAGGAAATTTGGACAAGTAATTTCACCCTGTACATTGGTTTTTCGATTAATTAAATGGGAGACATTGCAAACTTGAATAGAATTTTTAAATGCTTATTTGTGTATAAATCATTATAGATCACTGGAAGTATAAATGTCGTTTATTCTCCAATTAGTTAAATGTTTAGATCATTGTGCTTCTCATTTGGGCAATGTAATGTTTCCAACACTCAATTCCTTGGCAAATTGGAAATAGGTATTTTGAAAAACCTTGATGATCATTATCATTAGTTGACTCAATTATTCCACATCTGCTATCCACAAACTATACCTGATACATGCTATCTCTATACCCTCAAATACATCTGCAGCTGACAGATGGAAACTGGAACTGTATTTAAATCATGTGCCTGTGCTTTTGGCCAGGTGGTCACCTCTGATTATTTCAAGAATTGAAGTATCTTATTTCCATTACTCACAGGAAACCACATGCTAGTTATATAAGATCTAAATTTTCATATCTGGAATTTATTCAGGCTTCCCAGAGAATAGTTATGTTTTCAAATCTGGATAAAAATAAGCTTAAAGACATAGGCTAGCCTTTTTGACTTTGATCTTAGAGATAAAACCATAAGAACTAACAACTGTATGTGGCCTAACATTCTACAGTTTATTGATGCTCAGAAGGGACGAGAGAGCTCCCTGTGACCTTTTTATAAGAGCACTGATCCCATTCATGAGGGCTTTGTCCTCATGACCCATTCACCTCCAAATACCATCATATTGGGGATTAAGTTTCAACATAGGAATTGGGGGGGGGGGGGCACAAATATTTGGTCAATAGCAGATGGTGTCTAATTAATTGGGCTGATTGGCTACTCAGAGTTACAGGTTTAATATCGGAGTAAACATATCCACCTTCCCTTTGTTATATATGAAGGAAATACCCCAAGGTCAAGGAGTTATGACACATTGTCAATGGCATTTAACTCCAGTTATTTTAATCATGTCCATTCAGCTTGTTCAAATTCATATTTGTTCAAATACTTTCAATCAATCCCTTGATCTGCTACCAGCCAAACTGCAAGCCTTGAGACAAGTAATCTGGTTATGGTCTGCTGACCTATGGCTATTTTACCCAACACATGAACCTTAAGTTTAGATCTTCAAAGAGTGGAAAACGCTTTTCCAGTTACAGCTGATTTTGTAATTATGATCCTCAACTTACAATGGTATTACATCTCAATAAACCAATGGTAAGTTGAAAATATGCATTAATAAGTCAAAAATGCATTTCATACACTTAATCTATTGAACATCGTAGCTTAGCCTAGCCTACCTTAAACATGCTCAGAGCATTAACATTGGCCTATGGTTGGGCAAAATCACCTAACGGCCCATTTTGTAATAGAGTGTTGAGTATATCATGTAATTTACTGAATACAGTATTCAGGAAATGCTGGCAAACACAGTACATGATGGAGTATTGTACTGCTTACTGTCATGACTGTGGCTAAGAGCTGCGGCTCACTGCTACTGCTCGTCCTCACAAGAGTATCTTACAGCATATCTCTAGCCCAGGAAAAGATCAAAATTCAAAATTCGAAGTATGGTTTCTATTGAATGTGTGTCACTTTTCCACCATCACAAAGTCAAAGAATTGCAAGTTGAAACACATATGTATTTTGATAAAATAAGCGTGTATGTTGTAGTTTCGAGGGTAAAAACAAAAAGAAACAGCATTTAACTTCCAAACCTAGGAGAAAGAAAAACAAAAATGACCAAAAAAACCCCCAGAAAAACAAAAAAGTTGAGTAGACAGGATAAATAGGAAGTACGAAGTATGATAAACCAGATATATTTTAATCATTACATTGTTAATGGACTAATGTTCCAGTTAGAGGATAAGACTGTCAAACTGGACAAAAACAAAACCCAACCATATGAGGCTTACGAGAAGCACATCTAAGACAAAGATACAGAAAGACTGAAAAAGAAATGCAAAATCAAAACCCGCTAGCAAATACTAAGCAGCGCAAAGCTAACGTAATACAGTGGTAACAATTAGATTTTAGGACAAAAAGTATTAATAGTAATGAAATGGGACTTCCATGATGAAATTTTCAGTCCAGTAGGAAGATACAAGATTGAATTTGTACCTAATAATAGCCTCCAAATAAAATAAAAATTGATAAAACTAAAATGACAAATAACATACATTCACAATCATAGAGGGAGATTTAAAAATTCCTTTCAGCTTTCAGTAATAGAGCAGGGGAAAAATCAGTACATATACAATTTGAGCAACATGATTAACATATTTAGTACACACATATAAAATTCTCTGCCCAAGCGCTGGCTGGGTGGCTCAGTTGGCTGGAGTGTAGTCCCGTTAGGGCACATACCTAGGTTGTGGGTTCAATCCGATTGAGGCACATACAGGAGATAACCGATCGATGTTTCTCTCTTCCTCCCCTTCTACTCTCTCTAAAATAAATAAATGAATAAATAAATAAAATGGAAAAATATCCTCACTCCTTGGGTGGGGATTGAAAAAACAAATTCTCTGTCCAATAACTGCAGAACACATGTTCTTTTCAAACACATGTGGAACACTTACAAAAACTGACTATAGATTGGGCCACTAAACAAGTCTCAACAAATTTCAAAGGTCTGAAATAATATAAAATCTTTTTTGTTTTGGAAATTAAGAAACACATTTATTTGTAAGAAACTCGTAAGTCAAAGAAACCACATGGAAACTATAAAATATTTTGAACTGAACAACAACATACACACTAATGTACAAGTTTGGTCTCAGGAGAAAGTCTAGATAGTAAGTAGACTTTGCATTAAACGGCTTATAGATGAGTGAATGAATTCAACCAGAGTACAGGTAGCGGGGACAATAGAAGTTAAGGCTCCGTCTTTTAAAGGCAGGCAAATAAGGAGGCAGTCAAGGGTAACAAGGGGGGAGATCAGACACCTCTGAGGCCTGAGTAAGCAGGGCTCCTCCCTCAGCCCCCACACTTCAGGGATGCTTGTGCTTTAGAGTGCCTTCAAGATTTACAAATCCTCCAGTTCCTGGGACTAAGCACGGCACCCTGAGCCTGGATTTGGTCCTATGTGGGACCTGGTTGCCAGAAGTACCTCTGGAGATTTTCTAAGTCTCACTTTGGTGCCTGAAATAGGTGTAATTTCTCTCCTTTGATCCATGCTTGGTGTGGACCAAATGCCCCAGGGAGCTCTGGGTCTGGTGTCTACAGAAACTGCCCTGGGTCTGAAGAGTGGACCCCTCTCACTAGCTGAGCAATATGCTTTCACACAACAGTATGAGACTAGGCTGCCAAAATGGAACTGACTAGCTTTTAGGTGAAGATCATATTGGACACAGAATAAATTCAGGGTTTTGGACTACCAAAGGTGACCATGGGCCCTTGGGATTGTATTGTATGTGTGTGGGACGGGCTGTTCATTGGCTCTCACTTTTCTTTGTTCCATTTACAATGCTGCCTCTGGTCTACAGACCCCCAGGCTTGTAAGGGTGGTGGCAATGTTCTTTATCCTGTCCATTTGCACCAGGAAGTTTACCCTACTCCTCTCCAAAGGTTATGCACTTTATGTTGGGCCAGGCCTCTTTCATCTGAGGCCTTTCAACGTTGTTCCACAAAGCCAAACGGCCCCTTACAATCAATGTCCTCTCTCATTTCCAAATGATAGTGACTGTCCTCTCCAGAATTCACCTTAAGACATGCTGGCGAAGAAATGGATATTCTCTACACAAATAAAACCACTCTTCCTGCTCCACCCATTGGCCTCCTGCCTTTTTTACTCAAAGTGTGGCCAGAAATGCAGTAATTAGAGCTTAAAACGTTCAGAAAACATGGTTGGAATGTGTTCTATGTTTATGCTATAAAAGCCCAAATGGTAAATATATGACCGGAAAATAATTATCCACTTTGCTGCACCATCTGGGTAAGACTTGCATTTTTGGTAATAATCAATGAAGCACAGTAACAATCTTTGACAGTCATTGGAAGCCAGTATTCACAGGCACAATGAATTCAGCATAAGCAACGATGTGTGACCACCATTAAAAAAAAAATGGTGTTAGGGAACTACAGAGGCCAGATCCATATGGTTCCATATGAGCAGGTCCATGGCATTGTAATAACATTTCTACTCTTATTGCAGTGGGAGATATGAAATTAGCCAGAAATGGCACAGTTGACAATAAAGAACATGAGACTATTTCTAAGGCTTGAGGAAGAGATGGTGCCCGTATACTGTAAAACACCTTCACGTGCATGGATCAGACAATAAACATGCACCTTTTCTGTTATTCTGTATCTTCATTGACAAACTAGTTTACCTTGCTTGGGTCCACACATTTTATTACAGGAGGTTAACAGAGATAGTAAAGGTTTCACAGCTAAAAGGTTTAGCTCAGGTGCAGCTAAGAACTTGAGTGTCTAGAAACTCTCCTGATTTTTGCTATTAGCACTTCAAGTTTATCTCCAAGCACAGAACTTATCAGATACTGTTTGTTTACTCTACTAGACCATGAATTTGAGGGAAGGGCCTTGGCTTTCATCTTTGTGTTCCTAGTGCCTAAATGTAGAAAGCATATAATGAATATTTATTAAATAAAATAGTCACAGTTTCACATTTAGCTCTAAATAGTCAGTTTTCATTGACCTTTTGTCTTATCCTCAGCCAAGATTCTGCTGGGTTAACTGCTTCTCTACCCTGATCACATAGCAACATAAATGTAATACTCATTAGAAACCTTTCATTGCATTTGATGCATTGCAGTGAAACTGTCCGTAATATGCCTGTCTTACCCAGTAAAACAAAATCTTTGTTCAGTGATCAGTGATCTTGTAGCTTGGTATCACAAACTCAACACAGTAGTTGGCCTAATACACAACAGGCATTTTCTGAGCTGAACAATTAATGAAGATTTCAAGCTTTGCTTTGCAAAGGTTTTATTTCTGAACATACATGTGAGTTCAACAAATAATCTTAACAAGCAAAACCAACAATACTACCAAAGTACAATCAAAAATATAAAGTGCCAAATTATCTGAATCAGAGCATTCTGGATAAAGCGCAGAAAAACAATTGCTTTCCCATTTTAAAAGGTGCAATAGCACCTCTTTTCTCTTTGTGTCTCTTCAAGTGTTCAAAACGGTAATAATGCTTTCCATACCAATGGAGGCGAACGTTTCCAAATAGACTCCCCTTTAAACATTCAGCCACTGGGTTCAGGTGACTTTTTATGAAAACAATTCAGGCGACCAGGCGCTTTTAGTTTCAGGCACTGAAGGTGGCCAGTTTTCTGAAAATGAAGGGCAGCATCTGACTTCTGAACAAGAACCAAGTCCCAAAACTGATTCTTTGGAAATCCAGCCTGAGTGTGTACTACTACAGTTAGGGGTTTTCTGGTTTGTAACTACTGCTGTAAGTGTATTCTTTAAATTTAACTCCTTTTTAATTAAACGTTTATTGGTTCTTTGTTTGACATGTTTCAGTTTCTTTCTCAGTAATGGGTTCTGATCAGGAGAATTACAGGCAGCAAGGCATTTTCTTAGACCCGTGGCATGGAATCCAAGCATATCTGAAAGAAATGCTTTTTTTGTGGTAGGAGGGACCCATTCATCAATGTCAGATTCAAGGCATTCAGCAACAGGACAGAGGCTGAAAACCTCTGGTTGTATAATATCAGGTATAACAGGGCTTCTGGATTTCTGGCTAGGTGTTTTTATATTTTTTGGACAGCTGGGAGAGGCTTGATGTGCCTCATTTTCAGAGAAAATGCTTGTTTTTTTATAGTTAGTATCAAGATCTGAATAAAAGGCAGGTAGTTTCTTGAAAGCTCCTGTCATCCCATGAATTCTTGTTTGGTGGAATCCTGCAACAGGAGTTGACTGTGAACATGGAACAAAGTCTTGGCTATCTTCGACATCACTTTCTGGATCTAATGGAAAATGTGGTGAAGAGCATGTTTCTGGATACATGGAGGCAGATATGTTTTGCAAGGATAATTTTTGTGATGATTGGCTGGAGTTTTCTGAAAGTAATCTCAGTGAAAAATCAGATTCTAGATGATGACTTTCTGCCAAAGACTTTCCCCATTGTAACAAAAGATCCTGTGATTTTTTGGTGGTTTCGGTTGCCATGTCCATTTCTTTAGCACTATCATCAAAGAGATCAGCAGAAGCATTGTAGCTACCTTCATGACCAGGAAAATAGTTCTCTGTTAAATTATTATTGATATGTCCATAAGGCATTTCTTTCAATGTATTTGTACTTCTATTTGGAGTACTGCAAAGAGCTTCTAAGGAATATGTAAGTTTCCTGCAAATTGTAAGACTGTCACCTTGGTTCTTTGGCCACCTACTATATTGTTTATTTTCTAAGTTGCAAAGGTCAGAAACATCATTATACCTCCCGGAAAACAAAGTTGTCAACTTTTCACTCATTTCCAAAGGTGATTTTCCTTCACATCCATTAAAATATTTGATATCGAGACAAGAATGGTCACTCTCTGAAGTACTGTGTGTATGTGAAATCGCAGCCCCACGTGGTGAAATTCCGGTAGACTTTCCAAGAGTAGATGTTCCTAAATCTTTTGAAGATGGACACAGAGTTGACAGAGAAGCGTTTGGTAGAAAACATTCAGAAATATCTGTTCCATTTCTACTTCTAGAGACAGCCTCAGCTGTGTTATCTGGTTGTGACTCCTCCTGAACACTAGGAGCTGGATTTGCTCCACAGGTGGAAAGGAGGTTACCTTTGCCAGAGTTTGCTTTGACTGTTGCTTCTGATGATCTTAAAGCTATAGGTGGTGTACACGAGACTCCAGCAGTTCCCTGGGGAGTCACAGATAAACTGCTGTGGTCTGCATGTAATTTTTCGATGCCATTATCTAGATGACGCTTCCTACTGCTGGCATCTGTCGGGGTTATAGCAATTTCACTTTCGATAACTGCCAGAAACTTGTTTAAGCTTTCAGAGAGTGGCAGATCATCCCAAATCTTGGGGTCATAATCCTGGGAATCACCAGCTATCTCTTCAAGTCTGAGTGATGTAGGTGGACAACACATAGATCTTTCCTGAAGGCTCGGGGGAGTACTGACATCATGATGCTGGTGACATGTTAGCTCACGCTGGGAATACCTCTTTTTAATATCCACTGCACTATGGAAGGATTTTGCATTACTTGGTTCACGGGGCTCTTGCATTTTCAAGGGGAATAAATTAGAACCAGTAACTCTAATTTCATGACTGCTGTGAACTGCACTTGGCTGATTAGCTTGTAAGCCAAGTTCTTCATCCAACTTTTGTGCTGTGCTCTTTTTATCCATATACGAAACAAGGCTCCACGAACACTGAATGGCATCATGGCAACCACCAGAACCAGTGGCCTCTGCCAAGGAAATGCACTTTCTGTTCTGGTGAGGAGTATCAGTGGCCTTGCTTTGTTCTGAAGCTGAAAATTTGTCATCATCTGTTAGTTGTGAAACAATGGAAGTGAGTTCAAGTGATGACTGCCAGAATATTAAAAGATTATCTCTGCCATGGGACTCAAAAAAACAAGAACTGCTGTCAAGGCCACATATGCTGCTGAGATCACTACTTGAGTGTTCTAAAGCGAGTAAGTGGCTATTAGGTGTCTGGGAGCCACCATGAAGTTTCCTGAAATTGGAAAGCCGCAGAAGCTGCTGGAAATAGTTGATGACAGTGAAGCCCGCTACACCTGGGTCTGGTAGGACAACCTGGCAAGCTACTAGCTCTTTAACTTCTCTCCTGCGGCCAGGGCACTGTTCTAAGAAGTTACTGGAATCTGAACCTTGATCATGTTGGTTTTCAAAATTCTGTGAAAGAAGTCAATACATTTAAATGAGAATAAAATTTTCTTCCTTTGACTAGAATGTGAAACAGAGATTTAAAATAATTTCAATTCCTCTACTGTTATAGGCACAGTAGTATAAGTAAGAGAAGTAAACCTCAGAGTAAAGAGACCTGTATTCAAATCCTGGTTCTAACATTTATTTAGTGTTGTGACTTTGGACAACTTATTTAATCTTTCTAAGCCTTAGTTTTCTCATTTATAAAATAGAGATTAAAATACGCAGGATTATTGTATTCGCAATAACACATGGAAAACTGTACTGCTTAGCAAATAGTAGTTGCTCAACAAATGGTAGCTGTTATATTTGTCATCAGTTTCCATAAACTTTGAGTGCTTAAGGGAATGTTCACACCTGTTTAAAAAAAAAGATAAAGAATTATCTAAGGTTTTAACAAAGCAAAGCTCTGTGGCATCTGGCTTCACCTTCCCTTTGGGTCTTTCCCACTGTGCAGTTAGGGAGTGCTCTATTCCTGTTTTGAAAACCCTGATTCCAATGTGGATAAAATTTCCATTTGTTCCCTTTAGCACAGATGAGACAGAATACGACTACTCCTTCAGTCAGTACATTCTTTACAACGTCTACTGCCACTTTTATAATTATTTAAGACCACCCTTCCTAACCTATTCTTAGAGTCATCGATATGCAGATAAACAAATATCTAACACTTCTGAATTTATATAAAGTTAGATTTTTAAAGCTCTGAAAGCATTTAAAACTAGGCTCTTTTGACTTTTGAAAGAGGAAGTTGTCACACATGGTGTTTTAACAGATCACCTATAGCCGGTTTTTATACAGTCTAAGGTGCTTTTACAGGTTCTCACATTTATGACTCCTAAAAACTAGAGAATTCAAATCATTTCATTACAATGGAAACGTTAGCAGAATAGACAAAAGAAAACTAGCATTAATTACCGTCACTCCAAAAATAAAGCTCTGTCCAACAAAGCAAGTTTCAACTGCTTTAGTTAACAGGTTCTGAATTGCATCACTATCCAGTATTCCCGGAATTTCATTAGGATCTTGAATGTATCTTGATTGGGGGAAAAAAAAAGTGCAAAGAGATAAACTTTGAAATTTTAACCTGCCATAAAGTTGGGAGATATGAACAATTAGTTTGAAAATGCAGCATGAATCTTTTGAGTTACATATATATAAAAAAACAGTGACTTTAAGAGCTAGGCATTTTGTTCCCTCTAGTTTTCCATAGCTATAAAGACAAAAACAATTGATCAAGTGTGAATAAAGTGGATGCCTGCCTAGTAATTAGGCCCAGCAATTATTCTAGGAGTAGCACTGAAGTAGTGGTAGGATCTCTAGCCCTTCTCCTCAAAGCAGAGGGAAGTCTTTCCTCTTCCCTGGTAATCCTGGTGGTGGTCCTCTCCTGCCCCTTTCTTCAAGTGAGTCTGCTCTCAACAATAAGGAGACAGGCATTTCTTCTGTCAAGGGATTAGGGGAGGAGGGGAGAAGACTGCTTATATATATCCTTGCATTCTCAGGACAACGTCATAATAGGTCAAACTATGCAGGTGAAGTTGTAATGCAAATGAGAGAAATAGCGAAATTTCAACTTCTGATACGCAAATATTACTACCACGAATGGCTTCTTCTGCCTCAAGGGACATTAACCATTTGGATGTAAATCTCAATTTGGATAATCCCTCAGTATGAAACAATTTTACTTTCTTATTCTATGTCCTTTAACTTGGATTAGAGTTTTATAAATTTAATATTCTAATTACAGCTTAGTTGGCCTGGATAAAAGTAGCCTGGTTTAACATCATCACAGTATGTATTCAGGAAATAAACATCTATTTCTTGATTATCTTTTACAGAAACTGATGATCTGAGGTTGAGTGGTCATCTTTTTACTAAATGTTTACTTTAAAAAGACATATCTTTAAATTCTATTAATATACTAAAGGAGTAGCTAGGAAAAAGAATGCTTTAAATAATCTTACCTATGTAAATCAGTGGCTGTAAGACCAAAAAATGCATCCAGGCAGCTTCCAAAAACAGTAATGCCAAATAATTTGTTTGATTCTGCAACTTTTATGGAAAGTCTGTATCTGTAACTGGCATTTTCAGCTTCACCAGTAGAACCACATTTTGGACAATTAGACCTGGAAAAGTGGAAGAAAAAAGTATAGAAATGCTCACCAGTTTATTTTTTCATATGATGAAAAACAAATCTGGAAAAGTAAAAATTAATATTTTGTGTACAAACGTTCCTATGCAACTTACATTCTTCTTAAACTACTTCAGATCAATCTCTTTTGAATTTCTTTACTCTAACAGCTGCCTTCACTGATTTAAATTAAATAGCCCTGAACTGACAGAAAAGTGAAGGGAAACTGTGTGTGTGTGTGGGGGGGGGGAAGAGATATTCTTAGTGGATGGCTAAGTTATCATGAACAAAGTGAGACACATTACTGTTTGGGGTTGGGGGTGTGTGCAAACTAAATATAATGAAATAAAGACACCAATAGAAGACCTAAAAATTAATGTCTAATTTTCTGTTAAAAGAATAATGAACAATCTTGGAAACAGTTAATAAAAATTTATATACATAGCACCCAGTTACATTTTTCTCACCATTATAAGAATAACTTTACTTTCTTTAATTTGTTGGAATATGGTAAAAATTTATCAGATTATAAAAGCTAGGTACAAAACATGTTATTTAACTTGTTTTAAGGCAATGTATAATTATGGCCAATGTCTTTCTGGTCAAAAACTATTAAGTGTAACTACTGTCATGTGGTAAGTGCCTGGTCTTGGGATAGTTACTAAATCCCTTAAGCGTTGATTTCCTCATCTGTAAAATTCAGGGTTGAACAAGGACAAAAGGAGACAAAGCAAAAGAAAAAGTAAAGATCTATTGCCGATTTTGCCAATTAATAGCTTAGTCTGCTTCTTTCTCATAATTATATTAGATATTGTGATGATTGCTGTCAATTCTACGCTTCCCTCCTTTCTAGCTGTTTGCAGTAACGTCTTATAACTTACATTCTTAATAAAACAAACTGACCAATGAAAACATCTTGTGATAATGGTTAATCTTAGGCCTTTTTCCCCTTTGTGTTGCTCAATGATTGTCAACCTTTTATCTCATGGCACACATAAACTAATTACTAAAATGCTGGAGCACAGCAAACTATATTTTTTGCTGACCTGACCAAAAAAAGGGTATACTTTTGATTCATTCATACCAGATGGTTATTGTTGTGCTGGTTGTTGTCATATTTTTATTTGACAATCTAAGGAAAAAGAGGTCAGTGCCCCTGACTAAATAGTCAGGTATTGCATGTTTTAAAAATTCTTGTGGCACACTGGTTGAAAATTGCTGATCTAGCTTTAAAAAGCAAATGGAAAATAGAAAATGAAAATAGAAAATAGGTAATTGTAAAAATTTCATTGCTGCCAGATAGCCATTAGGGGGAGCCTAAACTCCATAGCTACCAAGGTGAATATTTTGAACAAAGGTTAATCCTTCATATAAGAAGTTATTGATTCATCATTAGATTTGTGCTAATTATTATTATTTTTGCTCCACTGAGGATGGATCTGTGCCAATCCATTCGTGTAATCTTACCCAAATTTGTTGGAGTTGGGTTGCAGTTTGGCCATAAATACAGCTTCTTTAAAAGTTATATAATAATAATGCATTCAAGTCTAATGTAAAATTCTTAGCAAATCTTGGAATAGTTAATAGGCATCAGCATTTTGCAGTTTATAAATGTTTGCAAAATACACGATTTCATTTTGATAGGTAAACAAGGCCATTTACTCCAATTTACATAAGGGGCAATTGAGATGAATTTTTGCCTAAGGCGACAAAGTTAGTGAATTTTATGACCCAAATTCAAGGCTTTGGATTTCTATCCTGGAAATTTTTCCTTGCATGATGTCTTATGATAAGTATAAGAACAATATGGTTAATAATGAACTATCTTCCAACTAGAGTATCAATGATAGCCTAACACAAACTAGGTTTACAATATGAATGCATATAAACACTAAATTATGTAGTTTTATATAGGGTGTCCCAAAAAAATGTATACACAAAAAAAGTGTAATTATAAAGCCAGGATTATTAAAATACATTTCATTTTCAAAATGTAATAGAATCTAGACACCCTGTATACATTTCCCTGTATATATATAATGAAGATATTTATGTATATAGTTTCCTTTGGGAATAAGGCTGAATTGAAACAAATGTTAGCATGGAGTAATACACATCAGAGCTTGAACTTTAATATACATACAAATCACCAGGATCTTGTTCTAATGAAGATTTTGATTCAATAAATCTGGGTCAAGGCTCCAAGTCCTGCATTTCTAACAACCTGCCAGGTGGTACCAATGCAGTTGTTTTTCTGACCACACTTTGGGAAGCAAGAGTAGAGGCAACACATTCAAATTACAATCCCCAGATTTAACTTCTAGAAACACCTCTATTCTAAAATGTCATTTGTTATGGAATAGCAGTTTTCAAACTTTATGTTTAAAAATTATTAAGAAAACCAAAGAGCTTTTGTTTGTCTACTTATATTTAAAACTGATTATGGGAAATTAAAGGAAATTTAAAATTATTAAGTCTAAAAAGTATTTATTAATTTATTAAAAATAACAGACCCACTGCATGGTTAACAAAAAGAACATAGTTTTATGAAAAATAACTGTGTTTAAAAAAAAAAAAAATCAGTGAGAAGAGTGGCACTGTTTCACATTTTGCAAATCTCTTCAATATTTGGTTTAATAAAGACAGTTGAATTCTCATATCTCCGTTTTTGCTCAATCTGTTGTGATATCACATGTCATGTAGTCTTTGGAGAACTGAAAATTCCATTACACACATGTAGGAGAAACGAGAGTGAAAAGGGAAATAATGTCTTAGAATTATGAAAACAGTTTTGCTCTCAAAAAGCCTGAGAAGATCTGTCTAAAATAATACCTAAAATTTGTTACTTTTTTTTTTGATACCAGCTCATTTACTTTTCTAGTATATATATCCCTGAAATAGAAGTGGTTAGGTTAGTGATTCTTAGTGTTGGCTTGGTCCTGAAACTCTTTGAAAGTCTGAGGAAAGCAATGGACTCTCTCCCAGAAAAATGCACACATGACCAGAACACATGATACTTCACATATTTGGGGGACTGGAGGATTCATATATATCTACAGCCTATTCATAGATCCCAGGTTAAGAATACCTACACTAGATGATTATATAATGTCCCTTCCAAATTTATAGTCCCATATTAAACTGAATATATACAATGTAATAAAAACAACTTAAAAAAAAAAGTATACTTAATGGAAGCAACCCAAGTGCACATCAATAGACGAGTGGAAAAAAAGCTGTGGTGCATATATACAGAAAGGGCAAAAGTAGGTTTACAGTTATAATACAAATAAATAATACAATAATTAATAAATAATAAAACAAGAATTTCCCGGCCGGGTGTGGCTCAGCGGTTGAGTGTCGACCTAGGATCCAGGCGATCGGGGTTCGATTCCCAGTGAGGGCACATGCCCAGGTTGCTGGCTCAATCAATGACTTTCTCATCATTGATGTTTCTATGTCTCTCTCTCCCTCTCCTTTCCTCTTTCTGAAATCAATAAAGATATATTAAAAAAAGAAAAAGAAAAAAAAAAGAATAAACTGTGTTTTGCGTACTCACCACTGTAAACCTACTTTTGCCCATGCCATATAATGGAATATTACTCAGCCATAAAAATAAGAATGAAATCTTACACACACACACATATAAAAATAAAGTTAATTTGATCCTTCATATGAAAAGAGTATCATACTCACATATATGTACACACATTGGTATATACATACTTATGTATGTGAATATGATAGTCTTATAGGAACGATCAAAAACTTTCCATACATATATTTTTTATATTTGTATGTCTATATCTTTACATACATCACGGAACCTTTTCCAATGAACTCTTGGAACCCGAATACAAGGATGAGAACGGAGGTCTTACTGAAGCTAAAAGGGGGCCCAGAGCCCAGCCTACTCGTCAGCACTCTCCATTATTCCTTCTCCAATCCCCATCTCCCCCAGAAGCACGAAGCCTTAAGGCTGTGCACAATGTAATTTGAAAACCATCACTGCTTTAAATCTTGGAGTTAAAAAAAAAGGAAAAATTAACCCCATAAAATAAGAAATACCTATTATAGTTTTTATCGCTAAGGACTTGAAGTTCAAAGAAAATCTTTAGGTAGCAATCTTTTTGTTCTTCGGTGTCTCTAAAATCTTTTGCAAAGGATAGAGTATGGAATTCCTCTGCCATAAACCTGCTGTGCTGTAGCAGTAGGGAAACAAGAGTAGGGAATTTGTTTCCTGCGTTGGTTTGCAACTGACTTGGATTTCCTCCCTTGTGCTTACAGGCTTTACTTTTACCTTTTGGAGACTAAGATTATCCGAGAGAAGCAATTTTGACATGAAGGATATATAAAACTTGAATTCTGGACAGCAAGAACCGAGGCAAGAAGGAACTTTCTTCTTCTGTTCATGTGTTCACACCATAGCCTGCAAAACAAAGGAGTCACCGGGGTGCAAATTTAATTGTAGGAGCAAATTCATCTCTGAGGAAAACCTCTTAACCGCCACAGCAAAGCCAAGAGGTGTCTTTTCTAGTAAAGGTCAATGTGTTGGAAAACTAATTTTCTTTTCATGCTTAATTAAAAATATTAATAGAAAGAAAATAAGGTTTAAAACATAATAGTTCAAACAAACATTCTGTTTCTCAATAAATATTCCATTCTCGATAATTCAGGAAAACAGTCATTTAGCTTCTTTCACATCTTTAAAAGAAAAGCTACACAGAACTTGTTTCTATCATTAATAGAAGGAACTTAAATGAACTTACATGACTCTTTAAAGAACCTAAATTGGTGGGAAATGGTCCTTTTTAGCTAAAAAAATAACTTTATTGGTTCTCAGTATACACATTTTTACACAGCTTAAAGAGAAAATAAGACAATTCATATTTTGCAAACAGAAAAAGCAAAATGTTATATGGTGAAAGGAGAGTTCAAAGTGCTTTAAGATCCTTGTATAAAACACAACCAAGAAGTAAAACAACAGAATAGCAATGTTCTACTCTTTTATACTTTTAAAAATCTCAAATGTTGGTTTGTTTACCAACATTTAAAACTGGTTAGCTTAATTGTAGTATAAAATGCCTCTGCACATGTTCAAGATAAAGCTGTATCAATAAATTTTCATTTGTAAACAAATGGCAAAGCTTTCAATTCCTGAACATGGGTGGAGCTGTTTCTGAGACCGGCATCCACAAATTTTGACAAAGTGAAAGGCACAGGTTAAAAATCATAATAGAAACTTCTAGGCATAGCTCTTCATAGGATAATCAGAAATTTAGAAATGTGGTGACAATGGAAGGGAGATCTTAAAGTGATACTAATCCTGTCCATCAATCAAAATGACATTTCTATGAAAATAAAATCTTGCCACCTAAGGCAGTAAGATTGAAGCTTGCAAAGAGGAAAGATAAGCAGACTTATATAAATCACTGAGCTACATTATTAAAGGGAGCATAGGGGAAAAGCTAATGCTGCCTAACTCCTTATTGTTATCCTTATTTTGGGATCCTTCAATATATAAGACTAGTAAGGTTCTATCAGAAGCATGTATGTATTCCTAGATCTGGTTTTCATTTTAGGCCACGTGGCAATCTCTAAGGTCAAGGTAGAGAAGGTGACATAGGATCAAGGGGAAGGCAGAAAGAGGGGTCACACACACACACAAAAAAAACACCTTCCTTCTACATCTCTAAAATCCAGTTTAGGGTATAGGATGTAACATGATGGTACACCTACCTGTAAGCTAGGGTTGATAAAACTGGGCAAAGCTCCCTCCTGAAAATGTCATCTCTTACCTTGCTCCTTACCCAGGCACCCCCACTACCTTTCACAGGCTGGCTGAAGTAGACGGAGCAATTGCATTTAGGTCTCTCCTCGCCCTTACCCCAAGCAGCCCGTTTCCACTGTCCATCACAGGCTAGGCTAAATCTGAGATGAAGAATTTGATTCCAGGTCCCTCTTCAACCTTAACCCCAGGACACCCTCTGCCTATCACATACTTGGTGGAGCCAGAAAACACCCATCAGCTCCAGGTCTCTCCTCACCTGTTTCCCCAGGCACTCCTCTGCCCATTACATTCTGGGTTGGCATCAAGATGAAGTATTTGCCTCCAGGTCTTGCCCCTTTCGCCAGGCAACCCCTTTGGGCCTGCACAACCTGGCTAGAGCCAAAATGCAGAATTCAGCTTCAGGACTCTCCTGGCCCTTTAACTTCAGATGCCCTCTGCCCTTCACACCATGGCTGGGGCCAGGAGAGACAATTTGCCTCCAGGTTTCTCCTTGCCTGTTTACCCTACAGACCCAGGACATAAAGGCATACCCCAAAAGACTCCAGATCGCAGACACACAGCTGAATAGATCTGACACCAGACCAGGGTCTGGAGACGAAACCCAGATCAGTAACCAAGAACCCGTAGCTAGACTCCGGAGTTGGAGCTGGATAATGGACTCGAGTTGCCAGATGCCGAGGCTGAACCAGATCCTCACAATGTAAACAGACCCATGACTCAATAAGGAAAACTCACAACTCTCTAAGTCCAAGCAGCTAGCTTCACAAATGTATTAGAGAGGAAATAACTCACAGCACTTCCAAATTCTACTAAACACTGCAGAAATAGACCAGGAAGGTTGACAGAGTGAACAAAAATAATGCTTACCTTTGCCGGCAGATGTTCACAATCCTTCAGGTGCAGCAGTTTCTAGAAGTCAGCAGTGTCCCAGCCATTAATTTCATATGGCCGGCTCATCAGTACTGTGGGGGATAAAAACATTATTTTCCTCACACCTTGTAAGTTCTAACAGCTGGGCAAATAATCAGATTAACATAATCAGATTAACAGAAGAAATTCAAAGTTTAATACTTGCGAAGGGGAATCTGCATACAGATGAACAGCAAAGACAATGAGATAATATTAGGTATATCCGGCATTTTGGAAAATGGGGGAACAGGGTCTTAGACTTCAGGTGAAATGGGTGATATGCAGGTAATTTTCAGAAAGAGGAGCATATGTGGCAGGTTACTTTTCCTTAGGCAACCCCCGAAACAATAGCACACGGTGGTAGGGGGAGGTAAGGAGGTCAACAAACTCCTGTGTGGAGTCTGAATTTCTAAAGCTAAGGTGATTATGCTGAAGTTTTCTTCCTAAACCAGGTTTTTCCAACTAAATATCTTAGGAAGAAATGAGATAAGAATCATAGGTTCTTTCTCAGTCTTTTGTTTCTTAACAACCAGCTTAAAATCAACGTGCCGCCTGGCTGGGCGTGGCTCAGTGGTTGAGCATCGACCTAGGATCCAGGTGATCAGGGTTCGATCCCTGGTCAGGGCACATGCCCGGGTTGTGGGCCTGATCAATGACTCTCATCATTGATGTTTCTATCTCTCTCTCCCTCTTCCTTCCTCTCTGTGAAATCAATAAAGATATGTTTAAAAAAAAATAAAAATAAAAAAATAAAATCAAATCAACATGCCAACCGCAAAACTTTGGCCCTCTTCATTCCCACCTTTGGAACTTTAAACAAAAGTTTTACATCCACAAGCTAAATTAGTAGATTGTGCCATATTTCACTGATACAATCACCCAGTCCTGAAAATAAGTTAATTTAGTTAAATTGTTAAATATTTATTTCAGGAAATGGTGACGTTGATGTACTCCCAAAATTTACCTCCTATTAAATGTCTGATTACTTGCTTATGTGGGAAAAGAACAAACCTCCCTCTAACCTCAAGGTTCTGTTCCCTGGTCTAATCAAACATATATGAGACAGATTAGCAACAGAAAATAACCAAATTTAAGACATACAAATGTATGGGAACCTCACATACACGAGAGAGTCAGAGACCCCAAATGCAGGAGAGGATCAGAGACGGAAAGGAAACATGGGTATGTATACAAGACATTCTGAGCTAGGGATGATGTAAGGTGCCTTCAACCGTCCTTGCAAAATGGTTAAGAGCAGACGCTTAGTAAAAGGTTCTATTCCTAAGGTGTACACCAGATGGCAGCAAAAACGAATATTTCCTGGTGGCCTCAACTCAGGTGTTATTCCAAAGATGCACACTAGCTGGCAGTGTGCATCAGAGTGTTGAAAGGGGTCCCACTCTGAGGGAGTAGAAGGTCCACTCACATCAGCTTTGGGTTGTCTCCATGTTGGGAAAATTATTACCTGAGAGAATATGAAGTTCTGTAACATGAGCTCTGGGTTTTCACCAGAGTAAGGGGTTGTGTCATATTAGCTCTGGGTCCTATAATGGTAGGGTGGGGCCACAGCTGAGAGTAGGGGGTCTGACAACTTTACAAATAAGAATTTACAACTATTTTCAAAGATGACCAGAGGGGAGAAATCACGTAAAAGTGTTTTATAGAATAAACACCTAACTATGGAATACAAATAGGAATTAAGGAGTTATCTAATGGTCTCCTTCAAGGGCACATACTTTGTCTAATTTTTCTAAACACCGTCATAACAAGTCCCTGGGAAATGATTTACTCATCTCATATGAAAACTCTGGAAAGGGAAGAGAGAGGCAGGCAGAAGATAGAAAATTAAATAAACAAAGAACAAACAGACAAAATCTCTTTTGTCTAGAGAAACATTGAATAATATTTTTAAAATATTACCCAGGAAAACTTTAGTGAGTACATCACAGAGTTTGTCCAGTGCATTTATGATAGGTAAAGTACTATTCTAGGGATGGGGAAGGGGACGGGGCTACAGATAGAAAAAACAGGCTTTTGTGTTCAAGGGCTTTAGAACCTATTGGCTAAGGCAATGTGAAACTGCCAATGAAGTGATACAAAGGTTAACACAGTAACTGCAAGCTCCAGACTTCCATATCTCAACTGCTTACCTGAGAGCCAACTGTATTTACATGTCTCAGAGACATCTCAAGGTTTAATAGGTAAGAAACCTGAATTCTTAGTTTATTCTCAAACCTCTTTGTGATTTTCTCCATTTCAGTAAATGGCACTACTCTCCATCAGTAACCCAGGTTAGATACCTAAGGAGTTATCCTTCATTTCTCGGTTTTCCTCAAGTTCCACATTACACCCATAAGTAAATGCTTGAGTCTATTTCCATATCTAAAAACCATCATTCACACTCCCCCCCCCCCCCCCAATATTCTGCCACCACCTTAATGCAAACCACCACTATTTCCTGCCTATTATGTTGCTTCATTAGCATCCTAACTAAGTAGCCCGGTCCCTGCCAATCTCTCCAGACTCATCTCACACAGCTGTTCTTTCTGAATAATTTCCAGCAGCACTGATCTTTTCTTAGGTTCTTGAACGTGAAGATGCCAAGCTCTTTCTTGCCTCAGGGCCTTTGCACAACCCATTCACTTTAGAATGTTATTCCTTCCCTCTGTTAAATGGCTGGATCATTCTAATCTCTCAGGCCTTAATTTAAATGTCAATTTCTCCGAGACGCCTTCCCAGACGAACCTAATTCAAGTAGGTTCCCTTGTTATCCCTCTTACATCCATCCACAGAAGGTTTAAGTGCCATGAGGGCAGGAATTTATCTTGTTAACCTTTGTAATCCCAGTATCTAGCAGTTCTTGGCACAGATCAAGGAATCCCTTAAAAATTACCTGCAGAATGAATAACTGGAGCTGAGGGAGGATGGTTCATTTGAGGAACTCAAAAAGACATTCTGTGTGACTGGATCGTAGGGCTAAGAGTGGTGAAAAACAAAGCTGGAGAGGCAGGCAAAGGCCGGGCAAGAAGGGCCCTGTAAACCGTGTTAAGGAGATTAGACTTACATCTGAGGAAAAATAGGAGCCATTGAAAGGTTTTAAATCATGAGTGCCCTGGTCAGGTTTGAGCTTTACCGGCCTGGCAGTGCGGAGACCGGCTGGGCAGGAAACAAGGCTGACGGAAGGAGAACCAACTGGGAGGCTACTGTCACAGTGACTGCCTAGAAGTGAGCGATAAGGAAGGAATTCAGAAAACTTTCGTGTTGATCGCTCACTGCTCAGTTAATCGCTTTTCCCTCTGAGCCATCAACGCGGTTTGGAAAAGACCCCCTTTTCAGCACATTACTTTCTGCCTAGCAGCCAGCTGAGTATGTATCTCCGAGCACCTCAAAAGCTGCAGTATTGTATTTGCCTTTCTGTATTTCCAGTTCCAGAGGCTCATCCGTGTCTAGCTCGATTAGCACAGTGAAAGCTCAGGAAACGCGGGCCGAGCGATCACAAGAGCACCGTCTAAAATTAAAATGACCGCCCTTTTATAAAAGAGGCTAACTCTTGAAAAAAATAACAAAGTCCCGTTTTCCGGCCCCCGCCCTCCGGGAGAACCTCTTCCCGCAGCTACTCACCGGAGGCAGGGGCCGGGACGCCGCCCGGGCAACACTCCGTCAGCCAGGCCCGCAGGACTCCAGTTGAATCTCCCGCGGCCCCTTCCGCCGGAAGTGACGCTTTAGCCGCTGCCTCAGAGCCAATCAGGAGAAGGCGTTGCCGAGGGTGGAGATTAACCTGGATTTGCTGTGAACGTTTGGAAACGATCGCTGTTGGCAAACTGGGTGTAGAGGCAGGTCTGACGAGTTTTTCCCGGGCTGGCCGAGCAGCGGTAGTGGGGCGGCGCGGAGCCCGCTGGGCGTAGGGATTCCCGGGAAGGGTGGGCGCGCCCCTGCGAGTGGCGTTCAGCGGCGTAACGAACGAGGAGGGAAGCCGGCTGAACAAGGGGGCTGGAGCCGTGAAGGCGGAAGGGGTTCTTCCCGAGAGGGATGGGACGGCCCGGGGACGGGGACAGAAAGGGGGTGGCAGCGGGAGGAGGGAGAGAGAGACGGAGACGGAGAGAGAGACCAGAGAGAGAGAGAGAGAGGGAGAGAGAGAGGCGGGGCCGGAAGCGGGCTGCGGGCCAGGGAGAGGGGCGTTAACGGAAGAAGGGTCCGGGACCCAGCGGGATTCCGGGGCCACGTGGGCTTCCGGCGACCTCCGCCGTGGACGGAATGGGTCGTGTGGGCATCGCGGAGGTTTGGGTTGCCCCACGGACAGAGCCCCGTCGGAGGTGGTTAGACTTAATGAGGTGGAGTCAAGGCGCCAGAAAGAGCAGTCAGAGAGGCCGAGCTGCACCGCTCAGGGACCCAGTGCGAGCCCGCACCTGTCCGAACCCCAGCTTCCTCCTCTGTAAATGGGAACAACAGTCATGCACGCGGAAAGATTTCTGCGATGGTTTTGTTAGATGAGATGATGTGTGTGCTTTATGCTCAATGATGTAGTGAACGATCAATAAACTGTCACGGTAGCTATTATTATTATTACCCACTTAGGTAGGGTTTGCGGAGGGCAAGGGGTGTGGCGATGGAAGCAAGACGGACCGGGTAGGGTTTGGGGGTAACGACAAAGACGAGAATACCGGGTGACCGGGCAGAAAGAGGGCGATCTAGTTAAGGATGGGAGTGCGCTGGCTGGGAGGATGGGGCCCTGGGATGAGGAGGGCACGTTTGGAGTGTGGCTAGGGTGTCCCGGGTTTACGCCGGGTTCTGAGGGGCGGGGCGACTTTGGGTTTCCCGGGGGAGGAGCCAAGTCGAGGTGGGCGGAGCTTCGGGCTCTGGGCAGCTGCCGGTCTACCTCCCACCCGCACAGTAGCCTCCAGCTGAGCCATGGGGCGCCGCGTCCTCCTGCTTCTACTCATGGCTTTCGTGATGCCCGGAGCCCCCATCCCCGAGCCGCTGGCAGTAAAGGCCCTCAGAAGCCAGCGCTTGTCAAGCAGCTTCATATCCCGCCCAGCTGTAGTCATGAAGTACACGATTCACTACTTCCAACAGAAGGTAAGTCTGGGTAGGGGCTGGGAAAGGACTGAGGCTTCGTGGTCTCCCGCCCAACCGATGAGACCCCAGGCACCGGAACCCAAACGGAATTTCAACCCCCTAAATGCCTAGGACTTGTCCGATCTTTGGATCACATTTTCCAAAGGGTGGCCCCAAGTCCCGGTTCTGTTTAAAACCTCTCCTCCCATTACCAGTAATTTACTATCAGTCCTCGCTCCACACTCTTCTGTAACTGACCACGACAGTCACTTCAAGTTGTTCTGCTCTCAGAGGACGCTCTAATTCAAATTCCCTCCCGCCAAATCCAACTTACTTAATGCCAACTCTGTCCCCTACTCTGCTGTAGCAGTCATCCTTTGTCCCAAAGCTGCCCTTAAATATACAAATTTTCAATATCTTATTCAATGATATCTCATATTTAACCTAAAATGCCAGCTTGTCATCTTATGCTCAGCTCAAAGGTGATTTTGTAGCCCTTTTAGTAGAGTTTTTAATCTTCCCTATTCTTCCTAAGACTGAACATATGTATAGCCCCTGCCTCTTGTTTCAAAGTCTTCAAGTGTTGTTGATTTAGTAGAAATATTTTATTTCTTTTATCCAAAATAACTGAATCAGGAGACCAGACAAAGAATAGTTCATCGCTTGGGCACATTAAGGCTCTGGGTACATGTGTTGTAAAGGACTCCTTGGGATGTGTGGCTTGTGGTTACAAGGTTTCCCTATTTTTCACTACCCTCTACCTCCTATGCTAGCCCCTCAGACTAGAATGTGAGTCCTGAGGGCATTTTACTGTGTAATATTGTGGGTAAGGAGAATGAGTCCTTTCAGGCTGTCATTTTCCTGAGTGCTGAAATAGAGAGCAATATCTACTGTGTTAGTCAGGGTTCTCTAGAGAAACAGAACCAATGGATTTGTGTGTGTGTATCTCCACAAAGAGAGATTGATTTATTTTAAGGAATTGGCTCATATGATTGTGGAGGCTTGGTAAGTCCAAAATTTGCAGGGTAGACCCACAAGCTGGAGAGCCAGAGAAGAGTTACAATTTGAGTCCAAAGGCAGTATGCTTGCAGAATTCCTTCTTGCTCAGGACAGGCCAGTCTTTTGGGATATTTAGGCTTTCACCTGATCGGATGAGTCCCACCTGCATCCTGGAGGGTAAGTCTGCTTTACTCAAAGTCCACTGATTGAAATGTTAACTCCAACCAAAAAACCACCTTCACAGAAATATCCAGAATAACATTTGACCAAATATCTGGACACCATGGCCTAGCCAAGTTGACATGTAAAATAAACCATCACATCTACCAAGGTTGTTGTGAGGTTTAACACATGAAAGTACATGTACACAGTGCCTGGAATATGGTAGGAACTTGAGGAACTTACTAGAGTAAGTGCTGGTTCCTTCCCCATTCTGTCTAAAAGCACACTCCATAGTATTACACATTTCAGATTGATCCAAATGCATGGCAGTTGTGGAATGCCTCTTCTAGAAACCTAGTGGTTAGTCATCTGTACTCGACTATTTCTATTTAACTACAATAGTGACCAGTGTTTATTTTAGGACTGCAACTTAGCCCAGCATTCAGTTCATGGCCGCTCCTATAGGCCTCTCAACAGCTCCTTCCTTGTCTGCTGTGAGGCAAGATCAGTGGGCTTGATACAGTTCTGCTTTCAATTTCTTTTGTAGGTTCCCCCTTTTCACTCTTGTCACAGTGGCCCTGATGGCTAGTAAAATGTATCTGTGTCAGGCCCCTTGGAAGAGCCTATTGTTCTTTCTCCTCCTCGTCTTACCCTCTCCCCCTTCTCCTCTTTTTATAGGTTTGTCTGTTGATGGCCTTCTCCTTAGACCTGGAGTATACTGTCACAGATACTATGTGAATTCTGAACTGATTTCTGTTTTTGCTCACAGAATTATTGTCAGAAGGGGCCTTAGAGATCATGTAATCCACCCCTTAGAAATGATGAATTGACCTTGATCTAAACCATGTAGGGCCAGGAATTTGATAGAGCTTGAATACCATACAGGTTTGAGAACAAATTCTGCTTTTACTACTACTTGAGTACTTTAGACAAATTATTCTAAGCTTCCATTTTTATAATCAGCAAAATGGAGATAATTATACTATCCATTCTACCCATTTGTTGTGAAATGAGCTGGTATGTATGTGTAAAGCACTTATTTAGCACAGTTTATATCACTTAGTAGACATAAGTAGACATACCATACCAGTGGATGGTAAATATTGTTTTATTTTATTTTGTAGTTGTTTTTTGAGAGAGAGGAGAGAGAGACACACATTGATTTGTTGTTCCACTTATTCATGCATTCATTGGTTGATTCTTGTATGTGCCCTGACCCAGGATCAAACCCACAACCATGATGTAGTGGGATGATGCTCTAATCAACTGAGCTACCCAGCCAGGGCCTATCTTGTAGTTTCTTAATGTACATGGCTTTAACTTTCTCCCTCTGCACTCAGAATAAAATATTTAAATCACCCCTTATCATTATCTAAAATAGTTACTTTGAAAAATATGAAAATCTATGTGAACTCTTTTCTGTTACAAATATAGTACATATGTGTCTTTTTATCAGTGGGATATAACTTAATACACTTGTAAATAAGGCATAGAAATTGACTTGGTTCCTTGCTTAAAATAATTTTCTTCCACATAAGACTGATACATAAAGAAAGGCATATGAAACTATTTCTTTTTTTTTTTCTATGTTACTTTGGTTTGGTAAATTTTGGAGTAGAAAATATTATAATGTATCCTTTTAGGTTTTTGCAGGTACCTTCTCTTCTTAATTATATTAAATCTAACACTGTCTTTCTGATATCTGAGTTTTGAATATTTTACCAGTTAATGCTAAAATGCACTTTCAGTAAAAATTAATTTTCGGTTTTGCATTGTTATGTTTATATCCCTCTCTCGGCATATTGTAGGAACTTTGTGCTTTAGGCACTTAAAATGAAGCATTTTCAAAGTTTGGGTTTTAGTGTTAGCTCATGTTATAACCTTGGGCAAGTTACTTAACTCTAGATCTCACCATACTAGTATATAAGGTAAGAGGATGGAATTTGCTGATCTCTGATGCCTGTAATTCTGTTTACTGAGGGCCCCTTGTCTATAGGAAACTGTATTAGGAGCAGTGGGGATGTGGGCACAAGTCTATTTTTTGCCCTATCATTGATTGCCTTTGGTAAATCAGACCTAAAAAATTTTTCCATCTCAATTTTGAATAAAACCCAGACTCATATCATGTCAGGAGTTTTTTTTAAATTAAAAATTAGTTCTGCTACTGACACATTATTTATAACATAGAACATTGTATTTATGTTTATGATTTTAATGTTTACTTGGTTATGAGTGGATTGGAGAAAAAAGAATTGTAGGTAAGAAGAATCATTGATGATATGTCTTATCTTACTTGTCTTCATTCCTAATACCTTGCATGGTGTGCTCTACATAGTAGTTCTTAATAAAGATTTTTTGAATGGAAAAAAATGGCTATAAATGAAAATGAATAGAGATCCAAGATGGCGGCATATTGAGTGGAAGCTACACTGACACTCTCCCAGGACCAAACTGGAAATACAACTAAAATATAGAAAAACCACCCTGAATAATCAATTGAAGATGAGCTGGAGAGCACCCTCATAACCAGGGACATAAAGTGGAGACCACATAGAGACTGGTAGAAAGTGCGCAGGTGTGAGAAGGCTGGCCAGGCTACCACAGGCAGCAGCTGAAGGTCTAGAGGGTTAGTGGGAGGTTCCCACTGAGAACTCTGGGGTCTAAGCCCAAGCTGGGCTCCCCAGCCCGGAGCACCAGAAGTGAGAAAGGTACCCACATAACGTCTGGCTGTGAAAAGCAGCAGGGTTTCTGTCTGCCAGGGAGAGAGGGCTAGTAATGCAGGAACCCTCTTAAATGGCCAACGCAGAAAGTTCTGTGTGCAGCCACTCATCTTGGGCTCTGGCAGAGTGAGGGCAAAGTGGACTAGAGTGGTGTGAGAAGAATGTGGGGTTTGGGCTCTGGAGATAGACCTCAGAAGGCAGCCATCTGGATTCCTATGCTGAGCTATTTTTCCATATGGCAGAGGATATCTTTCTCAAGCAGGCATTTACCTTCCAAACAGCTTTTGCCTGGGGGGAAGCAATTGCTTCATCCTGCTGGAAAACCTCTCTGTATCCTGTGGAGTTTCTAGAGCCTAAGGCTCCTTAAGAGACTGATAACAATCAGCTCCCCCACCCTGTGGAGTTTCTACAGTCCGAGGCTCATTAAGAGAATTAGATTAATCAGCCTGCAGGCAGAAGTGGACCTCAGAGTGCTTTGAGCCTTTGCCTGATCTGCTTCTGGACCCTGGCCTTGGAAAAGCAGACTTTGATGTGCATCTTGGTCCTGTCCAAATGCACCTAGCCTCAACAGAGGGGGCCTCAAGATATGGTTTGTTGAGAGCTCCAAACAGGATACTCAGGGCCAGTCACAAACAGAGTCTGATATTGACCTACACCAGAGAACTTCCCGAAAGACTGAGGGTCCTAGCAGATCTACCTAATACATAGAAATAAACCCAAATAGGCAGCCAAAGTGGGGAGACAAAAAAATAAGCCCCAAATGAAAGAACAAAAGAATTCTCCAGAAGAAAATCTAAGTGAAATGGAGATAAGCAATCTATCAGATAAAGAGTTCAGAATACTGATTGTAAGGATGATGAGAAAAGATATAGAAACTATGGAGGAAATTAAGAATGACATAGCAGAAATAAAGAATACACTGGGAGGAATAACACAGCAGATTAGAGGAACCCAAGGATCGGATCAGCAAATTAGAAGACAGGGTAGAAAAAAATCAATCAGAGAACCAAAAAGAAAAAACAATTAAAAAACAAGAGGACAGTTTAAGGCAGCTGTGGGACAACGTGAATGCAACAATATTCGCATCATAGCAGTGCCAGAAGAGGTTGAAAGTAAGCAAGGCTTAGAGAACCTATTTCAAGAAATAATGGCAGAAAACTTCCCTAACCTGCTCAAAGAAAAAGTCACACAAGTTCAGGAGGCACAGAAAGTCCCAAGCAAGAAGAACCCAAAGAGCCCCACACCCAGACACATCATAATTAAAATGCCAAGAATTCAAGACAAAGAATCTTAAAGGCAGTAAGTGGAAAAGCAAGCTGTTACCTACAAAGGAGCTCCCATAAGGCTGTCAGTTGATATCTCATCAGAAACTCTACAGGCCAGAGAGGAGTGGCATGAAGTACTCAAGGTAATGCAAAACAAGGACCTGAAACCAAGACTACTCTATCCAGCGAGGCTATCATTCAAAATAGATGGTGAAATAAAGAGCTTTCCAGACAAAAAAAAAGGCTAAAGGAATTTATGGCCACCAAACCAGCGTTGCAGGAAATGTTAAAGGGACTGCTGTAATAAGAAGTTGAAATACAGAGAATGGGAAACATAGACATGAAGAAATTAAATAGCAGTAGAGAACTACTTATCAATAATAACCTTAAATATAAATGGATTAAATGTCTCAATCAAAAGACATAGGGTAACTGAATGCTTAAGAAAACAGGACCCGCCCGGCCGGGCATGGCTCAGCAGTTGAGCATCGACCTAGGATCCAGGCGATCAGGGTTCGATTCCCGGTCAGGGCACATGCCCGGGTTGCGGGCTGCAGCCGATCAATGACTCTCTCATCATTGATGTTTCTATCTCTCTCTCCCCCTCTCCTTTCCTCTCTCTGAGATCAATAAAGATATATTTAAAAAAGAAAAGAAAAGAAAAAAAAAAAAAACAGGACCCAAAAAAATGCTGTCTACAAGAGACCCACCTCAGAACAAAAGACACAGGCTGGGATAAAAAAACAACACAAACTTCTGGAGGACTTTAAAGGATAGATCGACAGCAATAGTCATAGTAGGGGTCTTGAACACCCAACTGACTTTACTGGATAGATCTTCCAGACAAAAAATCAACAAGGAAACAGTGACTCTAAATAACACACTAGGTCAGATGGATTTAATTGACATTTACAGAACATTCCATTCCAAAGCTGCAGAATAGGCATTCTCCTCAAGTGCACATGGGACATTCTCAAAGATAGACCACATGGTAGGACACAAAAGAAGTCTCTGCAAGTTCAAGGAGATTGAAATCATATCAAGCATCTTCTCGGATATTTACACTATAGAATACTATGCAGCTGTAAAAATGAAGGATCCCTTACCCTTTGAGACAGCATGGTGGGACCTGGAGAGTATTATGCTAAGCGAAAGAAGCCAGTCAGAGAAAGACAAGTGTCACATAAGCATACTCATATATGGAATCTAATGAACAAAATAAATTGATGAACAGAATAGATCCAGAGACACAGAAGCATGGAACAGACTGACGAATCTCAGAGGGAAGGCAGGGGTGGGTGCATGTGTAGGGAGAGATTAACTTAAGAATTTTTATGTGTACATGCATAACCCATGGGCACAGACAATAGTAGGTGAAGGCCTCAGGGGGAGGGCTATTGGGTAGAAGAGATCAATGGGGGAACAAAGGGTAGATTTGTAATACTTTCAACAATAAAGATAAATTTAAAAAATACTAAAATGAATAAGGAGATGTGGGAGAATAAAATGAAATATACAGTGTTTAAGTCTCTAATCTGTTACCATTTATTGAAAGCTTTGTATATCCTAAGTACTCTGCTAAGTAATTAATAGACATTCACTTATTTAATCTCTATAGCTGCTCTGTGAGGTTATACTATTATTGTCTTATTTTATAGGTGAGAGAACTATCATATAGAGAGATTAACTTACATGTTCAAGATAAATTGCTAAACTGTATTGTTTTGTTTTTCTGAAAATAAACTCTGACAAATTTCTAGTTCTAAAATAAACGTCATTACCTTGCTTGTTGTATAAGTCAGAATAGGCTAGGTTATGGTACTGTAACAAAACTCCAAAATTTTCATGACTTAACCTGACAAAAATTTATGACTCATACTGTGTTTCCATTGGGATGAACAGAAGATTCTGCTCATTTTATTCTTTTGGAGACTGAGGGACTGATAGAAATTTCCTCAATATATGCTCTCATAATCATTGTAGCTATGGAAAAAGAACCTGGAAGCACTTGTGCCAGCATATAAGTGCTCCAGCCTCAAAATGACACATGTCACTTCTTTTCACAGTTCATTGGCTAGAACAGGTTATATTGCTGCATCTAACCATAGGGTGGGAGACAGAAAGTATTGGACTTTGCAGTGCCTAGAAGGAGCGACTAACTCAGTCACTTACCACCCGCCCATCCACCTACACAGGATTCATCCAATTCCTTTTCTATGTCTGGTACTGGGCTAGGTCTTAGGGAGGCAGAGATGATTACATCCTTAGGACCTTACATTGTATTTGTTGACCATTCCTGTAGCACATACTCAAACTTGTATCTGAAAAAATATGGAAAAGCACTGACAAATTTGTAATGTATTGGTATATATATGGCAGCAACTTACAGATTGCTTCAAAGAATACTCCTGAAGAGAGGCTGGTTTACTTAATGTTTTCTTGCTCTTATCATCATAGTTCACTAACCTGATGTATATATATATATTGAAGCACAGGATAAATAAAGGAATTTATTTGTTAATACTGTCATTCAGTAATTAAAAATAATTGTTTTACCTGTCTTTTTTATAATAGCTATAAAATTGATACAGATTTTTATAAAAAATCTTCAGTGTGCTTTGTAAGTATTGGTTAATTGTTCATCAAAAAGGCAAATTCTGCATTGGTAATCTATATATTATTGGGGGATTTATAAAAATTTTTCTTATTCACAATTTAAGAGAAGTCCTAGTTACTGTTCATGAGTAGTGAATGAATGAACATTTATTGGTTTTCTAATCTGGGCTAGATATTATGCTAAACCCTTTTACATACCTGTTTTCAATTATTACAAACACTTTTAAAATATAGATGTTACAGTTGAGCTTAATAGAGATTAAGTGTCTTGATCAAGTCATTAAGGGACAATATTGTGAGTTACATTTTAATCTATGATTTTTCATCCCATTGACATCTAAGTGGTAACAAAACTGATGTCTCCGTATGTATTAATATTATACATTCAGTCTCTACAACACTCCTGTGAGGTAGATATTGTCCTTATTTTTAGAGGTGAAACTACTGAGGTTCAGAAATATCAAAGGAGAAAATTTCCCACTTGTAAATGTCCTGATTTCTCATTCCCAGATTGTAGATGATTTGTGGCTTATCCATAAAATGGAATACTATTAGTATGATAAAAATGATGGACTTGAAGTATACCTGACAGTGTGGGGAAATGTTCATGAATTGATGATAAATGAAAAAAGCAAAATAGAAAACTGAATGTACAATGTGTTTCCAAATTCATTAACTCAGTTTTTATTAAGTGCCTACTGTGTGCTAGGCACTATTCTAGGCACTGGGGGAAGAGCATTCAAAGCATGAGGAAGAGGCCAGTTTTTTAAAAACCCCTGAAGTTGGTGTGTACTGGGCAGGAGCAGCTTCAAGGAGGTTAGTATGGCTGGAGGGACACGCCCAAGGGAGAGAGTAGCAGGGGATGACGACAGTGGGGAGGAGAGGGAATGGAAATACTCCGCAGGCGCAGAAGGATGTCAATGGACTAGGGAGGCAGAGCTTGACTGAAGTCTCATGCAAGGTAGTAAGACCACTTGACATGGCTGTGTGTTTCTCTAGCTACATTCAGTTTCTTGGGTATGGATGTGGAGTTGGTGGAGAGTTCTTTCTAGGCAGCATTGTCCTTTTTTCCTTTTTTCTTTTTTTTGCCCAGTGACTAAAACAAAGTGAGAAAGAGACATGTGGACTGAGGGGTGTATGCAACGGAATGATTATGTTCATGGACTATGGAATTTAAGGCAAGTAAAGAGGGGCGTGAGGATGAGGTGAGGGACAGGGAAAAGGTGGAGTGTATGAGGCTGATGGATTTGAGGATTCAAAGTAGTAGAGGGAGTGAAGTGAAAAGATACGGGGAAGTAATAGAATATTTGAAATTGAGTGAAAATGGTGGGATTGCAGTCACTGGGAGTGACAAGTCCTAGGGTTCGACGGTGGTTAGTGACTTAGGTAGGTGGAAGACAAGGTCATTGGAGGAGATGATAAGGAACTAAGGGCTAGGATACTGAAATCACCAAGAATTTTGAAAGGCTTTATGTTAGAGTGACAGTGACTAGGAGCTAAAATCTTCAAGGAATGAGGGAAAGTGAGCCAGGGGGCAGTAGATGGTTGTAGTAAAAGGTATAGTGAGGTGATATAGTTTTATGACATAATATTTAAAGGTAGTGAGTTAGGGAAGGGGGAGAGAATTAGGAACAAAGGGAATAACCTATTCTCACTTTCAGGCCCAGTGGGTGGGAAAGGTTTGAGAGAGAAAAATCAGCTACCACTTGAGGGTCAAATACGTTTAAAATACATTTATAGCTGCACAGAGAAAGACTATAAGAAAATATACTAAAATATTAACTGGGTGATGTTTCATTGAATTCTTTATACTTTTCTGTATTTTTCAAATTATCAATAATGAACCTACATTATCTTATCCATTTTTAAAAAATGTTATTAAAGAAGCAGCTGACATGTGCTGGCTCAATAGGCAGCATGGGCAGCATTTAGAAGCTGCCTTCAGGCTCCAGGCTGCGCGTCACCTGGTGCCATGACTCAGTAAACACCTGGACTCTCTTTTTCCTCTTTTGCTTCCTAGCCATGGCTGGTTTGTGTCTTTTTCTTAATTATTTTACAGATGGACTTCTCATGTAGAGCTTGTTTTCTGATTAGGAAATAAGTAGACAATAAGCAAATAAATATTAAATAAACTAATTATAGATATTAATGATTGCCTTAAAGGAAATAAGCAAGGTGATTTGTGCATGTAAATATGGGATACAGTGGATGGGAAAGGCTTTATCTCAGGAAGGTTTCTCTTAGGAAGCGACGCTGGATTAGAGAGGAAGCAGAAAGTATCAAGTCCCTAAAAAGCCTGAAATGTCAGTTATTTTTGGCTCTTATTTCTGCCATATTCCTCGTAATTACCAAGTTGGGTTGATTCCATCCTCAGAGTCTGTCTGTTGTTTTCACTTGTATGGCCCTCACCCTTTGTTGCCACTCTGTTCCTGCTTCCTGAACTCGAAGAGTCTTTTAACTGGTCCTCCTTGCTACCTGCAGTTCCCCCTCCACTGGCGTCTCTACAGGTGACATAATCACCTCTCCTCTAGTCAAACCATTCTTCTCTCAGAACATGCAGTGATTCCTTATTGTTTGCTTTATTAAGAACAAAATTCTGTAGCATTCAGGACCTGCCACCCTATGGCCCCGACCCGCCTTTTCAGTTTGCTAATCTCTTCTGCACACATGTCCCTTCCTTTGTTTTTCTGTGCTTTAGCCCACATTGTTCCCTTTGCCTGGAATGCCTCTTCCATGCCCTTCCCTTCCTTATTAATTCCATCTCAGATGCTGCTTCTTGGGGCTCTTTCTTTTTTCCTTTTTTTTAAAAAAAAATCAGTTTCCTTGAGCCAAACTGAAGACATTCTGGGGAGCAAGATCTCCATTGCTCCCCTCCTGGGGCCATTTCTTAATCTCCTGGAAAGTGTGTGATTGGTAAGATCTTTCTTTGTACTTCCCTTTTGGTATGGTCTTACTGTAGCCGTACGTTAAATGTCTTGTATCGTCGTTTTAATCTCGCTTTAAAGCAGGAACCCTGTCTTGTAAGTACGCGTACTCCTCCGCAGTATACTGCACATCGCTTTACCCTCTTCACGACTGCTTGTTGAATCTGTGTCTTTTCCCTCTTCCTGCTTCCCTACACATTGGGGGGGGGGGGGTGGGTGGTGTGTGTGTGTGTGTGTGTGTGTGTGTGTGTGTGTGTACACAGAGTGGAAGAATATGACACAAGGTAGAATGTCACGTAAATAAAAACAGGCCTATTGGTTCTCATTCTCCCATTTTGATGATCTGGAAGCTGTGGCTACTTGTCAGTGCTGACTCTTCTCACAAATGTCGGCAGAGAAAGAGTCATGGGAGGGAGTGCAGCAGTTTCTGCGTCTTGTTCGTTTGTTCTGTTTTGTGGATGAGCAAGGCCTAAGGGAAGGGTGAAGAATGAACACACTGGGAAAAGGTCTCCTTAAAGACTACTTCTGTGGTAATTGTGTACAACTCATATCTATTAGAGAGCAAAAGTTAAGGCAGTTGGTTTTATGATTTTGGTTTTTCATTCGCAAACAGAGGTCAATTAACTATGTGTATTTGTAAGTCATTACTATCTATTTTGTACATGTCAGTTCCAAGTTGCCCTCTGCTCGTGTAACCGTAGAGGTCATGATGTTCTCTTTCTTGCTGCTCATATTGTGAAAACTACCCATGGGTTAGTAAAAGACAAATTTGTTAGTCAGATTTCTTTAGGAGCTTTCTCTGAGTTGTGCTGCAATTTCGTTACATGATACAATGAAGTATCACTGTATTATAGCAGATATGATATTGTACATTTATATAGTAAAGCAGCTTAGTTATATACTTATTTAAGAAATATTAATCAAACTCTTCCTCTGTGGCATACACTGTGTTACTAGCTGGGGATAAGTGGAAGACAAAGACAGACCTCACAGAGGTTACAGTTTAGTGGGAAAGAGGATAGGGAGAAGTAGTTACAAGTGTGATGTGCTTTAAGGAAGTAGTTTGTGGTGAGATCTACAATAGAGTCCTCAGTATTGGGTATTAGGGAATCTGCTAGGCAGCATTGGTGATAAAGCGGACACCAGAAAGCTGAGTAGGAGTTAGCCAGGAGAAGGGAGATGATTGAAATTTCTGTCCAGGTAGAGGGTATATCATGTAAGATCCTAAGTTAGGAAAGAGCAGGTCATGTTGGAAGAACTGAAAGGAGGTCAGTAAGAGTGAGGCAGTGGGTCAGAGATGAGGAAGCATGAGGTGGGCCCTCAATACTGAGGTCACTTTTTCCCTTTGCTCCCTTGTGGTGTGGCTGTTCCTTTTCTGAAGCCTTCATTGACGAAGAACATAACTTGGTGTTGAAGTAGTGTGGGGCAGAGCATGCTCTTTTGAGCAGATAAATGCTTTTACCTTGTGACAGGTACTGCGTAAGTGCTCTTAACATATTTATCTTTTCTTGAGGGAGGTACTACATCTTTTTTATAGAGGGCTGAAGGGCTCAGAGGTGAAGTAATATATCCATGATCACATAGCTGATAAGTGATAGCGATAGCACTAGGATTTAAACCAGAGCTCTGTTGACATCAGAGCCTTTGCTCCTTGTTGCCTCTGTACTAGCTGTAATTTTGGGATAGACAGAAGTTTTGTTCTTAATGGCCTGATTTTGAGATAGTTGTGGAAGGCAGATTTATTAAGGATATCCACATTAGACATGAATAAAGTTGAGGAATCTCAACTCTCTTTCTAACCCCAGGTTGGGTAATTTTGGAGAGCAAAAGAAAACTCATAATGGAGGTTTCAAAAACACAGAATTTTGTTCTCACTTTGGCTTTGTGTTATGGAAAGAAAAGCTTTAAATGAATGGCAACTATGTTATCAGTCAAAAGGGACTATGAAACCTCCCCGGATAAAACAGACAATGAGATATTTTTGGATAGCTCTGTATGTTCTAGAGCAAAAGTTGTTAAGAGACCTCCATTGATGATCACAAAAAGGTACTCCCCAAGGGAATAAAGGAGGAGACTAAATTGGTGAGGCAGGAGTGAGGTTACTACTTTAGAACTTTCTTCCCTTAAGCTTGGTGCTCAGTGTATTTTACCTTAATTCCATTAGCACATCTTTCATCTTAAGCTTTCTCAACAGTCTGTGTACCAAAATTTGGCTTGGAATATGTTAAATAAGAATTTATGTAAATGTCCCTAATCTATGCTGCATGGACTAGTCTCTGCCATATATTCATCTTTCACTCTACTTGCAGAGGTCCTTGCATTTCCCCCTCCTGTTCATTAATTCTAAAGCACAGAGTTCACCTGCTTAGCACTCTGCTTTTGAAATTCTACCAGCCCTTGGGTTAGGGAATCAAGTCCAATATCTAGTTATTTTGTTTTCTTTAGGAGCCTGGATACCAGTCTCATCTTTTAGCACCTTGTTTAGAATAATAGTGCTATTCTTCTGTTTAATAAAGTGTTATCATTTTAAAGGATATTAGACTGAAAATTTAAGTGAATCTCTTTAGCTTCTTTGATGAGAAACCTCGTTGTTATAAGTAGTCCCTTGAGATGTGAATTTATAATCTTCAGCATATGAAGTGATCAAAGTGTTAGCACAAATTATTTTTAAATTCTTTATAAATAAGATATCCAAAGTAATCATGTTTTATTTCTGCAGTGTGTACCTTTCCTCAGAGCTATGTAATTTATACAGCTATGAATGTGTACTAAAGGTATACTGCACTGTCACAGCACTGGTGGACTGGTAACTGGACAGAAAGTCAAAACGAAAGCACATCACATACCAGGACACATCATATTTGGTGTGTAAGAGGCCCTCACTGTCACCAAGTCACTGCCCTGTCATCGGTTCCAAGATAGCTGCAAACAATTTTTTTAAAATCTGACTTTGTAAGGTCATGTTTTTTTAAGCGAACACTCAGAACAAATTGTTAAAGTTTTAGATCATAATTTCTTCCTCATAAGTGGCAATATTAAACTTATAACATTATTGTATATGTTTGTATGTGTGTTTGGCAGTGGTTGCACACTTGGGAGGTGCATGCTCATAGTATGCTACAAAATATATTAGTGCCCTGGCTGGCATGGCACAGTGGTTAGAGCATCGGCCCAAGCACCAAAGGGTTGCAAGTTCGATTCCCAGACAAGGGCACATACCTGGGTTGCAGGTTCAATCCCCAGCCCAGTTCGGGGCTTGTGCGGGAGGCAACCAATCGATGTGTCTCTCCCACATTGATGTTTCTCTCTCTCTCTCTCTGCCCCCCCTCTGCCTCTCCTTTCCTCTCTCTCTTCGCCTCCCACCTCCCTTCTCTCTCATAAATATATATATATTAATAATACATCAAGCTCTTACTTCCTTGCTGGGCACTTGCACACATGTATTACCCAACTTCATCATCACAAGACCCCTTTGGGATAATTATTACTTTTTTCATTGTATAAGTTTAAATAACTAATAGATGGTAGAAGACACTCAAACTCAGATCTCTCTTTGAATACCCTTCTCTTTTCACTATATCATAGAAATATTTGAGGTTTTCAGGGGAAAAAAACAGAAGCTTTTGTAAGATCCCCTTGGTACTAGTTAAATTTTATTATTGCAGGTGTATGTGTGTGTATGTGCATTTAAGCCTTGGTACAATTTGCATTTTGATAAGTTTTCCTGATGTTGGGTTTATAGTATGTTTGGCCAGCATCATTGTGATTTAATAAGCTAATTTAAACAAGGAACTACTGCCCAAACAATGGCTCTGATTCAGCAGATAGGAAAGTGAGGAAGTACTTGTTATTATTTGTCAGTGAATTTTTATTTTTATGCAGTTTGAACCATGGGTCACACTGCAGACACTGTCTGTTAAAACTGTCGGAAGCCTCTGTCGTTTCCTGAGCAGTGATGGCCTTTCCTTTAAGGGAGCAGCTCATACAATAATTTTGGAAAGCAGTGGTGATGACTGTTTGGCATCTGATGCTTCCTTTCTCTTGAACAATTGGCTTTAATGACAATGACCAATGCAGCTCCAACAAACCAAAACAGGCTTTTTATTTGCTTATGTAGTCTAATTTCTAGAAAATGACCACTCTTTATTTTTTGAAAAATGTTAAGGGTTCATTTGAGCCAAACTGACAACATATGCCAGGGAGCAAGATCTCAAATGCTCCCAGAAAATGACCACACTTTAAAAGAGAAGGCATTCATATTTGCTAGGCACCTCTCTGTGATCTCAACGACAACCTTGGGTCTCACTCATGTGTGGATCTGGGAGGCCACAGCACCAAGCTCTGTACGTGCGGAGCTGAGATGAGGGAATGACACTGCATGTCATGTCCTATCTTATCGCAAAATTAAATGCAAAGAGACTATTGTTGTTACCATATTGTTTGCGGGTAGTTTTTATCGCGCGCTCTACTACCAATCAATGTAAAACGTATAAATACATTTCCGCATACAATGTGTTACTTATATGCCCCAGTGCTTTATTCCCTCTCTGAAGAATGTGAGTGTAACATGATGGAATGGGTATTGGCTGAGAAGCCAGGGGAGTTTCTTGCCACAAAGTATGGGTCATGGTTTTTAAAGATTTCCAGAAGGACTTTTTGTGGTCAAATTAATATTTAATTAATATACATTTATAGTCACTTATCTGTAGTCTCTGTTTCCAGGTGACCTTGTTTCTCCACTTCACACCCCAGCCAAATACACACATCTATTTACTCTTTCCCCTTTATCTTCCTGCAAAGTTTTATTCTTTAAATATGTCTTTGATCTTCAAGGTGTCTGGCCTATTTAGTGCTTTCTTGTTCCCGTCTATTAAGAAGTGTCCCCCTCCACCTGAAACCGATATAATTTTATTAACCAGTATCACCCCAATAAATTCAATAGAAGAAATTAAAAAGAAATGTCCCTCTCCAGGAAAAGTAGTGAGTTCTGTTGTTCTTTTGTTCCTACTTCACACTCCAATTCATTCACTTTCTTCCATCTTTGCTTACACGCATCTAACAAGTGCAGGCAACTCTAGTTGTTTTGCGGATTCCATGTGCTTTATTTTTAAATGGCAAACAGACTGACCCCAAACCTCCCAGTGTATCTTCACTGCCCCATCCCTTGCTCAGCTAGTGTAGGCTTAGATAATGCAAATGAATTTTAAGATCAACCTTTAAAAACAATCAGAGAAGTGAATCTGGTAGAAAAAAATAATTTTGATTATATATTGTTATAATATATAAGGCATTACACATTGGTCATTTCATTGTTTTTCACACACTATGCTGGGATGTGGCTCATATAGTGCTGGTGTCTCTCTGCTTGGAATGGTTTGTTTTCCTCCTTTCTCTGCCTGGCAAACTCCCTTTCATCTTTTACTGCTCAGGTCTTGTTTCACCTTCTGTGTCAAACTTTATGGGACTTCTTTGCTTCTCTCCCACAGGCTGGGTACTTGACTTCTATCCCCTTTGTGCCTCCCATTGCACTTTATGGAAACTTCTGTGCTACTACTCTGGATTACAATGATTTATTTATATGTTGGTATGCCCATTAGACTGTGGATAGGCTGAGTGCTGGGACCACATCCATCAGTGTATCCTCAGTGTACATCCTCAACAACTGTTTGAATAACTAGCTCAAGCTGAAGTAATTACCACCTTTTCTGAATGCTGTTAGCACTTGCTTTTTATTATATTTTTCCCAGTCCTACCAATATGGCATAGCAACAGAAACTGGTTATAGAGCTGAGGCCTCCTGCTGTGCCATAGTTTAGTTCTTTAGGTCTAGAGGTCTGGAAAAGGGACTGGGGCAGTGGGGGCAGGGGGGTATGTAGAGGGAGCAGGCATCACTTAAGGTGCCAAGGTAAGTATTTGGCAACTGGTATGGAAGTATTTTAAGAACTGGCTGAGTATCAGCGTTGGTTCTTCCAGGTAGTAAGTGTCTTAAGATCACCGAGGTGGAAAGCCCTGGGTGCCTAGCAATGGACAATTGTAGAGTGGGACCTCATCCCTAGGGTGACCTTTCCTCCCCCAGCATATCACTCACTTGTCATGCAGTTTGGATCTCTTGACCTTTCCTCCCTAGGACTCGGTTGTATTTCAGCTCCAGGCCCAGAAAAGCAGCAAAACCAGACAAGTGACACCACAGCTGACCTCAGGACCAGCTGCAATAAATAATGACCCCTTGCCCTGGCACCAACCAGTCAATTAGTGAAGACCCCGACCCTGAAAGGACATACCTGGAAAGCTGCTGAACATTCTATTAAGATCTTCCCCTGGGACCTCCCCTAAAATCTCCACCCTTAAAACCCTTATGACAGAGGACCCAGTGTGCTCTCCCTCCCCCTCTGCTTGTCACCTTTACCTTCCTCACTTCGAAGCTCCAAGGGCCCTTTCTTTGCCTCTATGACTTGTTTCCTAAGCCCGTTTCTTCTATGAATTACTTCTACCTCTGTGATTTTCTAAATAAATGCTCTCATTAAAAAGAGAGAGAGAGAAACCCTGGCTGGTGTGGCACAGATGAGGCAACTGAAGTTCAGAGATGTGAAAAAATTTGCTGGAATTCACCTAACTTGAAAGCAGCCCAATCAGAATTTTAACCTAGAACTGTCAGGCTACGAAGCTGGGTGTTTCCACTGGAGAAGGAGCACTTCCCTCTGGACCTGGGATTGTTCTCGAAAGCTTTACTGAGGGGACAGTGCTTGAGTGAACACTTGGATGGATGGAGGGTGAAGTAGGAGTTTTCTGAAATGACATGGGAGGAGGATATTCGAGGCAGGGGAAACTCGTGGGCACCAGCCTGGGGACTGGAGGGCATATTATGCCTAGAGGATTTCTGAATTATGAAGTAGGAGACGGGCAAGTGGTAGGAGATGAGGTTGGGGCGGGGGCAGGGTCCGGGTATAGCATTACTAGCTCCTCTGGTTTGCCTTCATTGCAGCCTCCTCTACCAGCTGTTAGTTGGGTTATATCTCCTCTTTGCTGCCAAAGCAAGTGCCATGTGCTTACCCACATTCACAATGTGCGTCCTTTGTGTGGAAATAGTTTCTTTAGTTGCTTGTCTCCACTAGACTGTGGCCTCTTTGAAAGCAAAGATTGTGCCTTTTATCCTTGTATCCAGTGTATCCAGGCACAGGCATTAGGCACTGGGGAAGCAGGGGGGTGAAAGGGCCTTGTCCTTCTAAGGAGAACCAATAGTCGTCATAGTCACCTGTGTGTTTACCTCTCTCTACTCTTTCCATGTTGAGTTGGATTTTAACTTCATAATTTTAGTATCTGTTCACATTTCCTGAGGGGACACATCTGGTAGAAAGATGAGAGTCTTACTGGTGTCATTACCTTTTTCACTTCTACTCAATTCAACTCAAAAGTCTGATGAAACCAGTCCTGTGCCCATCGTGCTTTGTGCTGGGGGGGTTCAAACATGAATACGAAAGGGGGGGCAGTGTGGCGCGGTGGGAGAAATGCAGCCTCTCCACTGCAGAGGGTTCCTGGGAAGGACAAATAAGCCCTTAGTGCCCCCTTACATTATCACAGAAGCAGGTGGGCATAATACATAAGGTGTGATCAACAGGTTTGAACATCTTTTAGGGGGTTTATGATAGTATAGCAGGCATACTGTGTATACTATGTGGATATAGATAACTAGTGCAGAGCTCTACAGGGGGGCAAGCGTAGGTTACAGTTATTCATATGGAAAATAATACAATGATTAATAAATAATAATACAAGAATAAAGTGTTTTGTGTACTCCCAACTGTAAACCTACTTTTGCCCCACCCTTTAAAAATAGAATAATAAAACTGAAATTACTGTGGAAGCACAGAAAGGCCAAGGAATGCTTCATGTAGGCAGTGGCATTGAATACCTAACTAGAAGGCTGCAGAGATTAAAGGCGTAATTAGGTCTACCTGTGTTATTCTCTGTCAGAGGCAAACCTGCACAATCACAGTTTCTGAGCGTTGTTTTTTGTGTGTATTTGCTTGTTTGTTGTGTTTCTTTCATTGGACTATAGCACTGTGAGGGCAGTATATTCAGCTTGTTCACTGTTGTATCTCTTGCATTTATCCCAACGTAGGCACTCAATAAATACTTGAATAAATGAATGAATGACTTTAATCATTGACTCATTTCTCTGTACATCGTATTAAAGCTGGGAAGTTGCCATACAGGATGGTGACACGCTGGCAGAAGCACCTGAAAGTAATCAAAGAAGCAAGTTGGTCTGTTTGAACGTGCTGTCATTGTTCTGAGCTTTTTGGTCTTAGCTGAGGATATCCTTTCCCCTTCCTTTATCTTTTTATAGTGTCCTATCATTCAGACCAGATGAGTGCTGAAAACAATGAGTAGTCTGTGGAGTATACTTTTAAGTCGATGATAAAAAGTCTCTAGAGGCCATTGTGTAGTTAAACTGTGACCGAAAATTTGACGTTGGAGTTCCCCAAGAGGAAAAAGCTTAGGCAGCTACTTTTTTGGTTGCTTCCTTTTGTGGATACTCTTCATATGGGGATTTTGTAGAGTTTAACTTTTCAGAATGCTTAAAGCTTCTAAAATTAGGTATTAGTCAGTGTAATAATAATTCTTTTTAAACTGACCTCTAAAAAGAAAATGCTGTAGGTTTTATTTCAGTGGTTCTCGCAGTGTGAGTCATAGCAGATCATCTGTGTGAGAGGAGGAGATGCATTTTAGCATTATGGTGCAATATCTTTCTTTGCATGGAATACTTTTTTTAAGAAGCAGATTATTAATTTAATAGAGGTAACTAGGTCAAGATTGTGATCCTGATGTTTTGTCTCACCAGAGGGAAGCAGGGACTAAAGTTTTGGAACTATTAGATTCTCACTTTGTACATTTTCTTCAAATAGTACATGAAAGAAAAGGGTAGAAATAGAATCTCCTTTTTTAAAAAAAAATAAAAAATATATATATCTTTATTGATTTGAGAGAGAGGAAGAGGGAGAGAGAGAGTTAACCTTTATTAAATGCTAGGGAGACCTAGCATTTAGAACTCTCACTAGTTTAGTGGGGCTCTTACTCTTAAAATGCCCACAGTCAGTGTCAATGCAGAATCAGTTATAAAAGGGCAGTAGTGGTAGTTACAGCTGTTCAAAAGACTTATTTTCATTGATTGCTATTATGTGAATACTGCTGATGCCATACATTGGGTCCTTTTTCATTGTGATCTTTCCAGGGTGTATCTTGATTTTGGAAAGTGAACATTGTTTATGTGTTATATATATAGCAATTGAAGAGAGACTTGGTTTGAAACCTGGCTTATTTATTGGCCTTGCCATCATCTTTCACCTGAACCTTTCAGTAGTCTTTTTATTTTCTCCCTTTCTTTATCATCTCTTTTTCCATATCATTCTCCACTGAACAGCCTGTCCTAGTCAAATCCCTCTATCTGTGCTGTGGGCTCAGTTCCCTCCTGCCACCTCAGAATCTCTCTGCATCACAAAATCCCCCTCTTACCTATAGTCTTAGCTATTCCCTCTAATCACTTATCGCCCTTGGGCATTATACCTTTCCCATGTTTCTTCCTTCATAAAACTCTGTTGTTGGAAAAAATGTATTTTACATATTGATCAAGTCAACATTTTGCAGCACATTTAGGCTTACTGAACTCAAGTATGCTGCTGAATAAACCGTTATGATATACATTTTACAGGAAGCTGTCATTCAGGTTAAATAACCGTGCACTGGCTGAGAGCCACAGCTTTAAGTCATTTTCAGCCCTAAAAACTGTGATTATAACCCTGTCATAAGATCAGGTATATTTCAGGTTATATACATCAGTAGAATGCTGATTAGCCCTTCCCAGATCCTCCACCCAGAATCTGGCCTTTTGTCTATGTTAATTTTTAGTTATTTATCTTCTTGCTTCTACCTCCAGCAGAGGGCATGCAGTTCCTGCTTCCTCAGCAGCCTGGATAAGGCCAAACTGCTTTTAGATTTTATGCTTGGATTCTCCCTTTGGCATGTGATTTGTCACTGGGCAAAAGGCATATCCAACTACAGTGCTCTGCAACTCTTCCAAAGCCCGTAACAGACCCATGTGATAAAAGAACCTGCACGAACTTTATCTTGGAACTTTGATCTCCATTCTCATTGCTTTGAGTCATGCTGTTCTTTGAAGCTGGGTTTGGGCTGTTTTTATACCAATTGCAGAGCTAAGACATATGCGTGCATTCATTCATTCTCTACATATTCACTGATCTATTTGCCAGACATTATCTAGCCACTGGGGATTTAGCAATGGACAAAACAGACTGAAGTCTCAGCCTCATTAAGGCTCTGTTTCTATCGGACTGATGTCATTCATTGCTGGTTTAAAGAGGCAATTTCAGATTTCAGTTAGGTGCTCTGTATAGGAAGTTTCATATCTACATCTAGTGGCAGCATGATGAATCTAATCTTACCCTCATAAACTATATACCTGCTGCCATAAAACAACAGTTCCTGAATATGTTTGTTCATCACCGTTCATTATGCTCCCTTTGCTTGAAATGCTCTTCTGTCTCTGAAAAAATTCTTACTTGTCAGGGTTTGGCTCAGATGTCACCTCCTTGGTACAGCCTTCAATGATTTTCTCAGGCAGAATGTAACCTCCTCTACTGAGCTCCCACAGCACTTTGTATACAGACCCTAACCACACCGTCATGCAGTTGTTTATTTGTGTGTTCATTACTTTTGTTAGATTTAAAACTTGAGAGATGGAATTGTATCTTAATTCTCTTTCCTTAATGCCTGTCACTTAAGAGTACTCAATACATATTTTTAAATGAAAGGAACATTTAATATAGATGTGATTTGGTGCAATATTATTTACAGATAACTATAGTGAAATATAAATGTAAACACCATATGTACATTATAAAAGAAATCTTAAAATATATCTTAAAGGAAATCTTAAATATTTGTTAATTCATTAATTATTTGTTAATTTGTTAATTATCTTATTATACATATAGAAAAATACAGTATCTTAACTCCAGAATCCCCTCTTTTTTTAAAAAAGACTCACTTCTTTGCCCGGCTGGCATGGCTCAGTAATTGAGCATCAGCCTACGATCCAGGGGATCCCAGTTCAGTTCCCGGCCATGGCACATCCCGGGGCTGCAGGCTCGATCCCCAGTAGGGGGGAGTGCAGGAGGCAGCCAATCAATGACTTTTTCATCATTGATGTTTCTATCTCTCTCTCCCTCTCTCTTCCTCTCTCTGAAATCAATCTATCTATCTATCTATCTATCTATCTATCTATCTATCTATCTATCATCTATCTATCTATCTATCTATCTATCTATCTATCTATCTATCTATCTATCAAGTCACTTCTCCCCTGCAAGGGTAACCACTATCTCGACTTCTAAAAGCATAAATTTTAATCCCTGACTTTAAAAAGGATGATAAATGCCATATTTAAATGTGAATATATCTTTATTTAAAAGAGAAAGATTTAAAATAATTGATGTTTCTGGATATCAATTTTTCATTTAAGGGTTTGGACTGGAGATCTAAGTTTCTTTCCTGTCCTAAAATTATATGAATCTATTTAAACATTAATGGTCTCTCCCACTTTACTTCTTATACTACAGCGCCCTCTGATGGTGAAACATTGATGATGTAAAATTTATGTGCGTCATAATCACAGCAGCACTTTATCTCTAATATGAGAGCTTAAGCTGTGACCAGGTAATTCTAGTGGCACAAACTTCCTGGCTAGCCAAAGAGGGGCTAGTGAGGGGGGATGAAGGACATCTATAATACTGTCAACAATAATAGATATATATTATTTAAATAAATAAATAAATAAATTAGAATGTAGTGGATGTCTAATGTAAATGAAAAAGAATTGTATTTGACTTTAATTTATTAGTTATATTACTTTGGGAAGGTTATCAGACTTCTTTGAGCTTCAGCTCTCTTATTGTAATACTGGCCTAAGGAAAGTGCCACCAGAAGTGATTGGGAGAATGATGAAGTGATCTGTGGAAATCACCAGCATGGTGCCAGGGACATAGTAGGTACTCTGTCTCCCCTGCCACCCACTGCTCCCAAATTGCCACCCAAACTGTGTCTACCAGATGTAATGTCCTCACAGGCTTTTCTGGATGTGAACTTTTTGAGTTTTAAAGTCCAAATAGTTATTTTTGTCACAATAAACTTTAAAGAATGTTCTTTTTGTATCTTGCTTACCCATCTCACGGATCTCTTTCTCCTCTATAAGGAGAAGGGGAGAAGCATTTCTTGAAATTTCTTAGACTACATAAACCAAATTATAAAAATAATTAAAAGTTCCAGCTCTGCTTATGACTTGTGACCAAGTCACTTGACCTTTGAGCCCAGTTTCCTCAGCTGAGCAACACAGATCAAATGGTTTCTAAGGCCCTTGTCCCTTTTCATGTGATTCATAAAACTATTCAGGAGCAGAGCTGGAAGTGGCATGTAGGTCCCAGTTCTCAACAGCAGAGGGCACAATGCCCCTAGTGTGCAAAGCCATTAGGTATTGGAAACTACACTTACGTAGCTGGAAGTTTATATACTTGGTGATAGGAAGGAGACAAGAAAATTCTGTAAATTCATGTTTTTCAAAGGATATTTCATTGCCTGTTTCTAGCAGTTTAATATTTAAATGAAGCACTAAAAACAATAGACTTTGACATTCTAAGGGTATTTCCTGTTCTGTGAAGAGCTTCATTATCTCTCCACCTCACTTACCCCATCTAAGAACTCCATGCTTAGGATTGGTGTGCAAATGGGATGGAGAGAACTAACATTTATAGAGGATTAATTACATAATAAGAATTATACGTGGTACTTTAGATACATTTTCTCTAATCTTTACAGCAATCCTTTGGATTATGTGTTATTTATCCTTATTTTATACAGGAAGACACCAGGGCTCAGTGGTTAAATGATTTGCCTGAGGCCTCACAGTAGAGGTTCAAGTTCAGGTTTGTTAACTCCCAAACCTGCTTTCTACCATACCAGGTTTCCTATCCTTTTCCCCAGCCTAAACAATTAGGGATGTTTGCTCGGAGCAGGAGTGCTCTAAGAGTGGCCGCAGAAGGAAGTGTGACTTCTCTGGTTCTGTAGTTCTTGTGGCCCTTGTTTTTCTAGACGTAAGCCTTTCCTCTGGCAAGAATTTTTTTGCCATTTACATTTAACATGATATATACAAACACATACTGGTGTTTTTAAATTTGAAACCTGGATTATTGAATTGTGTGGACTGCTTTTAAGGATATAGCCATACCTCATTTTACAGGAAGGCTAGGTTCTAAAGTCAGTGGGTAAGATGAAAATCACTATGGCAAAATTATCTTTGAAAACCCCACAGGAAGGCATCTTATTAGAGAGCCATGCATTTTTCTTTAAATCCAGCACAGCCAGTCTTTCTTCCCTTGTTGAAAAGATCATGACTTTTCCCATTGAGCTTTTAAATGATGCATGTGGCTTGTATTTGGGGGCAGTGTTGTGTGGTAATTCACATCTTCAAACACCAGAGTCTCATTCAGGATTGTGAGATGCTTACAGTATGAGAGAAATATTCTAAAAACTAGATGGAGAAAAGGAATAGTGGATTCCACACACACACTTCATGTTCATGTCGCAGGTCTCAAAATGTAAGTTTCTCAAAACTGCACCTAACTGCATACTTCTCAATCATAGGGGTGCATGTTTTTTTTTCAAATTAAAAGCCCTCTTTTAATGCAATTACCTTGCCATTGTCTTGTAAAATGTCCCACCTTTGGATTCGTCTGATTGCTTCTTGTAATGCTAGACACTACCCCAAATGTAGTGGCCACTCAGGGCCAGGGAGGTTCACTCTAGATCCTGGGACAGTCCGCCAAAAAGGGTGGAGCCGAAGGAGGATGAGACATTTACTTTATTTAGCGGACGGCCAGGCTGATGTACAGAGAAGCAAACTGTCTTTCGGGTGGTGGCCAGCTGGGCATACACACACAGGGGGCGCACTACACCCCGAGGGACAGACCCACCCAGGGGAACAAACCGCCCCTCGGGCGAGCAATCTGCAAACCCGCGGGAACAATCCGCCTTCTGGTGGCAGCCAGCTGGGCATACACGGGACAAACCACAAACCCTGGGACGACAACCTGCCAACCGTCAAACCCGCCTCTGAATGCCCTGGGCCAGTCTTACAGGAACCAGGACAACAGTAACTCTCAGCCAACGTGGGCCAGACATTAGTCAGCTGACAGGGCCTCTGCTGTGACTCTGCTATATCATGTTTACATAACTGCAGTCTGCCTCGAGAAGGTGGCGAGAAAGCCTAAGAGTTTTCCCTAACCCTGCACCTCTTCCCAGTGTCTTCAGCTTCTTCTACCCTGTGTATTTCCTGGAAACTGGAAATTAGATCTAAAGCCTGGACTAAGATGCAGTTGAACATTTTTGTCAAGAACTCATCATAGGTGGTTCATTCATGCTTCCTGCTGCACCATGTGAAGAGATGCCTAACCCCTGCCTGCCTACCTCACTGTTAGTGACGCTCTCCCACTGATCACTAGGTTAAGGTGATGGCAGCCTGATCCCCTATTGTGAAGTTGCATTTTCCCTTTGTGAAAAGAGTGTTCTCTATGATACTATTTTGGCACAAATATGAACGTTCATTTTTCTATCATCCACTCTGCTGATGCTTTTAACACCATTTGGTAATTTTTGCCTGAATCAGTTGTTAACTTCATTAGGTTTACAAAACTATCACTTTTCCAGTTCTGTCATTGATTCTGCAATAGCTGACATTTGATTAAACAGAGTTCTTTTGCATCAACTGGAACTATTTGGTACCTTGAAAAATAATTCTGTGGAAAAGGCAGGTTAAATGTTGAGTTATTTACTCTTTTTTATTCCCAATTTCAAAGGAGTTGGTTTAATAGACACCTTAAGTGGTAGCAATTGAATGTTTTTCTTGCTTTCTCTTTTTTGATATCCTTATGGACTAATGGATTTTCATGAATTGAATATTTTAATCAACTACAATTATTCTTTTTACATTCAATTTGTTTTATATTCAATTTGTTAAAACTTTACCCAGTGATAATCTCTTGTAGCTGGTTTCTATGTCTGTTAGACATGACTCCATTAATTTTTGGGCACTTCCTTGCTTCCTTGAATAGCAAGATGCTTAGCTCTATCTAGTAGATTCCTTGGCCCAAATGTCAGTCAGGCAAGTCACTAACAAGCCCTAGTTCCTTTTAGTGGGGAATGGTATTAGACATCAGAATCCTGGCCCTTGAAATGTCAGGTGTTACTGGGGTGACAACATTTATAAACCTTTTCAGTGGTCTGTTTAGTTTTTGAATTTTGATATTGAAAGTTTGGATAATGAAAATTCAGATGGTGAGAGATAACTGTATTTTAAGAATTAATGGTTCACAAAATAGAAACAGACTCATAGATGCAAAAACAGACTGACAGCTGTCAGAGGGAAGGGGGTTAAGGGGTTGGATGAAAAAGGTGAAGGGTTTAAGTGGGACGGGGCAGGGGGAGTGGGAAACAACAACTCATATACACAGGCAACAGTATGGTGGTTACTGAAGGGAAAGGGGGTGGGTAGAGGGTAGAGGGGGCCATAAATGGGGACTGAAGGAGACTCGACTTTGGGTGGCGAACACACAGTACAACACACAGATGATGTATTACAGAACTGTACACTTGAAACCTATGTAGTTTTATGCCACCCCAATAAATTCAATAAATTTATTTTAAATAATGGTTTCACATCAGTATTTCCAATTAAATTTTAACATCATTGTGTTTTAAAGTAGGTACTTGATTTTATAATTGTATCTTTTCTCTTATACTGAAAATCTTGACCACCAATAACTTTGCTATCTTACAACATAAGGAAAATAATTTTGTTTTACCTTACAATATAAAGACAATAACAGTATCAATATTGCTACTGATAATAAAATCAAATGAAGTTTAATTTTTGTGATTTTTGTGGCATAGGTTGATTTTAATGGAAGAATAAATTTAATTACTTTTTTGTTGATCTCATTTAATTACTTTCCTTTGAAATATGTATTTTGGTTTTTTCATAGATCGATCATTTTGGATTTAAGACTGATAAAACTTTTAATCAGCGGTACCTAATAGCAAATCAACACTGGAAGAAAGAGGGTGGATCGATACTTTTCTACACTGGTAATGAAGGGGACATTATCTGGTTTTGCAACAATACGGTATGTGCAGATTTGTGAAGTTCCTGTGCTCTATTTATCATGATAAACTGGAAAAATATTTTGCAGTATATATGACCAAGTATTACTGTACTTAATTGTGAAGTTCTTTAAAAAATAAGAAGATAAACTCAATACAAAAACAGCAAAAGAACATGAATAGGCAGTTCACAAAAGAGTAAATACAGATATCCAATAGCCTACATATTTAGCCTTAGAGAATTACACACAAAAAGAATGAAATTCTATATTTGGACAGTTGAGCTTTAAAAGATTTTTTTTTGAAATCTCAGCTTCTTTCTTGGATGAACAAAAGATATAAGGAAAATGGTAATAAAAATGTTATGACATGTAATTATTTTATTTATATTGTGGTCTCCAGAATGTAAGTACAAAGGCACAAATTTTTGTATATTTGTTCAGTATTGGGTACTTAGGATCCAGGACCACTAGGCATATAGTAGGTGCTCAATGAATATTCATTAAATGAATGAGTGCATACAACCTGATCAAAACAAATAAAAATACAAGCTTAATTGTCACATAGGAATGTACAAAGGTAAAGTTGGAGCTATATTTTAATTTAGCTTTACTATTTTACCATTTTTCTTATATTTATGGGGGTGAAAAATGGTATAGTTGTTAGCTTGCTTTCCTTACTGTGTTTTCTATTATCTTTTATAATAATATTTAAATCCATTAACAAAACTTAATTTAGAAGGACACATGAAAGGAAGAAATTTTTCTTTTTAATGTGCTAGAGCTATGACAAGAAAATGTCAACTTTCTACCAAAAACCTAATCTGTGAATTACCTTAAAGTGGAGACCAAATGGTATTTTCTCCACTGCCATTGTCTGGCATGGTGCCTGATATTCAGGAGTTCTCAGTAACTGTTGAACTGAACTGAATTGAAAGCAAAGATACGAACCAAATTATACTGTGTTATTGCACACACGTCTGATTATTTCCTGAGGGATGTTAAGAGTCTAAATATGTTACTTGAAATAAAATAATTCCCTGAGAAATGAGATGCTAGGATGTCTATTTCTCTTAGATCAGAGACAAATGAAATTGGAACTTATTTTCTGTCAGATTCCTTCTCTGGTATTTTGTGAAACAACCGAGTTTGCCTCGTCTCCCTTTCTTTTTCTTGTGTGACTTCCCTCTTATGCCAAGGCCACAGGGCAGCTGCTCTGCCTCTCCCAGCCACCACTGCCCTCAGTTACACTGTGGTATAACAAGGCTTGCTGGAGAATCGCTGACCTTAGAAGTGGTAGAAAGGAATAGTTCCAGAGAACTGACTAGAGCCAGATCCTAGAAAGATAGATCCTGGTTCTTTCCCAGTCCTAAACACCTTCCTTTGCTTACCAAAATGTCCCAGCTGTCTATTCACATATTCTGGACATTCACTTATTTACAGACAGTATATCATAGTAGTCAAGAGTGCAGACTTTAGCCAGACTGATAAGGTTTGAATTTTGATTTTGCCACTATGTTGTGTGACTTTGGGTGAGTTTCTTATTCTCAGTGCCTCAGTTTTCTTATCTGTTAAATGGGTATGGTAATAATGTCTGTAGAGTTATTGTGAGGATTAAATAAGAATCAGGCTCTTAGAGCAATGCTGACACATAATTTTATTAAATGTTACTATGTTACATGGACCTCTTTTGAAAAATAAAAATACCCCTGAAGTGGAGGCAAATAATCACTTATTACAATGTGAATCAGTTCAATTCAATTGCTTCCTCTCAGAGCCAGGGGTCAACTCCACAGAGGCCTGGCTGTTTTGATGGATGGTCCATACCCTTAAGAAGTGCATAGTCTGGTAGGGTAAGACACACGTGTAAGCAAATATTGTAATCCAGTAATAGAGATCTATACCTAGCATAGTGGTGTTGAGAGGAGGGAGTGATCAGCACTACCAGGGTGTGAAAAGCAGAGGTTGGCATACTTGAGCTGGGTGTTACAGGATCTATAACTAAATGGCAGGGAATGAGCAGGGTGTTAAGAGGAAAAGTGGGGTCATTGAAATCATCACAGATATCAGGTTAAATTATCCATCCTCACATACATATAGCTCTTTTAATTGTCATTTATTGATCAAAACAAATAAAAACTTTTAGAGGTTCTTAGTCCTTGTTAGCGAGCAGCAGCTCATTAAAAAGCAAAAATCTGTCCAGCCAGCAGGGCTCAGTGGTTGAGCGTTGACATACGATCCAGGAGATCACGGTTCAGTTACCGATCAGGGCACATGCCCAGGTTGTGGGCTCCATCCCCAGTAGGGCATGCAGGAGATAGCCAATCGATGACTCTCTCGCATCATTGATGCTTCTCTCTCTCTCTCCCTCTCCCTTCCTCTCTCTGAAATCAATAAAAACATTAAAAAAACAAAACCAAAATCTGCAGTAGGAATGACAAATAGTTTTAATGTATGCTAAATCTAAATCTAATCTATTGACGTTGGCTGCCTACACTGCTTTGCTGAGAAGGATTCTGAGAACACCACTAATATAAGTGAAAAATTGCAGTGATCGATTAAGGAACAGCATTATGTGTGGAAGTAAGAATGTCTTACAATACTTGATGTTTATGCTTTGGAGTCAGACAGCCTACATTTGAATGTTGGTGCTGCCACTTTCTAGCTTTGTGACCGTGGCAGGTTATTTAAATTCTTGTGCCTCAGTGACCTTGTCTGTAAAATGGTAATAATCAAAATGCATATCTCTTAGATTGTTGTGAAAATTAAGTGAATTGATACATATAATGTGTTTAGAACGGTGCCTGACACATTGTAAGCACTCACTTAATGTTAGCTATTGCTAGTTACTATTTATTTTCAAGTAAATAAGGTTAATATAAAACCCAAGTGAGTCCAACAGTACAAATATATTTATTTGTACTGTTTTCTCTTTTATGTTGTAAATGTCTATGAGTAGGCAGTGAACTTAGGTATCTTCAGCTTTTTCTTAGACTATTTGGTACACAGTACAATCTGAAGACTATTTTAGGCATAATATTGATTCTATGGCTAGAGTGTCAGAATAAGGAAAGTTGGAATGAGTCGTGGTTGAGCAACCTGGGCTGATTTTTAATTATTTCACTTTAATATAGTGTGAGATTGTTGTGCAACAGTGAAATAGCAATTATATAATTTATCTGTGGAACAGATATTAATTATGTGGTTTTCAGAGAGCTGCTTTTTTTGGTCTGATTTAACATCTGTTTTATATGAGTTGCAAAAAGGTTTAATGATTTTTTTCATATCCTGATTTTATCTTCTGAATTTGTAAATTCTTTCTAGGGGTTCATGTGGGATGTTGCTGAGGAACTGAAAGCTATGTTGGTGTTTGCTGAACATAGATACTATGGAGAGTCTCTACCCTATGGTGCCAACTCATTCAAGGTAAGTATACTTTTTATTTTTGAGTTTGAAAGTTTTTTAAATTTTAGAACATTGTCTAATTGTAGTCCCACTGTAGGAAAGAAATGATAGCTTTAACTTGAACTGCCTGAAATTTTAATAATTTCTATTTAATCTTTCAATTTTATATATAATTTGAACAGATTGACACTCTTTAAAACCATATTATTATAATTTCTAATGTTGATCTTTAACTCAGTGTGATGAAGCTAGCCTTCCCTAGGCAAACCTTAATCTATGGCTGCAGAGACTGTGGAGGGAACTCTGAGTTAGATGAACTTGGGGTCAGTTGTTTTTTCTCGGCTGCCTGTTTTGAAAGTTTTTTATTTCTATTCTTAGAGGTTTTATTATCTTGTATTATAAATAAATAAAAAGTCGTTGTGTTATAAATGAAAAGCAGAACAATTTGTTGGTCTGCATGGGAAACTATATTTTAGCTTATTGTTTTGCATAATTATCTGATTAGGGGAGTTTACAGGTCCTGAAACCACTGGGAAGTTGTCAGCTTGTTATAGGTCAAAACATAACCTCCTCTCTTAGGTCTCTGTGGTTCCTACTTTGTTAGCAAAATGGAGCTAAGGGCTCTCTTTGATATATTTTTTCTCTTGTGTGCTTACAGAATTTGTCAGTTGCCTGCAGGATATTACAAATATTATTTGTAATATTTTTTCCAAGGACTGGGAAAAAAATTTATACAAACATACATAGTGCCATGAATGCAGAGTGAAGAATAGTGACAGACAATGAGAGGGGAGGTGAGAAGTCAGAAGGCTAAAGGAATGGGTAGAATACATAGGAAAGATGGGAATTATGTGATTCTGAATGTGCCAAATGATGGAAGGAGTCAGAATGGTGAGCCCAAAGCATGAAGGTCAAATAGGATAGCGTAATGTAGATATACAACTATTTCAATTATCTATTGCTATGGACCAATTTACCTCAAACCTTAGTGGCTTAAAACAACAATAAACTTTTGTTATCTCACAGTTCCTGTGGGGAAGAAATTAAGAGTTAAGGGTTCTGTTTCAGGAGGGTCTCATGAAGTTAAGATGTCAGTTGGTGCTGTAGTCATCTGAAGGCTTGATTGGGGCTGGAGGTCCCTCTCCAATCTTGGAGGATCCACCTAAGTGACAAACTGGTACTGGATGCTAGCAGGAGGCTTCAGTTTGTCTCCCCCTGGGTTTCTCCAAAGGCCTGCTTGAGTGGCCTCATGATATGACAGCTAGCTTCTCTCAAAGTTGACAATGCAAGAGAGCAGGGTGAAACTACAGTGCTTTTTATGACTCAACATTGGAAGTCACGTATTCTGTCACATTCTATTTGTGAGAAGCAAGTCACTAAGTCCAGCCCAAGTTCAAAGGAAGAGGAATTAGGCTTTACCTTTTAAAGGGAGACACTTCATTTGTCTCCCTAGCTTAGCAAGACTCTGTTTAAGCTTTACCTCCCTTCATTGCAGTGAGAAAATTGTCCCTAGGCAGAGAGCTATATGATTGATCTTGGAACTTACTTCATGAGTATCCTTCTCTGAAGTGTCAATGTCTTGTGTTGCTATTTTCCAATGCCTGAAAAAGTTGCTCCATAGGTTTTTGGGGTTATTTTTTTACTCTAATTTTATAGTTGTTTAGAACAGGCAAACTAATTTGTTTCAGTTGTTGGTATATCAGACATAATTTTTCTGATAAAGAAGGATGAATGTTATTTTTACTAATGATTCTTCAGTTTTCCACAGGATTTAGTTTTACCTTTGCCTATGTGGTACCCATTTTAAATGTTTGAAGATTTGAAATAAAAGTTAGAGTACAGCAATTGTCTGTTATTGTATTGTATTGTATTCCATCACATTTGCTGTTAGATGTTATTTGTGGTTTATTTCTATTGTTTCTACAACCTTAACAAAGTCTTTGGTAAATAGCATTTAATAGAAATTATATTTGAATGCAAAATACATTATGTTCTTTCCACAAACTTAAAATCATTTTAAATCAGCATTGCTATGGCTTTGACTAGGCATTTTAACTCAATTGCCTAGAAATTCTATTTGGAGAAAAGCTTATCTGACTGGCTTTTTTCTGGATCTGTGCTATGCCTAAGCTGCTATTATGTGCACATTTATACCCATGTTCTTTGTTATTTTTCTTTAGGATTCCAGACACTTGAATTATCTGACATCAGAACAAGCTCTGGCTGATTATGCAGAGTTAATCAGACACTTGAAAGTGACAATCCCAGGAGCTGAAAATCAACCTTTCATTGCTGTGGGGGGCTCTTATGGTGGCGTGCTTGCAGCTTGGTTCAGGATGAAATATCCTCATTTTGTGGTTGGGTAAATGCATTTCTGTTGGACACTAGCACTTCTTAATGATTGTCAAGGCAAACTTAGGAATTTGTTCTGGGTAAAACATGTACCATTCTGTTGTACATGTACTGAGATTTCTAGTTTCCATCTCATTTACTGTGGTTATTTTTCTCACCATTTTTGTTTCAATATCAGTTTCAATTTTAAAACTTGAATTCAGCCCTGCTGGAGTGGCTCAGTTGATTGAGTGTCATCCAGTGCACAGAAAGGTTGCCAGTTAGGTTTCTGGTCAGAGTACATACCTGGGTTGAGGGTTTGATCCCCAGTCCGGGAGCATGTGGAAGGCAACATTGAACATTGATGTTTCTCTCTTGCTCTCTCTCTCCCCCTTCCTCTCCCTAAGCATGTCCTTGGGTGGGGATTAAAAACAAAACAAACAAAAACTTAAATTTGCTGAGTTACATTTTTCCCCCCTTTTCTCCTTCTTTGTTTTATTACCGTTTAGAGCTCTTGCAGCCTCTGCCCCTATCTGGCAGTTTGAGGATATGGTACCTTGTGGTGTGTTTATGGAAATTGTAACTACAGATTTTAGGAGAAGTGGCCCAAATTGTCCAGAGACCATCCGCAGGTCCTGGGAGGCCATTAATCGACTCACAAGAAATGGTAAGCTTTAATTAAGAGAATGGAATCATGATTTTTTTAACCTTTCACTTGTTAAATTCAACATTTCCCACTTTTTCTATAAATTTTTTATTTAAGTATAACATACATATTTAAATATAACATACATAAAAGCACAGAAATCAAAGTAATAGCTTGATGAATTTTCACAGAGCAAGTATGTAGTGTAATCAGCATCTAGATAAAAAAATCCCCCCAGAAGTCCCCTTGTGCCCTTTCCAGTCACTACCTCAGCATTTCCCAGGCTAACCACTATCCTGGCTTGTAAAACCACAGATTAATTTTGCTTGCTCTTGAATTATTTAGTCATTGGAATTGCATACTATGTATTTTTTGTGTCTGCTTTTGTCAATGCTGTGTTTGTCAGACATCCATTTGTTTTATTTAGTTGTAGTTTGTCCCTTCTCATTGCTCTATATTGTTCCACATGTTTACTTATTTATTTCAATAGTATCTTTAAAACGGAATAATTCAGAATACAAATTCTGGTAATCTCTATATGGATAGGCAATTTGTCTATCATGGGATTATCCAGTTGCTCTGAAAATATCTTATGGATGTTGAAAAAGTATTCTTGGAGAAATTGTATAGAAGATTGAATTTTCTAAAATATCAGGTGATGAATCTATAAAACCTTATGTTGAACAGTGTTTTTTAGATTTCAACATTGTGATTTTATTCTCAGGTACTGGCTTGCATTTGCTTTCTGAAGCCCTTCACTTATGTGTGCCATTAACAAATTCTCAGGATGTTCAGCATTTGAAAGATTGGATCTCTGAAACCTGGGTAAATCTGGCGATGGTGGACTACCCTTACGAGTCTAACTTTTTACAGCCTTTGCCTGCTTGGCCAGTCAAGGTAACAGGAAAATGTCCTTTCATCACTTCCAGTAACATACTTTCCATTTCTGTGTTTGTTCATTCTATGACTTTCAGCATCAGAGGAAATCCCAGTTGCAAAGGGGCTCTGGAGTTAGTCAGATCTGGGCAGGAATCCTGGCTTCTGTCACTTTTTGGTTACTCAGCCTGGGACATGTTACCTAACTTTTCTGAACCTCAGATTCTTCATTTGAATAATGGAGATAAAATGCAGAGCTTACAGAGTTGTATGAATTAGAAATGAGGCCAATAGTTGCTGTTAATGGAATAATTACTGTGTGTCAAGTCCTGTGCTATGCACTTTGTGAATTCAATTTATTTAATCTTTGTGATGTATGTGAGACTCTTAGAGCTATGTATGAGTGGCAGCTGCTATCATAGCATTATGATTCAGTCAACTGCTTATATATTCTAAGTGCTACATATGTCCTAAAGGGGTGATCCACATGCAGCAAGGTGGAGTGGAAAGAGCACTGACTCTGGATCCTTGGTCCAGAACTACCACTTACCAACTGTGTGATCTGGACAAGGCTATCTTCCTCTGCAGAACGGGATAGTGATATTTATGTTCTCCATAGGGTTGCACTGAGGATCAGATAAAATATTGATGTGAAAACACTCTGGAAAGTGTAGAGACACCTTACACCATAAATTTTAGGCTTTGTTTATACCAAAAATTGTTACTGCATGTGCTCTTAAAAACATTCCGTTGTAAAGAACATTCCTCTTAGTTTTAAAAACAAAGGCTGGCCAACTTGATGGTTATTAAGTTTGGGGAATATGACTGACTCTACAGCTAGAATGAGTGCTGGAAATGTAAATAGAGTTGGTAATATGAGAACCAGGTTTCAAAAGTACTTTTAATATAATTGTCCCTTTGAACTATTGAATGCAAACTATTAGTTTGCTTAAAACTTTGTAACCCAAATGGAACAAGGTCATTTGCTATTAGAGATATTTTTATTTATCTAAAAAGTAGAATGATGGGGGAGAAAAGTAAAATGACGATAAATAAATAAATAATAAAAAGTAGAATGACCAGTGGGTGTCTTGCATATAGCAGGCCAAAGGTAAATGTGTATTGATTTAAATTGAATTTTAATAATACAAAGTTATTTAAAAGAGCAGGTCTCTCTCATGTTAAGAAAGCCTGAATCAAAATAATGAGAAAAACTAAATCTGAACCAATTAGTCTCCATGACTGTGTGCTGATAATGCCTTATTCTTTTATATTATTTTACTATTTACAAAGCACTTACATATACACTATCTCATTTAATCCCCACAAAAATACTGTGAAAAAAAGTGGTATAATCCCAGTTTTACGGAGCGGAAACTTAAGCTCAACAAAGAGGGTGGTGGATGTGGGATTCAAATCAGGTCTGCCATTGTTCAGAGCCTGCAATCTACCACATTGCGCTGGATTAGAAGGCCTGACTAAAGGTTCGGGTGGATTGCTGGCCACCATGTGACAACTATCAGATTTAATTCTGGACTCTGTATACAAAGTGAGCATTACATCTGCATCTTTATGCCCACCTGAAGAATAAATGAATTGTCACATGGTAAAAACATGGGGAATTCTCTTGTTATTTCGAACAGGGTTTGGCAGACTTTATCTGTTAGGGACTGTGACAATAAATATTTTAGGCTTTGTGGGCCATATAGTTTCTGTCACAGCTACTGAAGTCTGCAGGCGTAGCAAGAAAGTAGCCATAGACAATATATAAATGATGAGGATGACGGTGTTCCAGTGATACTTAGTATTTATAAAACAAGCAATGGGCTGAATTTGCCTGGGGGCTGTAGTTTGCCAACCCTGATTTAGAAAAAATAGCTAGAAAAATACAGGTTTTTAGTGTTTGTTTGTTTATGATTTGGAACAGTGAATAGTCTAACTTTGATTTTCTCCCCATTTCTATACTGTTCCTTTTGAGGTACTTTTCTATTAAGTCTTAAATGTAAATAAATATTCCATTTTCTCTCTCTTTTAAATAATCACTCAAAATGAATGGAGTATATCTCAAATATTTTGTTATCTGTTTTTGATTAACACAATCCTTTGTTATCTTTTGTGTATATACACTACAAAAGTTTATTTCTATCCCACAATCGCTTATTACTTTATTTTATCCAGGACTCGTCATTTTCTTCAGTTGTTTCTTACAGACTTCACCCTTCCTTTTGACATATTAAGGAATTTTTTATTGCTTATGATACATTTATTATTCTCTTTCTTGTCTGTACCCCACCAAAAATAACCATCTCTCTTCTTGCTTGAGAAACTGATTGACTGCGTCTGTCTTCAGTTTCATCCTGATTTCAGAATTTTCCACTACATGTCCCTCTCCCAAACTTTTAGCTTCAGATCACTTTCTTTCACTGTCCATTCTGTTTCTCCTTTCTTGACCCCGCGCTCTGTTCTCCCAGCCCACTAATCCCTGGAGCATTACCCGGCTGGGGACCGCTCTTTCACTTGGCTAGTTCCATTTAGCCAGGACTCCTCCTCCCTCTGATGCACTTCCTCCTTTCTAAAGGGATGACAAACAGCCGTCTTTTCCTTTTTTTCCCTTTAAAACTTCCATCTTATTTTTTCAATTAAACTTATTGGAGACATTGATTAATAAGATTATATAGGTTTCAAGTGTACATGTCTAGGATACATAATCCGTGTATTACATTGTGTGCCCACCACCCAAAGTAACCTCGTCTTCCGTCACCATATATTTGGTCCCCTTCCCTTTGGTAACCCCCACGCTTGTTGTCTGTGTCTGTGAGTTTCAGGTTTGTATCCCACTCAGGCTTAGGATGGCGAGATAATAAGCAACAGTGTGTTACGGAAAAAGCAGGTGATTTCCAGTTCTGTCTGGACCTCGCGCGGTTCTGAAGGGTCCATAGGCAGCGACTGAATGCCACTTTCCGTGTCAACTCAAGTATCACTCTTTAATTTGTCTTTGGGCTTTGCACACGTAGACTCCATTTGCTTTGTTTACTGTTAACAGAAGCTGCAACATTCATGCAGAAATACTCATGGACTTGGCTGACAGAACACGAGGAAGAAGAGAAAAGGGAATTAGAAAACCCCTCTGTCATTCGACTGCTCTGTCAGCATAAAACTTCTAGGTCCCGTCTCAGTTTAAAGAGCAGTTTTAAAGGGTGCTACAGTTTGTTTATTTTGGAATCATTTTTCTTTTTAGCTGATAACTTACCAAATCTTTTAGCTTAGCCTTCTGAGCATGCAGATAAATTTTGTGAAATAATAAGACATAAGATGGAAAATCTCTTCCGTTTGTCTTGGTGTTTGATAATGTATGCGACCTCTCTGGGTGGTTTAAGCGGTTTAGGTGCATTCTGTGAAAAGGGAGCTTTTAATGACAAAACTAATGTGATTATCTGAGTGAGTGTGAGAGGGGTATTGAAGCCTTAGAGAATGAAAATCTGTTAGAAAAGCTGAATGTATCTGCTTAATCCGTTCTCTAATGTGGATCGACCATACTCTCTGAGAGGAGATTGGTCTTTTTTTAAAAAAACTATCTTCTTTCCTTCCTCTTTTAAAAAATTTTCTTTGCCCCCTTTTCTTCCTCGAATTCAAATGCTTATCCTCAGAGGTGGGGCACAGTTAAAGCTTTTAAGCAAATCGTTATCTTTACTTTCTCTGGTGTTCATGGGCTCAAAGAGCAGAACCTAAATATTTCGGTGCAGAGCTGATTAGTTTGGTACTAAGGTTAGAATGTTCTATTGTCTCCACAATTTCTGCACTCTTAAAAACCACAGTTACTAAAATGGACTTCTAATGCTCTTTTAAAGTTTTTCCTGAAAGTTTATCTTTGTTCTAGGAAATAGAAAGTGCATTAAGTCTGTCCATTTCCGTTTTCTTCTTACTTTAGCTTCTAAACTTTTATTTTAAAAGTTTTATAATGCCACAGAATTCCTTCTAAGTTTTTACCTAAAACAAATAAACTTAGTAAAATATTAAGACAATCTAAGAATAAAAGAAATTTGTATAAAAATTGAGCATGAAAATAGTCATGGGGATGTAAAGTACAGCATAGGGAATATAGTCAATAATATCGTTAATAACTCTATATGGTGCCAGGTGAGTACTAGACTTATTGGGGGGAATCATTTACTAAATTTTATAAATATCTAACCACTATGCTGTATACCTGAAACTAATATTGAATGTCAACTGTAATTGACAAATAAAAATAAATAAGCATGAGATTAGAGGTATATTTAGGCATTGTTTGTGTTATTTGTCTCATACACTATAACTTCAAAGTTGAGTATGTGTAGTGTAGTAGTTACAGATGGAAGCTTCAGAGTGAGTTTGTATTTGAATCCCAGCTCTGCCACTTCCTGACTGTGGCTTTTGGCAGTTCTCTTAACCACTGTGTGTTTCAGTTTCCTCATCTGCAAAATGGGGATAATAGTAATTGTAATGCTTTTTAGGGTCATTATGAGGATTTAATAGGACCAGGTGTACAGTAAGCACTAAGTCAATGCTAGTTACAGAATAACAATAACTATTATTGTTACCACATAATATCAGGGAGACAGATTGTTATACCAGGACTTTGTGGCCAAAGTTTTTAAGTTCTGAGCTTGTTTCTTCCTCTGTGAAATGGGGACTGTCATTATATGTTTCTCCCTGGGTCATTGTAGGGAAAGTACCTTATCTCCAGGAACATTCATTAGATGTCCTAGCAGCCTCAGCCCCAGCTGCCCCCATATCAGTGATTGTATGGCCTCATGCAGTACCTCATGTAGAAATTGTTTAAAAGACGCCATTTATTAGTGTCCACAAAATAAACGGAAAATGGAGTACAGGGGCTACCTTGGTGTTGAGTATTTTATTTATATTTATTTATTTAAAAAATATTTTTATTGGTTTCAGAGAGAGGAAGGGAGAGAGAGATAGAAACATCAATGATGAGAGAGTCACTGATCGGCTGTTTCCTGTGCGCCCCCTTCTGGGGATTGAGCGCACAACCCGGGCATGTGCTCTGACCGGGAATCAAACTGTGATCTCCTGGATCATAGATTGATGTTTAACCACTGAGCCACGCCGGCTGGGCAGTATTGGGTATTTTAGATAGAAGTGGTTGGCAGAGGAACTCTTTCCTTGTTGTCTGATTATATCACAGCCCCAACTAAACAATCCACAGACTAAGTGATTGCCTTCATCAAGTGGATAATATCTGCAAATTACCAGTCTTAAGCTGAAGTATTACATGAGGTTGAACCAAATATGCCAATATTTGACTCTGTTTGACTTATAAACATGGCAATTTCATAGGGTTCATCTTAACATTTACATAAGTGTTTTGTGCATCCTACAGATCTTTAATACAAGTATATGAATTACTAGTCTAAATAAGTATAGGACTAGTGCTGAGGTTTTGCTGGTATGACTTCTGTATTTTTTAGAAAGCTTTATTTACTCTTTGCTACCAAAATTGTTAAGGAAATGCATAGAGATATGTAGAGATTTTTGTTTTTTATGCTAGAGGATAATGCTTACACTTATAGTCTCTTTGAGTTAGAAAGGAACTTTTGAACCACCTAAAAAAACAAAATTCCATTAGTAAATTTGTAAATATTTTGCAAAAAAATTTAAGTGATATTTTTCTAGCCTTCTCCTAGCATTTAGTAGAATTATAAATGGGAACTTTCTATAAGGCAATTTGATAGGATGTTGCAAAGGCCTTAAAAATGTTTCTTTCTTTGAATCATTACTTCTAAGAATTTATCTCAAGAAAACAATTAAAGGAGCCTGGCCAATGTGGCTCAGTGGTTAGAGTGTTGTCCGGTGCATGGAAGGGTCACAGGTTCGATCCCCAGCCTGATCAGGATGCATGCAGGTCGCAACCAGTCGATGTGCCTCTTTTACATCGATGTTTCTCTCTCCCCCTCCCTCCCTTTTACTCTTTCTAAAAGTCAATTGAAAAAATATCCTTGGGTGAGGGTTAACAAAAACAAAACAATTAAGGATATATATAAACATATAGCTCCAAGTTTATTTATTATGGCCTTATTTGTAATAATGAAAGATTGAGAATTATATAAATGACCAATTGTAGGATTTCTTCAACTATTCCTCAACTCCCCATCCTGATTGCTCCCTTCTGGATTTTCTCATGTTGGTCAGTGTCCTTCTTAAAGTGTAGTGCTCAGAACTGGACAAGATACTCCAAGGGTGCTCTGACCTCACAGAGGACAACTGGCCAAAGGATTGCCCTTAATCTGGACCTGGAATTTCTATCATCAGAGGCCAAGTTTCTGACCATGATCTTCTTTCTCTTTGTGTAACTGGCGCTGCTGAAACCCCAAGTATTGTCAACTGGTGCCAGTCCCCAGCCATGCTTGTGTCTTTTAAGGAGCAACAGTAACTGCTATTTGCAGAGATGGCTATTCATCAGGACTCTCTTTCTTCGCCTGACAGAGGCTCAGTGTTCTAGTGCTGAGAGGGGATCTGATGCCAACATGTGAGTCACACTCACTTGCTACTGTTCTTTTCCAGAGTTTGAGGCCACTTGCTGCTGCACATCAGCACCCCGTGTTTCCTCTGCCCAGCTTGCATTGTCACCCTGCCTCATCTACCATGCTGTGCTTGACCATAATGCTCTTCTCTGCCTTCCATGTGTCTACTCTGTAGTTTTGTGTTGCATTTTGAAAGAGCTGAATACACTGCTGGTGTCCACATACAGGAAAGAATGCTGATCAATGGTTGGGAATAGGTCATTTAATAAATTCTGTGATTGGTTCTTGATTTCCATATTTTCTTGGTTATTTCTGATTGGCATATTTCTTAGGAACATTTTCTGAGAAAAGTGCTATATAATTAGGTATTTTTTGACTTGCTATGAATAATTGAGAGTTGCCAGAATAGTAAAACATTATTTTGCCTTTTTTCTTCAACTTGCATTTCCTCATTGCTTTAGGTTTGGTAGATTTGTGAGGCTCTCAGTTTAGCACAATTCTGTTTCTTTATGTACACCCTAAACCCTATTGTCTGGCCTTAGAGTTCCTTTTTTAAGGTATATCCAGTTATTTGGACATCTTACTTTCTGACTTTTCTCACACTCAATATTTCCAAAAACGTATTGGGAATAGCGCACACTCTGCCACCCTTTTGGCAAGTCACATTGCAGTTGAGCATGTTACAGGCTCCAAAAAATCCTAGTCAAGACAGCCATTCACATTTGCTAATACATTTCCTAAAATTGACTATGAAACAAACCTTCCCCGCCCCCCCCCAAAGTATTATTTAACATTACATAGAAATATTGTGCTGAATACATTTGGGGAGAGGCATTTAATTTTTTCTGATTCATTTTCTGTCTTTTTAAGTTTCCCTTTTTTTCCCAGGAAAGTGTTGCTGGAAGCTGGTCCTAGAGGCTGTGTTTGCTTGCAGCCACTTCCCTCCTTTCTCAGTGTCCTTTCCTGACTGGGAGCATATGCCAGCCCAGGCCTTCTTGCTCCTGCTGCCCAGAATCTTGCTCTAAAGTGGGGTAACTGAGTTCTTTTTTTCTAGGCTGCTTCTTTTCTGGATTCATCTCTTTTTTGGTCAGAACTTGGCTGTTACGTAGATCTTTTCCATATGAAATGAAAAGAATCAGATCACTGAATTCATGTGAAGGTGTTAGTAGAGGATGGAAACTTAATTTGTTTTCCTTGTAGCTATTTGCAGTTTTCCAGGGGATACAACCTACGCTGTTGTAGCATAATGGATAAGATATATGTTTTATAACCAGAGAGACCTGGTGTGGAATCTAGGGCCTACCATTTACTAGCTGGATGCTCTTGAATAAAGTGATTTAAACTAAGAATCAGTTTCTTCGTGTAAAACGGGACGATAACACATCTGGAGGATTGTTTGAGGAGTAGTAATCACTAGCTGTTGTTATTCAGCTATGATTCCATTGCCTGTGATTTCCCCCAACATTTTATTGTGAAAAATTTCCAACACAGAAAAGTTGAAGTTTTAATTGGACAGTGAACACCCACCCATAAACCTACCACTAAATTGTAGAAATAATATTTTGCTATATTTGATATATCATATATATATATATATATTCTCCTATCCATTCTTCTGTGTATCCTTCATTCCATCTTACTCTTATTTTTTTTAGAATATAATTCTATTGAGAGAGAGGAAGGGAGAGAGAGTAAGAGAGAAGCATCCATTGGCTGCCTCCTGCACGTCCCCTACTAGCGATTGAGCCCACAGCACAGGCATGTGCCCTGACCGGGAATTGGACTGGCAACCTGTGGGTGCATGGGATAGTGCTCAACTAACTGAGCCACTTCAACCAGGACAGTGTTATCTTATTTTAAATGCATTTCAAAATAAGTTGAAGACATCAGTATACTTCCTAAATCAGCTTTAATGTCATTAACTAGAGTTCAGTGTTTGTGATTTTTTAGATAAAATTTACATACCGTAAAATGTACAGATTGTAAGTGTACTGTTTGTTGTGTAGTCCAGACCCCTATGAAGATATGGAATACTTACATACCCTCGAAAGCTTCCCATGCCCCTGTCTAGTCAGTCTCAGTCCCTGCCTTCACTCCCAACCCTGAGGATTGTCTTTGATTTTTAGTACTGGAGTTTCAGGTACAGATTATAGTCCAGTGATGGAAGTATTTGGGAGCTGGGAAGCTGCCTGATCTGCTTATCATACCACAGACATTGGAACTTGGTGTAGTTTTTCCATAAGAGATTTTATAAATCTTATATTTTTATAAAAATGTAGTCAGTTGTTCAGCAAACATTTATTTACTAGATATCTTGCTTAAGTAAGTGGTGAGGGAGACATTCTGGAATCAAATGAGTGCTATACAGCATTATAGGGGCTCTGATAGAAATAGGCACAGGGCATAGTGAGGCATGAAGAAGGGAGTGATTTGGTTTTCCCTGAGTTGAGATCATAAACAACGATGGCCTCATAGGGGAGGTGATACTTGAGCTGAGGATTGTGGAAGATGAATTGTTGTTTGCCAGGCACTAGTTGAGTTGGAGAGAGGGAGAAGGGCATTTCCGGGTGCACAAAGGCAGAGGAAGGAAAGAGCTTGGTGGGCTGGAAATGGTTTTGCTAGGCTGGAGCAAAGGCTATAGGAGTTGAAGCTAGAATGGTAGGTAGGGAAGACTTTACATGCTATGCATATGACTTTGGTTTATTTCTATAGCTTGGGGAGTAATTTAAAAGGTTTATTCATTTGTGAAGGGAATTATACTTAAAAGATAGAAATTGTCAAGTAGTGCATGTTAAATGCGTAAGGTTGTTTTATGATCAAATCAAAGTCATATGTCTTTTCTGTTTTATTACATTATAATTTATATTTATATTCTGACTCTTCTCCTTTTTATCTCTCTAAAATGACAGATGGTGTGCCAGTATTTGAAAAATCCCCATGTATCTGATACACAGTTAGTAAAGAATATTTTCAAAGCTCTGAATGTATATTATAATTATTCAGGCCAGGCAAGATGCCTGAATACCTCAGAGACAACAAGTAGCCGTCTGGGATCCCAGGGTTGGAGCTATCAGGTACGTATAATTTCCCCAAGTGGAACTTACTTTTCACTGATGTGGTTATGCTGTAACAGAGAGTTCACAAGATTTTGTTACCTAATCTGGATCTCAGTGTGGTCTCTGAAACCATGGATAAATTTTCTCATTCATTCATTCATGTATGTAATCATCACCAAATATATTCTGAGTACTTGCCATGATCCAGGCACCCTGCTAGACTCCAAGATACAAAGATAAGTAAGACATGATCATATCATCAAATATAGCTTGTTGAAAAAGAAGCGTAACTAATATTACAATAGATCTTGATAAGTCATATAAAGAAAACATTTTATCGACACATAAAAGAAGGGGAGTCTAACTTGATTCTCTATGAGACTGTTTCTTCATTTGTACAATGAGAATTATAAGAATATGAATACTTTCCTTCCATAGTTATAATAGATGCGAAAGAAAACAGTTTACAAAGAAGGAATATATAGCTCTAACTTCTGTGATTTCTTTCTCGACTGAGCCTTTCCAGCACTAATGAGAGGTGACTGCCCGAGTTTAAACCCTGGCTTTGCTGCTTACTAGCTGTATGACCTTGCACAATTTATTTAACTTCTTTGTGCCTTATTTTTTCACTAGATTCTTCTGATTTGCTTTCTCAGGCCTGCACAGAAATGGTGATGCCCTTTTGTACCAATGGTATTGATGACATGTTTGAACCTCACTCGTGGGACTTGAAGAAGTATTCAGAGGATTGTTACAGACAGTGGAATGTGAGACCCAGGGCCTCCTGGGTCACTTCTATGTATGGAGGCAAAGACATCAGTTCCCACACAAACATCATTTTCAGGTGAGTTTTTGCTGGTTCAAAGAAAAACTTTGGTTGATGGAGACATTTGTAGAATAGCTGAGAAAATAGAACCAGGAAAAATGTTGGACAGTAAAATAATATAGAATACAACCAGTGGTATCCTGTTTTCCTATTACTTGAAAGATAGAGGATGCTGGGAGCATTTGAAATCTTGCTTCCAGGCATGTCATCAGTTTGGCTCGAATAAACTCTTGTAAAAAAGAAAGGTAGAGGATGCAGAGAAAAAATACGACTTTACATTCCATTACCTATCTGCCTAAAGGCTTGAAAACAACACAGCAACAAAATGAAAATATTTTTAAAAACTCCCCAGCACAAAATGAAGCATCATTTGTTCTCAATTTGTCTTACTTTTGTTACCATTGTTAATGGTAATAAAATTTTTTTAGTGTCTATTCAACAAACCCTTTTGAAGTGCTCACTGTCTTCTGTTCCAGGCACTATATGAGGCACTTTAAATAAATTACCTAAAATTGACCCCTCACAATAATCCTGTGAAGTTGTTATAGTTTGTTTTTACTGAGGAGGAAAGTCAGGGTCACTGTGTTCAGTCACTTGCCAAAGTTCATCTAGCTTTGTTTTAGTTACTAATAAAGCCAGATTTCAACCGATTTGACTACAAAAATCCTGTTTGTTCTTCTGTGTGACACTGCTTCTATAGTGACATGTTTGGTATTGAGCAGAGTTATTTGAGTAGACTATGTGTATCTGATTGTGCCTTCAAAATTTCTATGTTTTGGCTTGTATATCATGTTGTCAGCTATTAAGAATAGCAACCAGTTAATAAAAAAATTTCCCCAAATCTATATGGAGGTAATAGAGAGATACCCATACACATCTCTTAACCTGGAGCTATTGTGTAAATTGTAAATGTCATTCTTTTACAAGCTCTTATAAACAAGAGTCAGGTTTGGCCTTCAGGATATTTTCAGTAGCTTTTAGGATTAAGGAGTGCTGTTTTGACTGAAGGATCACTCCCTGGGTTTAGGCCATTCACATCGCCTACTTTGCAATCTATCTTACTGGATTGATGCTGTTTTCTCACTCAGCAGGGTACCTACCCAAAATAAAAGGTGAAACACTTTAATGGAAAACTTAAACATTCTTTTTGTTTAATTTCCTTAAATTGTGCTCCTTGTTCTCAATAGGATTCTTCACAACCATAGTCTTCAGCTTAGCCTTATAAAAGTGACAGTTGAACAAATAAATCTATTTAGGGCATTTAAGGAAACTGCGAGATTCAGGTATTTGAAATTAGGGAAAGGTAAAAGGACTGAGAGGACTATAAAAGGTTTAAGTGCAAGCCTAGGGTTTGTTCCTCAGAGGAGGAAGTACTTGGTCAATTTCTTGTTTTTCTTTAGGAGGCTGCGATCTCTATGTAGTATTTATATGTATTTCTCTAGCATGTTGACACTTTGAGCTCATCCTTTCTTGCTTTGACCTTATAAAGCTGAAGTTCAAGTTGAATTATAAAGTGGAGTCTTTAAATCCTTGTATGAAGATTTTAATATATGAGTTTTGGTCCAATACATTGTCCATTTTTATTGGATTCAACCATTACAGATATGTATTTTAGTTATCCATTTGTCCTCATATTATTTTCCTCAGGCTATCAAAATAATCATCATCATCATCATCATCACCACTGGGAGGGGGACAGATTTTTGTGAGAAAAGTTTGGGGAATAGAACTGAAACAATTAGGTGGAAATTGTAGTTCAGCATTAAAAACCTTTATTTCAGTATAAGAAAGGACTTTCTAACAGTTCAGTATAAGAAAAGACTTTTCTGTCCACATGAGATTGTGAACTTCTTAATGGCAGAGACTGTCTTAATCATCTCTGTGCCTTTAGTGCCTGCTGCAGTGATTGGCACGTAATGCCCGCACAGTCAGTAAGTGCGCTGATGGGAATGAGGGATGAGATACAAAGCGCAGGAAGGCTTCAGAGGCATGTGAAAGCTTCCAGGCAGGACTGTGTAAAGATGCTGGTATATCTTTCTGCAGTGGCAAGTCTACTTTTAAAAGAAATCTTTTTCCATATGTTTCTAGGTGAAAAATCTAATGTAAAAAATTTTATTTAAAAATTCAGAGCTCCCCTGTTTTTCTGAAGAAAGCGTATTTCCAGAGTCAAGGAGCAGTCTCAAGGTGTCTCTGTTCTGTGTACTTAGTGGCTACCAGCTAGAATACATTTCTGGTGATGAGTGAGAAAAAGTCCAAGGAACCATGAAAATATCTTTATGTCCATGCTTCTCTCCTTAGGTTGTCTCACACAAATACAAGCATGACTGCTTTTCTGATTGGAAAGTTCAGTCTGTAATTGCTGGATTGGAGATTTGCCAGTTAAGAGCTTGGGCTTTGAAGTCAGGGAGACCTGGGTGCTGGTCTCCTTTACCAAGTTAGCTGTGTGGCCTCAGGCAGATTGCCAATTTATATAAGTTAGAAATAATGACTGCCTGACAGGTTTATTCCAGGGCATAGAGCAACTATTATGGAAGGGATCGCTGTGATGCGAGAGCAGAGATTTTTGTCTGTTCACTACTGAATCCCCTGTGCCCAGTCAGTGCCTGGCACAGAGTAGGCACCAATAAACATTTGTTGAATGAATGAGGACTTAAGAAATAGTAGCTATTAATAGTTTCATTTCAGCAATTTTTTTTTCTATAGTGGTTTTGTTGGAAGGATTAATTTTTTCCCCAACCCTAATTGGTAACATTATCTTACCCCAGTCGTCATTCTCAGTTATTTAAATATAAATCCGAAAGGGAATTCCTGAGAAGCTGATTGATTTAACATCATTTTTCAGGCAAATTAATTATTGCCAGCAATTAAGTGAAGCTTACTGTTCGAAATTTTGTCCAGGCATCTAGATTTTCTCATGAAAGCCATTATTAGTAATTTTTTTTGTAAATTTCTCAGTGGCTGGTTTAACTTTCACATGTCTAGGACCAAGAAATTCAAGTCCGTGTGCATCTTAGGTCTCTCAGCAACTCCAAACACTGTTGCTAAGTCACTAGGCTGATTCAGATGACCTTTTAAATCAAATGCAGTTTGCTTATTATGTGGCTGTTAGGATGGCTTTTTTGTTTTGCAAATAATGCAGAGTTTCCTAATCGGTTTGGTCCTGTTAAAATGGAATAATTATAAAGGCTATTTGTTCACTTAAGAGAATCCAACCCCTTGTGTAGTTTACTTTAAAAATATATTTGGCAGTTGAAAACTAAGGATCCTATTTTGCATGTGAGTTTTTCCTTTTGGTTTTTAATAAAACCAAAAAAGTATATTTTGGGATTTACTTTTTTCCTTCAAGAATGATGTTATTAAGTTGCAATTGAATTTTTAAAAAACATATATATAGTTTAAGAAAAGTGTAGTGAGAATTTGTGGTGGGAATTTAAATTTGCATTTCAAACACACATATATTTAATGTACCTAACTCCATATTTTTTCATTTAATTTATACATTTGCCTAGAAAAATCTGATTGCATTAGTTTTCTGTCACAATTTCTATGAGAAGTGCTTTCACAACCCTTTTCATGATTCATTTACCTCTCAGAAGTATTAACACTTCTCATGCTTACAGAATATGATAATAATTATAATACCGCACATTTCTGTGGTATTTTGTAATTTATACCTTTCACATATATTATTTAACTTGGACCCCACAATATCTCCGTGAGGGAGGGGCACTATCTTTAAAAATTTTGAGGGGGGCAGATAATACATGTGGGAATTGAGGGTCAGAGAAGCCAGGTGACTTATTCAAAATAATGTGGCTAGAAAGGGTATAAACCTTAGATCTGCTGACTTAGTTAATTTTTCTTGCCACTCCTACACACAGGTGAAAGTCTCTTTATATTAATCATTTATATTAATTCTGCTTTGTCATATAAAAAGCACTGAAGTGATTTACATGTTCCTGACCTTGCATACATGTATTTATAGATCTCTTTTGTGTAGGGCATCTGGTATCTGGCCAAAGACAACTAGACACTTAACATTCTTTTTTCATTCATTCAAGTAAATATTTGCATGGCTTCTACCACGTGCCAGGCACTGAAGCTACTATAATAAACAAAGCAAACAAAAATCGCTGCCCTTGGGGAGTTCTAGTTTGAGAGACAGATAATAAACAAGATAGCACCTGTAAGTAAGTTAGGAGATAAGTGCTAAGGAGAAAAAATAAACCAGGGAAAAAAGCTATGAAATGTTGGGGGGTGTAGGGGAGGCAGGTTTGAAATTTTAGATAAGAGTGACCAAGGAAGACTTCACCAAGGAGTGACTTTCAGAGAATGATCTGGATCCCTGGACCTAGATAGCTATGAGTTTGGTGTAGAGTAAGAGCACTCTACAAAGAGGAGTTAGCAAGGGCAAAGACCTTGAGAGGTAAATGTGCCCAGCATGTTCTCCTCCAGGTATAGTAAAGAGGTCAGTGTGGCTGGAGTAGTTAATGAGGGATAGTAGCAGGAGTTGAAATCATAGTCAGCAGAGGGCCCAGATCTTATAGAGGCTTGTGGGTCTTAGTAGGGACTTTGGTTTTTACTTTGAATGAGATGGGAAAACTTGGAATGTTTTGAGCAAAGGAGCGACATAATCTAATTCAGGCTTTAATAGGATCAAATTGCTGCTCTACTGTTAGCAGGGAGATAAGAGTAGCTGAGGAAGGTCAGTAAAAGGCTATTCAGGCCAGAGATAATGGTGACTTAGATCGGAGTAGTAGTGAATTTGGTGAGAGGTGTTCAAATTCTGGATATATTTGAATATATAGCTGACAAAATTTGTTGACAGATTGGGTGAAAAAGAAATAGAAGATTAAAGAGCAACACAAAACTTTTTGGCCTGTGCAACTAGGACAGTGTTGCAATTCACAGAGATGAAGGAATATACATTAAAATGTTCTGTTATTTCAAATGATATGTAGATAAAGATTTCTAAGAGGTGCCATGTAAGGGAAAAGTACAATGCCAAGGGCCAGGTACTTAAATCCAGGTATTTTCGTCCCTATTTTGTCTTGAGAAATCTAAGTTTCCCCAAGATTAGGAAGATGGGAGGATGGTGGGAATGGGACCCAGGTGTGTCTGATCCCAAAACTCATGCTCTTTTTACTGTGCACCACACAAGTCAAGAGGGTATGTGCTGTTGATTTCCAACAGCAGTCATGTGTCCATGAAATGTAATGTAGTATAAAAATCGAGCACTGGACTAGGGCTATAAGACCTGAGCTTGTATATCAGATTTGCCATTGCTAGCTGAATGATTTGGGTGTTAGTTTTCTCACCTATAAAAGAATTATCATTAAACCTACCTCTCAGGATTGTTATAAGGGTCAAATGTGAAAGGCTTTGTAAACTCTAAACCAGTCTATACATGTGTGGAGTTAATAATATCAGGGAACAATTTGATTTACAACAATGTCAAGAATGAAATACTTAGGAATAAGTGTAACAGAGTAAGTATGATGATCACTAGATGATCACTAGAATTAGTGGGTGATCACATTGAAAGGTATAAAAGTATTGAATCTCTATATTGTATACCTGAAACTAATATAACTAATATATAATATTTTATACCAACTATACTTAAATAAAAAAATAAAAACAAAAAGATAAGTGTTGGCAAGGACATAGAGAAATTGGCACCCTCATATGTTGCTAATGGGAAATGTAAAATGGTGCAGCCACTTTGGAAAACAGTTTGGCAGTTCTTCACAAGGTTCAGTCACCACATGTACCAGAAAGTCCATTTTTAGGTCTATACCCAAGAGAAATGAAAACATGTATCCATGCAAAAACTTGTACATGAATATTCATAGGAGCAATATGGGTAATAGAAAAAAAGTGGAAACAACACAAATTGTACATCTGATGTATGGATAAAGTGTGACATATTCATACAATGGGATGTTATTTGGCAATAAAAAGGAATAATGTACTGATATATACTACAACATGTATGAAACCTGAAAACATTATACCACAGTGAAAGAAGCCAATTACAAAAGACCACCTAAGTTATAATTCCATTTATATGAAATATCTAGATTAGGCAAATCTATACATACAAAAAGTAGATTAGTGATTGCCTGTGGTTGAAAATGAGGGAGTTTGAGGGAGGGGAATGGGGATTATTGGCTGCTAGTGAGTATGGGTTTCTTTTTGGGATGATGAAAATGTTCTAAAATTGTGGTAATGGTTATAAAACTCTGATTATACTAAAAACCATTGAATTGTACATTTTAAATAGGTGAGTTCTGTGGTGAAATATATTGCAACAAAGCTGTGAAATAGTATTAGGGATGCTGTCTGTGATCTTATTGGATTTTTACTCAGCTAAACTAAATAGCATAGCCTGTTTCAATGACTGATCCTATTTACATCATTCTGAAATATGTTGTGTGAACCAGCCAGTATTAATAACCTAATACCATTTTCTTAACTTTAAAGCTAAAGTAAAATGGGGATCTTTGAGTAATGACCAAATTTTCTGGTTCAGATTTGGAGGAAATTTTTCAGTTCTATCACCCTATTTCCCAAAGTACTGTACTATAAGGGAAGTATTGTATGAAAAATAAGAGTTTTATTTTTTTAAAGAGCTAAGAGATAATTAGCATTTCAAATATGAGAGTTTTTCTTTATCATTTTGATAGTTGGGTCCTAGGAAAGAAGGAAACTCTCATTAAGGGGCTGCTATGTGCCTGTGCCGACACTTGTGCTTATTAAATACATCCACATGTACCATCTGGTTTAACCCATGTAACAACCGTATGAAGTTGGCCTTGTTATCTCTTTTATAGAGGAGGAAGGTCATATGGCTTTTGAGTGATGAAGCTGGGGTTGGAGTTTAGGCTTCTAGATTCTGATTTCCTGTATAGTCTGGATTGATTCATGGGGCACTACCTTCACTCTTGGGTCCTATTTCTTGTACTTGATTGCAGAAGTATTATAAAACTCCAGAATGGATCACATTTTCATAGGACAGATTTGGTCCTCAGATCAAATACCCCAATTTATAAGTTTATAATTTTAGATGTTATACATAAAATAGGTTTCTCCTATCTTATCTGGATATAGACATGAAAAACTAATAATCTTATTTTTTCTTCTTTCCCTCACTTAGCAATGGTGACCTAGATCCCTGGTCAGGAGGTGGAATAACCAAGAACATCTCAGACACCTTGGTTGCCATCACTATCCCAGAGGGAGCCCATCATCTAGATCTCCGAGCCAACAATGCCTTTGATCCCATGACTGTGCTATTAGCCCGCTCTTTGGAAGTTAAATACATGAAGCAGTGGATCAGAGATTTCTATGGCAGTCTGAGAAAGAAGTAATGAGCAACTTTTGATCGTTTTCAGTTTCTTCTTTTATGTTCATTCCACCCACATTCCCATCCACTTTAGTTTTCCACACATAATTACTTTCCTTTGTTTATCATTAGATTTGGTAAGAAAGAGGTTGAGAAGGAAGAGAGGGTGATGGTGGCGACAGCAGCCACCCCATACCCCAGGTTCTTGCCATCTTTGCACCACTTCCAGGAAGACTCTTTGTGACAGCTGTCCCTCACCATCAGTGGCCCTCATAACTGGGGCAGAGTTCCTGACTGCCTTTCACAAGAGGGAGAGTCAGTTTCTTTGTTCCTCTGCAAGTAGGGATTTCTCTTGCTTTTGAGACAAGTCTCTTTGGCTCATTTGTCATTCCCCACTCCTGCCTCCCAAAAAGAAAAGCAGAAGATAGATAAAAATGAGGTAATTGCAGCTGATAGGGTGTCCGATGCCAAGCCAGGGTATAGGAGCCATTTCTTTTGTACTTGATTTAAAGACTTTGAACTGTGCTGTAAATAAAGAATAAGGCTGGATGTTATACCTGTGTGTTCCTCCTGAAGCTCATTCCAGCTGTGGGGAATACTATGTGCACCGAGCTTGGCTGCTTTTGGAAAGAATTTTAATTTTCTCTCTTCTAGTTGGCAGCTTTCCTTAGTTCTGGGATATTTGCCACTGTGGTACTGCCAGTAAGAAATCTGGCCTTTTTCTGCTCCATTTCTCTTTGTTTCTAAGGTCAGTTTTGTGGTAATTTGGTTCCATTTGCCAGTTTAGGAAAAATGACTGTTTTGCTTCCTTTTACATCAGATCAGGCTTTTATATGTGGTGGCCACTAATGATACTTCAGTAAGCAGCCTTTAAAAATTGATGAATCAACTATTCAGAAGGTAGAATGTAGTTACGTTCAGCATTTTTTTAAAAAAAAACTTGTATTTTCTGGTGGTGGTTGCTGCTGTCATCAAAGCCAGAAGTGTCAGGACACTAAGAGGCAGGTGCATGAGAACTTTTCTGTATGGCTTCCAAAAGACAGCTGACTAATTCATGCGGGCAGCATATTTGACATTAATAAATGGCCAAGCCGTTCGTACTTCCAGAGGGTTGGCTTCTTTCAGGCAGTTCTTACACTGAAACCTTTCTTCAGAAGAGCTTTTCTAGGGTAACAAATAGGGTTGGATCAAAACCTTTCAGGGCACAGAGACAGACTAACAGTTTCTACTGTTGAAAGATTTCTTTCCCCTTGTTTCTTTTTATTTTCTCTCAAAAAATTCTTTTTCTTCCTTGCTTTGAGAACATTTTCGGCTTTTAACAAACTGTACCTTGATCTCAATAATTTCTAAAGTACTTTTTTTAAAAGCGCATATGTAAAGTTAATTCTTGGGTGAGAGACTGAAATATTTCCCTAATTTTCCCTGGCATCTGGGAGATACAGAAAAATCTTTGTCTGGTTTCAGAAGCCTTCAGTTCTCATTGTAATGAGTTGTCCATCAAAGCATTTGGTCACTATTTTCATTTCAACATCAGAGAAAAGTCTGCTGGTGTGGGAATTTAAGAGTCAAAACAATACTAGTTTCTAGTTTTTATTCTTTGTCAACTAAGAAGTTATATAATACAGGGTTTATAGGCTTATAGAGGATAGTAAGAAGCCTTTAAAAACAGAGAGGGTATTCTTACTATTAGGATACTATTGATTTTAAGATATTTTCCTTGAAAACTTTTTTTGAAAAATTTGTCTTTATTGTTGAAAGTATTATAGATGTCCCACTTTTTCCCCCTTGACCCCTTCTACCCCATACCCGCTCCCGGCCTTCCCCACACTATTGTCTGTGTTCATGGGTTATGCATGTATGCATATAAGTTCTTTGGTTAATCTCTTCCCACCCACCCACCCCTGCCTTCCCTCTGAGATTCATCAGTGTGTTCCATGCATCTGTGTCTCTGGATCTGTTTTGTTTATCAGTTTATTTTGTTCATTAGATTCCACATATGAGTGAGACAATGTAAAACTGAATCAGGAAGAATTAGAAAACCTGAATAGGCCAACAACAACTGATGAAACTGAAGCAGTAATAAACTCCCAGCCAACAAAAGCCCTGGTCGGGATGGCCTCACAGGGGAGCCCCACCAAGCATTCTACTTATTACAGCAGTCCCTTTAACATTTCTTGCAGTGCTGGTTTGGTGGTGACAAACTTCTTTAGCCTTTTTTTTTTGTCTAGGAAGCTCTTTATTTCACCACCTATTTTGAATGATAGCCTTGCTGGAAAGAGTAGTCTCTGTTTCAGATCCTTGCTTTTCATTTCCTTGAATACTTCATGCCATTCCCTTCTGGCCTGTGGAGTTTCTGATGAGAAATCAGCTGACAGCCTTATGGGAGCTCCTTTGTAGGTAGCAGCTTGCTTTTCTCTTGCTGCCTTCAAGATTCTCTCTTTGTCTTGAATTTTTGGCATTTATGATGTGTCTGAGCATGGGCCTCTTTGGGTTCAACATGTTCTCTATCCCTTGCTCACTTTCTTCACCTTCTGGTATTCCTGTGATGTGAATATCGTTATGTTTCATGTTGTCCCATAGCTCCCTTAAGCTGTCCTCCTGTTTTTAAATTTTTTTTTTTTTTTTTTTGGTTCTCTGATTGAGTGATTTTTTTCTACTCTGTCTTATAATTCACTGATCAGATCCTCGGGTTCCTCTAATCTGCTGTTTATTCCTTCCAATGTATTCTTTATTCTGCTATGTCATTCTCAATTTCCTTCATAGTTTCCATATCTTTTCTCATGCTGTTGAGCATCCTTATAATCAGTATTCTGAATTCTATATCTGACAGATTGCCTATCTCCATTTCATTGATTTCTTCTGGAGAATTCTTCTGTTCTTTCATTTGGGGCTTGTTTTTTTCTCTCTCCATTTTGGCTGCCTGTTTTGGTTTGTTTCAATATATTAGGTAAATCTGCTATGACTCTCAGTCTTTTTGAAGGGTCTCTAGTGCAGGCCAATGCCAGATGCTGTTTGTGGCTGGCCTTCAGTACCCTGTTTAGAGCCTTCAGCAATCCACAGATTGTAGCTTCCTCTGCTGAGGCTAGGTGCGTTTGGAAAGGACCCAGCTGTACACTAAGGTCTGCTTTTCCTAGGCCTGGGTCCAGAAGCAGATCAGGCAAAGACACAAAACATCCAGAGATCCACCTTTGCCTGCAGACTGTTTGTTATTCTCAGTCTTTTAATGATCCTCAGGCTATAGACCCACAGCAAGATGTAAACTCCACAGAGTGGGGCAAGAGGTTTTCCAACAGGGTGGGGCAATTGCTTGGCCCCAGGAAAAAGTTTTCTGGGCAGTAAAGGTCTGCCTGAGAAAGATGTCCTCAGTCTCTATGCAGTCTCCACTTTAGGTCCTTGGTTATGACGGTGCTATCCAGCTAGTCATCAGTTAATTATTCAGGATGTTTTTTCTACATTTTAGTTGTAATTCCAGTTTGGTCCCGGGAGAGTGTCAGTGTAGCTTCCACTTAATATGCTGCCATCTTGGAATCTCTCCTTGAAATCTTTTTACTTGTTTAAAATCTTCAAAATACTTTGCCACTTCGTTTCATATTAATTCTTTGGATGAATTGCATTTTTGTAAAGAAATAATTGCCAAAAAATGGCTATTTTTCTGCAAGTATAATTTGGTTTTATGTACATGTTTTTTTCTATGTACATTTCATGACAGATGGCAACCTTAATTAAAGTTAGCCTAATTATAATATGCTGAAATTTATTTTTAAATTGAAAAAGAATTAAAACATCCAATAAACCTCATTTAAAGCATCCCTGTAATTAATAGATGATGCTTTTGAAAGACCAGGAAAGAGAGACAGAGAGTTGGGGTGGTTTTTAGTTCATTTTTGTTACTTTACCTAGAATCCATGGGTAAAACTAAGGAAAATTAGGGATCTTTCTTAAGAGTTTTGTATAGTCAAGACATTATCCAGAGGAACCAATGTCTAGTCTAGAATATTAGTGAAGGCACCTCAGATACCCAGTCCAATCCCATAATTTGTAGGTGGATGACATTGTGGCATAAAGAGAAAGAACTTGTGTAAGGCCTCACAGCTCATTTTTGACAGAACTGAGCCTTGAATCCAGGTTTGCTTCTTGTTGTTTTCATTTTACTGGTGTAGCTTAATCTTTGGATTCAAGGAACGAAACCTCACCAAACCAGTTTAAGCAAAAGAAGGAATTTATTGAAACTGCAGGAATAGCTCCAGGACTTGGTTAACTAGGAATCATGAGGGAATGGAACTGGGTTCTTGAAAGTCATTAAAAGTCAAGACTGCTGTTTCTCTTTCTCTCACTTTGAACAGAGGTCACCAGTTTTCAGCCTGTTGGGGAGATGTGTTCCTCAGATGTTTAGTTTGGCTAGCAGTCTGAAGTGTGCATGTGCATCAGAATTACCTGACTGCTCATTAAAACATTGATTGCTGAGTCCCACCCCAGAGTTTGTAATAAGTAAGCCTTAGGGTGGGTCTTGGGAAGTTGCATTTCCAGCAATTTCCCAGGTGATGCTGGGGGAACACACTTTGAAAACTACTAGGTTGAAAGAATTCTGAATTTCAGTCTCTTCAGACAGGGCATTTCCCTTCAGTTCACCTCACTCCTGTTGTCCTGCCCGATCCGGTTTGAGTATGGGAGCCCTGCCCAGCATTTCTCTTCCCATTGTTGCTTCAGTCTCTCTGCAGACCAATTTCCTCTTCTTTACTTGCACAGGGCACATGATGACTTCCCAAAATGGTGTCAGGCCCCGATGGCTACACCACCTCACAAGTCCACAACTCTCAAGTGGTTAGGGAGGGACAAGATCATAAAAACATGGCATCAGAGACACTGGAATGAAAGGGGAGAAGTTCAGGCAACTCTATCACACAGTGTTTCTGGGAACACAGGTATCCAACAAAATGCCAATGACTTAACCTAGTAGAAAGATCCACAGTTAAGAAAGTTTGTAAAATAATAGGTTAAACACAGTTAAATAGTTGAGTTTTTAGAATCTGTAAATATGCATTGTAACTCTCCAAAATGGTAATTGAGAATGCAACTTTTCCTACATTTTTTTTTTTTTTTAATGTGCCCCAGGCATGAAACAGCTCTGGCCACCAACACAGGCATCAAGCTAGGATGAACTAAAGACTGCCCCTGACTGATAGAGGACCAGCACCATCAATCACGTGTCTCCTTGCCCATTGCCAGGGATTTGTCCTACTCTTACTTACAGAGCTACAAGGCATATGGCATTGTTCTAGAATCTGGAAAGTACAATGGTAAAAAAGCAAACACGGTGCAGTAGAACCTAGGTTCTCAAACTTAATTGATTCAGAATGCTGTTCAAGAAGCACTGTGTTAAAAAACCGAATTTAATCATTTTTTCCCATTAGAAATAATGTAAATTGAATTAATCTTTTCCAGACCCCCAAATGATTCCGTTTTAACCTTTCACAGTTGCCCATGGTCACTGTTTTGTGAGCACTTTGACACCCTTAGCAACATCAGCACTCTTGATGGCCTCTATGTTTTAAAATTGTGCTAATCATCAGTTTCACCATGCCATAGTTGGTGGCCAGATCACAGGAACACCTCTGTCATACTTTGCAATAATTTATTTTTTAAGTTCTATTGTTCTCACAAATTTCGTTTTCACTTTGCAATCACTAAACTTCTTAGGACCCATGGTGACTTACTATACATATTTAATAATAATAAGCAGCAACAAAAGCAAAAAAACATGAAAATATTCACAGCACAATTTCCTGAGACATGAACAGTAGGAGGTTTAGCAGTAAACTGACTCATACTAGCTCATTTTCTCCTTTGTCACCTGAGAGAAGCGAGACTGATCATACAGGTATCAGCATGAACGGGTTGTTGCGTTGAAAAGTGAAGTTTTGTTCAACAACTGAGACATCCTCCTCCAGGTCCCCCTTCCCTCCCATGAACAACTTTGTCGAGAACCAAATTTTTCAAGATGGAAGACATTTGAGAACCAGGGTTTGACTGTATCTGTCCTAATAAGGTTTACATTCTCCTGGGAGAAAGATATGAAATGTCAAATTATACAAGGAGCTGTTATAAGTGCTATGAAGAGTGGGGGCTCTAGCCCTAGCTGTTTTGGCTCAGTGGTTAGAGCATCAGCCAACAGACCAAAAGGTCATGGGTCCGATTCCTGGTCAAGAGCACATGCCTGGGTTGCAGGTTCAATCCCTGATCCTGGTTGGAGTGCGTGCGGGAGGCAACTAATTGATGTGTCTCTCTCACATTGATGTTTCTCTCTCTCTCTCCCCCTCCTCCCTCCCTTCTATTCTCTCTAAAAATTAATGGAAAAAATATCCTTGGGTGAAGATTAAGAACAACTAAAAAATGAATGGGGGCTTTTAAGGCATTTACCAGGGAATCTGAGTTGGTCTGTGGGAATAAGACTCCTCTTTTGAGATGTGACATTTTAGCTGGATGGGGGATATACTAGCAAGAGAAGTGAAGAAAACAGCATGTGTAAAAGCCCTGAGTGTAGCATATTCAAGGAAATGAAAGAATGTCCCCGAAATGGGATTGCAGGTGACCAGAGAGACAGTGATAAATTTGGAGATGTGGCAGGAAAAAGCTTATTCAAGAAGACCATAAGGAGTCATAAGGAATTGGTCCTTAATCAAGGGAGTGACATGAACAGATTTTTATTTTAAAAGATCATTTTGGCCCAGCCGATGTTGCTCAGTGGTTGAGTGTCAACCCTTGAACCAAGAGGTCTCCGGGTTCAATTCCCAGTCAGGGCACATGCCCGCGTTGTGGGCTCAGTCCTCAGTGGGAGACATGTAGGAGGCAGCCAATTGATGTTTCTATCTCTCTATCCCTCTCCCTCTCTAAAATCAATAAAAACATACTTTAAAAAAGTAATTCTGGACAATTGTCTATTCAGGTCCTCAGCCCATTTTTAAATTGGATTTTTTATGTTGAGTTGTGTGAGTTCTTTACATATTTTGAATATTAACCTGTAATAAGATACATCATTTGCAAATATCTTCTCCCGTTCAGTGGGTTGCCTTTTGGTTTTGCTGATCATTTCCCTTGCTGTGCAAAAGCTTTTTAGTTTGATGTAATCCCATTTATTTATTCTTGCTTTTGTTGCCTTGCCTGGGAAGACAGATCCAAAAAATGTTTTTCTAAGACCTATGTCAAAGAGTTTATTGACTATGTTTTCTTCTAGGAGTTTTGTGGTTTCTGGTCTTATGGGTGTGAGAAGGGTGAAAAAGGTGAAGGGGAATAAGAGATACAAATTTCCAGTTATAAGTCATGGGGAGGTAATGTACAGCATAGGAAATATAGTCAATAATATTGTAATAACCTAAAAAAAAATCACTCTGGCTGTAGAGTGGAGTGTGCAATGTAGGGGCAAGCATGTGATACAGGAGACCACTGTTGCAGTTGTCCAAGTAAGAGAAGAGATAACTTTGACTAGGGTGATAGAGGTGGAAATGTGAAGTGGATGAGTTTGAGAGAGGTTTAGTAAGGAATGTCAGCTGGATTTGGTGATGGGTTCTGTATAAGATATGAGCTGGGCAGGTGTAAAGGATGATAATTTCTGGCTTGTGCACTTGAATAGACTGTGGTGCCATATACTAGAAAGAGAGCACCAGAGGGTGACCAGGTTTGGTAGGAAGATTATGAATTCAGCTTAGTTTCATTTTGCTGAGTTTTATGTACTTTTGAAATAAACAAGTGGAGCTAGCTGTCAAGACTGTTGGATATAAAGGTGGAACCCAGTTTGGACTGGAAAGCCATGAATAGATAGTAATCATAGCATGGAAGGTGTTCTCAAGGAACGTGTGTTCAGGAAACACTTCAGGAGCTGCTATGAGATTGTACCTACTATAATATATTCTTAAGAGATCCCCAAACATCCTAATTCTCCTACGGCTGAGCACATATGACTCCACTGAGCCGACCCACCACCTGATCCCTGCTACAGCCTTTGCTTAAATTGGGATCTACTTCTCTGCACTCATTTCCCATTCTTACTGTTGCCTTTCAGTTTTCTAACATCCTGCAATTCAGCCACACCAAACTTCCTATTATTCTAAAATACTGCTGCTCTGTCTAAAAAATTCCATTGTCAGCACTACCCTTCAGTGTTTTCACTGGCAAACTTCTATGTCTTTTTCAAAGCCCAGATCCACTTGATCACTTCCCCTGTGAAGTCACTTTCCTAAAGGAAGTGGCTTATCTATGCTCTCACAGAACAAGGTTCACACCTAGCATGTCAGCCAGAATGAACTTCATCGAGGTAGGGATTGTCTGTTTCGTTCATCTCTGTATCTGGTACCTTAAATGGTGCCTGACCACCTCTAGTTTAATACACATACCCCAAATTATAATATTTTGCTTAATGTTCTTACCCTCCTTTCTGGAATACCAAGCTCTCTGAGAGCAGGGACTGTGCCTTCTTCCTTCTGGTAATCAGCATCCTGAATGGGGCCTGGCAGCCAGCTCTCACTAGGCCTCTGCAAATTTATACAAATAGATGCGTTTCAGGGTGGAAAGGCCAAGCTTCCCATCCGTCGCTCTCTCTGCTCACGTAACCCCCTCCTCTGGGCTTTCCTGAATTTTGGAATGGAGATCTCCTCATACTCAAAACCTCTGGAACTTTGACTTAACTGATTTTCCCTCACTTCAGCTGCATGTCCCTGGCTCCCTTTCCCACTCCATCAGCCCGACAGCATTTCTCAAGGGGGCTGAATGTAATGGTGCCTTAATGTTAGCTGAGAACACTGACTGGGTTCTCATTGAAGTGACTGGATTTCTCTGGAGCCACTTTTCAATGCAAGGGGTCAAAGAAGGGGCTGGCTCCAATAGATACTGCTGTCCAGTAATGCGGACGGGAGGGTAGAAGCTTACAGCAGTAGCGCTGGAGAGCTGTCGTGGGATCGTTTAGTTTTACACGTGTGTTTGACATGGCTAACATCTTTCTTAAGAAGCAAGCCTAGAGTGAGAGCTACTTGCCCAAGGTCATAGAGCTAACATGTTTATCTGTTATTCATTAAAAAAATGTTGTCACACCTGGTTCTGAAAGGATTTCAGGAGATTTAAAAATAGAAATTAAACACATTTAAAAGGGATAGAGATGTAACGTGGATCTAAGAATGCAAACCACAAAGCAGCATTTATCATATAGGCTCCACAGAATGCTTGGAAGGCCCGATGTTAGTAGGTGTTACATAAAAAAGGGTACAAGATCAAAATGCATGAACATGGTCGAAATACGTTGAACAGGTATCTTTACTACAGAGTCTCTCAAAACTGATACGCATGTGCATTGTGAATCAACAAGAATGTGACATTTTCCAAACTTAATTGATCTGAAAACCCCTTTTCAGCAACATTTGAGGATCTGGTGCTCTGCCAAACACCCACTGGGAAATGCTACCATTGAATTTTATTTATTTACTAAAGATAGGGGCCAAGGAAATTTGGCTCTACACTTTCTAGCAGCCATCTGCAAAGAGGAAAGCAAAGTCGGTTGAACAGTTTACACTGCAGGTGAGAGAAAACCAGACCAGTCAGCCTGGAGAAGCCCAGGCAGGAACTTCCTGAAAGAGCCTCAGAAAGGGCAAAAGTGTAACATAATGAGATCTTCAACTGCTCTACACGTATTGTTGAATTTCACTGTGTTCATTCTTATACAATCCTTCAGTACAGAGGAAAGTCAAAACAGCAAAGCATAACAAGTATTCTATAATGAACTAATGAAACATACCACTGATGAAATACATACATGTGTGTGTGTGTGTGTGTGTGTGTGTGTGTGCGCGCATACACCAAAATTTTGCCAGGTAGATAGTTTACTTGCTGTAGTAGATAGTTGAACAGGGGAAAGGGAATAAATTATGTTTTATAACAAGTGAAGTACTAGTTTGAAAAAAATAAGCTCAGACACCTGAATTTACCATCACCCCGCTTGCTCAGGAGAGCACTATTGGACCAACCGTAGCTCACCAGGTATGTGGAGGCAGAGCAGAGAAAGTCAGGTGCTCAGGTGCTTTGACCACAAAGACGTTTGCATCTGCTGCCAAACTTTCTCTGTGGCTTTGGGGGAGTGGTTTTAACCATTTTTCTTTGTTTTATAACTCCTGAAATCTGAGGTAAATAGCCAAAGAAAGGTTTACAGAAAACCAGCAATCAACTCCAAGATCTTAACCTCCAAATGAAACTTTTTGCGCAGGTGATATGCAGGGTGCTATGACACTGAAGGTAGACAGTAATACTCTTGAATGAGTGCGATACAGCAAAGTAGCCGGGTGATTTGGTAAATGGCTTCCTTCTCTCATCAACAAAAGCCATCAGATTATTAATATTTTTTTAAATATGTCTATTGATTTCAGAGAGAGGAAGGGAGAGGGAGAGAGAGAGAAACATCCATGATGAGTCATTGATCGGCTGTCTCCTGCACGCCCCATACTGGGGATAGAGCCTGCAACCCGGGCATGTGCCCTGACCGGCAATCTGAGCGCTATCTCCTGGATCCAAATCGATGCTGAACGGCTGAGCCACATCAGCTGGGTCATCGGATTATTCTTGTTTCAGAAGTCTCCCTTACAGTTGACAAAAGACATTTCATATGTTACCATGATGTCAGTTAACTGGGTAAAATCTACCTACCTTCAGAATGCATGGTATAACATAAACTAGTAAAATATCCATCTGCTTTGCATTTAGGGAGCTCACGGGCAGATTTCCACCACCTCTTTTGTCTCCTTTTGTCTCCAAACTCACCTGCAGGAGTTTAGGTCTAAACTGGTGGTTTTCAACTGGCAGCACTTTGTCCTGCAGGGGACATTTGGCAATGGCAGGAGACATCATTTGTCACAACTCTAGGAAGAGGAGAGTTGCTCCTGGCATCTAAGGAGTAGACGCCAGAGGTTCAATTAAGCATCCTACAATACAAAGGACAAACTCCCACAACACAGTATTATGTGGCCTAAAATGGTGATAGTGTTGATGTCTAATCTAAATCTATGATAACTTAAAACCCTTTCTTCAAAGTTTACCTTGCAAAGGAGATGAAAAATTGATTGTTAATTCAATTCATCCAATAGTCTTACACTCTAAAAAACACAATAGCACAACAGTCTAAACATTGTAGTACAGACACCGTCTTCTATAAAATTTATTATTGGAGACTTTTTTTTTTTAGATTTTTAAAATTGATTTTTAGAGAGGGGGAGAGAGAAACATCGATTGGCTGCCTCCTGCATGCTCCCTATTGGAGATCAAGCCCACAGCCCAGGCATGTGCCCTGATGGGAAATCGAACGGCAACCTTTTAATGCAAGGGACGGGGCCCAACCATCTGAGCCACACTGGCCAAGGCAAAACTGGTTCTTAATTGACTCCTCGAATTTCTCTTCCCTGGGCCAAATAACCCCAATATTTATTGAATGGTAACCCTATGCAGGTACAGTGTAAGGTAGTAAGAATAAAAAGGCAAGCTCAGTTTTTCAGAAGCTCAATTTTTTTTTCTTTTAAATATATCTATTGATTTCAGAGAGAGGAGGGAGAGGGAGAGAGAAACATCAATGATAAGAGAGTCATTGATGGGCTGCCTCCTGCACGCCCCCTGCTGGGGATCATTGCACACTCCCCGAAACCCGGGCATGTGCCCTGACCGGAAATCAAACCTCAATTCCCTGGATCCTAGGTCAATGCTCAACCACTGAGCAACGCCCGGCTGGGCAGAAACTCAATTTTAATGAGGAGAGATGATTACAGTGTTTGATTAAATACATTGGGCTAAGAATTTATATGACATTCAGGATGCTATGTTGTTAGCATGAAAGCAGAAGTAATGAATCCATCCTGAAGGTCTGAGGAAGGCTCTAAAGGAGAAGTAACATTTGAACTGAGACTTGAAGGCCATATTTGCAGGGTGAATGGTGCTTAGTGAGAAAGACAATAAAAACACTATTCATTAAAAAAAAAATTATGAAGCTCCAATTACGTGCCAAGGGTTAGGCCCCAATCATGTTACTGTGAAAAAAACATACATAGCTCCCATCATTTGAGGGCCATAAAAAGAGCCAAAGATGCTTATCTCATACTTTATAGGCCTCAGAACTGTGCTGCCTGCCTTTCTCATTTGAGCCCCTCAACAGCCCTGAGTGAGAAGCAAGGCGGGTAATATCTCCATTTTATAGAGTAGGACCATGAGGCCAAGAGAAATGACGTAACCCCTAGCCATGGCCACAGATCTAGTTACTGGCAGTCATCTGATCCCAAATCCTCTCTTCCTTGTTTCCAAACGCAATTTCTTGTGGCAGAGAGGGAGGCAGGGCCTGGTCTTTCTACCCGCTCCTGGCCCCGCTGTCTTCATCTCTCTGTCTTTTGTTTTCTGCTGGCCCCAGCGCTGAAGGACTTTTCCAGTCTTCCCAGTTCCAGTCTCACAGGGACAGAAGGAGTGAGAATGGCTGTTCTGCCACTGTCCGTTTCCAAACTCATTTCTACCTCAATTCCCCCAATTTTTTGAGGAGTAAGGGAAACTGAGATGTGGACCAGAAAATTCCTTTTGTTTGTCTTGGTGTTTGATAATGTATGCGACCTCTCTGGGTGGTTTAAGCGGTTTAGGTACTTTCTATAAAAGGAATCTTTTAATGACAAAACTAATGTGATTATCTGAGTGAGTGTGAGAGGCGTATTCAAGGCTTAAAGAAAACCTGTTAGAATAGCTGAATGTATCTGCTTAATCCTTTCTCTAATGTGGCTGAACAATGCTCTGGGAAGCCATTGGCTCGTTCTTTCTTCTAGTAAATGCCTGTCTCCAGAGGTAGGACTGTTCGCAGCTTTTGATACCCTTGTTTCATCTCCTCAGCTGCACAAAAGCACAGGAAAAGCCTGCAGGGGCCCAAAGCCCTCGCAGAAACAGTGTCTCCTCTGAATGCCGAGGGCAAAACACATGGCCCATGTGCCTTCTCCACAGCACGTGGAGAAGCCAGGGCTGCGGTCGCCAGCGGGAACGGCATCGAGAAGGGCCCCATGCCCAGCGCTTGCTTTCATTGGGTGCTGGGTGAGGAATCACTTGTGGAAGCTTAAAATCTTAACACCTGAGTGTTTTTAAGAGTAGCTTAGCTGCTTTTTTGCGGGGGAGGTGGGGGTGAGCAAGGAAAGCGTAAGAGGGGAGGAAAGTGATACTGGTTCGGATTCTGCAATTTGCTCTGTGACTTTGGGCCAAAATGAAATCCCTCTGAGTCTGTTCTCTCATTTGTGAACTCGAGGATAATAATATCTGCCCTGTGAATTCACTATGAGAACCAGAGTGAAAATGTGAACACGAATGTAAAACTGTCACAGCCGATCTAGGACATCTGATAGCATGTTGTGCACTTCTTTATCTTATTATATTTAAAGTATTTTAAAAAGTATTCTAGTTTCCTAGATGTTTAATTCAATTTCACTCAGCAAAACATTTGTTAGCTGTTTACTATGTGCAGAGCATCGTGCACAATTCTGGGTATATCGGTATGAACATGTGTGAACTTTAAGGAGGTCACAGTCTTGTAGGACACACAAGCATGTAAAATTCAGCTTGATAAATGCGTATCAGAGGTGACTAATTCTAACTTGGGGTCACTAATAATAATGGCTAACCCTCATACGGTGCTTATTTGCCGGGAGCTGAACCGAATTCTTTACTTGCGTTAGCTCATTCAATCCCTACAGCCCTATGAGGTAGGAGCTATCATGCCCATTTAAAAGGTGAGGAGGCTGAGGCTCGGTCTGATCAATTACGTCACTTTTACACAGAACCACAGCAGGTAGGTGGTGGGATAAATTGGAGTCCCAGATGTGTCATTACAGTCTGAACTCTTGGTCACTGTGCTGTGCTGCTTCTCAAGTCAAGGAAGACTTCCCAGAGTCACTGACTGTAGCTGGGTTTCGCGACAGGATTCCAAGTTTGCCAGGCGTATGGAGGAGGAAAGGTATTCCAGGCAGAGGGAACAGCAGAGGTGAAGGCACATGGGCTAGAAAGTGTGCAGAGAGGAACTGGAAGCAGGTTGTGATTAGTGGTGATGTGAGGCAGTGGGATAAGTAAGGGCCAGATTATCATCTCTCACCCTGCACCTTTGTGGAAAAAAAAACCCCAGTAGCTAAATTATTCATTTTAATACTTGGTCTATATCCTATTTGTCAAAAAGGGTTTTGCAGCAAAGTGGGAACTCTCGCCACCTATATTCTTAGAATGTTAGAATCAGAAAACTTTCAGGATGACAAGCACTTAAGAGATAACGAACTCATTCTATGCAAGAGCAAACCAAGGCTGAGTGCATTTAAATGTCTTAATCCAGGCTACAAAGTAGTTTAATCAGCTGATCCAGGGATATTCATTTTTTAGATGAATTACGGAGTTAAAGTGAATTAAATGAGAATTACAGGTGCACTTAAGGAAACTGGTGCATTGAAAGGAGGGAGAGATTTAGTGAATGATTCCGGGGAATTGAAATAAAGTTCTCAGCTGAAGCTGTAAGTTCCCCACTGGGAACCTTTGTGACCTTTCTCCTCGGAGAGTGGCGTTGAGCAAGTGAGTGAGCTGAGCTGATGCTGGGAATCAGGTTTGCCTGTGAGGTAGAGTTAGGGGATGTCTGCCTATGTCTTTTCATTAATTTCCATGGACTTCTTTCAGTGGGGGCCTGGTATAGATGTCGGCATGTTCTTGTTCGCGCTGAGTTCACAATCCAAAAGACAGAAGAGGGAAGAAAACAGGTGATTGCCAGAGAGAATGGAATTAGCCATATAATAAGGAATAGAATGCTATGGCAGCTCAGAAGGGACATGAGTAATCCAACTCTGCTTTGGATGGCTGAGGAAAAGCTTTCTGGGAGGGCAGTGACATCTAAGATAAGATCTGAAAGATGGCTTAGAGTGTGGTGCAGGGGAGGGCAAAGAGTGCCCTAGATAAAGGGAACAGTTGCTGCAAATGCCCCGAGGACAGATACTGCATTTGGGGAAATAACCTTGAGTGTGCTACTCCCATTTGACGTAGCTCAAGTGTTGTGTGTGAGGTGGGAGTGATGAGGTTTTTTCTCTCTGACTTTCTCCAATATGCAAGGTTACATATAGAGGCAGTTTACTAGAAAGTGTCACAACTCAGACAGAAAGATCAAAAGTCGTTTGGAAGTGCCACAGGGAGCAGGTGCTGATTTGCTGGGCACACAACTAAATGATCGCAGCAACCAACATCTCCAATATTTCTCCTCCACACGTCAGTACAGCCATTCCACTGACCTGAGAACCTGTCTCCCCAAACAGGCTACTTCTCACCTCTAAGGCGGAAAACAAAAAGGCATGAAATCAATGCTCTGAATGTAAATGAGATAAATAAATGTCTGTGCAGCAGGAGTGGAGAGCAATAAAGTGAACAGGCCTGAATGATGGTGGCAACCTGCTGAATTCCCAGGTCACAGAGTAATTTACTGACTGGTCCTTGGCCACTAGATAATTATCCAGACAGCCCCGATTCTGGTGGGAGGCCTCCTGCTGTTTATGTTATTAATACCAGCAGCAACCAGCGGGTGTTGGTGGGAGCAGAGAAGAGCAAACCAAGTCCCCAGGCTGCTGAGTAAATGTGGAGGCACCTGCCAGGGCCCTCTGAGCTGGACCAGGAAAACCGACCAGTTCCAGCATTCAGGTTTTAGCCAGGGTGTTGCATAGTCCCCAGGGAGAGGCTCCCCAAGGGTGGCTGAGGGGTCGGACAAAGGGAGAAGACACCCAAGTCCTGGAGTTCAACCAGCTTATGTCAAAGAATCTCTACTGTTTCCCCCCATTGGAGCTGACTGGAAAGTGATTTTGAGGCCTCCCTAGAATAACTTAAATTAATATCCATGGAGCAGTGTCAAACTCTCCTCTCTGACATGGCGTGGGAATTAGACTTCACTGCACTCAGCTGGGGCCAGGAAAAGTGATGGTGTCTGTTCTAGGGTTTAATCATTTGGGAGCTTGACCTCAGGCAACCCTGGAGGGATTTCAGGGGGCAGTTGGTGTGGGAGTGGGCCTCTCTTATCCCATATCTCTCTTTAAAATATGAAACCATATGTGAAGCCCAGCACGGAGTAGACGTTTTCAACCTGAATGTACTTCCTTCTTCCTTCTGTAACGTCGTCTAGTGACCGGGCCGATTGATTGTTACCTTCTTTTCGTTCTAGGACAGTGATTCTCATCCAGGACAATTTTGCTTCCCAGAGAACATTGCCAATGTCTGGAGCCACATTTTTGGATGTGATAACTGGGGAGGGGAGTGCTACTGGAACTTAGTGGGTAGGGGCCAAGGATGCTGCTAAACATCCCACAAAGCGCAGTATGGCCCCCGCAGCAAAGAATTAACCAGTTCAAATATCAAGAGTGCTGTGGTTGAGAAAACCTGTTACAGGGGATTTTGTACACTGCAGCCACAACAATCCTTTCAAATACAAATATTAAGTGATTTTCTTGCTTTAAAAAAGTCCCAAATGGCTTAGTCATCATCATTATAACTGATTTCCTAATTATCACTCATTATGCATGGAGCACCTGTCCCGTGGTAGGCACGGCGGGGATTGCAGAGATACATCTGCACAGGCCCTGCCCTTGAACTGCTGGTTGCAAAACACCGACTTTTTGTCATCTCCAGGGTCAAGTCCAATCAACTGAGGGTAGGAAGGGAATGTAGGGGAACAGAAAAGGAGAACTTGGTTTTGGCACTTGAGGAATGATTCTTCTGTGGGACATCCAAGCAGATTGAGCAGAAAGGACAAGAAATAGCATTCTAGATGTGGCAGAAAGTTCGACATCCAGAGGGGTGTGGGTGGGTTGTTGTATTTCTTGTTTCAGTAAATAGAGCTTCCAGCTCCTCATGTCCCAAGCCTGAGACTCACGGTTCCTTTTGACCATTCCCTCTTCCTCAGGCTCTATTCAAGTCTTTCCCATGTGTTTCAGGAAAGCATTATGCCCCAGTGCTTAAAGTACCTTTTGTTTGTAACGAATTCGCTTTTCTCCATTGCATCCAGAAATGACACTAGCTATGCACCATCCTTTTGAAAATTTTTTTAAAACATCATTCAAAATATTTTCTGTAGAATTTAACTTTACCAAGGAACTTTTTTTTTTTTTTTTTTTAATCCTCACCTGAGGATATTTTTTCTATTGCTTTTCAGAGAGAGTTGAAGGGGGAGAGAAAGAGAGAGACAGAGAGAGGAACACCAATGTGAGAGAGATGCATTGATTGGCTGCCTCCCAACCGGGGCCGAGCATCGAGCCTGGAACCGAGGTACACGCCCTTGGCCGAAATTGAACCCAGGATTCTTCAATCTGCAAGCTGATGCTCTAGCCACTGAGCCAAACCAGCTAGGACGTCAAGGAGCTCTTGTTGAGAAAGGTTGCAAACTTTGTATCTCTATGGCTTGTGTTTTAATTGAACTCTTAATATTATGATCTTTCAATATTTTCTCTTTTATAGAAATGTCTATTAGGTCTTTTGCCCATTTTTAAATTGGGTTGTTTTTTGATGTTGAATTGTAGGAGTTTCTTATATATTTTCAATATTAACCCTTTCTTAATCCTATGATTTGCATATATTTTCTCTCATTCAGTAGGCTACCTTTCCACTTTGTTGATGATTTCCTTTGCTGTGCAGAAGCTTTTTAGTTTGATGTAGTCCCACTTGTTTATGTTTGCTTTGGTCACCTTTGCTTTTGGTGTCATATCATCATATTGAAGAAATCATTGCCAAGGCCAATGTTAAGAACATTTTCCCTATGTTTTCTTCTAAGAGTTCTACCATTTCAGGCCTTAATTTTAAGTTTTTAACCTATTTAGACTTTATTTTAGTGTATGGTATAAAATAGGGGTCTTATTTTATTCTTTTGCATGTGGATATTCAGTTTTTATGCCAGTACCATGCTCTTTTGATTACTGTAACTTTGTGATATATTTTAAAATTAGAAAGTATGATGCCTTCACATTGTTCTTTTTTAAAAAAAATGCTTTGGTTATTTGAAGTCTTCTGTAGGTTGAATTTATATCCTTCAAACTTACTGAAAATGATGATTAGTTCTAACAGTTTTTCAGTGGAGGTTTTAGGGTTTTACTATATATAATATTATATCATCTGCAAATAGAGGAAGTTTTACTTTTTCCTGTCTAATCTGGATAACTTTAATTTTTTTCTTGCCTAATTGCCCTGGTGAGGACTTCAGAAACTATGTTGAAGAAAAGTGGCGAGACTGGGAATCCATGTGTTGTTTCTGATCTTAGAAGAAAAGCTTTCAGCTTTTAACAGTTGTGTGTGATGTTAGCTGTGGGCTTGCTTTATGTCATTTCTCATGTTAAGGTTTGTTCCCTCCACACCCATTTTGTTGAGCATTTGTATCATCAATGGATGCTGACAACTGTCAGATGCTTTTTCTACACCTGTTGAAATAATTATGATTTTTATCTTTTATTTTGATAATGTGATATATCACATTGATTGATTTGCATATGTTGAATCATCCTTGCATGCCAGGGATAAATTCCACTTGATCATGGTGAATGATCCTTTTAATATATTGTTGAATTTGGTTTGCTAATATTTTGCAGAGAATTTTTGCATCTAAGTTCATCAGCAATGTTGGGCTGTGATTTCCTTTTCTTGTATTGTCCTCATTTGGTTGTAGTATCAGGGTAATGCTGGCCTTGTAAAATTAATTTGGAAGTGTACCCTCCTCTTCTATTTCTGGAAGAGTTTGAGAAGGATAGGTGTTAATTCTTTAAATGTTTGGTGGAAGTCACCAGTGAAGCCATCTGGTCCTGGACTTTTCTTTGTCAGGAGGTTTTTTGAATATTCTTTAAATCTCTTTAGTAGTAATTGGTTCACTTATATTTTCTATGCCTTCATAATTTAGTCTTGGTAGGTTGCATGTTTTTAGTAATTTACCTATTTTTTCTAGGTTGTACAATTTGTTGGCATATCATTGTTCATAGTAATCTTTTATGACATTTTGTATTTGTGGTATTAGTTATAATGTTTCCTCTTTCATTTATAATTTCATTTATTTGTCTTTCACTTTTTTAGTAATTAAACTAGAGTTGTCAATTTGGTTTATCTTTAAAAAAGCCCAGCTCTTAGTTTCATTGATCTTTTCTATTGCTTTTTAAACGTGTTTCATTTTTTTTTTTCCTGCTCTGTGTTTTAGTTTTGGCCAATTTTTGTGTATGGTGTAAAATAGTGGTCCAGTTTCATTCTTTTGCATATGGCTGCTCATTTTCCCCAACATAATTTATTGAAGAGACTGTCCTTTCTCCATTGTGTATTCTTGGCTCCTCTTTCATAAACTAGTTGACCATATATACGTGGGTTTAATTCTATAGAGCCACTTATTTTTAATTTGTATTTGTCATTATAATCTAAACCCTATTACCTAATTTCACAATTACTGAAACTGAGGCCTAGAGAGATGAAAAGTTTGTCACACAGTTGGTGAATGGCAAAGCTTGGACTTGAATTTAGGTCTCCTGAGACCCAGGCTAATGTTCACTTCCAAGATCTCCCTGGAGGAAAGAAAGGTCTACACTTGTATCTGAACAAGCAGGATCTTATCTTGCAGCTCACTGCCTGGATGCTATGCATATTAAGGAGGCAGTGTCCTTTGGCAGCATCTGTGTAGCTGGAGTTAACATGACTCATCTCAGTTTGACCCAAACACAAACCACCAAGAAGCCTCTCCAGGGCCCTCCCTACCGGCAAAGGGGAGGGGAGGGGAGGGGAGGGGAGGGGAGGGGAGGGGAGGGGAGGGGAGGGGAGGGGAGCTAACCATAGCAGCTGCACACTCTACTCAGACACAAGTCCAGGAGGGCCTCCGACTCCATGGGCCTGGTCTCGGCTTCAGACGGAGCCGGGGCACAGCTCGGCCAGCCCTTCCCGGTGCTGGGGTCCCCCTGGCCCCCGCACGCCCCGGGGAAGAGGCCCCCGCCGCACGCAGGGCGAGGAGCTCTCGGTGCTCCCGGAGTAAACGCCTCCCGCCCCTGGCAGGGCCGCAGCCCGGGCCGTGCCAGCCGCAGTGCCCGCCGCGGGCGACCTGAACAGTCCCCGTGCCCGCGGCAGGCGCGCGCCCTGCGCAGGTCTCAGGGCGCCTTGGGACCAGGGGCTCCTCGGCGCCCCCCACCGTCAGGCTGCGCGGCCCCAACGGGATCCCCAGGGGCAGCGCCTGTGTCTTTCATTTCCCGCAGGCGTCCTAGGCAGCTGGGAGGCGCCCCGCTCGCTCGGCGGCGGCCGCCCGCTCCGGGAGCCCCGTGGGGCGTCTGGCTTGGGGGTCCCTCCTGGCCCTCAAGGGTTGGGCGGGAGGCTGGCGCCCCGGGAGGTGCAGGAGCGCGCAGCCTCGGGTTCAAGTGCACCCCTCCCCGCCACTTCTTGTGTGGGGCCTCAGTTTCCCAGTCTTGACGGGCAGGTGGAAGGTTCTTGACTGGGATTCAGTGATTTCTTCAAAATCCTACGTCCTGTGGAAATAAAAGCTCTCGATTCTTTTCTTCTTTTTTTAATGAATATGCATGGGCGATAGTGGGTTGGGGCGAATGGGGGAGTGGGGAAGGCCCGAGTGAGAGCAGCTTATAGGAGCACATCCTCCAAAAGGCTGCCCCCCCCCCCCCCCCCCGTTGCCTCCAGACCCCTGTGGAAACAGGAGTAAGTGACGCTCCTTTTATCAGCACCCCCAGGCACTGGGAGACACGACCCTGGGCCTCAGGGCTCCCTGGCTGTGAGCCGGCAACAGCCTGGTCTCCCCTAAACCAATTCACCAGTTTCCTACCTTCCTTTTTGACAGAGCACCAAGGAAAGCACCTTTTTCTTCTTTGGTTCTAAGTAGCCCTATCCTTCCTGGTTTTTATTATTTATTTATTTTTTTAATCCTCACCTGAGGATATGCTTTTATTGATTGTTTTAATAATTGACTGTTTAATTGATTGTTTAATTGATTGAGAGAGAGGAAGGGAGAGAGAGAAACGTCGATGTGAGAGAGAAACACCGAAAGGTTGCTTCCCGCAGGGTCCCAGCCTGGGACCAACCCGCAGCCTAGGTATGTTCCCTGACTGGGAATGGAACCTGCAACCCTTAGGTGCGCAGGACTGCGCTTCAACCCACCGAGCCGCACTGGCCAGCGCTAGGCTTCCTCTTTTAGTCTCCCTCCCGGGTTAAATACTCAGTTGTGCCTCTTTCACCTCCTGCGACATAGTTCCCGGATGACATGAGATAAAGGAGAGGGGTACAGTGCTAGGAAGATGTCCTGCATGATGCTTAGTTCTGGGGTCACACTGCCTGCGCTGAAATACAAACCCTGACTCTTGGTGGTTATGCGACACTGGGCGAACTACTAAACCTTGCTGAGCTCCTGTTTCCTCATTTAAGAAAATGGGGATGCTGGGACTTACCTTACAGTGTTATTATGAGGCCCAAAAGAGTTAATTGATGTAACATACTTAGAACAGCGCCTGGCACATAACAAGTGTATAAAAATGTCTATAATTCACTAAGAAAAAGATCAACAATCAGGATACACAATTTATAGATAAGGAAATATAGGTTGCTGTTCAGTACATGAGAAAATTATCAACCTTCCTCATAATAAGACACCATTTTTACCTACCCAGATTGGCAAAGATGGAAATGTCTGGTAACACATTGCATTGGCGAGGGTCAGAGAAATTAAACACTTTCATAAATTGCTAATAGGAACGTTAACCGGGGAGCAATTAATAATAACTACAAAGAGTAAAAATGCACAAGTCCTCTTTTCATGAAATCCCATAAAATCTTGGACTTTATTTTACAACCTGTAAAGTGATCTATGTAGCAGAATATTTAATAAAGCATTTTTTTTATAATGGCCAAATGGTGAGAAAGAGCTAACTCTATCTCTCCTGATCTGAAACAATGTCCAAGATAAACTGCTAACTGGAAAAAAAATAGATGCAGAACTGTGTGTATAGTATATCATTTATGTAAATACAAGGAACAACACAAACAAGCTTTTATTAGTATAGAATATATTTTTTAAGACAATATATTCTTTTTAAAGATGCACAGGAAACTGGTAGTGACCTCTGGAGAGAGCAAATGGGGGTGGCTAGGGGCAGGTAGATTTGCTTTCCACTGTAAACTTTCATACCTGTAGAATTCTTTTTACCATGTGCATGGATTTACTGTTAAAAAAAAAATAACTACAAATGTAAAGAAAAAAATATTTGTAAAAAGTAATTTCTGTATATTAATTTTATGTAGACGTCATTGGAAAATGATTTTTTTATAACGATGAAAATTTATTTGTTTACTGATTGATTTTTAGAGAAAGAGAGGAAGAGAGAGGGAGAGGAACATCGATTTGTTGTTCCACTTATTTATGCATTCATTGGTTGCTTCTTGTATGTGTCCTAGCTGGATATTGAACCCATAACCTTGGAGTATCGGGATGATGCTCTAACCAACTGAGATACCCAGCCAGGGTGGAAAACAATTTGACTTACTAGTTTCAGGCGTTTTCATAAAATCCAGCCACCGGAATCCCTGGAATTTAACTCAAACACAATCAGTTAAGTCAATTAAGTTAATTAAAGCAAACCTATACTTTTTCAGTAAAAGGCCGCTCATTGTTCCAGCTTTCTCATCTTTAAATGGCAGCAAGTGTGCTCACCTGCTTGAGGGTTGCTAGAGGAATATCTGATGACAGTTTCAACAGTAATTCATAAAAGTGATGGAACTGCAGAGGTGGGATCTGCTATAATTTGAGGTTGGCAGGTCAAAGCCAGCCACATGTCCTGCCTCCAGCTCATCACTTCCAGGGCATGTGAGTATCTAAATACCCCACTGGATTGGCTTTATGGATCCACGCAATCTGCTTTTTCATCTGTGCTTTGAATGAACAGCCCTGCCTTGTTCCTTGCAAGGCTGATTTAGAGCATCACCATCTTCTTGCCACCAAGCCCACCCCTATTCTTCTCTGACTCCTTCCTCTGCCCTCAACCCATGTCCAATCTATTGCCAGCTTTCGATGCTTTGTCATCCTGATGTCTCTCTCATCTGTTACTGAACCTCTATTCACGCTGCTTCTAGTAGCAGCAGCCTGACATGGTTTCCCTGAGCCCTCTCCTTGGATCACCCTCCCAGCTTCTTTTACTTGGTGAATTGTTACTCAGTTTTCAATACTCAGGTTAAATTCAGCCTCTTTGTTAAACCTGAGCTGAAACTTCTCCTTAAGCTGCCTTTACCGTCTATAGTATACTTCATACTTCTATTTTGTACCCAGTATTTCATGCACACCTTTTGTAGCCTTTTGAATATCACAATGTGCAATGAATGTAGTGTTTGTGTCCCACCACCCCAATTCATATGTGGAAGTCCTCAGCCCCAGTGTGGTGGTTTTAGGAGGTGAGGCCTTTGGGAGGTAATTAGGCCATGAGTGTGGAGCCCTCATGAACGACACAGTGAGGAGGCCGCAGTCTGGAACCCAGAAGAGGATCTCACTGGATTCCGACCATGCCGGCGTGCTGACCTTGTACGTCCAGACTCCAGAACTGTGAAAAAGAAATTTCTGTTGTTTATAAGACCTGCAGTCTATGCTAAATTGTTATAGCAGCTAGAACTTACTAAGACAACGTAATTATTTGTTTTTCATGTTTGTTGTTCTCACTAGGCTGGAAGGGCCTCCAGGAAGAGACTAAATCCCCACCCCCTTTCTAAACTATCATTGATTAACTTCTGAGTGCCAAGTGCAGTATAAGAATTGTATCTATGTTGCCCTGGGCGGTGTGGCTCCGTGGTGACAGGGTCGGCCCATGAACAGGTCAAGGGCACATACCTGGGTTGCAGGCTCATTCCCCGGCCCTGTTGGGGCACCTGTGGGAGGCAACCAATCTCTCTCTCTCTCTCTCCCTCCTTCTTCCCTTCCCTCCACTCTCTCTCAAAATCAATGGAAAAAATATCCTCAGGTGAAGGTTAACAAAAAAACAAACAAAAAAAGAATTGTATGTATGTTATCTATTTTTATCACTTCCTCAGCAATCCCTGGAGGTAGATATTATGAAATCCACTTTATTGGAGAAAATTTTAAGAACAGAGTTCAAGTGAACTGCTGAGCTGTGATTTGAACCTTCCCTCTCTACATTCTGTTGAATCATCCAGCTCCTTAACCAGGCATGTGACAAATATTGAATGCTGAATTACAAATTAATATTACTGAGTGTAAACCTCAGTTTAGGCACCTCCTCTTCTAGGAATTCTTCTGTAACTGAATGCTGCCTCTTCGTTGCACTTACACCCCGACCAGACCTCTGTTAACACACTTCTCGTGCTCGCTTGTGATCTTTCACCACACCTGTCTGTTTTCCAAGGCTGTGGTGGGGACTAGGTGGATGAGGCTTGTTTTCTGGCAAGAGTGAGCAGAGCGGGAATGGGAGGCTGGCCTGCTGAGCCAGCTCTGGGAGAAATGCCCCCGAGCACCCAGGCCTGAGGCAGTTAATTTGTCCCAGTGGTGAGGAGGAAATTTCTTGTAAAAGCTAGCTCCCCTCAGAACAATGTGGCCTTTTATTTTTTAGCTTTGGAATGGAGCCTAGCTGTCCATGGAAACAAAGAGAGGAGAGAATCACTGAACCGGTCTCGCACATAAAAAACGGACCATGTCTGTCTTTGAAGTCTCCTTTATGTTGTTTAGAAAACTTTGGATTATAGGGGTGTTTTTCCCTCCTTTTCTTCCTCAGTTCCTCACCCCACCCCAATTTTATTTTATTTTTTCAGAGAAAAGCGAGAACTGGGTGTAAGGGAACCTTTCTTTGAAACAGGGCAGAAGTCATTAATTAAGGCTCCCATTCATTCCTTCTGACACTTGCTCATCAATCAGATTTCCTCTTAGCATTCTGATGACCCTGCTGACCTGGAGTCCCCCATACTGTCTGCCAGACAGAATTGAAACCCAGACCACACACCAGAAAAGAGGGAGTGGGCTCTGGCTCCCGGCTTCCTGGGCTGCGGAGAGAGAGCCCGGGGACAAGGCTGGCTGGTGGGGAGCTCTTCTGGGCTCTGAGGTGAAGGTGAATAGAGAAGGTACTTCCTTTGTGGAAGGAAGCGTCGCTCACTTCACTGAAACCGTGATCTACTGCCCTCTTCTTCCTGCCCCGAACCCAAGGCCAGCAGCAGAGCCCAGCCAGCTGGGCCCGGGAAAGGAAGCGGGCAGTTTCTGCCTGCCAACCAGGCACTGCTAAAAGAAGTTAACAGCTCTAAGCCTTTGCTCAGAAAAGTACAGGGAGGTGTTCTGGAGATGAGAGTGGCATTTGGGCCCTGAGCTGTGGAACCTTTATTTCATCACTCATTACTCATTTATTCATTTAACTGCCATTTACCTGGCACCCGCTATATAGGAGGCAACGTGCTGGGTGCTGAGGACAGAACCGTGAAGGGGCGGGTGCAGTCTCTACCCTCATGGAGCTTATAGCCTAGCTGGGAATGTACCTGGGACTTTTCTTCAAGAAAAATTGGGTCTTTAGGAGGTCCCACTGCGGTCATGTGCAATTAAAATTCAATGACTATTTATTGGTTTCCTTCTGTGTACTAGGCAAATTTGGGGGAAGATTGGAGCAATTAAAAAAATATGAAATGGTAGTTTGTTAAATCTGCCTCCCTACACGAATTTCTAGATGGTTTGCTTTAATGACCTGGGCACTAAAGATTGTACTTATCTTTACTTAATACTAATAAGCTAGGAACTTTAGACTGAGTCATTTAAACTACCTCGAGCCGTGTGCCATTAGCTCTGTGTTATACAGAACCTTAGGGCGCAGAAACTTTGAGATGAAAATTGTACCACAGGCCACATGGCTGGTAAGAGGCAGGCGGCCCCGGAACCCCAGCCTATGGACCTGTAATGCCTGTGCTGTACCTCGCGGCCTACTGTGGAGATCTAACTAAGCTCCGGTCCCGGGCAGAGCGAAGCCACCGACTCCTTCAGTCACACTGGGTAAACATGGTCATACACAGGAAGGAGCAGAGACAAGGGGGTGGTGAAGTGAGAAACACTCAGAACCAGATCAGCTCCAGAAAGTCTTTAGACACTCTTCATAATCACATATACGGCGCTTCCAAGTTCATGAAGCTCGTCGCATTTCTCAGTTGACCTTCACAAGCGCCGAGAAGCAGGTGTTCATACTATTCTCCCTCTAAGGTGAAGGAACCGGGTCTTAGAAGAATCACGGAGGTTTCTGGAAGGCATTTCTTTGGGGGGCAGCGTGGAGGGCCTCAGCCAGATCTTATTCTCAGAGAGACACAGCCATCGGAAGACTCTGCCCTCCTGTTCAGCTCAAGGACAGGGAGAGAGTGGGGCAACGCTCCGTGGGTTCCTGTCTCCTTCCCTGCAAGTGGGGGGCAGGCGCTTGGCTCGCCCTCAAGCCCTCTTGTCCTCCGACCGGCGGTTGATTTTTGTGTGTCTGGCTGGGCTGTTCAGCACAAGTGGGGCCTGGATTTTCGACAGGTGATAAACGGCAATGGTTTATTTCCCGTTCTCTAGTCTGAGGGTTGGCACCCACTGTAGCTGGGAGCAGCTGCCCGAAGCTGGGGTGTGGTGGCAGAGGGGGCCTCGGAAGGTGCTTGGCCCCAGGTGAATGCAGCCACACAGGCTTCCGCTTCCAAAGCTTTTAAAAGGAGGTTCTGTGTGAACCCAGGCCTTTCTGACCCGCTGGTTTGGCACCTTTTCTCTCTGGTTTTGAGAAGTCAGAGAAGATGACAGATAGGCACAAATGGCCCTCTGCTCACTAGAAAGCTGAAAATCTGAATAAACTGGCTTCCGCATTAAAAAAAAAAAAAAAAAAAAAAAAAAGAAGCTGTAATGAATTGTGAACAGAAGAACCGGTGTGTCTCTTATCGGTCTGCTGCCTGATGACTTTGGCCGGGAGATAATCACCATGGTTAAGGAGGATCCTGGCAGCCAGCTATTATTCATTCCTGACCATTCTCATTCACCATTGTTCTGACATATAAAACCCTGAAAGAATATCAATTCCCCAGTGCTCTGCGGCAGTGTGGTTTCTCTTTATGAACCACAACCTCCCCATCGTTTTCCCAGCTCTCCCCCTGCCTGCCCCCCCCCCCCAACTGCAAGGGGCAAGGAGGGGGCGAGCGGGGAGCCTTGCAGACCTCATGTCCTCACTCCAGCCACGAGGGCTCCGCTGTCTGCTCTATGAAATTACCTTCTGAGCACCTTTACTCTGAAGGGTCCCTCTGTGAAACAGTTGAGCTCCACGGGCCCTCGGGTGTTCACCATCTCCAGCCCCAGCTGCGCACAAGCTTCCTGTTTGCCATCGTGGTTAGGGAATATTATTGTTACTCCTTGTTATCTGTCCCTCCCCCAGCTGTGACATCAGAAAGAAGGTGAAGAAACCCTGGCACGTCCTTTTTGGACAACTGATGGAATTCATTTTCTTAGTCAGCTTTACCCAGAGCTAATATTCCTGTCGGGGAAAGGGTGGCCACTCTCAAGTTCACTCATTCTTGGTCCAAATTTTGTTTGGTCCCCGGGGAAGGTAACAGCGTCCACGCAGTTCTGTAACTTTAACTAATTGGGCCCACTTACTCGAATACATGGTACGAAAGGATTGGCTCCAGGCCTCCACAGTTAATTTGGGCATCGCCATGGGCTTGCTGCAATCCACCATTCCTTGTGCCCTAGTGCCCTCTTTGGTTCTTATCAACTACTTGGCTTTCTTTGGATGGCACACTATTTTGATTTATTTTTCTGTCATGTAGCAACATTTTCTTTTAATGTATATACAGTACAAATTTTCTCTCTGGATTCATAAATTGCACTGGATACAAAAGTGTTTCCTTGCCTAAACCTCTATTCCCACCAGATCCTGAGGGATAAACTCTAGGGCCTCCTCTCTGCTTGACTTTTTGCCAGGGGGCAAGAAACAGGATTATGCAAATTTAAGGAACTCCCAGAGGAGACAGCAAAATCTCTGTCAGGAATGGGACTTTGGGCTAGTACATAAAGTCATTAATCCTTACCAGGCCCCGAGGCCAGTGATCAAGACCTAGCTTTTACCTTCATGGTGCTCACAGGCCAGTAGAGGAGGCAGCTTTCAAAGCAAATAGTTCCAATATAGTTAGTTCAATGTCATAATAGATTTTTATGTCAAAAACCAAAGGAAGAAAAACCAGAGAAACCACACTGCTGCAGAGTAATTGTTGGACTAAAAGCTCCCTGAGGGCAAGGATCCTATCTATAATGTTCACAGTGCCTAGGACACAATAGTAGTTAATATATATTTGTTTAATTGAATGGATTCATCTATATCCAGCATACACAATAGTTTGACTCATTCAATTCTTTAATCATACATTTAGTCCTTTATTCACTCCTTAAATAGTGTTAGCTATTTTTAGGTAGTAAGACAATTTCTTCCCATTTAATTTAAATGTAAAATTATCCTTAAATAACATTAGAAAGAATTTTGATTAAATATAAATGAGAGTTATGACCTAGAACACACTCTGTGCTGATTCTTCTCAAGGTACACAATATTATTCTCCATAGGAAGAAAATAGATGTTTACAGAGCTGAAATAACTTCATATAATGGGATTTGAACCCAGACCTATGATCATTGGTCTGCCTGACTCCAGACCTATGATCATTGCCTACCCTATACTTCCTCTACTAGAAGGTGTGGAACCTTCATGTCGGACCCTGGAGCAATGGATGGAGTTGGACTTAGTCAGGGCTGGAGCTGGGGGAAGTTAAACTGTCTGTCTGCTCCCCAAAGGACATGGCCAAGAGCCTAAGAGGTTGTGATGAACTTCATTGATCGGAGCTAGTATTAGGGGGCAAAGATTTTTATCTGGGAACAGGGCAGAGCATGACATGATCCCAGGCAGTGATGATACTGGGGTAAGGCAGCAATAGGATTTCAAGTAGGGCTAGAGCTTGCCAGGTGGGAGAAGTAGTGGTGAGAGACACTGGGTGGGGCTTACCCACTGGGAGAGGAAACTTGAAGGTTTTTGGTATTGAAACTTGAAGGTTTGGGTAGAGAACTAAATTGTTTTCTGGACTGCACTGGATGTTGCTTTTTAGGGCACATCTTTCATTTCATCCTTTTGCTGATATATTAACAACGTAGCTGTAGTGTGGTAAAGTCTAAAGAAGCTTAAGACTTGTCACTCCTTCCTTCCCACTGGCTACTTTGAAGGTTTTGTCAGTTGGACTCATCTCCCTGAATTTCATTTTCCTCATTTTGAATGTGGGAGTCTTAACATTAGCCTTTGTTTGTGATTATGAAGATCATGTGAAAGTTTATGAAACACATTATTTGGATGCTGAGGCTCTCTACCTCCTGAAGTGTTATCTTATGTGCTATGTCTGTTGTTAAAAACACAGCAATTCTACTTCTAGGTATATATTCAAAGGAAAGGCGAACAGGATCTGGAAAGTGTATCAGCACCCCATGTTGACTGTACCATTATTCACAATAGCCAAGACATGAAAACCACCTACGTGGGTGTCAGTGGATGCATGGATAAAGAAAGCGTGGCATATACATACAATGGAATATTATTTAGCCATGAGAAAGAAGAAAGTCCTGCCATTTGCAATAACTTGTATGAACCTTGAGGGCATTATGCTGAGTGAAATAAGACAGAGAAAGAGAAATATTATATGATATCACTTACATGTGGAATCTTAAAAAGTTAGACTCATAGAAACAGAGAATAGAGTGGTGGTTACCAGGGACTGGGAGCTTGGGAAATGGGGGAAATATCGGTCAAAAAGTATAAACTTCTAGTTATAAGATTAACAAGTTCTGGGAAGCTAATGTACAGCATGGCAATTAGAATAGGAAACTGCTAAAAGAGTAGATCTTAAAAGTTCACACCACAAGAAGAAATGCTAATTTTGTGACAGGATAGAGGTTTTGGCTAATGCTGTGGAGGTTTATTTTGTAATATATATGTGTATCAAATTATCGCATTATACACCCTAAACTTACACAGTGTTTTAATATAAATTATATATCAATAAAGCTGGAAAAAAGGGCTGCAATGGTCTTTGGGGGAGGTGGTGGGACCTAACTGAAAGTAACAAGAAATGCTCATAAAACAGCTCGTTATGTGGAGAAGAGTCCGTTTTTGCCTTCTTGCTAAGGTCCCAGTTGTTTCCGAGCTGTATTTTGTGTGTCTATGTCAGGCCAATCTGTGAGCTCCTTTCAGAAACTTGGTGACGTTGGCCTGCCGATAATTAGATCAGTGGCATCACTTCTACTGCCACCCTTTTCATTCTGCTGGGACCATTTGCATGAAAATAGAAGTGGGTGATAACAAGGCTTAGCTTCTTACTGGGATGAAAGTTGGGGAGTCCTATATATAGAGGGGCTTTGGAAAAAAAATCTCAAGTTACTACGTGAGTGAGCCTGCTTGAGCTGGGCCTACAAGACCCAGGTTCAGCCCTGGCCTTTTGAAAACTTACCCTGATGATGTAGAGGATCTTCACTGGGATTCATGAGGATGCAATTATTCAAGAGAAGCTTTTAGGAGGCCTGCATTCTGTAGTGAAATTGGTTCTGATGTTAATAAATTTATATATGTTTTTGTAGGTCTTCCCTCTGCTTAGGGCTTATCAAAGAGCTAGAGCTAACAAAAACCTTAAAGAGTTTTCCAGAGTGAAGTTTTGGAGGAAGTCATGGTAAATCATATGGTATTTGTCTTTCTCTGTCCAACTTATTTCATTTAAAGTAATACTCTCTAGGTCCATGTATATTGTAGCAAATGGTTAAGATTTCATTCTTTTTTATGGCTGAGTAATATTCCATTATATGTATATACAAACACCACAGCTTCTTTATCCATTCATCTATCGTGGACACCTAATTGCTTCCTTTTCTAAGCTGCAATGAGCATAGGGGTGCATATATCTTTTTGAATTATTGTTTTTGTTTCTTCAAATAAATTCCCAGGAGTGGAATTCCTGGATCATAATTTTTTATTTTTTAGGAATTGCCATACTATTTTTTTTGTTATATTATTTTGAAAACACACATTTTATTATATTATGCACACTTGCCTGCACCACACTTTACCTTACTCAGCAATGTCCTAGAGATCATCCCTTAGCAGGACATAGATCTTGCTTTTTTCCATTACATTGCTTGAAGGCAGTCTCTTACATGGCTGTACCTGGAAACAGATCTTCCTTGATTCTGTAGGATTCTGCTGACTTTCTCTTAGCCCCAGAATCTTCCTCTTCTTTCTGCTGTTCTTGCTGCTTCTCTAATTGGTCAGTCACAGGTCTCACAATCCCCTTATCTCACTGTGACAGTAAGTGAGCGATAAGTCATTTTAATATTTTAATTGATACCCAGGTCATGTTGAAAGAAATTTATTCTGTCCAAGGGAGAAAATACAAGATATTTTACATAAAGTATATTTCTGTGCACACACACACTCATAATAAAGGAAGGGAGAGATTGTAAGTATAACACAGTGAGAGTGTTTTAAATATGCTTCCTAGAGCAAGGCAGTTATCCTGACTAAATGAAGGGAGGCAGTCAGCTATTTCCTTCCCTGTTACAGGGCAATGCCCACAGTTTCCACAGAAGAGCAGTCATCCGGTATACGGTGCTTGGATGATTTGGACAATGGAGGGAAAACAAAGGATCTTGGCAGAGACATTGGTAGCTGACAGAGTCTGAACACCTTTCAGTATTCATCAGTGCTGGGTTAACGGCTTTACAGTGAGAGGAATGTTGATCCACAAAAGAAGTAGTTTAGGGACATTGAATATCAATCAATGCAGGGTTATAACGCAGGGTTTTTAAAACTTCTACTCTAGGCAAAAATAAAAAGTTGCATTAAAGCAGATTTTATCCCAAGAAAAACCACTTGGATGGCTCATTTTTGTTATTTAGACTGAAGATTAAGAAAAATTATCTTGCTGGAAGGGAAAGAGAAAGAATGCTTTGTGACTTATACCTATACAGTTTGGGAGGTTAAATGAACCGATTTGAAATCTTTGCTTCTCCCAGTGTTATGATAGTCTCCTCTGTGTTCTTCTAAAAGTTTTATAGTTTAAGTTTTTAATATAGGCTATGATCTATTTTGAATTGATGCTTGTGTAGAGAGTACAATAGATCAACATAAGTCTTATGCCTTCAGAGGGAGCTATTAGAGTCCCATAGCTAAGTAGGAGGAACCACGTGTTCTTATGTTCCCGGAACAGTCTTGATATATGTCTGCCATTTGTGCCAATTTATTGATAATGTCCAGTTTTTCTCTCTAATGTACTCCCATTTGGTGCTAAGTAGTGATTACTACCCACAGGCTACCTTTTGACAGAAAGAAGAGTAGAAATGCTGAATGACACTTAGGTCAAATAGGAGGTTGGGTTTAACAAGAATCAGCCAAAACAAAGAAATTTCCTTCTTTTTGATACTATCATATTTTCTGTTCTCCTCTACATCTACTCTTCACCACCACCTCTCAGTTTTCTATTATTTATTTATTTATTTGAGAGAGAGAGAGAAACATCAAATTGTTGTTCCACTTATTTAAGTATTTATTGGCTGATTCTTGTATGTACCCTGACTGGGGATCGAACCCACAACCTTGGCATATCGTGATGAAGCTCTAACCAACTGAGGAACCCAGCCAGGGCCTCAATTTTCATTTTTTAATGGGGTTTAAATCATGATATTAGAATCAGGTTTCATACCATTGTCAACATGAACATAAAAATAAGACTCTATTTGGTGGCATATTTTGTTAGTTTTTTGTTTGTTAACAAAAATAGACTTTGATTTTTCTCTCCCCTGAATGTGATTATGTCCAATTAAAAATAAATGATAGTTTAATCAAGTAGACTTTACTACTAATAAATCAAAGTAATGTTGCAAATTGTAGTATTTAGTCCAACATGGGTAGAAAACTGGAATCAAATATTAAAGTATTTAAAAATTTTATTGTAGATACACTCACTCCTGGGTTAAGGGTGGTTAAACTGTAGCTTAAAGATGCCTGTTTAACCTTGGAAAAGACCCAGAATCAATTTAAATTTCTATGCAATGGTAGTGAAATAGCACAGGATTTATAAGTACTTCTAATGATTGGTGGGGACATTAGTAAATGTAAAATGTTTACCAGTATGTGATTATTTTTTGTCTTGAAGACCTGTCTAGTGAAGTCAGTGGGGTGTTAAAGTCCCCTACTATGACTGTATTGCTGTCGAGCTGTCCTTTAAAATCCTCCAGAAGTTTTTTTATGAATTTAGTTGCTCCTTTATTGGGTGCATATATATTTATCAGGGTTATATCCTCTTGTTGGATCGATCCCTTTAGTATTATGTAGTGATCTTTCTTGTCTCTCATTATGGTCTTCATTTTGAAGTCTATTTTGTCAGATATGAGTACTACTACCCCAGTTTCCTTTTCATTCCCATTTGCATGGAAAATTTTTTCCCATCCCTTCACTCTCATCCTGTGTGAGTCTTTTGTTGTAAGGTGGGTCTCTTATAGACAGCATTTATTTGGGTCATATTTACTTATACACGTAGTCACCCTATGTCATTTTACTGGAGCATTTAATCCATTTCCTTTTAAGGTTATTATTGATAAATACTTATCTATTGCCATTTAAATTATTTATGCCTATATTTCCCTTTTGTGCTCTTTCTACTACAGCAGTCCCTTTAACATTTCCTGCCATGCTGGTTTGGTGGTGATAAACTCCTTTAACCTTTTTTTTTTTTTTTTGTCTGGGATGCTCTTTATTTCACCATCTATTTTGAATGATATCCTTGCTGGAAAGAGTAGTCTTGGTTTCAGATTCTTATTTTGCATTACCTTGAATACTTCATGCCATTCCCTCTGGCCTGTAAAGTTTCTGATGAGAAGTCAGCTGACAGCCTTATGGGAGCTCCTTTGTAGGTAACAGATTGCTTTTCTCTAGCTGCCTTTAATATCCTCTCTTTGTCTTGAATTCTTGGCATTTTAATTATGATGAGCTTGGGCGTGGGCCTCTTGGGATTCTTCTTCCTTGGACTCTCTGTATCTTCTGAACTTGTGTGACTTTTTCTTTGACCAGGTTAGGGAAGTTTTCTGCCATTATTTCTTCAAATAGATTCTCTAAACCTTGCTTACTTTCAACCTCTTCTGACATCCTATGATGTGAATATTGTTACATTTCATGTTGTCCCACAGCTCCCTTACACTGTCCTCCTGTTTTTTAATTGTTTTTTTCTTTTAGGTTCTCTGATTGAGTTATTTTTTCTACCCTGTCTTTTAATTTGCTGATCCAATCCTCAGCTTCTTGTAATCTGCTGTTTATTCCTTCCAATGTATCCTTTATTTCTGCTATGTCATTCTTCATTTCTGACTGGTCACTCCATACTATTTTCCATGGTAGCTGCACCAGTTTACAACCTCACCAAGAGTGCATGAAGGTTCCTTTTTCTCCCATCCTTGCCAACACTGTTATTTGTTGTCTTTTTGATAATAGCATTCTGACAAGTCTGAGGTAATATATCATTGTTTTTATTTGCATTTCTATGATGATTAGTGAGGTTGAGCGTCTTTGTTTGTTTGGGATCATCTTTTAATGTGTTTGTTGGCCATCAGTATGTCTTCTTTGGAGAAATGTCTATGTAGATTCTCTGCCTGTTTTTAAATTAGATTGTTTGTTTTTTTGATGTTGAATGTATGAGTACTTCATGTATTTTGGATATTAACCCCTTATTGGATATATCATTTGCAAATATCTTGTCTTATTCAGTAGGTTGCCTTTTTGTTTTGTTGATGGATTTCTTCACTGTGCAAAAGCTTTGCCAACACTATTTAGTAAAGAGACTATCTTTTTTCCATTGTAAAAATAAATAGTGGCTATCACATAGTGATCAATAAATAAGACCTACATTAATCCCCCCTTACCCATGGTTTTGCTTTATGCAATTTCAGTTACACATGGTCAAATGTGGCACAAAAATATTAAACGGAAAATTACATAAATAAATAATTTGTATATATACAGGGTATCCCCCAAAATGCATACACACTTAAAGAACTGATAGCTCAATTGTGTTTCTTTCTTTTCAGGTGTATCCCACTGTAATTAATAATGTATAATAAATGTGTATACATTTTTTGGTACACCCTGTATATTTGTTGAAGTTCTCACTGAGTTTATCTATTCTTCTCTCAAGTTTGTTGAACATTTTTATAACCAATGTTATATTGCTTATTCAATTTCATTTAGTTCTTTTTCTGTGGTTTTATCCTGTTCTTTGCTTGGAAGTCTCTCTGTTTGTTTCTATGAAGTCTCTCTGCTTTCTTAGTTTGGCAGTCTCTCTGTTTGTTTCTATGAATCAGGTGAAACCACTCCCAGTCTAAGAGTGGCCTTGTATAGTAGCTTCCCCTTTGTAGACTGTGTGTACCAGATGTCTTTGGCCAGCTGCAGCTGCAGCTGGAGTTGGCATGGGTTGCACAGAGACTTTGGGGCAAGTTGCACCAGGGCCACCTTGGCAAGCTGGTTGGAACTCGAGCTGGAGCTGATGGGAGTGCTGGGAGCAAGCTGTGCGAGGGCCTGGACTTATAGCTGAAGGGGGCATAGTCTGTTTAAAGTCCAGGCGATAAGCCTCACCAGGCAGGAGCTGTAGTTGGAGCTGACATGAACTGTTGTGAGTCCCAGGAGAAAACCATGCTGGGGTCCAGAGCTGAAACTGGAGCGGTTATGAGCCATAGGGAGTCCTGGGGTGAGCAGAGGTTATAGGAAGTCCCCAGGGCAAGCTACTATTGGGCCCATATCTGTTCCTGGAGAGGGCATGGGCTATGGAAAGTCCTGGAAGCAAGCCAGGGTGCTGGTGTGGGTCTGGGGCTTGCCATGTACTAAGACGGCCTTGGTGGGGCAGCTGAAGTGCCTGGATTATGCTTTCTTGTGCAATAAAGGTGGACAGGGAGTGCAACAAATGATGCTTTCTGATGCCTCTGACAGAGAATTTTTAGAGGAGTGATAGAGCTTATGGAAGAGTTGTATAGTGAGGGATTTTGTACCTGGACCCACAGGTATTACAAAGGTTGAATGGACTGACAGGCACCAGTCAAAAAGTTTCAGCTCTTTAAAAAATGCTGAGTCCTGCTTCCATTTATAAATGCCACAAGAGAATGTCACTTATACCTAAACAACCAGGAAAATCAGGGTGATCTATAAAACCATAAGCTTTTTCTGAGCCCTTCAGAGAGCTAGGTAAAGAGGCAGCTAGGTGAAATGAGTTCCAGAAGGTGACAGGCCTCTCAAGGGAAGATAGGACACATAAACTGTTTTGCTGTTGACAGAACACAAAGAGAAGAAAAGAAAGGCTAGGATTTTAATAAATTATTGAAGATTGAGTGTGTATTAATAAGACAGTTTGGAATTCTTGGAAGACTCATACACAACAGGAGTCTGTACTCGCTTACCAGCTCTTTTCTACAGGTTCTCACCAGTGTTCATGAGAAAGATGGAGGTGGGGTAGGAGGCCTGAAAGTGTAACCTTTGGAATATAGGCACAAAATCCCATCCACTTCCCCGACCCTTCTCTAATATGAAGTAAAAGCTGTCAGCCACTGGATTGAGTAGGAAACCTTATTGACCTTGTATAGGGTTTCTCCTGGGAAATAAGTAGAAGCAAAAGACATTTTATACTGGTGGGAAGGGGTAGGAACTCCCTTGCACTAGGGATCCTGCATTATAGGAAATCAAGGGCTTTCTTCATTAAGAGAAGGGCAGGAAAATTACCCATATAAGACCACGTACAAAGCAGTATCCACCTGCCACAGTGGGAAGGGGAAGAAATGCTGAGAAAGGTCCATTTCTGTAGTTTAAGTGCATAGGGCTGGTCTAAGACTGAGGCTGAAGCAGGGAAACCAAGAACTTCCAGTGCCCTCAGCAGACATCTTACAAAAAAACCACAAACCATATTAGCCTACTCCAAGACCAAGAAGAGAGACCCCCTGTGTGGCAAAGGTGCATAGGGCCTGCTAAAAGCTGAAAGTGGACACTCAGAAAGATTCTTGGCCCTTCATGCCTCACATTAAACCTAGATTAATGTTGTCTGTGGTGCACTTTATGTTGTTACAGCAAGAAAAACACCAACACCCAGCTCAATACTGACTACATTGACTCAATTCCACACACTAGTGGCTTGACAGATGGCAAAGTGTGGTATTTAAATGTTTAAATCCTATTTCTCTCATTTCTCCTGTTCTTTTCCATACAAAGTCCATTATTTCCTCAAAACTTACGAGACATGCACAAAGCAAGAAAAAATGAATTATTGAGAAATAAAGCAGTGAACAAAACTAAACAAGGTAATGACCATAACTTGGAAGCATCAAGCAGGGATATTCAATTAACTACGATAAAGTGAGATTTATCCCTGGGATGCAAGGTTGGTACGATTGCCACAAATCAATTATCATGATACATCACATACACAGAATGAAGAATCAAAATCATATGATCATATCAACAGGTACAGAAAAAACGTTGACAAAATCCAGCATCCATTTCTGATAAAAATTCTCAGCCAAGTGGGAATGCAGGGAACATGGTAAAGGCCATATATGACAAACCCACAGCTAACATTATACTCAATGGGGAAAATCTAAGAGTATTTCCCTTATTAACAGGAACAAGTCAGGGGTGTCCACTTTCACCACTCTTATTTAAAATACTACTGGTAGTCCTGGCCACAGCAATCAGACAAGAAGAAGACATAAAAGGCATCCAAATTTGAAAGAAAGAAGTAAAACTGTTATTATCTGCAGATGACATAATACTATATATAGAGAACCCTAAAAACATCACCAAAAAACTAGAACTGATGAGTGAATCCAGTAAAGTAGCAGGATACAAAATTAACATTTAGAAATTGGTTGCATTTTTATACACTAATAATGAACTATCAGAAATGGAAACTAAGAAAAAAATCTTATTTACAATTGCCTAATAAAAATAAAATACCTAGAACTAAATTTAACCAAGGAGTTAAAAGACCTGTATTCAGAAAATTATAAGAAAGAAATTGAAGAAGATACAAATAACAGAAGCACATGTTGTGCTCAAGGATAGGAGGAGTGAACATTGTTAAAAATGTTCATACTACCCCAACAATCTATAGATTTAATACAATCCCTATAAGAAAACAATGGCATTTTTCACAGAACTAGAACAAATAATCTAAAAATTTCTATGGAACCAGAAAGGATCCCAAATAGCTACAGCAATCTTGAGAAAAGAGAACAAAGCTGGAGGAATCATGCTACCTGATATTAAACTATAGTATAAGACTATAGTAATTAAAATAGCATGGGACTGGTATAAAAACAGACACAGATAGAGAGCCCAGAAATAAACCCCTGCCCATATGGTCAATTAATATATGACAAAGGAAGCAAGAACATAAGACAGTTTATTCAATAAATGGTGTTGGGAAAATTGGACAGACACATGAAAAAATGAAACTAGACCACATTCTTACACCATACACAAGAATAAACTCAAAATGGATTAAAGACTTAAATGTCTCAAAACCATAAAACTCCTAGAAGAAAACATGGTGTATGGCCAATGTGGAATGGGACACGTGTGGTAGGAGTGGGATTGGCAGGAGAAAAACTGAAGTGGCTGTTTCCTTACTTCCCAAGTTCAAGAATACAAAAATCAGGAATAACTAATCTTAAACATTTCAGTATGGGCCGAATCTCAGTCTCAGAGTTTCCTCCCGTAACTTCTGGGAAACATGAAGTCAAAAGGGAAAGAGTACATTACCTTGTATGAAAGTCTCCAAGGAGGGTGCAGGCCCCAGCCTTTCACTTACTTATAAGCCAATAAGTTAGCCTGTTACTGTTTCCTGGATGCTAACAAGAAACAAGACTGCTGGGTCAGAGACAACGCACTTTATTACTCATGGCAAAGTAGTAACCGCAGGCTCGTGTTCAATTGCGTCCATCTGCCATGTCTTTCAGAAACCCCTTAATGGATTTCTCCATATACAGTGGTTGCACTATGATAGATGAAAAACTGAATTTTGGGGATTTACATCTTTTTTTTCCCCCGGAAAGAGATTTTTATTGCCTTTAGGCTACAGTTGGTGTTTCACAGTATCTCTTGGTCCCAGGGCTCCTGGGTGGGGCTGTTCCCAGGGAGGGCCTCCTTGAGGGGTGGGGGTGTCCTGTGCGGTTCTTGGTGGGGGAGAGGCAGCACTGTGGAGGGGGCAGTGTCTGGCTTTGCCTCAGCCACGCAACTCCTGTCCCCTGGCCGAAGTGAAAGACTGGCTGCTCTGGGTGGTGAACTGAGTGTAGCCCATCTGCAGACCTGGAGGAGTTGTCACACTTGGTGGTCCCCAGCTTGTTGTCATAGATGTACCGCAAGGTCCCGGGGACCATCATGCCCACTGGCTGGCACATCTGTTGGCGCCCATGTGGAGCCTGAGCACCCACTGGCCATCCCTCATGGTGGCGTGATGGAAGGTCCCGGTCCTGCTCCTCCAAGTCCATGCCCCCCCTGCTGCCCCTTGGCCTCGGCCTCCCGATTCAGAGCCAGAAGAGACGCCTGCACCCGCATCATGTTCCGACTCTCAGACAGGTCACTGGGCGAGAACAGGTCCATGGAGTTTACGCCATAGCTGGCCATGGCCTGGATGAAGTTGGAGAGGTTTGCTTGCTGGGACCAGTTTTGCGTGGACCTGTTGATCTTGGGGACCGAGCCTGGCTGCAGCTTATTCATGAGTGTGCACAGGATGGTTCCATCCTTCAGACCCGCCTGGAAGTCGGGACCGATAGGCATGCCCGTGAGTCCCTCGATCCAGCTGCGGAGCTCTGCCTCCTGAGTGTTATATTTGGACTGGTGCCAGCGCTTGACACTGGCATCAACATCGGTGGCACCGGGGGTTTCTGCGTCTCCGGGGGCAGTCAGGGGCGGGTCAGAGCTGGCAGTGTCCTGGTCAGGGCTGGAGGCATCTGTGGGGGTGGCCTCGCCCTGGTCAATGCTGGCGGCGCCCTGGTCAGGGCTGGAGGCATCTGTGGGGGTGGCCCCGCCCTGGTCAGTGCTGGCGGCGTCCTGGTCAGGGCTGGAGGCCTCGGTGGGGCTGGCCCCGCGCTGGTCAATGCTGGCGGCGCCCTGGTCAGGGCTGGAGGCCTCGGTGGGGCTGGCCCCGCGCTGGTCAGTGCTGGTGGCGTCCTGGTCAGGGCTGGAGGCCTCGGTGGGGCTGGCCCCGCGCTGGTCAGTGCTGGCGGCGTCCTGGTCAGGGCTGGAGGCCTCGGTGGGGGTGGCCCCGCACTGGTCAGTGCTGGCGGCGTCCTGGTCAGGGCTGGAGGCCTCGGTGGGGGTGGCCCCGCTGGTCAGTGCTGGCGGCGTCCTGGTCAACGTTGGTGGCTTTAGTGGGCGTGGCCCCAGGCTGGTTGTCCTTGGCGGAGTTGGGGTCAGGTTTGGTGGTGTCCGCAGTGATAGCTTGGCTAGCCCGAGGTGGGCCACTCTTCTGGCAGCGTCGTGGTCAGCGTTGGCGGCCTGGAGGCGATCAGCACTGGACGCATCAGGGCTGCAGTCGGGTTCTGGGTTGGCGGGGACCGCAGTGTAGGCAGTGCTGTCCGGACTGTCGGTACTACGTGTGCTATGGCCTGGGACGCCCCGGGATGTCCTGCTTTTATAACAAGAGGAATCAAGTTTGCTCTTTGTCCAGAAAAGAAATTATTTCATTTCTCAAGGTTGTCCCTGGAAACTCAACCTTGAGAAATCATCCAAGTAAAGAGAATTCTGGGCATTGCATCCTTGGCATACTTAGCAAGAGTGTGCAGGGCAGAGCTGGGACTGGGGTGGGCAAGTGAAGCACCTGGACCAAAGTTCAGGGAGGCATTTACTCTCAGGGTCAGGCAAGAACAGGGGCAGCATTTTTATAAAGAGGAGAGTTAGTGCCTCTCTAAATTTTGTGTCTTGGGCACCTCGTTTACATCACCTTAGTCATAGAACAAGTGCGGGGACACTCAGGGCCCATGACAGACTGCCTCTCACAGCCCAGGTCTCTAAGGACAGGATGACCTTGAACAGGGTCACAGAAGTCAAAAGAAAATTTTCATCTGTAGAAAGAGAGTAATAGACATACTTCCAGCTACAATGAAGTAACTGGGAGTAGATGTGCACTCCTGGAATAAACAATAATAAAATCAGACATAATAAATTTAAAAAACAACTGTTTCAGACATTAAATAATAGCCAGCAGAGGGTTGTGGTCCTGCAGCAAAGAGAAACAATACAATTTTCCAACCTACTGTGTTGAGACTATTTCTAGATTGCAGAGCAGAGAGGAGAACCCCATGGGCAGATCTGCCTTATGAAGACGAAGAGACAGAGATCAGAGTTCAGAGAGGCTGAGGTGGTTAGAATTTGGGGGGCAGAATATCAGAGAAAAGTAAGTGAGGCAAAAAGAGAGCTCCAGAAATCTACACAGGGATTCTCTTGAACTGGTTGCTGAATACAATGCTGAATATATGAGGTGAGGCAAAGTACTGATGGGAGCCATAAGCTGGACCATTCTCAAGGCTCACACAGAACTGAAAGACATTAGAGTTCCAGCTACTCAGAGTAGAGATACCTTGTTTTTTAGTAGAAAGATTATGACAGGAATAGGACTAAACTAGCTTTAACAGTAAGGCTACTCTAAACTTGCTCTGCATCCAGTGGAAATAGCCTTAAAAATAGAAAGAAAGAGAGAAAGAAAGAAAGAAAGAAAGAAAGAAAGAAAGAAAGAAAGAAAGAAAGAGAGAAAGAGAGAAAGAGAGAAAGAGAGAAAGAAAGAGAATGAAAAGTGAAAAAAAGGCTTCTTTGACAAATAACAACCAAGAGAATTTGTTAGCAGCATTCACACAGAACAGGAAGTGTAAAGTTTCTCCAGATGGAAATGTAGATCTACACAAGGGAATAAAAGAGTAGTGGAAATGGCAGTGTGGGTGTAATTTAAAAGGCTACATTTTCCCCCTTATTTTGTTTAATTAATTGTTTTTAATATGTCTTCATTTACTTCAGAGAGAGAAAGGGAGAGGGGGAGAAAGATAGAAACATTAATAATGAGAGAGTCATTGGTTGGCTGCCTCCTGCACGCCCCCTACTAAGGATCGAGCCCACAACTGGGGCATGTGCCCTGACCCGGAGCCTCGATCTCCTGGATCATAGGTCGATGCTCAACTGCTGAGTGACGCTGGCTGGGCTTTTCCTCCTTATTTTTAAATGTCTTTTAAATATAATGAGCTGTTTAAAGAAAAAAATATATATATATAACATGTAGAAGTAAAATCTATGACAAAAGTAGCACAATGAACAGCGAAATTAAAGCATCTCATTGTAACATTCTTATGCTAGTTATAAAGTATTATAATATTGGTTCAAGGTCAAATAGGACAAGTTAAAGATGAATATTGTAACTCCCAGAGTAACCACTAAAGAAATGAAACAAAAAGTTATAATTAATAGGTCAATATTAAAGATGAAATAATAAAAATATGTAATTAAGCCAAAATAAGGCAGGCAAAAAAGAAAACAAGGAACAAATAACTAATTGTCAATAAATAGCACAATGGTAAATTTAAACCTAACCAAATCAATGGTCTAAACAGTACAGTCAAATACGGTAGCTACTAGCCACATGTGGCAATTGAGCTTCTGAAATATGGTTAGTGCAATTGAGGAACTAAATTTTAAATCTTTATTTACTTGTAATTAATTTAAATTTAAAAATGGATACTCTATTTCCTCAAAAAATTAAAAATGAAACTGCCTTTTGACCCAATGATCTCACTTTTGAGAATATATCCCAAGAAACCTGAAACACTAATTTGAAAGAATATATGCACCTCTATGTTCACTGCAGCATTATTTACAATAGCTAAGATCTGGAAACAGCCCAAGTGCCCATCAGTAGATGAGAAGATATAAAAGCTGTGGGACATGTACACCATGGAATTCTATTTGGCCTTAAAAAAGAAAGAAGTCTTACCCTTTGTGATAACATGGATGAACCTGAAGATTACTATGCTAAGTGAAATAAGCCAGTTAGAGGACAAATGCTTTATGATCTAACATAGGTGGAATCTAATGAACAAAATAAATTTATGAATAAAACAGAAACAGAGGCATGGATACATGGAACAGACTAACAGCTGTCAGAGGGGAGGGGCATTGGGGGGCTGGATGAAAGAAGGTGAAGGGATTAAACAAAAACCATATATATGTATATACACATAATATATATATAAAACACGTAGACACACACAACAGTGTAATGATAGCCAGAGGGAGAGGGAGTAGGTGGAGGTGGGCAAAGTAGGGGAATGGGGACATAAAGACACTTAGCTTGGGGCGATAGGCACATGATGAAGTATGCAGGTGATGTTTTATTGAGTTGTAACTTGAAATCTGTATGGTTTTGTGAACCAATGTCACTCCCAAAAATTCAACAACAAAAAATAAGATAAAATAAAAATGGATACTCCAATCATGGAAATCCTTCAAGTATGCTTAGAACAACTTGGGTATGTGAATCTACTCTTTCAACTATAAATTTTTGAAATCTAAATCAATTATTTCTGAAAAATACTTAGTGTTTACATTGAGATGAACTGTAAGTATCAATGCATACTGAATTTTGAAGAATTGATACAAAATGATGTAAACTAACTTGTTAATAAATTTTGAAATAATATTTTTGATAAATTATACAAAAATATATTGTTAACATTAATTTCCAATGTTCATTTTTATTTTTAAAATACTACATAGTTTAAATGTAGATACTACATAGTTTAAAATTGCATATTATATAGTTTAAGATTACATTTTATTTCAATTGGAAAGCACTGACCTAAACAATCTAGTTCAGAGACGGAAATAATTCAACTAGATAAAAAGTAAGATCCATATAAGCTTTCTGTAAGAAATCCACTTATGTGTAGATTAAAAGTAAATGAATGGGGAAAGATACACTATGTAAACATTAATCATAAGGAAGCTAAAGTGGTTATATTGCTATTAGATAAAGTAGAATTGAGGACAAGAAATATGGCTAGGGAGAAAGAGGGGCATTTTATAGTGACAAAAAGGGTCAGTTCATCAAGAAGACATAAAATTCCTAAATGTGTATATGCCTTATAACATGAAACAAAATAAATAGAGCACACTGACCAAACTGAGAAGGAGAAATAGACTAATGCACAATTATACTTTGAAATCTCAATACTCCATTCTTAGAAACTGCTGAAACCAGTTGACAGAAAATCAGAAAGGATTTTCAGTAATACAATCAACCTATTTTGCCTAACTGATATTGCAGAGCAATCCACCCAACAATAGTAGAATACAAATTCTTTGTAAGTGCACATAATATATTTACTAAGATAAGCCATACGTTGGGCAAGAAAACAAGTGTCAGTAGACTTAATGGGATTAAAATAATAGAAAATGATGTTCTTTGACTACAATGGAATTAAACTAGAAATATCTTGAATATTCCCAAATATCTGGAAATTAAATAACACATTTATAAATAACTCATTGATCAAAGAAGAAATAACAAGGAAAACTAGAAATTATTTGAATGAATAATAAAATATAATACATTAAAATTCATGAGCTACAGCTAAAGCAGTCTATGGAGGAAATTTTATTTGGACATTTTATTTCATTATTTTGAATTGGGTTCAAAGATTTTTTAATGATAGACTAAAAATACAAATAGTACATTTTACTAACTTTATTTTGCATTGGGTTTGGAGATTTTTAAAATGATAGACACTTAAGTGACAGTTGTGGATATTAGAGAGAAGAATTGGTCAACCACTGTGGAATAGTCTAATTTATTCATGAACTCATCTACTTTGGAAGGTTCTGATAGCCCCAATGTTAAAGTACTTTTAAAGATATATGTATATTTTTAATCCTCATCTGAGGATATATTTTTATTGATTTTTAGAGGAAAGGTGTATAGCATAGTGGTTAAACATTTATATAATTTGCAAAGTGATTATCCCAATAAATTCACTACCCATCTGACACCATATAATATTATTGACAATATTCCCTATGCTGTACTTTACATTCCTACGACTGTTTTCTAACTACCAATTTGTACTTCTTAATCCCTTCACTTTTTCATTCATCCATTCAACCCCCTTCCCATCTGGCAACCATCAGTTTGTGCACAATGTCTATGAGTCTGTTTCTCTTTTGCTTGTTTATTTATTTTGTTCTTTAGGTTCCACATATAAGTGAAATCATATGGTATTTGTCATTCTCTGTGTCACTTATTTCACTTAGCATAATACCCTTCTGGAGAGAAATTTATAGTATTAAATGTTTAAATATTTATATTAGGAAAGAAGAAAAGGAAAAACACTAATCACTTAATAAGTTTCTACCTCAAGAAGCTAGCAAATAAGAGCAAATTAAACACAAAGTTCAAATGCTATAGTTAAATTAAGAGCAAAAGTCAATGAAAGTTTATTAGTATACAATAAAAAATTCAATGACATCAAAGATAATTCCTTGAATAGATGAATAAAATTGATAAATTTTTAGGAGGAGGAAAGATAAAACAAAAATTTCAATATCAGGAATGAGAGAACATTATTACAGATCCTTCAGACAATAAAAGAGTAGTAAGAAAATGTTTTAAACAACTCTATGCCAAATTAAGAAGTTCAAAATACAGAGTTTATTGAGTCAATTTAAGACAGAACAAGAAGTCAAGGGAAAGAGATGGTTTAGACGAACACTCTAGGAGAGTTTGCAAGCACACTATGCACATCCTGCACTGAGCAGTGGTCACATGTCTTGCTTTGCTCTGCCTCATAACCCTCTTTGCTGATTGTGTGGCTTTAAAGACTGAAGTGATCTTGAACAGGGGCCTCAGTAATGTGTTATCCGGGGCCAACACATTGCAAGTATACCCAGCATAGTTGTAACTCTTTGTTGGTCTAATGAGCAGCTATAAATTTTACTTGTATTTCTTGGGCAAAAGATGAATGATGTTGAAATGAGTATTACCCATGGTGGTCAATTTAAGGCCTCACACATGAGTGCTTCTATGCCTCGGGCATAGTCAGTGCACCACGAATATTCAGTCCTCCCATCACCTTTCCGTCCTGTTCTCTCTTCCTCCTCTTTCTCCCACAACATTAATAATAATAACAACAATAATAATAGCCTCTCATTGAAGGCCTTCGTGTTGGTGTAAGGCAGGGATGCTTTATGTAAATTATTTCTGTAATCCACACAGGAGTTCTAGAAATAAAGTATTATTTTCCATATGTTACAGTTGAGGTATTAGAGTCTCACTGGTGTGACTTGCTCTGAGCAGAGCCTTTGCTGACTTTGATCTTGTTCCTAAGCAGAAAGGTGAAGGACAGATACCTTTGAGAATGTACATTTATATCTTGGGGAAAAAAATGGCTTTACCTGTTTTTGATCCTCTTTCTGTTTAAATAAAGTCCAACGAGTATGAGAAGAATCAGTATTATCAGAAATGTTACCGAAGCTGTAACCGCTATGATGACTGTCACACTGACGGGCTCAGCAACTGAAATACAGATGTCCCCCAATCAGTTTCATGAAGAGAGTGCCCCACATTCACTTCTTGCTCAGTGGATCCCGAATCATAATCCCTCTAACAGTATTCAGTTGCGGATCCTCCCTCTACCTCCATTGCCTCTCAAATTATGGTTAATTAGTAAGTTCCAGCCTCCATTCAAATACTATCTTACTCAGCTTACTTGTTCAGAAAGTAGATTTAAGCAAATAAATTCATTTTTTCCATGGAAGAGCAGCTATGTAACAGGAAGTAACAGAACTGAGATATTGACAAAAGAGTAGTCAGGGAGGTGACCCATGGAGATTAGATGACACTGAAGCTGGTACCTGGGAGGCATGAAAGAATCAAGGGGCCTGAGGTCTCTATGAGGCTGAAGAGCCTGTGTAAAAAGAGATAAAGTATAAAGCTGGAAAAATTGGAAGTTGTCCTAAAAAGGTGAGACATTGGGATTTAATATTTTAAACCAAAACATGTTCACTTTTGGATCAGGCCCAAGGTCTGACAGTGGCCGGGGTGATGGAAGTGCGGTGGGTCTCTGCACTTTCCCTACTCCTGGGACACTCGCTGCCTTTCCTTTGCCATTCCTACTGGACAACTTCTCCTCTCTCTTCAGCCATCAAGTGCAATATTATCTCAAAGAAGCCTTTGTTGAGAAAAAGGGCCTAAAATACAGAAATAAGGCAAAAACAGATTCCATGTCTTTTTACTATCATGCTAAACTATTATCTATAAATTTATCTAAGGATCATCTGACTTAGGGAAATAAAACTTTATTATGGTTTGATTGACCTGTAGAACATTAACTTAGCAGTTTTATTGTAGGAATGAATTTTTTCAGTGATTTTGAACCAGCTTTGTTATCCACTCTTTCACTTATGAGTTAATTAAAATTATGATTCCTGATTTCTATGTATTTTTATGAGTTATATTTTTAATATTTTTAAAATTGTACTTTGCTTTCTTCTCTTCCTCTTTCCATAATTTATCTTTCCTTTCAGTTATCATGGCATCCTGTGATTGCTCCATGCATTGTGTGATAATGGAGTTGAATTCATTCAAAGAATATGTATTGAATTCTTTTGAGGTGCCACACACAGTGACAGGTGTTAGTGAAACTGTGGTGAACAAGGCAGACATGGCCTAGCCCTCAAAGGTTTTTCTTCTGCACAGTCTTTTCTTCATAAGTATAGACTATGTCCTAGCCATTATGGTATTCTCCGTGTTAAGCATTGTGCTGGCCCACAGAAGTTGATAATAAATATTTGTTGGATAAATTGTGTGTGAATGTATAAAAGTGGAACCGTGGCATCATAGAGCTGAGATGCTAGTGTGTTAGATGAACGGTCTCCTTGGACTGGAAGAAATTTGAGGTGATGGCAGGTATTGGGGTGGCAAGGCTGACTGTACCTCAGTCCTAAGTAAATGGAGAGGAGTGACTGGCTTGTGGCAAAACCTTAAAAACCAGGAAGTACTTACATGATTGGAAAAGGAGGAAGGGCTGGAATTGGCCGTGGGAACTGAATGCAATGCCAGGAATGTAGGATCCTTAGGGGAATCTTAGGTTTTAATTAAGGCAAGAAGATAGATGGAATTTGAAGGAAGGGATGGAAAAGGTCTTGGGAAGATATTTTCAATGGAATAAACTTCTAGAGGGCCTAGAGGAAAAGTTTGGGTTGTGGGAACTGGGAACAGTGGGACATTTATTCAAATTAGAGGATGAATGGGGGTGAGTAGCCTGTATTACAACTTAAAACTTGATCACATAAAAATTTTTTCTCTTTGCACTTTGTTTCATAGCACTAGCTTTATCTCCTCCTGCCTGGTCTCATGGTCATTCTCCCCATTCATCGATGCACCAGCCCCTGTCTTCCATGCCGCTCTCTAGCCAAGGTCTGTCATTATCCTTAGTGACTTCAGGGTCCACATTGAGAAGCCATTCAAAACCCTTGTCTTTCTCTTTACTGACTTTTTTAACAACAAATGCTTATTGAATGCTTTCTTTGTCCCTTGTACTATATTAAGCAGTGGGGTTAGAATGATTAAAAAATATCACATCCCCATCTTCAAGAATATTACTGCATATTGAGTGGCACTGACAATAAATATAAATACAAAAGGAAATTATATGTATAATTGCATCTGCTTTTATACCAATGTTATGAAAACAACAGGCTACTATAACAATGATTCTGGAAACTAATTCAGCCTGAAGGGCAGTAAAAGAAAGACTCTAAGGTGGTAATATTTCATCCAAGACTAGGGAGTAGTAGTAGTTACCCAGATGGAGAGTAGAGAGAATAATTGAAACACTACCCCATAGAAATGGAAATAGGGTACAATGCTCTGGGGGACACACTGAGTTATGTGCAGCTATGTTCACACTGGAATCTAAAGTTTGAGTGTAAGTCAGAGGTGTGGCAATTCTTGGTGAAGACAAGTCCAGAAACAGCCATGAGAACAAGTGGAGAAAAGTGGAGTCAAAGTGAAGACCCATGTGATTTGCCCTCTCCGTAGTTCCCAAACTTGGTCCCAGCTAATCTCTTTTTCTATGAAAGTAGTTCTGGGGTAAGAGAGTGAGAACTATAGCTCATTTGGATGGACAAATTGCCTTAAAGAAGCCTTATTCCCTGTCTACATGTCAGTTTCCCGTGACTTTTCTTTGGAATGTATGTGGATATTGTATTGGGAGATACACATTATTTTCATTGCACTTTTATTTTAACCTCATGTTAAGGGCTATGGCTACTAGATGAAAGACCCTCCTTCATTCAACTGAGGCTTTGATGGGTCTAGACAGGCAAATTTGAAGGTAAGAGTAAAAGAACGTTGAATTTTCCTCTATAATAGAATGAAATCATTCATTGTGTGTGTGTTGAGGGGTGTAAGACACAGCTGAGAAAGGAAGGGATGAAATAAAGGAGAGTGAATATGAAAGGAGAAGAGGAAGACTGGAGTAGAGGACATAGCAGGATTTTAGTGTTGCCCCACCATGTCACCCTCTCAAATTGTAAATAAGTTCTGCTAAGAAGAAAGCCAGAATAGAGTGTTCCAGTTAGAGGAGGGAGCAAGTGGGAAGGGCCAATGTAAGAAAAAGCTTGGTGACTTTGAGGACCTGGTCAAAGCCAGTGTGACCAGAACTCAGTGAGAGAGAGGGAGATAAACTGGAAGAAAGTCTGAGAGCTAGAGAGAGGGAAAATGATGTAGGTCTTCACCTTGACTCCACCTTTTTCTACTAACTCTCATGACTTGTTAATACTTAGAATTGTCTCACCTCTTATTTAAATTCAAACATTAAGATTTCCGATATGAATACGGCTGTGTAAGTTTATGTGTTCCTCTTTTTAAAAAATAAAATAAAATAAAATAAAATAAAATAAAATAAAATAAAATAAAATGCCAGCTAAAAACAACAACAACAAAATTAAAACACAGCAAGCACCACAGTTTAAAATATATGTAAATGTTGCTAAAAGCACCTGTGATCACACAGAAGCCATGTGGGAGAAAGTGCAGAGAGGTGTGGAGAATGGTGAGAAGACCACACAATGGCAAATATCGAAAAGCCCTAGCAAAAATATACTTCCTGAAGATGAGGGACATACCTTAAAGATCAAAAGCTACATGCTTGTTTGTAACAAATGGTTCAGGAACTGAGATGTGCATCCTAGACCTACTCGTTTGGAGAAGTAGAGGGCATGGGATATGCAGATCTTCACACACAGGAGCCACATTGGTAGGAAGAAGCCTGTCTCTGTGGCAGCAGTTGACTGTGAGAATCAGCTACTCTGTAAAACATACTAGCCTCCCTGCCTCACAAGAAACTTATGGAAATAGCTGGCCCAGGAAAATCCAGTGCATGTAATAATGAGTAAGACGATAAGCTGGCCTAGCAACAGTGCAAAGATTATACTCAGAAAAGGAGAAAAAGGATAATGAAGATTTACAAGAAAAATTCTGCCATAGAATAGATGAACATTGTAGCCAAACGTTTAACCAGGAATTTAAAAACTATTGATGAATAATAGCCTCTATGATAGACTACCACAAAGCAGAAATAAAAAATTTAAGCAGTGGCTGGTGTCGCCCAGTTGGTTGGGCATTGTTCTGTGATCTGAGAGGTTGTCGGTTTGATTCCTGGTCAGGGCACATGCCCAGGTTGTGGGCTTGATACCTGGTGGGTGGCAAGTAGGAGATGGCCTACCAAAGTTTCCCTCTTGCATTAATGTGTGTGTCTCTCTCTCTCTCTCTAAAAATCAATTTAAAAAAATCTTAAAGAAAAAAGAATTAAAAAAAAAATGTAGCAAGATATCTGGGCCTAGAATTAGTCAGGAAAGAAGTGAAATTATATATGGCAAGTTATATCATATATATATATATATATATGGCAAAATATATCATGTTCATAACTGTATGTTAACTGGAAGTCGGGAAGTTGATCTTCGTTTAGGCTCATAGTATTTTAGCAACAGGTCATCTAGTTAGAGGGATGATCCAGCAAAAAAAGGCAAAGGAAAGCCCTGGTGAGGTGGCTCAGTTGGCTGAAGTGTCATCCCATGCACTATAAGCTTGCAGGTTTGATTCCCGGTCATAGCACATACCTATGTTGTGGGTTCAATCTTGGGTTAGGGTGCATACAGGTAGCAACTGATCAGTGTTTCTCTTTCACATGGATGACTCTCTCTCTCTCTCAAAATTAATATACATATCATATCCTCGGGTGAGGATTTAAACAAAAAGTTTGAGGAGAAACACTGTAAAATGAGAAGCAGGAGAGATTGACCTATAGGAGGGTTAGTAGGAGAAAGTCTGTAACTGGTATTTGGTAAAGAGTGCTATGATTTGAGTGTTTCTATCCCCTCAAAATGCACATGAATGGGATTAGTGTTCTTATAAAAGAGACCACCCCCCCAAACTCCTCCCTACCCCTTCTACCATGTGAGGACACAAGGAGAGTTTGACTGTCACAAGCTGAAAGAGGGCTTTTACGAGAACCTACTATGCTGACACCCTGATCTTGAACATCAGCCTGCAGAATTGTGAGAAATAAATTTTTGTTGTTTATAAACCATCCAGTCTGTGGTATTTTGTTACATTAACCTGAATGGACTAAGACAAGGAGGTCCAATTACATGGAGAGAATTAGTAGGCGAAGACTGGAAAATAAGTCAGGAAAAGATAGGAGAGGGTAGATAAAACAGCGAGGAACTTGAGTCTTGGAAGCAAGACTGGTGTGGGTGTGGTGAAGAGACAGAACCAAGCCTGTGTGTTTAGAGCTGCCACCATCATGGAGTGTGAGCATTAAATACATTTTGTGGGCATGGTGAGGGGAGAAAGAAGACTGACCTGCTGTGGATAATTGTTCTTCCCTTTTCTGATTCAGGACTGGGTTCCAGACAGAACATGTCAGATTTTTCTGAGAAGGTTCTCTGAGGAGCAGTGATGTTGTTACATGGAACAAGCCACCTTTGTCCTGGGTATGAGTCTCAGACTCAGCTGGAATTTCTACTCCCTCAGAGTCCATCCACTGGACCTTTGGCTGAGGGAACCAGCCCTCTGATGTGCACACTACTTGCTTTTGTCCAGACTTAGTGACTTCCACATGGAACTGAGGATGTGAGCCAAGAACTGGGAAGTAGAAGAGAGAGAAGTCAGGTCCTAAGCTCATTTTCCTACACACATATCCCTCCCCTGCTTCAGGAGAGCTTTTGCTGCTGACTAGACCTCAATGTGCAGAACAGGAAACTGAGGCTCTGAAGAAGTCTTAGCAAAAAAGGATGGGGACCTAGACACCTGGACTAGAGACAGGTCCAACGCAACCCAACACCAATGGCCCTGCCCATTTCTTGACGCCCACTATGAGTCTCTTGATTATCTTTTATTCAGCCCCAAGCAGTGCTCTATGGAGTAATGGGGTGAGTAGAGTAATGGCCATCGCCCTTTCTCCTGTGACTTCTTCATATTTCCCAGGAAAATTGGATCAGTGGAAGGAGCCCATCCCAGAATAAACTCACCCCTGTGGGGTGTCAAAAGGATAAATGTGGGCCATTACCTGCCATTTTCAGTATAATAAATGTATCACTGTAGAAGGAGTCATGTTGGAATGCACAGCGATATCGGCCACTGTCAGAGGGTTGGACATTGAAGATTCGCAGGATCACAACCCCCTTATACATATAATCTGTCACAAGCTTTGTCCTCCCGAAATACTCCACCATGGCATCCTCAAGCTTGTCCCTCCCATCCTCATACAGATGCACCACATCGGAGGGTAGGAATCGGGTCCAGGTTATTTTCATATTTTTAACACTCTGAGGAGGTAAGAGTAAGCAAGGCAGCTCAGCATCACCACCCAGTGTGGCCACCAAGGGTTCATGGGGCCCTTGGACTTGAAATGCTCCTGGAAAGAGATCATAGATGGAGTCAGGGTGGGTTGCGGGCAGGATTTCGGCAGATGAAGGGGTATTGATTACACACATGATTGGCTATTTTCATCCTAACAAAGTCCTAGGGATAAGGTCTGAAAGGGCATATTTGCTGTGTCTTGGGTGGTCTTTTTTCTGACATGAACATACACACAGAGCTAGGAGGAAGCAGAGATGTTGGAAGTAGGAGGTGTAGGCCTGGATAAGGTGAGGCAAGCAAAAAACTTAGGGAACAAATTTTGAGGAGACACTCACTTTCAGGTTATAGGTATAGGTTTGGCAAGACCTGAGAGGAAGGGCCTCTTTAAATTTTGGGCCCTAGGTCCTCACTTACCTCACCCTGAGGGGAGGGACCTGAGGGATGTGACTGCAGGATGTGGGGAATAGACATCTAGCTCCTGCAGGTCGAGTTCTGACCTTGTCCTTAAGAAGGAGGGATCACACAGGAAACTGATGGCTCTGGATGGATAGTGGATAATTGTGGTGAAAAAGAATCTGAAGCAGCTCAGTGGTAAAGATGTTTGAGAATCATTAACACTGTTTGCCATGAGCATGGGATGAGAAAATGGTAGCTACAAGCTAATTTTTGCCAATCTTTTTGTGCATAATCTTAAGGCTCCAAGAACTTAAGCTTCTTTATTACCATCTAGGGCTCCTTTACTTTCTCTGCCACTGCATGCAACTTTGTACTCAGGTGTACACACAGACACACACACACACCAGCAGGTGTAGACCAGGAGATACCAGTAAAAATGCCTAGTACACTGCCTGGTACTTAGTAACTGGAATAAAGTTAACCTCTTAACTTTCCCCAGGATCTCATAGCGTTTGTATTTTTGTCAAACTTTTCCTTCCAGCTTCCCTCCCTTTTCCTTTTCCTTCCCCTTACACATCAGAGAATCAGAGCCTCACAACGATTCCTACCTGCAGCCAACATGAGCGTCTGGAGGCAGAGGCAGAGCGAGATGAGGCTGCCATGATATATTGTAGAAACTCGCTGCCTCCTAGGGTGACTGAGGCAGGGCGATCCCAAGGCTTTGTGCTGATGATTCATTGGAACATGAGGAAAACACTGTAATGAGGAGAGAGAGAAAAAGAGAACTATGAGGATTAAGTCAAGGGGCACAAAAGAAAGGAATGCAGGAATCTCACTCCTGAGCAGGTAAGGGGCACATGTCATCTATGGGAGTAAGGCGAGGGGCAGAGTAAGATTCTTGTTCCTTTCTACAAGTTTGGGACTTTTGACTTTCAGGGGTTTGTAGGGAACTCATGACTCTAGTTACCATCTCCATGCTGATGGCTCATTCCCAAATGTACATATTCTGTACATAATGTCTGGTGACCCAGTGGCAGGACCCTGCTTCTAAAGGGACCAGGCGCTTAAGGGCCCTTTTGCAGTGGACCAACAGAAAAAGCAGGCGGCTTCTGTCATTTCCTACCTCACTCTGTCCCCCAGCCTTGCCCCTCTTAGAACATGTAAATTAGTAGTAGTAGTGAGGAAGGGGCTGTAACACACCTCAACAACCACTATAACTTGGAATTTGTTGGCCATGGCTGTGAAGTTAGGTGCCCAGGGCCCAGGGCTCAGAGATCTTGCTGCTCAGAGAGTGAGGGTTTAGGAAGGGTTGGCCGAAAGAATGGAGGGGAAGACATTCCAAAGGCCATGTTCTCTTTAGATGGAGGGGAAATGCACTTTATATGTGGGGGGATGGATCCTGAGCTGGTAGAGGGATTCGGCATGTAATTGTACAGGGTCTTCAAGACCATGGAAACAACTGCAGAGATGGATCATATATTACTTCTCTATGGATTAGGCAGCACTTCTCAAGCATTTAAATATCATGGACACAGAGAAAATGATGTTATTTGTTGGGCACACTGTAGTAGACTGGTAGGGGATTAGGCTATATGGGCTTCACGGAAAAAAAATGACATGTTCTCTATATTATACAATTTTAAAAATGTAATAGAAATTCTAAGAAATGTTTAATATAAGTGTTGAAGAATACACCAAAAATCTTAAATTTTTATAATTTTTGAATTTGCTTGAGTAAATATATCTTTTTGATTTCCAATTTTATACTTGAAATAACTACAGATAATTATCAAAGTTCAATTATAATTATCAATTATGATCTTTTCAATTTCTCGATAGTCACCATTGGTGAGAAATTTCAGTTGCATAAGTAGGTAATCCAAATTGTAAAATCCTTTTTATTCCCATTCTTTTAAATTGTTTTTAAGAACCTGACATCTCCTTTTTTTCTTTCATTTACAAATGTAATGTTAAAATTTCTTGTAAAAATTTAAATAGATTTAAAACCAAATTCAATTTTTTTCTCACCCAATGTTTCAAAATAAGGAGTTTTACTCTGCAGACTGCCTGCGACGTTAACATCATCACTTCGCAGTTACTTGGCACATATCAACTACAAATTGACAAAAACTATCTGCTGTCAGTGAGGACAGTCTGGGTGCTGCTGCTCTGAGCTCCTGCAGGGGCCCCTGCCTGGCCTCTTTGTCCCTCCAGCCCACTCCTGGTGGGGCCGCAGTTGGGCTCCTTGAGCACCTGCATTTTGAACTGTTTCTGGTGCTCTCTGGGTCCTTTTCCTGAAGAGCAGCAGCGTTCGGTGCAGTTGGCTGAAGGCTAAATCTAGGTAGTTGATCAGGCAGAGTGTGCAGTTGCTGCCACCGAACAGAGGTTGCCAGAAGTTGCTTTTCCCATTTGCTGCTCCTCTTGCAAAGCCATCCGAAGGACCCAACTGGTGGGAAAATAGGTATAAGATGTGTTTAAGAAGGAAACATGAAGTTCTACTAGTATCTGTACTGGTACATGGCATCTTCAACTAAGTGGAGGTCTGTTTCCAAATCTCTTGAAAGTGTATGAAATGACAGGTTAGGACAAAATTTTATGGTAACTTTCTCGCTTGGGCAAGAGAAACTTAACTGGTCCCCCCCACACCTCCTCCACACAACACAGAGCCAGCTCCCCACCAATGGCAAGAAGGGGGCACTAAGAAGCTGTTGAGAGAGCTGATAAAGAAAGGTGGGGAGGATCTTAGCAGAGCTCCAGGCTGTTAGTGCTGAGCTCTTCACATAGGTAACTCTTGACCAATATCTCTTTATAGAAACTTGCTGCAAAATTAAAATGTTCAATACAACATTCTGATAGTTCCTTTGTACTTTTTCCACACCACACATGATACATCTATGGTAGAACCCAAAGGAAATGGTTTTGAAATAAGGAAGCAGGAACAAGACTTCTTGTTCTGTAAAGTCTCAGGAGGAGCTGGAGAATGATGTGGCAGTTAGAGTTCACTCAGGCTCAAGTGGCAGCACCCCAGCTATAGCTGGGGTCTCACTTTCTAAGAGCAGGGATTTGGAGTACTTTCCCAGCTGTCAATCACACTTTGCTGGATCAGTCTGATGTTCTTAGTAAATTCCTTCAGGATTTCCTTGGTTCCACCTTGGCTACTTCCTCAGGCTACACTGAAATCACCAGCTAGCGATTTCATTTCAGTCTCCCTCCACTCCTTTAGTATTTGTAACTTTTTCTGAAAGTGAGAATCCTGGCTCTTGATTTTCAATATGTTTATATATCATTTAATAAACCTTCCCTGCATGAAGCCAATTTTTCACCCCTGTCTCTACCCCTTCTCCTACATAAATGCCCTCCTCATCCTTCTCCAGCACTATGCTGGGCATTCTCTCCATATGGTTGCTTCTTTACCTTGTCTGGGCTCTGGCATGTTCTACCCCTTTCCTCACTGTGCTCTGGCTCTGACGTTCATCTGAAAGCTCCCTCCACCCATGGACTTTCACCTCCCCCAGGTCAGGCTGCTCCATGGGTTGGTTTCCTTTCACTGTCTGGGCTCTGACCCCTTGCTGTGGGCCACCTCAGTTCCCCTTCGACACCCTGTCCCCACTGACTGCCAGCACAGATAGGACTTTGCTCTATTTTCCCCGAACACTTTAAGACTGGGTTGTTCAGGAAGGAGAGAGAAGGGCAAGAAATAGAAAGAGAAAAAAGGAATGGGAAAGGAGGGGATGGTTATCCCTTGCTTTTTAAAGTAAAAGAAAGACAACTCTGAGAGATGGAATGGGAAATAAGCCTCTCCAACCAACTTTAAGAAAGAGTCCATATGGGGTCTGCGGGTACAAACATTCACCTTGTTAGCACTACTCCCATCTGAGTATCTTGAAGAGTCTTTTCACACCCTCAGGTCTATGTACACTCTATTTTGAAGACCGCCAATCTAGGCATCACAGGTTAGTAATAGAAAGCAAACTCCTAGGAATAAACTTCCCACCTCAGAATCCTGGCAAACAAGTCCTCTTAATTATCATTATTATTTTACCCTGACCTCTACACTTCTAACCTCTTTTCCCTCCTTCTATCCTCTTTTATCCCACTTTCCTGTCAAGAAACACAGTTCTCTCCACCCACACTTTTTTGCAGTAGAACCTTTCACAGAACACTAACTTGGCCCTTTCTTCAAACTGCTTCCTATTTCAACTTTGGGATTGACTCTCTCCTTAGGCAAGGGCTCCAGACTTACCTTTGCCTCTGCTCTGGAGCTGTGTCTCTCATGATCTGTTGTAGCTCTGGGTAGAGATTTTCTCTTAGGAGCTCAGGGATGGAAGCTGGAGGTGGTCTGGGTTAGAGAAAGGATGTCTGGAGGTGCTGAAAGGAGAGAAACTTCATGAGACTGAGGTACATTCTCTGATAGACTTTGGACTTGGGCTGGGACTGTATGTGTGGCATATGTAGGGTGGAAACAAATGCTAAGTTTCACTAAGCAGGAAAACTACAGGACACTGAAAAAGGAAACAGAGGAAGATATAAACAAATGGAAAAATATACCATGTTAATGGATTGGAAGAATTAAAATCAGTAAAATGCCCATACTACCCAAAGCAATCTATAGATTCAATGCAATCCCTATAAAATACCCACAGGATATTTCACAGATCTAGAACAAACATTTCAAAAACTTATATGGAACCAAAAAACACCCCAAATAGCTATGGCAATCTTGAGAAAGAACAAAGTTGGAGGAATCACAATACCAGATATCAAGTTATACTACAAAGCCACTGTAATCAAAACAGCCTAGTACTGGCACAAGAACAGACATATAGATCAGTGGAACAGAACAGAGAACCCTGAAATCAACCCAAGCCATTATGGTCAAAGGAGACAAGAATATACAATGGAGTAAAGACAGTATCTTCAACAAATGGTGTTGGGAAAATTGGACAGGTACATGCAAAAAGATGAAACTAGACCACCAACTTACACCATACACAAAAGTAAATTCAAAATGGATAAAAGACTTAAATGTAAGACATGAAACCATAAAAATCCTAGAGGAAAACATAGGCAGTAATATCTCAGATATCTCTCGTAACAATATGTTTGCTGATACATCTCCTAGGGCAAGAGAAACTAAGGAGAAAATAAACAAATGGGACTGCATGAAAATAAAAAGCTTCTGTACAGCAAAAGAAACCATCAACAAAATGAAAAGGGAGCCCACTGTATGGGAGAACATATTTTCCAATGACACATCAGAGGGTTAATATCCAAAATATATAAGGAACTCATACAACTTAAGAAAAGGAAGACAAACAATCCAATTAAAAAATGGGCAAAGGACCTAAATAGACACTTCTCCAAAGAGACATATGAAAAAATGCTCAACGTCGCTAATCATCAGAGAGATGCAAATTAAAACCACAATGAGGTATCACTTCACACCTGTCAGAATGGCACCATCAACAAGTCAACGAACTACAAGTGCTGTTGAGGGTGTGGAGAAAAGGGCACCCTAGTACACTGCTGGTGGGAATGCAGACTGGGGCAGCCACTATGGAAAGCAGTATGAAGCTTCCTCAAAAGATTAAAAATTTACCTGCCATTTGACCCAGTGATCCCACTTCTAAGAATATATCCTAAGGAACCCCAAACACCAAACACAAAGAACTTATGCACCCCTATGTTCATAGTAGTGCAATTCACAGTAGCTAAGATTTGGAAACAGCCCAAGTGCTCATCAGTAGATGAGTGGATAAAAAAGCTGTGGCACATTTACATCATGGAATGCTATGCAGTTGTCAAAAAGAAGGATATTTTTTTCCTTTGGCACAGCATGGAGGGAACTAGAAAGTATTATACTAAGTGAAATAAGCCAGTCAGAGAAAGACAAGTACCATATGATCTCACTTATATGTGGAATATAATAAAATAAACTGATGAACAAAGTAGATCCAGAACACAGAAGCTTGGAACAGGCTGAGGAATCTCAGAGGGAAGGCGGGTAGTGGGTAGTGGGTGGGGAGAGATTAATTAAAGAACTTTTATGTTTATAAGCATAACCCATAGACACAGACATTGATATGGGGAAGGCCTGGGGGTGGGGTGGATACTGGCTGGAGGGCATCAAAGGGGGTAAAAAGGGGACATCTGTAATATTCTCAACAATAAAGATAAAGAAACTTAAAAAAAAGTTTCACAAAGCAGTGTTATGAGGGCTTTTTATCTCTCTACTTTAAGCTATGAAACTAAATATAAGACTTATAACTTGGTAAAGGTCATGAACATAAAGAGCACCTAACTATACAGATTGCCTATAAATTAATGATTAACATCACCAACTGAAACTGAAACGTTGTCTGGCAGTCACACTAGTTTCCTTGAACATGTTCCACACCCACTATCATAACTTTTCTCTCTTCTCAAACCTCCACCTCACTCTCCTACTCTTCTCAGCTGCCTCACTTTATTGACCAAAAGAAACCATTGGACAGAAACATTATCGCCTCCTGTACATCAGATCTACATACCTATACCCATTCTCCCCAAACAAAGCACAACTTCATCTGTCTGTAATTTCTCCTTTTCTGTTATAAGGAAAAAATAGATTTCCATCTCCATACCCTGGGCCTTTCTACCATTTTGTCAATTCATAATTTGTGTATTAAATCCTGTTCTACTTGAACTCTCTAGAGATGTTTCTATTTCCTACATGTTATGCTGACTGATAGACTAAAGTCCCAATTTTCTCATCTGTTAAATGGATTTAATAATAATATCCACAGCATATGGGAAAGATGGGTCCTTTCTTGGGTCTCACATTTTAGAGGCCTCACATATCATAAAAATGTACAAAATGCATTTATTAAAGAAAATGTAGACAGCACTGTCACTTGGTAATCAGCACTCAGTACATGTACCACCAAACATCCACTTTCATAATGAACACCATTTAGGCCCTAGGGAAACATTACCTCCATATTTTTGTCCTATGTCCTTTAAACAAAACTGTATCTGAATGTAGTAAAAGTATGTGGTTTGTATTGTGGTGTTTTGGGGTTCTTTTGTGTGTGTGTGTGCCAATTTCAAATATAGTTTGACTTAAGACATTGGTTTTCCACTTACAATGCAGTGCATAGAAAGTGCAAGGTTGTTTCCTTTCCATCTACACATATTCCATATTCAAGTATCGAGGATGCCAGTTACTTACCATATCAGCTCACCCTTAGAAGTGCCATGGAATTTGCTACAAATCTGGGTTCTCAATGTTTTTAAGGGACAAAAATGAAATGTATGTTCAGGTTGCCTTGATCAACCTCTTCACTGGTGGGCCCAGAAGAGGAACCACCAGATGGAGGAGCTCCATTGCTAGGGAAGCCCCAGGCATTCCTCCTGGCTCACCTCCTGCACTCTGGGACAGTTTGGGAATAATAGGGTTTCAGCCTTTCTCCAGCTCTTTCTGCTGATGCTCAAATTCTTCCTTCTCTGCAGTCTGATTCTTATCAATCCATTTGATTATTTAATTACATTTCACAAGAATATTCTGTTTTTCTTCACCATTGAGCTTAACTCGAATTTTCTCTTTGTCGGCAGTTATGTTGGTTGCAAAGAATTCAAGTGACTTTTTGGAAGATACCTTGTCCCACTGCTTCTCACCTTCAGCTTTGTACTTCTCAGCTTCTTGGACCACGTGTTCTCTGCCTTCCTTGGTCAAACGGTCCTTGTGGTTAGTGATGGTAATCTTGTTCTCCTTCCTGTGCTCTTATCCACAGCAAAGACAATGAAGGTGCCATTGGCATCAATATCAAGAGTGACTTCAATCTGAGGAACACCACAGGGTGCAGGTGGTATGCCTGTGGGTTCAAACCTGCCAAGTAGGTTGTTATCCTTGGTTATGGTGCACCTATCTTCATAAACCTAAATGAGCAGATGGGGCTGGTGGTCAGAGTAGGTAGTGAAGGTCTGCATCTGCCTGGTAGTATTGGTAGTGTTGTACTTGCTGAGGACAGTCATGATCCTGCCCGCAGTTTCAATGCCAAGAAAAAAAGGAGTAATATCTGAGATCATCTAATCTCCAGTGTTTTCAGATTCGTCTCCAGATCAGACGGCTGTCTGGACAGATGCACAGCAAACAACAGCCTTAGGCTTAATGCTCTTATCCAGCTCCCTTCCATTGAAGAAGTCCTGTAGAAGTTTCTGAATCTTGAGAATACGAGTAGAACTACCCACTAGGACAATGTGGTGGATCTTGGATTTTCTAGCTTAGCATCATGAAGGGCTTTCTCTACAGTGTCCAGTGTGCCACAGAATAAGTGAGTATTCAGTTCTTCAAATTGGGCACAGGTAATGGAGGTATAGAAGTTGATTCCTTCATAGAGAGACTCCACTTCAATACTGACCTGGGTCCTGGAAGAGAGAGTATACTTAGTAGGTTTGCAAGCAGAACAGAAGGGTTGGGCACCCTCTTGTTCTCACTGATATCCTTCTTTGGTTTGAACTTGAACTCTGCATTAAAATTGTGGACCATTCAGTTGTCAGAATCTTTTCTACCTAAGTGGTTGTCTCCAGCTGTAGGCTTCACCTCAAAGATCCCATTTTCAATAGTGATGTTTGACAATCAAGAGTGCTACCTCCTCAGTCAAAGATCAGCTCATTTCTTTCAGCTCTAACCTTTTTGTTGAAGCTATAAGCAATGGCATCAGCAGTTGGATCCTGGGTGATTCTAAGTTCATTTAGATCAGCAATGATTTCAGTGATGCAGAGAATCATTAAAGTAAGGTGATTCTGTGACAATAGCATTGGTAACAGTCTTCCCACGGTAGGTTTCTGTGATTCTCTTCATTTTTGTCAAAACCACAGTTAACAGCTTTTCTAGATAGAAGCTTTTTGTCTCTCCCTTGCATTCTACTTGGATCTGCATCATTTAGCATCATGCAGGGCTCATGCTTTATATCAGACTGGTGGTTCCTGTTTAGGAATGTTATTAATTATTGGTTTGGTTTCTTTTTTATTGTTGACAGTATTACAGATGTCCCCCATTCTCCCTCCCCCCAATTTTTGAGCCTCCACCCAGCCCCGCCCCACCCCAGGGGTGCCTATGTCCATGACCTATGCATATATGCATATATATTTTCTGGTTAATCTCTTCCAGTTCCACTGGTCCCACTCTCCTCTGAGATCTGTCAGTCTGTTCCACGTATCCATGCCTCTGGTCCTGTATTTCTTGTCAGTTTATTTTGTTCATTAGATTCTACATATTAGTGAGATCATATAATATTTGTCTTTCTCTGACTGCCTTATTTTGCTTAGCATAATAATCTCCAGGTTCATCTATTCTGACAAAGTGTAAGAGTTGCTTCTTTTTTATAGCCATGTAGTATTCTACTGGGTAAATGTATCACAGCTTTTTGATCCATTCATCTGCTGATGGGCACATGGTTTATTTCCAAATCTTGGCTATTGTAATTAACACTGCTTTGAACATAGGGACACATATATTATTTCAGATTGGTGTTTCCTGATTACTAGGATATATACCTAGAAGTGGGATCATTGGGTCAAAAGACAATTCCATTTTTAATTTTTTTGAGGAAACTTCACACTGTTTTCCATAGTGGGTGCACTAGTCTGCATTCCCAGCAACAGTGTACTTGGGTTCTCTTTTTTCCACATCCTTGCCACAATAGCTTACATGACAAGGTTGGGGCTGAGACACACAGTTAGCCAACGTGCAAGGAGAGTCCTCCCAAGGACTGGTCAACAATACTCTAGACCTAACCACAACAGGAGAACCCAAAGAACACACAAAAGGGACACCCACAAAAGGGGCATGCCTAGACCAAAGAGCTCAGAAGTATAAGGAAAACACACCTCTGGTCTCCACTGGTCTCACAATACAAAATCCTCCCTACAAGACTGGGAGAGAGCAAATATACCTAATATATAGATACAAACACTAAGACCTACCAAAATGGGGTGACAAAGAAAAAACCCCCAAATTAAAGAAAGGGAAAAATTGCCAGAAAAAGACTTTGATGAGATGGAGTTAAGCAAGTTATCAGAAACAGAGTTCAGAGTATTAATTATGAAGATGTTCAAGGAACTTAAGAAGACACTAGATGATAAGATCGAGGACCTTAGTGAAAACATGAAAAAAGAGATACATACCATAAACAAAACTCAGACAGAGATAAAGAATGCTGTATCTGATATCAAAAATGCACTGGAAGGAATTAAAAGCAGGCTCAATGAAGCAGAAGATAGAATAAGTGACTTAGACGACAAGATAGAAAAAATTACTCAATCAGAGCAGCAAAAAGAAAAAACACTTAAAAAGCATGAGGACAGTCTAAGGGAGCTTTGGGACAACATGAAGTGAAACAACATTTGCGTTATAGGAAAGCCAGAGAGGGAGGAAAGAGAGCAAGGGATAGAGAACTTGGTGGAGGAAATAATGACAGAAAACTTCCCTATGCTGGCGAGGGAGAAAGCCACACAAGTTCAGGAAGCACAGAGGGTTCCAAACAAGAGGGGCCCAAAGAGGCCCACTCCAAGACACATCATAATTAAAATGGCAAATGTCAAGGACAAAGACAAAATAGTAAGGGCTGCAAGAGAGAGACAAGCAGTGACTTACAAGGGAACCCCCATAAGGCTGACAGCTGATTTCTCAACAGAGACTCTTCAGGCCAGAAGGGAGTGGCATGAAGTTCTCAAAGTAATGAAAAGCAAGTGCATGCCACCAAGATTGCTTTATCCAGCAAGGCTATCATTTAAAATTGACTGTGAAATAAAGAGCTTTCCAGACAAAAAAAGGCTAGAGGAGTTCAGTACCACCAAACCAGCATTGCGAGAAATGCTAAAAGGACTGCTCTAAGAAAAAGAAAGAATAGTGAGAGAAAGGTACTTCAGCATAAAGGGGGAAAATGGCATTAAATAAGTTTATATCAATAGTAACCTTAAATGTAAACAGAATAAACCGTCCAATCAAGAGACATAGAGTAGCTGAATGGATAAGAAAACAGGACCTAAATATACGCTGTTTACAAGAGACCCACCTGAGAGCAAAAGATTCACGCAGGCTAAAAGTGAAGGGATGGAATAAAATATTCCATGCAAATGGAAAGGAAAAGAAAGCTGGAGTAGCAATTCTTATTTCTGACTTCAAAATAAAGACCATAACAAGAGACAAAGATGATCACTACATAATACTAAAGGGATCAACCCAACAGGAGGAAATAACCCTTATAAACATTTATGCACCAATATAGGAGCACCTAAATATATAAAAAATTTCTTGGTGGACTTTAAGGGGGAGATTGACAGCAACACAATCATAGTGGGGGACTTTAACACCCCACTGTCAGCACTGGACAGGTAATCAGGACAAAAAATAAACAGGGAAACACAGACCTTAAATGACTCACTAGACCTAATGGATTTAATTGACATTTACAGAACATTTTATCCCAAAGCAGCAGAATACACATTCTTCTGAAGTGCACATGGAACATTCTCAAAAATAGACCACATGTTAGGGCACAGGGCAAGTCTCTATAAATACAAGAAGATTGAAATCATATCAAGCATCTTCTTGGATCACAATGCCATGAAACTAGAAATCAACCACTATAAAAAACTCAAAAATATTCAAACACATGGAAGCTAAATAGCATGCTATTAAACAGTGAATGAGTTACCAATGAGATCAAGGAAGAAATCAAACATTTGATGGAAAAAAACGAAAATGACCAAACAACTACCCAAAATCTATGGGACACAGCAAAAGGAGTGCTGAGAAGAAAATTCATAGCATTACAGGCTTATCTCAAGAAACAAGAAAAAGATCTAATGAACCATCTAACACAACAACTAAAAGAACTGGAACGAGAACAGCAAGAAAAGCCCCGAGGAAGTAGAAGGAAGGAATTAATAAAGATCAGAGCAGAAATTAATGACATAGAGACTAAAAAAACAGTACAAAAAAAATCAATGAAACCAAGAGCTTGTTCTTTGAAAAGATAAATAAGATTGATGTACCTTTAGCCAAACTCATCAAGAAACAAAGAGAGAGGACCCAAATAAATAAAATCAGAAAATGAAAGAAGCGATATAACAACTGACCCAACAGAAATACAAAGGATTGTAAGAAAATACTGTGAGCAACTATATGCCAACAAATTGGACAACATGGATGAAATGGACAAATTCCTAGAAGCATACAGCCTTCCAAAGCTGAATCAAGAAGAGGCAGAAAACCTGAATAGGCAGATAACAACTAATGAAATTGAAGCAGTAATTAAAAAACTCCCAGTAAACAAAAGTCCTGGACCAGATGGATTTACAGGTGAGTTTTACCAAACATTCAAAGAAGAATTAACACCTATTCTATTCAAACTATTCCAGGAAACTCAAGGGAGGGAAAACTTCCAAACTCTCTTTATGAGGCCAGCATCATCCTAATCCCAAAACCAGATAAAGATACAACAAAGAAAGAAAATTACAGGCTAATATCCCTGATGAACATAGATGTTAAAATCCTCACTAAAATACTAGCAAACTGGATCCAGCAATACATTAAAAAGATCATACACCATGACCAAGTGGGATTTATGCTGGGGATGCAAGGCTGGTACAACATCCGCAAATCAATAAACGTGACACATCACATAAACAAAATGGACAAAAATAATATGATCATATCAGTAGATGCAGAAACAGCATTCAACAAAATCCAGCATCCATTTCTGATAAAAATTCTCAGCAGAGTGGGAATAGAGGGATCATACCTCAACATACTAAAAGCCATATATGACAAACCTACAACCAACATCATACTCAATGGTCAAAAACTAAAACCATTTCTCTTAAAAACAGGAACAAGACAGGGATGTCCACTTTCACCACTCTTATTCAACATAGTAGTGGACGTCCTCGCCATAGCCACCAGTCAGGAAGAAAACACAAAAGGTATCCAAATTGGAAAGGCGGAAGTAAAACTGTCATTATTTGAAGATGACATGATATTGTACATAGAAAACCCTAAAGACTCCATCAAAGTACTACTAGATTTGATAAACGAATTTGGCAGGGTAGCTGGATACAAAATCAACATCCAGAAATCAATGGCATTCTTATACACCAACAATGAACTTTCAGAGAGAGAAACTAAAAATGCAATACCATTTACCATTGCAACCAAAAAAAATAAGATACCAAGGTATAAGCTTAACCAAGGATGTAAAAGACCTGTACTTGGAAAACTATGGGACACTGAAAAAAGAAACAGAGGAAGATTTAAACAAGTGGAAGAATATATCATGCTCATGGATCGGGAGAATTAATATCATTAAAATGTCCATACTACCCAAAGCAATTTATAAATTCAATGCAATTCCTATTAAAATACCATCAGCATATTTCATAGATCTAGAACAAACATTTCGAAAATTTATATGGAACCAAAAAAGACCCCGAATAGCTGCAGCCATCTTGAGAAAAAAGAACAGAGTGGGAGGGATCACTTTGCTGGACATCAAACTGTACTACAAAGCCATTGTAATCAAAACGGCCTGGTATTGGATCAGTGGAACAGAACAGAGTCCCCAGAAATAGAGCCACACCATTATGGTCAGTTAATATTTGACAAAGGAGGCAAGAGCATCCAGTGGAATAAAGACAGTCTCTTCAATAAGTGGTGTTGGGAAAATTGGACAGCTACATGCAAAAAAGTGAAACTAGACCACCAACTTTTACCATACACAAAAATAAACTCAAAATGGATAAAAGACTTAAATGTAAGTCATGAAACCATAAAAATCCTGGAAGAAAACATAGGCAGTAAAGTCACAGACATCCCATGTAGTGGAATTTTCACTGATACATCTCCTAGGGCAAGAGAAACAAAAGAAAAAATAAACATATGGGACTTTATCAAACTAAAAAGCTTCTGCACAGCAAAAGAAAACAGCCTCAAAATACAAAGGAACCCCACAGTCTGGGAAAACATATTTGCCAAGGATGTATCTGATAAGGGGCTAATTTCCAAAGTGTACAAAGAACTCATACTACTCAGCAAGAGGAAGACAAACAGCCCAATTAAGAAATGGGCAAAGGGCCCGGCCAGGTGTGGCTCAGCGGTTGAGCGTCTACCTAGGATCCAGGCAATCGGGATTCGATTCTCGGTCAGGGCACATGCCCTGGTTGGGGTTTCGATTCCCAGTTGGCAGCATGCAGGAGGTGGCCAATCAATGACTCTCTCATCAGTGATGTTTCTATCTCTCTCCCTCTCCTATCCTCTCCCTGAAATCAATAAAGATGTATTAAAAAAAAATAAAAATAAAGATATATTTAAAAAAAAAGAAAAAGAAATGGGCAAAGGACCTGAGTAGACACTTTTCCAAAGAGGACATACAGATGGCCAAGAGACATATGAGAAAATGCTCAACATCACTAATCATCAGAGAGATGCAAATTAAAACCACAATGAGGTATCACTTCACACGTGTCAGAATGTCTGCCATCAACAAATCAACAAACCAATAAATGACTTGTGCTGGCGAGGGTGTGGAGGAAGGGGAGCCCTAGTACAACTGCTGGTGGGAATGCAGACTGGTGCAGCCACTATGGAAAACAGTATGGAGGTTCCTCAAAAAATTAAAAATGGAGCTGCCATTTGACCCAGTGATCCCACTTCTAGGAATATATCCTAAGAATCCTGAAACACTAATCAGAAAGAATATATGCACCCCTATGTTCACAGCAGCAGAATTTACAATAGCTAAGATCTGGAAACAGCCAAAGTGCCCATCAGTAGATGAGTGGATAAAAAGCTGTGGGACATTTACACCATGGAATACTATGCAGCTGTAAAGAAGAAGAATCTCGTACCCTTTGGGACAGTATGGATGGACCTGGAGAAAATTATGCTAAGTGAAATAAGCCAGGCAGCAAGAAAGACAAACATCACATGATCTCGTGTATATGTGGAATCTAAAGAACTTAATAAACCTGATGAACAGAATAGATTCAATGACATGGAAGCATAGATGAGACTGACGAATCTCAGAGGGATGGGGGCGGGAAGGTGGGTGGAGGGAGAGAAAGTAACCAAAGGATTTATATGCATATATGCACAACCCAAGGACACGGACAATGGTGTGGAGAGGGACTGTGGAGGGGGATGGGATGAGGTGGAATGGGTCATAGGGGAGAAAAAGGGACATTTGTAATATTTTAAACAACAACAACAACAAAAAGATGAGAAAACTTTGGTGTCAAAATTGAATGCCTGAGTTCTCTGACATGCCGTTTTTGGTTAGTCTAATACAATGAGTTTGAGAAAGAGGCCTGATGAAGGGGAGGAAAAAATTTTCAACCCAGTCCCAAGGGTAGGGCTGAGGACTGAGTACAAATATGCTCAAGGCTTGACCTGGAATGGCTGTGGGACAACTTGGAAAACTAGTCTCTCGGTATTTGAGTCAAGCCTGTTGTGAATAGCCAGGTCGCTTCCATCCTAGGGCCCTTGTACTGGAGATCCTCGGAAGAATAGGCATCATAGGCTGAGCATTATGTGATTTAAAAGCTGGTAACCCACAGGAATGGAAGTAACAGCCCTTAACACTATCCTTTAGATTATCAACATGATTGCACTTTAGAGCAGTGGGACTGAGAAAATCCCTAATAATTTCAGGTTAGGCAGGATCTTGGGTCATAACTCATAGTAGAAACTATAGGTTCTACTCTATAAAATCTATGTATAGATCCAAAAGGAGGACACTTATAGACTGTGGCAGAACACATGTTCTTTAAAGATTTGCTTTTCTTTTGCTGAGAAGCTCTTGTCACAAATCAGACAATTCATATAAAAGGTCTGAATGTGCTGCTGCTCCAAGGTGTGGTCAAAAATATCATCAGCAAAGTCTAATTTGCAGGTGGAGCATTTCTTGATGGAGAGCAGGCTGGGGCCAGAACTTTCTTGGATGCCAGAATATAGGTTTCCACAGACCAGTCCTGGGTTTTGTCCTGCACCTCCTTGATCTGAAGTAGGTGCTTGACATGGCAGAGTGAAAATACAGACTCATGTAACTCATCAATCTGCTGTTCTACCTCTTCCAAAGATCATTTTACTCTTTCCATTCTTTCTGTGCAGTTTATTACGTATGATATTGTTCTCATGCAGCCTTTTTGACAGGTTGAAGTTCTGGTCCATTAACTCCTGCGATTTCTTCCTAGCAGTAGCTTCTTTCTGGTTCAGCTCTACCACTATCTGCTGGAGCTTCTTCTGGTTCAGTTAAACTAAGAAAGAGCTCATCATTTTCCTTTTTCAGATGCTCCAACTGCTCTGTCTAATCTTGATCTTCCTGAACAAGCTTCTCCATTTCTTTCTCTTGAGTTGACATCTGTGCCTGAAGCTGACCCACTCTGACTTCCATATCCTCATTTTCTGAGGACATCTTCTGGCTTTGTTCTTTCAGTTGAAGAAGCTGTCTCCCAACTGTCCTTCTGTTCTTTCACTTTCTGTTCCAACTTCGTGTTGTTGCTCTTTACGGTTTCTAGATCCTTCTGCTTCTTTTGGAGCTCAGCCTGCTTGCCTGAGTTCTGCTTCTGGAGGCTGACACAGCTGACCTTCAGTTCCTGGTTTTCTTTGCAAAGCTCACTGTTGTGCTGCTCAGTCTCGTCCACCTCACCCTGAGTAGTAACAATCAGGTGCCCTTCTTGTTTTCTGGACAGAACTGGAAAGGCATACTTGCTTCCCAGACCACACCATCCTGATCCACATAGCTGTAGAACTGGTGATATTCATAATCCTTGGTCAGGTAATAAGCTTTGAAATGGACTTCCTGTGTTTGGTCAATTTGCTGTTTAGGTGAACAGGCAAAGTAACCCACATGAAGCTGTAATACTCATGGGTTGTCTTCCAGCCCACTCTAAAGATTCCAATCCAATCCTTTTGATGGGGAATGAGATGCTAGGTGAGGGTGTAATAACATGTGACATACCTTCCAGGAACATAGAGCTCCACATTGTTAAAGATGACCTGAGAGAAATGACAATGCTCCAGCAAGACAGCTGATGTGGTGGGGTCTACTATTGTCTGCCTCTTCCATGCTGGTCAGGGTCAGCAGCCAGCAGTGGCACAACCACAACAGGACAGGACTTAGGACCTGGAAGTTCGTACTTCTTTTTTTTTTTTAAAGATATTTTTATTGATTTCAGAGAGAGGAAAGGAGAGGGATAGAGAGATAGAAACATCAATGATGACAAGTCATTGATTGGCTGCCTCCTGCACGCTCCTGACTGGGGATCGAGTCCACAACCCAGGCATGTGCCCTGACCGGGAATCGAACTGTGATCTCCTGGATCCGAGGTCGATGCTCAACCACTGAGCCATGCCTGGCAGGGCTGGAAGTTTGTACTTCTTAATCCCTTTCTGTTTTTCATCCATCCTCCCACACCACTACCCTCTGGCAACCATCTGTTTGTTCTCCTTATCTATGAGTTTGCTTTTGTTTCATTTTTTTGTTTATTAGTTTTGTTTTGAGGTTCCACATATAAGTGAAATCTTATGGTATTTGTCTTTCTCTGTCCAACTTACTTCACTTAACATAATACTCTCTAAGGTCTATCTATATTGTTGCAAATGATAAGATTTCATTCTTTTTTATGGCTGAGTAATAGTCCATTATATATATCTACACACACACACACACACACACACACACTCACTCACTCACTCACTCACACACTGCACCTTCTTTATCTATTCATCTATTGATGGGCACCTAATTGTTTCCTTGTCTTGGCTATTGTAAGCAATGCCGCAGTGAACATTGGGGTGCATATATCTTTATGAGTTACTGTTTTGGTTTTCTTCAAATAGATACCCAGGAGTAGAATTGCTGGATTGTATGGTAGTTCTGTTTTAATATCTTAGGAATATCCACACTATTTTCCATACTAGCTGTACCAGTGTACAATCCCACCAACAGCGTGTGGAGATTCTTTTTTCTCCCATCCTCTCCAGCACTTGCTACTTGTTGTCTTTTTGACAGGTGTGAAGTGTGAGGTGATATCTGACTGTGGTTTTGATTTGTATTTCCCTGATGATTAGTGAGGTTGAACATCTTTTAATGTGTCTATTGGCCCTCTGTATGTCTTCTTTGGAGCAATGTCTATGCAGGTCCTCTGCTCATTTTTAAATTAGATTTTTTAAAAAAATGTTGAGTGTATGAGTAATTCATGAACTTCGGATATAACCTCTTATTGGATATATCATTTGCAAATATCTTTTCCTATTGAGTAGGTTGCCTTTTTGTCTTGATGGTTCCTTTACTGCACAAAAGTTTTTCCAACACCTTTTAGTGAAGAGACACTTTTTTCCCCATTGTAAAAATAAGTAGTGCCTATCACATAATATGCAATGAATAAGAACTACACGAGTCCTCCTTTATCAATGGTTTCACTTTACCCAGTTTTAGTTTTACGTGGCTAACTATAGTACAAGGATATTAAAAGGAAAATTCCATAAATAAATAATTTACATACATATATCTCTCTATAGCTCTATGTCTCTGTTGAAGTTCTCACTGAGTTTACCTATTCTTCTCCCAAGTTCATTGACCATGTTTATCACCAATGTTTTTTGGCAATTTTTTAAAAAAATTGATTTTAGGGAGAGAGAGAAACATTGATGTGGGAGAGAAACATCAATTGGTTGCCTTCTGTATGCGTCAGGACCTGGGTTTGAACCACAACCTAGGTATGTGCCCAAATTAGGAATCAAACCTGAACACTTTTGGTGTAGGGGATGATGCTTCAACCAACTGAGCCACACAGCCAGGGCTTATCACCAATGTTCTGAGCTCTTTATCTGCATTGCTGTCTCTGTTTCATATAGCCCTTTTTCTGGGGTGCCCGGAGCTATGCCTGGAGAGGGCATGGGCTATGGAGAGTCTTGGGGGCAAGCCACGGTGCTGGTGTGGGTCTGGGGCTGGAAATGTACTGGGACGGCCTTGGTGGGCCAGCCAGAGTGCCTGGATTGTGCTCCTGCCTGTGGAATCACGGTGGATGGAGAGTGCAACCAATGATGCTCTCTCTTCCCTCTGACAGAGAATTTCTTGAGGAGTGATGGAGACAACAAAGCTAAAAATAAAAACCATAATGTCAAAGATAAAGAATTCTTTTTACAGGCTTGTAGTAGACTAGACACAACAAAGTATAGACTCACTAGTTAGGAGAAATGACTTAAAGTGAAATGCAAGGAGCAAAATGAATGAAAAGAAAAAACAACAACCACACACACCAAAAACCTAAATAGAACATCCAGAAATGTGAAAAGATTTAAAAAAAAATTCTAGCACACATATATGAAATTAGAATCCCAAGAGGGAAGGGGGAGGGAGGAACGGGGAAGAAGGAAAGAGAGAGAGAGAGAGAGATCGATCAGGCAGGATAAATATTTGAAGAGATAATGGCTGAGGTTTCATCTGCAATTTCTGTTCATCAAATAAACAATATAATCTCTTACAGTCTTTTTTCTTGGATGTTACCTTCATATCTTTAATTAATATAGTTTAAATATGTTTATTTTGCAGTTGTAAATACTTTTACCAATATGAGATATAATTCACATACCATACAATTCACCCTTTAAAACTGTATAATTCAATGCTTTTTATTATATGCTTAGAGTTGTGTATTCAACACAATAATACATTTCAGAAACTTTTCATTTTTCAAAGAGAAACACACCTTAGTCATCACCCCATATATTAGTTTTTTTCCAGAGAATTGTGTTTTGTGGCTATTGTGAGAACTGGTAAGTCTGAAATGTTCAGATTTAGCCACAGGCTGAAAATTCCAGAAGGTATTTGTAAAATCCAGAGTAGATGTTGCAGTATTGAGTCTGAAGGCAGTCTGGATGTGGAATTCCTTCCTCTTTGAGGGATCTCAATCTTTTAAGGCCTTTGATTGGAATGAGGCCCACCCACATTATAGTTAGTAGTCAGCTCTACTCAAAGTCTGCTGATTTAAATGTCATTCACATCTAAAAATACCTTCACAGAAACATCCCCACTGGTGTTTGTCCCGGTAACTGGACACTATAGTCACTGGTGCAGGGTGACTGATTATGAACACCTCACACTGTACCAACATGTTCCCCTCTCCCCATGAACATCCAGATCCTGAGCTCTGCTGTCCCAGATCTCTGCCAGGAGATGAGATCTTCAAAGTTTTAGGGCATCAAGAGAAAGATGGGCTCCAAGGTCACACACAGACACACAACTAAGGCTCAAGAGAGGGAGGAGACATATGCTGGCAATGGGACAGACATGGAGAGGGCACAGAGAGACAGACAGAAAATGAAATACCCAGAGACAGGGAGAAGGTGTATTTGAGGAGCATGAGAAACTGTGATCTTTCAACAGTTTCTTCAGTTCCCCAGAAGTAGAGAAACATGGGTGTGTGGCCAATGTGAAATGGGACACATGTGATAGGAGTGGGATTGGCAGGAGAAAAATGAGGTGGCTGTTTTTTTACTCTCCAATTCAATGGTATAAAAATCAAGAATTATTAATCTTACACATTTCAGTATGGGCCGAATCTCAGTCTCAGAGTTTCCTCCCGTAACTTCTGGGAAACATGAAGTCAAAAGGGAAAGAGTACATTACCTTGTATAAAAGTCTCCAAGAAGGGTGCAGGGCCCAGCATTTCATTTACTTATAAGCCAATAAGTTAGCCTGTTACTGTTTCCTGGATGCTAACAAGAAACAAGACTGCTGGGTCAGAGAAAACGCACTTTATTACTCATGGCAAAGTAGTAACCGCAGGCTCGTGTTCAATTGCGTCCATCTGCCATGTCCCTCGGTACCAAGGAGGGTGAATCAAAGAGGCCTTAATGGATTTCAGCTTATGCAGATGTTGCACTATGATAGATGGAAAACTGAATTTGGGGTATTTATTTCTTCCCCCCCCCAAAAGAGATTTTATTGCCTTGGGTCCACAGTTGGTATTTCACAGTATCTCTTGGTCCCAGGGCTCCTGGGTGGGGCTGTTCCCAGGGAGGGCCTCCTTGAGGGGTGGGCGTGTCCTGTGCGGTTCTTGGTGGGGGAGAGGCAGCACTGTGGAGGGGGCAGTGTCTGGCTTTGCCTCAGCCACGCAACTCCTGTCCCCTGGCCGAAGTGAAAGACCTGGCTGCTCTGGTTGACACCTGAGTGTGGTCCATCTGCCGAGACATGGAGGAGTTGTCACACTTGGTGGTGCCCTGCCTGGTGTCATAGATGTACTGCCGGGTCCTGGGAGCTGTCATACTGTCGGGTTGGCACTCTTGGTGGTGGCCATTTGCAAGCTGATTGCTGAGTGGTCCATGGGTGGCAGGATACGGTTTTGGGGTGGTAGACATAGGCTTTCTTATGCCATATGTCGGCATGCCCGACTGGTTGGCACACTTGTTGGTGTCCATCTGGAGCGCAGTGACGCACTGGCCCACCTTCATGGTGGCATCATCTAAGTTCTGGTCCTGCTTTTCCAAGCACGTGATGTTGATGCCTCGTCACACTGCTGCCCCTTTGTCTTGGCCGGGGCGGCCCCTGTCGTGTAGACTCTGGCAGCCTCGGGGTCTGGGTCTGCAGGGCAGAGGGCGGCATCACAGGCAGTGGTGGCTGGAGCGGTGCCATGGCAAGGGACGCCCCGGGATTTCCTGTTTTTATAATATGAGGAAACAAGTTTATTCTTTGTCCAGAAAAGAAATTATTTCATTTCTCAAGGTTGTCCCTGGAAACTCAACCTTGAGAAATCATCCAAGTAAAGAGAATTCTGGGCATTGCATCCTTGGCATACTTAGCAAGAGTGTGCAGGGCAGAGCTGGGACTGGGGTGGGCAAGTGAAGCACCTGGACCAAAGTTCAGGGAGGCATTTACTCTCAGGGTCAGGCAAGAACAGGGGCAGCATTTTTATAAAGAGGAGAGTTAGTGCCTCTCTAAATTTTGTGTCTTGGGCACCTCGTTTACATCACCTTAGTCATGGAACAAGTGCGGGGACACTCAGGGCCCATGACAGACTGCCTCTCACAGCCCAGGTCTCTAAGGACAGGATGACCTTGAACAGGGTCACAGAAGTCAAAAGAAAATTTTCACCTGTAGAAAGAGAGTAATAGACATACTCCCAGCTACAATGAAGTAACTGGGAGTAGATGTGCCCTCCTGGAATAAACACTAACAAAATCAGACATAATAAATTTAAAAAACAACTGTTTCAGACATTAAATAATAGCCAGCAGAGGGTTGTGGTCCTGCAGCAAAGAGAAACAATACAATTTTCCAACCTACTGTGTTGAGACTATTTCTAGATTGCAGAGCAGAGAGGAGAACCCCATGGGCAGATCTGCCTTATGAAGATGCAGAGACAGAGATCAGAGTTCAGAGAGGCTGAGGTGGTTAGAATTTGGGGGGCAGGATATCAGAGAAAAGTAAGTGAGGCAAAAAGAGAGCTCCAGAAATCTACACAGGGATTCTCTTGAACTGGTTCCTAAATACAATGCTGAATATATGAGGTGAGGCAAAGTACTGATGGGAGCCATAAGCTGGACCATTCTCAAGGCTCACACAGAACTGAAAGACATTAGAGTTCCAGCTACTCAGAGTGGAGATACCTTGTTTTTTAGTAGAGAGCCCAGAAAGATTATGACAGGAATAGGACTAAACTAGCTTTAACAGTAAGGCTACTCTAAACTTGCTCTGCATCCAGTGGAAATAGCCTTAAAAATGGAAGAAAGAAAGAGAGAAAGAAAGAGAATGAAAAGTGAAAAAAAGGCTTCTTTGACAAATAACAACCAAGAGAATTTGTTAGCAGCATTCACACAGAACAGGAAGTGTAAAGTTTCTCCAGATGGAAATGTAGATCTACACAAGGGAATAAAAGAGTAGTGGAAATGGCAGTGTGGGTGTAATTTAAAAGGCTACATTTTCCCCCTTATTTTGTTTAATTAATTGTTTTTAATATGTCTTTATTGATTTCAGAGAGAGGAAGGGAGAGGGGGAGAGATAGAAACATCAATAATGAGAGAGTCATTGATTGGCTGCCTCCTACACGTCCCCTACTGGGGATCGAGCCCACAACTGGGGCATGTGCCCTGACTGGGAATTGAACCTCCATCTCCTGGGTCATAGGTCATAGGTCGATGCTCAACCGCTGAGCCACACTGGCTGGGCTTTTCTTCCTTATTTTTAAATGTCTTTTAAATATAATGAGCTGTTTAAAGCAAAAAAAAAAAAAATATATATATATATATATAACATGTAGAAGTAAAATCTATGACAAAAATAGCACAATGAACAGCGAAAATAAAACATCTCATTGTAACATTCTTATGCTAGTTGTAAAGTATTATAATATTGGTTCAGGATCAAATAGGACAAGTTAGAGATGAATATTGTAAACCCTAGAGTAACCACTAAAGAAATGAAACAAAAAGTTATAATTAATAGGTCAATATTAAAGATGAAATAATAAAAATATGTAATTAAGCCAAAATAAGGCAGGCAAAAAAGAAAACAAGGAACAAATAACTAATTGTCAATAAATAGCACAATGGTAAGTTTAAACCTAACCAAATCAATGGTCTAAACAGTACAGTCAAATATAGTAGCTACTAGCCACACGTGGCAGTTGAGCATCTGAAATATGGTTAGTGCAATTGAGGAACTAAATTTTAAATCTTTATTTAATTTAAATTTAAAAATGGATACTCTATTTCCTCAAAAAATTAAAAATGAAACTGCCTTTTGACCCAATGATCTCACTTTTGAGAATATATCCCAAGAAACCTGAAACACTAATTTGAAAGAATATATGCACCCCTATGTTCACTGCAGCATTATTTACAATAGCTAAGATCTGGAAACAGCCCAAGTGCCCATCAGTAGATGAGAAGATATAAAAGCTGTGGGACATGTACACCATGGAGTTCTATTTGGCCTTAAAAAAGAAAGAAGTCTTACCCTTTGTGATAACATGGATGAACCTAAAGATTATTATGCTAAGTGAAATAAGCCAGTTAGAGGACAAATGCTTTATGATCTAAGATAGGTGGAATCTAATGAACAAAATAAATTTATGAACAAAACAGAAACAGAGGCATGGATACGTGGAATAGACTAACAGCTGTCAGAGGGGAGGGGCATTGGGGGGCTGGATCAAAGAAGGTGAAAGGATTAAACAAAAACCATATATATGTATATACACATAATATATATATAAAACACGTAGACACACACAACAGTGTAATGATAGCCAAAGGGAGAGGGAGTAGGTGGAGGTGGGCAAAGTAGGGGAATGGGGACATAAAGACACTTAGCTTGGGGTGATGGGCACATGATGAAGTATGCAGGTGATGTCTTATTGAGTTGTAACTTGAAATCTGTATGGTTTTGTAAACCAATGTCACTCCCAAAAATTCAACAAAAAAAATAAGATAAAATAAAAATGGACACTCCAATCATGGAAATCTTTCAAGTATGCTTAGAACAACTTGGGTATCTGAATCTACTCTTTCAACTATAAATTTTTGAACTCTAAATCAATTATTTCTGAAAAATACTTAATGTTTACATTGAGATGAGCTGTAAGTATCAATGCATACTGAATTTTGAAGAATTGATACAAAATGATGTAAACTAACTTGTTAATAAATTTTGAAATAATATTTTTGATAAATTATACAAAAATATATTGTTAACATTAATTTCCAATGTTCATTTTTATTTTTAAATGTAGATACTACATAGTTTAAAATTACATATTATATAGTTTAAGATTACATTTTATTTCAATTGGAAAGTGCTGACCTAAACAATCTAGTTCAGAGACGGAAATAATTCAACTAGATAAAAAGTAAGATCCATATAAGCTTTCTGTAAGAAATCCACTTATGTATAGATTAAAAGTAAGTGAATGGGGAAAGATACACTATGTAAACATTAATCATAAGGAAGCTAAAGCGGCTATATTGCTATTAGGTAAAGTAGAATTGAGGGCAAGAAATATGGCCAGGGAGAAAGAGGGGCATTTTATAGTGACAAAAAGGGTCAGTTCATTAAGAAGACATAAAATTCCTAAATGTGTATATGCCTTATAACATGAAACAAAATAAACAGAGCACACTGACTAAACTGAGAAGAAGAAATAGACTAATGCACAATTATACTTTGAAATCTCAATACTCCATTCTTAGAAACTGCTGAAACCAGTTGACAGAAAATCAGAAAGGATTTTCAGTAATACAATCAACCTATTTTGCCTAACTGATATTGCAGAGCAATCCACCCAACAATAGTAGAATACAAATTCTTTGTAAGTGCACATAATATATTTACTAAGATAAGCCATATGTTGGGCAAGAAAACAAGTCTCAGTAGACTTAATGGGATTAAAATAATAGAAAATGATGTTCTTTGACTACAATGGAATTAAACTAGAAATATCTTGAATATTCCCAAATATCTGGAAATTAAATAACACATTTATAAATAACTCATTGATCAAAGAAGAAATAACAAGGAAAACTAGAAATTATTTGAATGAACAATAAAATATAATACATTAAAATTCATGAGCTACAGCTAAAGCAGTCTATGGAGGAAATTTTATTTGGACATTTTATTTCATTATTTTGAATTGGGTTCAAAGATTTTTTAATGATAGACTAAAAATACAAATAGTACATTTTACTAACTTTATTTTGCATTGGGTTTGAAGATTTTTTAAATGATAGATACTTAAGTGACAGTTGTGGGTATTAGAGAGAAGAATTGGTCAACCACTGTGGAATAGTCTAATTTATTCATGAACTCATCTACTTTGGAAGGTTCTGATAGCCCCAATGTTAAAAGTACTTTTAAAGATATATGTATATTTTTAATCCTCATTTGAGGACATATTTTTATTGATTTTTAGAGGAAAGGTGTATAGCATAGTGGTTAAACATTTACATAATTTGCAAAGTGATCACCCCAATAAATTTACTACCCATCTGACACCATATAATATTATTGACAATATTCCCTATGCTGTACTGTACATTCCTATGACTATTTTGTAACTACCAATTTGCACTTCTTAATCCCTTCACTTTTTCACCTATCCATTCAACCCCCTTTCCATCTGGCAACCATCAGTTTGTGCACAATGTCTATGAGTCTGTTTCTCTTTTGCTTGTTCATTTATTTTGTCTTTAGACTCCACATATAAGTGAAATCATATGGTATTTGTCATTCTCTGTGTCACTTATTTCACTTAGCATAATACCCTTCTGGAGAGAAATTTATAGTATTAAATGTTTATATTAGGAAAGAAGAAAAGGAAAAAAACTAATCACTTAATAAGTTTCTACCTCAAGAAGCTAGCAAATAAGAGCAAATTAAACACAAAGTTCAAATGCTATAGTTAAATTAAGAGCAAAAGTCAATGAAAGTTTATTAGTATACAATAAAAAATTCAATAAGATCAAAGATAATTCCTTGAAAAGATGAATAAAATTGATAAATTTTTAGGAGGAGGAAAGATAAAACAAAAATTTCAATATCAGGAATGAGAGAACATTATTACAGATCCTTCAGACAATAAAAAAGTAGTAAGGAAATGTTTTAGACAACTCTATGCCAAATTAAGAAGTTCAAAATACAGAGTTTATTGAATCAATTTAAGATAGAGCAAGAAGTCTAAGGAAAGAGGTGGTTTAGACGAACACTCTAGGAGAGTTTGCAAGCACACTATGCACACCCTACACTGAGCAGTGGTCACATGTCTTGCTTTTCTCTGCCTCATAACCCTCTTTGCTGATTGTGTGGCTTTAAAGACTAAAGTGATCTTGAACAGGGGGGCTCAGTAATGTGTTATCCGGGGCCAACACATTGCAAGTATACCCAGCATAGTTGTAACTCTTTGTTGGTCTAATGAGCAGCTATAAATTTTACTTGTATTTCTTGGGCAAAAGGTGAATGATGTCAAAATGAGTATTACCCATGGTGGTCAATTTAAGGCCTCACGCATGAGTGCTTCTATGCCTCGGGCATAGTCAGTGCACCACGAATATTCAGTCCTCCCATCACCTTTCCGTCCTGTTCTCTCTTCCTCCTCTTTCTCCCACAACATTAATAATAATAACAACAATAATAATAGCCTCTCATTGAAGGCCTTCGTGTTGGTGTAAGGCAGGGATGCTTTATGTAAATTATTTCTGTAATCCACACAGGAGTTCTAGAAAGAAAGTATTATTTTCCATATGTTACAGTTGAGGTATTAGAGTCTCACTGGTGTGACTTGCTCTGAGCAGAGCCTTTGCTGACTTTGATCTTGTTCCTAAGCAGAAAGGTGGAGGACAGATACCTTTGAGAATGTACATTTATATCTTGGGGAAAAAAATGGCTTTACCTGTTTTTGTGCCAGTTTTTGATCCTCTTTCTGTTTAAATAAAGTCCAACGAGTATGAGAAGAATCAGCATTATCAGAAATGTTACCAAAGCTGTAACCACTATGATGACTGTCACACTGACGGGCTCAGCAACTGAAATACAGATGTCCCCCAATCAGTTTCATGAAGAGAGTGCCCCACATTCACTTCTTGCTCAGTGGATCCCGAATCATAATCCCTCTAACAGTATTCAGTTGCGGATCCTCCCTCTACCTCCATTGTCTCTCAAATTATGGTTAATTAGTAAGTTCCAGCCTCCATTCAAATACTATCTTACTCAGCTTACTTGTTCAGAAAGTAGATTTAAGCAAATAAATTCATTTTTTCCATGGAAGAGCAGCAGTGTAACAGTGTATAACAGAATTGAGAGTTTTGACAAAAGAGTAGTCAGGGAGGTGACCCATGGAGGTTAGATGAGACTGAAGCTGGTACCTGGGAAGCATGAAAGAATCAAGGGGCCAGAGGTGTCTATGAGGCTGAAGAGTCTGTGTAAATAGAGATAAAGTATAAAGTTGAAAGAATAGAAGATTGTCCTCAAAAAGCGAGACATTGGGGTTTAACGTTTTATAACCGAAATATGTTCACTTTTGGATCAGGCCCAAGGTCTGACAGTGGCCGGGGTGATGGAAGTGCGGTGGGTCTCTTCACTTTCCCTACTCCTGGGACACTCGGTGCCTTTCCTTTGCCATTCCTACTGGACAACTTCTCCTCTCTCTTCAGCAATCAGGTGCAATATTATCTCAAAGAAGCCTTTGTTGAGAAAAAGGGCCTAAAATACAGAAATAAGGCAAAAACAGATTCTATGTCTTTTTACTATCATGCTAAAATATTATCCATAAATTTATGTAAGGATCATCTGATATAGCGAAGTAAAACTTTATTGTAGTGTCATTGACCTTTAGAACATTAACTTAGCAGCCTCATCTTAGGATGGAATTTTTCTCTGATTTTGAACCAGCCTTGTTGTCCACTCTCTCACTTAAGAGTTAAGTAAGATTATGGCACCCGGTCTCTATGTATTTTTATGAGAATTACGTTTTTGACATTTTGAAAACTGCCGTTTCACTTTTTCTCTTTCTCTTTCTAAAATCTTTCTCTCCTTTTTGTTTTCATGGCATCCTGGGCTTACTCCATACATTGTATTATATCTGAATTTTATTCATTCAAAGAAAATGTACTGAGTTCCTGTCAGGCACCACCTGCAGTGACAGGTGTTAGTGAAACTGCTGAACAAGGCAGGCATGGTCTAGCCTTCAAAGGTTTTTCTTTTGCACAGTCTTTTCCTCCTGCTAAATGTCTGTATCATAAGTATAGACTATGTCTTAGCCATGATGACATTCTCAGTGTTAAGCATTGTGCTGGCCCACAAAAGTTGCTCAATAAATATTTGTTGGATAAATGTGTGTATGAATGTGTAATGGTGGAAATGTGGCATCATGGAGCTGAGATGCTAGTGTGTTAGAGGATAAGTAGTAGTTACCCAGATGGAGAATGGAGAGAATAATTGTACCACAGAAATGGGGTACAATGCTCTGGAGACACACTGAGTTATGCAGCCATATTCAATTGGAAATCTAAGTGTTTGAGTTTAAGTCAGATGTGGGGCAATTCTAGGTGAAGACAAGTCCAGAAACGGCCACAAAAGCAGGTGGAGAAAAGTGGAATCAAAGTGAAAACCTATGTGATTTGCTCTCTCTGTAGCTCCCGAACTTGAAGCCAGCTAATGTCCCTTTCTCTGAAATTAGTTGTGGGCTAAAGACTGAGAACTTGAATTTGATGAGTTTAGTGCTCAGCTCCGGCTCGTTTGGATGGACAAATTGCCTTAGAGAAGCCTTATTCCGTGTTTACATGTCAGTTTCCTCTGACTTTCTCTTTGGAATGGATGCAGATATTGTATTGAGAGATACACATTATTGTCATTGCACTTTCATTTTAGCCTCATGTTAACAGCTATGGTTGCTACATGAAAGGCCCTCCTTTGTACAGCTGAGGCTTTGATGGCCCTGGACAGGCAAATTTGGAGGTAGGAGTAAAAGAAGGTTGAATTTTCCTTTATAATGAAATGAAATAATTCAATGTGTGTGTGTGTGTGTGTGTGTGTGTGTGTGTGTAATGGGAGCTGTAAGACAGTTCAGAATGGAAGGGATGAAGCAATAAAGGGAGAGTGTGGATAGAGAAGAGGGAGACTGGAGCAGGATTGTGGTGTGACCCCACTGCGTCACACTCTCAAATTTTAAATAAATGATACAGTGATACCTTGGTTTTTCGAACGTCTACATTGACAAACATTTAGGTTTATGAATGCTGCAAACCCGAAGTAAATGCTTCAGTTTTCAAACACACCTCGGAAGTCACACATGCCACACAGCTTCAACTGAGGACAGGATTCTGAGGCCCACCTGTTGGCTGTGAACCCCTCGGTTTTCCAACATTTCAGAATGCGACCCGTCTTCCAGAATGGATTCCATTCGAAAACCGAGGTACCACTGTACTAAGAAGAAAGTCAGAATGGCATGTTCCAGTCAGAGGCAGCAACAAATGAAAAGGCCAGATGTAAGAAAAATCTTGGTGCCTTTGAGGACCTGGTCAACGCCAGTGTGGCCAGGGCTCAGTGAGAAAGAGGGAGATAAACAAGAGTGAAGTTTGCTAGCTAGAGAGAGGGGAAATTACATGGGTCTTCACTTTGTCTTCACTTTTCTCCACTTGCTATCATGGCCATTTCTGGACTTGTCATCACCTAGAATCGCCCCACCTCTGACACAAATTCAAACTTTTAGATTTCCACTATGACTGTGGCTACACAAGTCAGTTACTCTTCTCTTCTTGGAAATAAAATACCAGCAATAAAAGAGAACCAAATATAGAACCTGCAAACACCAGACTTTAAAGCAGGTGCAAAGGTTGCTGAAAGCAGATATGGCCCTGCTGGGTGTGGCTCAGTGGTTGAGCTTCTATCTAGGATCCAGGCGATCAGGGTTCGATTCTTGGTCAGGGCACATGCCCGGGTTATGGGCTCGATCAGTGACTCTCATCATTGATGTTTCTGTCTCTCTCTCTCTCCCTCTCCTTGCCTCTCTTTGAGATCAATAAAGATATACTTAAAAAAAAATAAAAAAAAATAAAAGCAGCTATGATCACATAGACACTATGTGGGAGAAAAATGAAGAGAGGTGTGGGGAATGGTGAGAAGACCATGTGATAGCAAGTGTCAGAAAGTACTGGCAAAAATGTCCTTACTGCAGAGATGGACCTACATAGCAGATCAAAAGCTACATGCTTATTTGTAACAAATGGTGCAGGAACCGAGGTTGGCATCCTAGATATTTTTGTTTAGAAAGAAGCAGGGGGCATTGGATATGATGCAGATCTTCACACACAGGAGCCATATTTGTAGGAAGAAGCCTGTCTCTGTGGCAGCAGTTGACTGTGAGAATCAGCTACACTGGAAGATACACTAGCCTCCCAGCCTCACAAGAAATTTGTGGAAATAGCTGGCCCAGGAAAATCCAGTGGATGTAATAATGAGTAATACAATAGGCTGGCATAGCAGCAGCACACAGATTATACATGGAAAAATGAGGAAAAAGATAATCATGATTCACTGGAAAAATGCTGCCAGAGAAGAGATAAATATTCTAGCCAAACATTTAGCCATGAATTTTAAAAATATTGATGAACAGTAGCCTCTGTGAAGAAATACCACAAAGCAGAAATACAAACATCCAAGAAAATAGTGGCATGACAACAGGGCCTGGCAAGAAATCAGGAAAGAGGTGGAATATACAGTATACGCAGCAAGATATAACGAAATCAGAACTGCATGTCAACAGGAAGTTGATCTTGTTTAGGCTCATAGTATTTTTGCAACAGGTCAAAAGGCTGAGGAGAAACGTTGTAAAATGAGAAGCAGGAGAGATTGACCTAGTGGAGGACTAGTAAGGAGAAAGTCTGTGTTTTTTGTGGAAGAGTGCTAAGGTTTGAATGTGTCCCCTCAAAATTCATATTTTGAAATCCAAATGCCCAATGTGAGATCTTAAGCTCATGAATGGGATTAGTGTCCTTATAAAAGAGACTACCCCTTATCCCCCTCAAGCTCCCTAGCTCCTTCTAGCATGTGAGGACATGAGGAGAGTTTGAGTGTCTCAACCTGAAAGAAGACCTTTACCAGTATCAACTGTGCTGACACCCTGATCTTGAACTTCTAGCTTTCAGAACTGTGAGAAATAAATTTTTGTTATTTATAAGTCATCTAGTTTGTGGTATGTTTTTACACCAGCTTGAATGGCCTAAGACAAGAAGGTCCAATTCCATGGAAAGGTTAAGTAGGTGGAGACTGGAACATTTGTCAGGAAAGGATGGGAGAAGGCAGGAAAAAAGGAGGAAAGTTGGGTCCTGGCAGCAAGACTGGTGTGGGTGTGATGAAGAGACTGAACCAAGCCTATGTGCTTAGAGCTGCCACCATCATGGAGTGTGAGCGTCAAACCCATTTTGTGGGCAAAGTGAGGGGAGAGAGAGCACTGACCTGCTGTGGACAAACGTTCTTCCTTTCTCTGATTCAGGACTGGGTTCCAGACAGAACATGTCAGATTCTTCTGAGAAGGTTCTCTGAGGAGCAGTGATGTTGTTACATGGAACAAGCCACCTTTGTCCTGGGTATGAGTCTCAGACTCAGCTGGAATTTCTGCTCCCTCAGAGTCCATCCATTGGACCTTCGGCTGAGGGAACCAGCCCTCTGATGTGCACACTACTTGCATTTGTTTGGACTTAGTGACTTCCACATGGAACTGAGGATGTGAGCCAAGAACTGGGAAGTGGAAGAGAGAGAAGTCAGATCCTAAGCTCATTTTCCTGCACACATATCCCTCCCCTGCTTCAGGAGAGTTTTTGCTGCTGACTAGACCTCTGTGCAGAACAGGAAACTGAGGCTCTGAAGAAGTCCTGACAACAAAAGATGGGGACCTAGCTTCTTAGGAGAGAGAGGTGCAACGCAATCCAACACCAATGGCCCTGCCTATTTCTTGACGCCCACTATGAGTCTCTTGATTATCTTTATTCAGCCCCAAGCAGTGCTCTATGGAGTAATGGGGTGAGTAGAGTAATGGCCATCACCCTTTCTCCTGTGACTTCTTCATATTTCCCAGGAAAATTGCATCAGAGGAAGGAACCCATCCCAGAATAAACTCACCCCCGTAGGGTGTTAAGGGGATAAATGTGGGCCATTACCTGCCACTTTGAGCTCAATCATTGTATCACTGTAGAAGGAGCCATACCGGAACCCACAGCGATACTGCCCATTGTCAGAGGGTCGGACATTGAGGATTCTCAGGACCACCATCCCTTTATACATGGCGTTTTTCATAAGCTCTGTCCTCCCAGAATACTCCTCCATGGCTTCATAAGGCCTGTCCCTCCCATCCTCATACAGGTGCACCACCTGGGAGGGTAGGGATCGAATCCAGCTTATTTTCATATTTTTAATACTTTGACGAGGCAAGAGGAAACAGGGCAGCTCAGCTTCACCCCCCAGCAGGGCCACCACCGGTTCATGGGGCCCCTGGACTTGGAATGCTCCTGAAAAGAGAGCAGAGGTAGAGTCAGGGTGGGCTGGGGGCAGGATTTTGGCAGATGAAGGGGGATTGATTACACACATGATTGGCTATTTCCATACTAACATATCCTGGGAACAAAGTGTGAAAATAGTTGCTGGATCTTGGGGGGAGGGGGTCTCTTTTCTGACCTTAACATTCACCCAGAGCTAGGAGGAAGTAGGAGATGTTGGACATAGGAAGTCTAGGCCTGGCTAAGGTGAGCCAAACAAAGACTTAGGGCACAAATTTTGAGGACACACTCACTTTCAGGGTACAGGTGCATAGTAAGCAAGATCCTGAGAGCAAGAAGCTCTTGAATATTTGGGCCCTGGGCTCCTCATTTAACTCACCCGGAGGAGAGGGACCTGAGGAATGTGACTGCAGGACATGGGGAATAGACATGCTAGCTCGTGCAGGTCAGGTCCTGAGGAGGGAGGGATCACACAGGAACTCTGATGGCTCTGGATGGATAGTTGGATAACCGTGTTGAGAAAGAACGTGGACCAGCTCAGTGGTAAAGATGTTTGAGAATCATGAATAATATTTACCATGAGCATGAGATGAGAAAATGGGAGCATATGAGCTAGTTTTTGCCAATCATATTCTAGATTATCTTGAAGCTCTCAGAACTTACGCTTCTTTATTACCACCAGGGCTCTATTATTTTCTCTCAATCTTTGCCCCACAGAAGGCATATTTGCACTCAGGTGTACACACACACACACACACACACACACACACACACACCAGCAGGCCTGGACCAGGAGATACCAGTAAAAATGCCTAGTACACTGCCTGGTACTTAGTAAGTGGAATAAAGTTAACTTCTTAACTTTCCCCAGAGTCTCATAGCATTTGTATTTTTGTCAAACTTTTCCTTCCAGCTTCCTCCCTTTTCCTTTTCCTTCCCCTTACATATCAGAGAATCAGAGCCTCACAACGATTCCTACCTGCAGCCAACATGAGCATCTGGAGGCAGAGGTAAAGTGAGAGGAAGCTGCCATGATATATTGCAGAGACTCGCTGCCTCCTAGGGTGACTGAGGCAGGGTGATCCCAAGGCATTGTGCTGATGACTCATTGGAACATGAGGAAAACACTGTAATGAGGAGAGAGAGAAAAAGAGAACTCTGAGGCTTAAGTCAAGGGGCACAAAAGAAAGGAATGTGGGAATCTCACTCCTGAGCAGGTAAGGGGCACATGACATCTATGGGAGTAAGGCGAGGGGCAGAGTAAGATTCTTGCTCCGTTTCTACAAGTTTTGGGACCCTTGATTTTTAGGAGTTTGTTAAGCACTCATGGTTCCAACTACCTTCTCCATGCTGATGGCTCATTCCCAAATGTTCATCTTCTGTACATAATGTCTGGTGATCCAGGGACAGGACCTTGCTTCTACAGGGACCAGGAGCTTAATGGCCTTCTGCCTTGGGCCGAAAGAAAAAGCAGGTTGCTTCTAGCATTTGCCGCATCACTCCCTCCCCAACCTGGCCAAGGCAGGCTTCTGATGTCCCCTTCTAGAACTTTTAAATTAGTAGTAGTAGTAAGAAAGGGGTTGTAACACATCTCAATAACCATGACAAGTTGCAAATTCCTGTGAAGTTTGCTGCCCAAGCCTCGGGGCTCAGAGATCTTGCTGCTCAGAGAGTGTCTAAGAAGAGTTGGCCGAAAGAAAGGAGGGGAAGACATTCCAAAGGCCATGTTCTCTTTAGGTGGAGGGGAAATGAGCTTTATATGTCTGGGAATGGATCCTGAGCTGGTAGAGGGATGTGGTATTTAATTGCGCAAGTTCTTAAGGACCATGGAAGCAACTGCAGAGATGGAGCACATATTACTTCTCCATGGATTAGGCAGCACTTCTCAACATTTTTAATATCATGGCAAGGAGAGAAAATGATTTTATTTGTTGGGCACACTGTAGTAAGCTGATAGGCAATATTGGCTTCATTGAAAAAAATGACATTTCTTTATATCGTGTAATTATAAAAAGAATAAAATATAATTTATTAAGAAATATGTTAAATATAAATTTAGAAGGAAGATACCTACAAATCTTAAGTTTTTATAATTTTTTAATTTGCTTGAATAAATATAGACTTTGAAAGGAAAATTCTATATGAGTTTATTTGAACCAAACTGATGATGTATGCTGGGGAGCCAGATATCAGATACTCCCTAGAATAAGTTCTACAGCTTCTTTTATTCATTTGAAACTAAGGAGGGGAAGTAAGAAAGATTACATGGAGGTGAAAGAAAGCAAGGTGAGGATTGGATTACAGGTTAGTTACAAAGATTATATGCTTTCTTGACAGTGGTATGGCTTATTTCAAAGGTGTGTTAGCCACATTAACACATTTTGAAAAATATTCATTATTTTGAATAAATATAGATTTTTTATTTCCAATTGTATACTTGAAATGACTGCAGATAATTATCAACGTGCAATTATGATTATTAATGATGATCTCTTCAATTTCTTCATAGTCACCATTGGTGAGATATTTCAGTTGCATAAGTAGGTAATAAAAATTTTAAAATCTTTTCATTCCCTTTCTCTTATTTTTTAAACATTTTTGTATTGATTTTTAGAGAGAGGAAGAGAGAGAAAGAAGAATCGATATGAGAGAGAAACACTGATCAGCTGCCTCGAGCAAGCCCTCCACCAGGGATCAAGCCCACAATCTGGGCATGTGCCCCGACCTGGAATCAAACAGGCACCCCCCAGTGCACAGGACAACACCCAACCAGAGGAACCACACCTGCAAGAGCACTGCCATTCTCTGAAACTGCATTTAAAGAAACTAAAATCTCTGTTTTCTTCCTTCCTTCCTTCCTTCCTTCCTTCCTTCCTTCCTTCCTTCCTTCCTTCCTTCCTTCCTTCCTTCCTTCCTTCCTTCCTTCCTTCCTTCCTTCCTTCCTTCCTTCTCTCTCTCTCCTCCCTCCCTCCCTCCCTCCCTCCCTCCCTCCCTCCCTCCCTCCCTCCCTCCCTCCCTCCCTCCCTCCCTCCCTCCCTCCCTTTCTTTTCCTTTCTTTTTTTTTTTTACAAATGTAATGTGGAAATTTCTTGTAAAAGCTTGAATGGATTGAAAATCCAATTGAATTATTTTTCACCCAATGTTTCAAAATAAGGAGTTTTACTCTGCAGACTGCCTGTGACATTAACATCATCACTTCGCAGTTACTTTGCACATATCAACTACAAATTGACAAAAACTATCTGCTGTCAGTGAGGACAGTCTGGGTGCTGCTGCTCTGAGCTCCTGCAGGGGCCCCTGCCTGGCCTCTTTGTCCCTCCAGCCCACTCCTGGTGGGGCCGCAGTTGGGCTCCTTGAGCACCTGCATTTTGAACTGTTTCTGGTGCTCTCTGGGTCCTTTTCCTGAAGAGCAGCAGCATTCGGTGCAGTTGGCTGAAGGCTAAATCTAGGTAGTTGATCAGGCAGAGTGTGCAGTTGCTGCCACCGAACAGAGGTTGCCAGAAGTTGCTTTTCCCATTTGCTGCTCCTCTTGCAAAGCCATCCGAAGGACCCAACTGGTGGGAAAATTAATATAAGATGTGTTTAAGGAGGAAACATGAAGTCCTACTAGTATCTGTACTGTTACTTTTTACTTTCAACTAAGTGGGGGTCCGTTTCCAAATCTCTTGAAAGTGTAGGAGATGACAGGTTAGGGACAAAATTTTATGGCAACTGTGTCACTTGGGCAAGAAAAACTTCTCTGGTGCCCCACCCAGATCAGAGCCGGCTCCCCACTAACGGCAGGGAGAGGACACTGTGGAAACCTAAGGCAGAGACCTAAGAAGCTGTTGAGACAACTGATAGAGGAATGTGGAGAGGATCTTAGCAAAGAGCTTGGTGCTATTAGTGCTAAGCTCTCCACATAGGTAACTCGACAAAAGCATCTTTATAAACATTTGTTGCAAAATTAAAAAGTCCGTGGCAATTTCTCCAATTGTGCCTTTGTACTTCTACATTGCACGCATTATATTTATGGTTGAACCCAAAGGAAATGATGTTGAAAAAGGAAAGCAGGAACAAAGCGTTGTTCTTTAAAGTGTGTTAGCCGCAGGAGGAGCTGGCCGTGACGTGGCAGTTTGGTTTTCTGTCAGGCAGCTCTCAAGCAGCAGAGCAAGCGGCCTTGGTTAGGGTCTCACTTCCTAAGGGCAGGGACTTGGAGTACTTTGCCAGCTGTCAATCACACTTTGCTGGATCAGTCTGCTGCTTGCGGTAAATCCCTTCAGGATTTCCTCGGGTCCACCTTGGCTACTTCCTCAGGCTGCCCTGAGATCACCAGCTAGCGATTTCATTTCAGTCTCCCTCCACTCCTTCAGGATTTGTAACTTTTTTCTCAAAGTGAGAACACTGACTCTTGATCCTTAACATGTTTGTATATAATTAGATCAACCCTCCTGTATGAAGCCAATTTCTCACCCCTGTCTCTGCCCCTTCTCCTGCATGAATGCCCTCCCCATCCCTCTCCAGTACTATGCTGGGCATTCTCTCCATAGGGTTGCTTCTTTACCTTGTCTGGGCTCTGGCATGTTCTGCCCCTTTCCTCACTGTGCTCTGGCTCTGACGTTCATCTGAAAGCTCCCTCCACCCATGGACTTCCACCTCCCCCGGGTCAGGCTGCTCCATGGGTTGGCTTCCCTTCACTGCTTGGGCTCTGACCCCTTGCTGTGGGCCACCTCAGTTCCCCTTCGACACCCTGTCCCCACTGACTGCCAGCACAGATAGGACTTTGCTCTGCTTTCCCCAAACACTTTAACACTGGGTTGTTCAGGAAGACAAGGGAAGAGCAAGAAATAGAAAGAGAAAAAAGGAATAGGAGAGGAGGGAATGGCTATCCTTTGCTTTTTAAAATGAAAGAAAGACAACTTTGAGAGATGGAATGGGAAATAAGCCTCTCCAACAAACTTTAAGAAAGAGTCCATGTGGGGTCTGCGGGTATGAACATTTATCTTGTTAACACTACTCCTACCTGAGTATCTTGTGCAGTCTTTTCACACCCTCAGGTGTATGTACACTCTATTTTGAAGACTGCTGATCTAGGCATCGTAAGTTAGTAGCAGAAAGCAAGCACCTAGAAAGAGACTTCCCACCTAGGATCCTGGCAAGCAGGCCCCCAAGATTTTTAATTACCATAATTATTTTGCCCTAACCTGTATAGTTCTACTCCCCTTTCCCTTTTTCTGTCTTCTAACATCCCACTTTCCTGTCAAGAAGCACACCTGTCTCCATCCACACCTCCTCTTCGCTGTAGAAGCTTTCACAGAACACTAACAGGGTCCTTGTTTCAAACTGCCTCTTCCTCCAGCTTGGGGACTGACTCCCTCCTCAGGCAGGGGCTCCAGTCTTACCTTTGCCTCTGCAGTGTGACTGAGTCTCTCATGATCTGTGGTTACTCTGGTTGTAGATTTTTGTCTCAGGAGTTTGGGGCTGAGAGCTGGAGGTGGTCTGGGTTAGAGGAAGGATATCTGGAGGTGCTGAAAGGAGAGGAACTTCGTGAGACTGAGGCACAGTCTCCGACAGACTTTGGACTTGGGCTGGGACTGTATGTGAGGCATACGTAGGGTGGAAACAAGTGCTAAGTTTCACAAAGCAATATTATGAGCATTTTTTCCCATCTCATTTGGAATATGACACTGATAATCAGACATTATCTTGGTAAATGTCCTAAACCTAAAGAGCAGGTAACTAGGAAAATTGTTTGCCTATAAATTAATGATTAACATCAGCAACTGAATCTGAAAGCTGTCTGGCAATCACACTAGTTACTTTGAACATGTTCCACATTCACTTTCATACATTGCTTTCTTCTAAAACCTCCTACCTCACTCTGCTGGCCTTCTCAGCTGCCTCATTTTATTGACCAAAAGACACCATTAAATGGAAACCTTTCATCTCCTCTACATCAAATCTACATACACATACCCACTCCACCCAAACAAAGCCCAACATCATCTGTCTGAAATTTCTCCTTTCCTGTTGTAAAGTAGAAAGTAGCTTTTTATCTCCATGTCCTAGGACTTGTTTTCATTTTGTGAACTCATAATTTGTGTATTGAATTCTGTTCTGCTTGAACTCTCTAGAGATGTTTCTATTTCCTACATGTTATGCTGACTGATACACTCAAGTCTCAGTTTTCTCATCTGTTAAACGGGTTTAGTAATAATGCCTAAAACGTCTGGGAAAGATGGGCCCTGTCTTGAGTCCCACATTTTAGAGGCCTCACATATCATAAATACATACAAAATGCATTTATTAAAGGAAATGCAAACAATACTATCACTTGGTAATCAATGCTCAGTACATGTACCACCAAACATCCACTCTCATAATTAACACTATTCAGGCCCCAGGGAAACATTACCTCCATATTTTTGTCCTATATCCTTAGAACAAAACTGTATCTGAATGCAGTAAAAGTACGTGGTTTGTATTGTGGTGTTTTGGGGTTCTTTTGTGTGTGTGTGCCAATTTCAAATATAGTTTGACTTAAGACATTGGTTTTCCACTTACAATGCAGTGCATAGAAAGTGCAAGGTTGTTTCCTTTCCATCTACACATATTCCATATTCAAGTATCGAGGATGCCAGTTACTTACCATATCAGCTCACCCTTAGAAGTGCCATGGAATTTGCTACAAATCTGGGTTCTCAATGTTTTTAAGGAACAAAAACAAAGTGTATGTTCAGGTTGCCTTGATCAACCACTTCACTGGTGGGCCCAGAAGAGGAACCACCAGATGGAGGAGCTCCATCGCTAGGGAAACCCCAGGCGTTCTTCCTGGCTCACCTCCTGCACTCTGGGACAGTTTGGGAATAATAGGGTTTCAGCCTTTCTCCAGCTCTTTCTGCTGCTGTTCAAATTCTTCCTTCTCTGCAGTCTGACTCTTATCAATCCATTTGATTATTTAATTACATTTCACAAGAATATTCTGTTTATCTTCACCATTGAGCTTAACTTGAAGCTTCTCATTTTTGGCAGTTGTTTTATGTTGATTGCAAAGAATTCAAGTGAATTTTTGGAAGATACCTTGTCCCACTGTTTCTCACCTTCAGCTTTGTACTTCTCAGCTTCTTGGACCACGTGTTCCCTGCCTTCCTTGGTCAAACGGTCCTTGTGGTTAGTGATGGTAATCTTGTTCTCCTTCCTGTGCTCTTATCCACAGCAAAGACAATGAAGGTGACACTGGCATCAATATCAAGAGTGATTTCAATCTGAGGAACACCACAGAGTGCAGGTGGTATGCCTGTGGATTCAAACCTGCCAAGTAGGTTGTTATCCTTGGTTATGGTGCACCTGTCTTCATAAACCTAAATGAGCACATGGGGCTGGTGGTCAGAGTAGGTAGTGAAGGTCTGCATCTGCCTGGTAGGATTGGTAGTGTTGAGCTTGATGAATATAGTCATGACTCTGCTGGCAGTTTCAATGCCAAGAGAAAAAGGAGTAATATCCAAGGTCATCAAATCTCCAATGTTTTCTGATTTGTCTCCAGATAGGATGGATGCCTGTAAGCAACAGCCTTGTCAGGGTTAATGCTCTTATCCAGTTCCTTTCCATTGAAGAAGTCCTGTAGAAGTTTCCAAATATCGAGAATACAAGTATGCCTACCCTCTAGGACAATATCATGGATCTGGGACTTGTCTAGCTTGGCATCCTGAAGGGCTTTCTGTATAGTGTCCAGTGTGCCACAGAATAAGTGAGCATTCAATTCTTCAAATTGTGCATGGGAAATGGAGGTATAGAAGTTGGTTCTTTCATAGAGTGGCTCAATCTTAATAGTTGCCTGGGTGTTAGAAGAGAAAGTACACTTAGCACATACAGAGGCCATGGACAGTCCTCTTGTTCTCACAGATATCCTTCTTATGCTTGCCCTTGAACTCTGCCATAAAATGGTTGACCATTTTGTCATCAAAGTTCTTTCCACCTAAGTGGCTGTGTCCAGCTGTAGCCTTAACCTCAAAGATAGGATTCCTTCTTCAATATTGAGGTTTGACAATCAAAAGTGCCATCTCCTCAGTCAGAGATCAGCTCATTTCTTTCAGCTCTAACTTTTTTGTTTAAGCTATAAGCAATAGCAACAGCTCTAAGCAATAATATAGTTTACTCCTTGATTATTCTAAGATCATTGAGACTGGCAATGATTCCAGTGACGAAGAGTCATTAAAGTAAGGTGATACTGTGACCACAGCATTGGTAACAGTCTTCCCAAGGTAGGCTTCTGTGATTCTATTCATCTTTGGCAAAACCACTGATGACAGCTTTTCTAGATACAAACTTTTTGTCTGTTCTTTGTGTTCTACTTGGACCTGCCTGCATCATTCATCATCATGTAGGGTGAATGTTCCATATCAGATTGGTGGTTCTTGTTTGGGAAGATTATTGATTATTGATTCAATTTCTTTACTAGATATAGGCCTATTTAGATGGCCTATTTCTTCTTGCATGAGTTCTGATAGATTGTATCTTTTAAGGAATTGATCCATTTTTATCTTGGTAATTAAATTTGTGGTCATAGAGTTGTTCATAGTCTTTCTTCATTATCCTTTTTAATATCCATGGGATCTGCAATGATGTCTCTTATTTCATTTCTGATTTTAATAATTCGTGTCCTCTCTCTTTTTTTCTTAGTTAACTTGGCTATAGGCTTACCAATTTTATTAATCTTTCCAAGGAATATGCTTTAAGTTTCATTGTATTTCTCTATTGATTTCCTGTTTTCAATTTCATTAATTTCTTGCTCCAGTTTTCAAAAATTATATATTTTGATTGAATTTATTGGAGTTACATTGGTTAGTTAAATAAGTTTCAAGTATACAATTCTATAATATATCATCTATATATTGTATTGTGTGTTTACCACTTATAGTCTAGTCTCTTCCCATCATCATTTATTCCCCCTTTATTCTCATCTACCTGCCCCACTCCTCTTCCATCTGGTAATCACCATACTGATGTCTCTGTCTGTGAGATTTTAGTTTTGCTTAATCTCTTTACCTATTTTGCTTAGTTCCCCAAATTCCCAGCCCCTGAAAGCTGTCAGTCTGTTCTCTGTATCTATGAGTCTGTTTCTATTTTGTTTTGTTTATTTTGTTCATTAGATTCCATATCAATGAAATCATATGGTATTTGCCTTTCTCTGACTGGCTTATTTCACTTAGCGTAATACCCTCTAGGTTCATCAGTGCTGTCAGAAAGGTAAGATTTCCTTCTTTTTTATAGCTGAGTAGTATTCCATTGTGTAAATGTATCAGAGCTTTTTTATCCACTCACCTACCGATGTATACTTGGGCTGCTTCCAAATCTTGGATATTGTAAATAACGCTGCAATAATCATAGGGGCGCATATTTTTCAAATGAGTGTTTTGATTTTCTTTGGATATATCTAATTTTTATTATTTATTTTCTTCTGTTTGGACTTAATTTCCTCTTTTTTTTTTTCTAGTTTCCTAAGATAAAATCTTAGATGATTGATTTTAGATCTTTCTAGTTTGCCAATAAATGCATTCAATGCTATAAATTTCCTTCTATGCACTGTTTTTGCTGTATACTACAACTTTTGATAGATTGTGTTTTATTTTTCAGTTCAAAGTATTCTTTAAGGTTTCTTGAGATTTCTTCTTTAGCCCATATTTTATTTAAAAGTGCATTGTTTAATCTCCAAGTATTTGGGGATTTTCCAGCTATCTTTCTGTTATTATTTTTAGTTTAATTCCATTAGGCCTGAGAGCAGACATTATATGATTTTTATGCTTTTAAATTTGTTAAGGTGCATTTTATGGCCCATAATATGGTCTATCTTGGTGGATGCTCCATGTAAGCTTGAGAAAAATATGCATTCTGCTATTGTTGGGTGAAGTAGTCTGTAGACGTTCATTATATCCAATTGATTGATGATGTCATTGAATTCAACTGTGTTCTTACTGATTTTCTGTCTGCTGCATCTGTCCATTACTGATAGAGGGATGTTGAACCCTCAAAGTATAATAGTGAATGTATTCTTTTCTCCTTGCAGTAGTACCAATTTTTAACTCATGTATTTTGACACTGTGTTGTTAGATGTATACACTTTAAGGACTGTTATGTCTTCTTAGAGAATTGACTCCTTTATTATTATGCAATGCCCCTATTTATCCCTGATAACATTTCTGTCAGTCTTCTCTGTGTGAAATTAACATAGCGACTCCCACTTTCTTTTGGTTAGTGTTAGCATAGTAAGGTGTTTTTTTCTTCTGGGTTCTTTCAGGAATTTTTGTTTATCTTTCATTTTTTGTAGTTTCAAAATGATAGGCCTAAGTGTAGTATTTTGTTATTGTCAGGGTTTTTTGTGTGTGTGTGTGTGTTTTTGTTTTTGTTTTTGTTTTATCCTGCTTGGTGTTCTCTGCTCTTCCTGGATCTGTGATTTGATGCTGACATTAATTTGGGAGAAATTCTCAGACATTATCATTTCAAATATTTCTTCTGTTCCTTTCTCCCTTTCTTTCCTTCTGGTATTTCATTACACTTATGTTTATATCTTTTGTAATTGTCCCACAGGCATTTTTCCTTTCCTCAGAAAGATTACACACTGGTAGGGAAAAAGGCACATAAAATTTTAGTCAATAAAGCAAATGGAAGAATTAAGGAATTTTCTGAATCCTTTAGAAACATACTTTCCGCTGTACTTTGATTTTGATCACCATCACTTTCCCGGGGCTTTTCCTTTAGATGAGTTCTCCTTCACTTACAGTCTGCCTCTGGTCTAAGCAGATCCAGAAAGTCCTCTTATCTCTCATCTTTACAGCTAAATGTCTTTTGAATAGGTTGTAATTGTCTGAGAAGAGATAACTCATGGGTAGAAGACTGCATTGGAATGGCTGATGCCATGTGTAAAAGTTGGCCTGGTCTAATGTGTATTTCTTAATGAATATGTACCCCACTGCTAAATGTAATCAGGACCACACAATCCACAGAGGATGGCTTAGCCAATTTGGACTCTGGCAAATCTTTAATGAAAGGTGAACGAAACTTTGTTTGGTCTGATGAGGGTGTAGACTCTAATAACTATCAGGGCTCACACTGGGCAAAGTCCATCGCAGGAGCAGTCATAGGCCGCAGTTTTATTATTAACACAGAATTTCATGGCATGGAGAACCTGTGACTTATTTTGGTCAACTGTGACTCATTAGTGGTGGATGGACAAAAAATAAAATACTATTTAGTGGGTCACCATAGTTACTATTAAAAATGAATACACACACAGACTTATAGTTTTCAACTTCAGGATATTTTCAAGGTAGCTTTCAATTGCCTAACGCAGAGTCCTAAAAAAGTAAACAGATGGCTTAGATTTCAACATGAAAAATAAAGTATAATTCAGAAAGAGAACATAAAACTTCTTAGGAAGCCTTTCCTTTCCTATACATCTTTGCAACTGAAAATCTGTGTCTGGATTCCCGTGACCCTGAACAACGATGGTGGAAGTGGGCCTTCATTTATTTCACATTGCCTTTCAGACTCCTCTTCAAATTCTGAGATGAGCGACTTCATCGTTTTTGATGGTAAAACAATGCTTCAGATGAAAACCAGAAAAGGCCTTGGCTAGGACTGTGACGCCTGTAACATACCCAGGAGCAGATTCTATATAAAGATGTGACTACAAAGAGGAAAGAGGGACATGCTGAGAGTCCCTAGCTCACAGCAGCTTAGCAGAGAAAAGGTAAGACGACCATATGGCTATTGCACCTGCCAAAGCGCAGGGGCGTTTGCTTTTTGTGTGTGAGGGCTATTAAAAACAATAACATCCCAGCATAGCTGAGTAGAAGTTCTAGCTTACTATGCTAAGAAGCTCTATCCTGCAGAAGACAAGGCTGAAGGGAAAGTTCTTTGGGGCACTTATGCGTACTTCCGAAAATCTCACACCGAAAGGAGAGGCTGCTGAGTCAGATGCCAGAGCTCGCTGCTCAAATCGAATATAACTCACCTGGAGTATCAGGAGAAACAACTGGGGCTCCTCCCTGAAAGAGCAGAGTAAGGGAAAAGCATGGCTCTTGGTCCTTCAGTGTTCAAAGAGTGATAGAGAAAGCCTGGTCTTAAAACCCTTTAACACAATTTAAAAACCTACATTTTGTGTGGCCCATTGCAGAGGCCCCTGATATTTCTTTCTCAAATTTAGATCATTCCTTTAGGTGCCCTACACTCACTTGGGGACGACAGTGGTGAGTAAAAAACACACCATCTCGAGCCTGCGTTCTGAGTCTTTCCATCTCATTGCCTGTCATGAGGAAGCTTCCTGGACATATTAAACTTTTTAAAAACTTCAATTCAGTAAAAATTAAGATTTTCCTTTTAGGTCACCATTTCTTCTGGCAGACTGAGTCTAAAGTGCACTTTATTTCCCTTTAATTTAACAGCTCCAGCAGCTTTTCCAGTTAAATCGACTGTTCATTATTGAGCCCCATTTATGAAGGGGCTGTGCGGTGCAGTTTAATGAATCCTTGGCACAAAGCTCCCTTTCAGGACTGGGAAAGAATAGGGGCTGTTCAGGCCCTGTAGGGCTGTATGTCAAAGCCAGCCCATAATGCCTGTCAGCCCAGGGCAGACATTCCCACTGATATAAGAATGTGCAAGAAATCAACTTTCACCACCGACGAGCAGATTAAGACACGATCAGGAAATGAGACTCTAGGTTTAGAACAGTGACACCTGTTTGAACAGAGCGATTTTCCCATCCGTTGATCACTGTGTGGCTGGGGAGGGGGCTGGTAGGAGCAGCCACACAGCCAAGGCATCAGAGCCTTCCAGGGTCTGCTGAGAGGGGAGGGGAGGGAAGGACCAGAAGACCATTTCTGGTGGGGGAACCATGGGGATGGGCGTTGTGCTAAGTGCTTTCCTTTCCTTTTTCTATTTCAATCCTCAGAGCAAGGATTAATCATCAAAAATATGAGGATTATCCACATATGATGGGGAGGAAACTGAGGCTCACATAATTTCATTTTTGCTTTGAGTTACACTGCTAAATTGGCCACGAAATGGCAATGATGGGACAGAACACGGGCCTGTCTGGCTCCTGGCGTCTGTCTTTTCTAGTGCTCTGAAGTGAGGCTAATTGATAGAATTGGCCCTTTGGAAACATCCAAGCTCCAGTCACTAGGAATACTTAAAAGTTTTTAATTGCATGGAATATATACTGAGTGCTTACTATGCACGATGCATATGTGATATACATTGAGGATAGAGGCAGATGAGACATGGCGTGAATGTGTGAGGAGTGTAGGTAGCTACGGTCCTGCCTTTAGTGCAAGACAAACCTGCTGCGAGTCCCAGCCCTGACAACACGTAACTTTAGTACCTTTCAGACCTTGGGAAAGTCCCTCTCTCTAAGCCTTGGCTGTGCTGCTCTTTCCCCAGCCTCCACTCCAGCCGCACAGTGATGGATGGTGGATCTGGTAACTCTGGTAATGCTCACTGCTCTTCAGAGGAAACATGGTCCAGAGGATTGCTGCAGAAAGGAGTACTAGATGCCTTTGTGTTACGTTCAAACTGCAAGATCCCTGAATTCTCGAGAGGGGTGTGTGGATGGGTTTTCTTCTGATATCATGGAGCAGATCAAGCCTGATGAGGTATAATTTTTTAAAAGGTAAATCATGACTCTCAGACAATATAAAATGAGCCACATGTAAGAGATCTTATTTAACTCATGAATTAGCTTGAGAATCACTAAGATGATGATTGGTTCAAAGAACATTTAAGAAGCCAAGTGTATCTATTAAGCATCGAAAGGATAAATTTACTGGATTAAAAAAACCCAACTAGGCTATAAATCTTTGAGATTATCTGTTTTTATATCTACTGGACAAAACTCTACCAGGTCATAAGCAACTTTACTAAATCTGGCACCTTTAATCAACAGCAAACAGAGAGAGAAATTAAATACATTTCTCTGGGCAATCCCTGGTCTTTGTTCCCCATAACATTGAAAGAATGTGGGAGCCCTCTTTCTGCTTTATTTCCAAGTTTTGAATACTTTTTCTGATAAGTCCTCTATTTTATAGACAAATAAATTTGGACCTACCTAGAGAAAGTAAATGATTTGCCCACATCATAGTGAGTTGCTGGCAACGCCAGAACTAAAACCAGATCTCCTGTCTTCCTAAAAATATTTGCTCCACTTTATTGCTGTGGAACCACATAGCAATCCTGTTTCTTCCACTAGAGACCAGAGAAGAAAAAGACTTGCACTTTTCAGATTGCAAAGATGGAAGGAACATGTATTTTCTAGGGCAGCTTTTATATTAAGATCAATTAAATGTGGAAACAAGAAAATTTGCTAATTGACCCATTTTAGTAAGATACAAAGTAAAAAGTTCACCTTGGAGTTTACTTCTTTTAAATTTTTTTTTTTTTAGTAACAGTTGACAAACAATATTATATTTGTTTTATACCTATAACATAGTGATTAGATATTTATATAACTTAAAAAGTGATCACCCCGATAAGTCTAGTACCCATTTGATACCATACATAGTTATTAAAACATTATTGACTGCATTCCTTATGCTGTACTTTACATTCTTGTGACTGTTTTTATAACTGGAAATTTATATTTCTTAACCTCTTCATCTTTTTCACTCATCCTCCCAAACCCCTTCCCATCTGGAAAACATCAATTTGTTCTCTGTTTTGTTTGTGCATTTATTTTGTTTTTTAGATCCCACATATGAGTGAAATCATACAGTATTTGCCTTTCTCTGTCTGATTTATTTCACTTACCATAATGCCCTCTAGTTCTATCCATGTTGCCACAAATGGCAAGATTTCATTCTTTTTTATGGTCAAGTAATATTCCATTGTATAAATATACCACATCTTCTTTCCCCACTCACCTATCAAGGGACACTTAGATGCTTCTGTATCTTGGCTACTGTAAATAACACAGCAATGAACATAGGGGTACATATATCTTTTTAAATTAGTGTTTTGGATTTATTTGGAAAATACCCAGAAATAGAATTGCTGGGTTGGTTATATGGTAGTTTTAATTTTTTTGAGGGCCCTCCATACTGTTTTCCATAAGGGCTGCATCAATTTACAATCCCACCAACGGTGCATGAGGGTTCCCTTTCTCTCCATCCTTGCCAACACCTGTTGTTTTTTCATTTATTGATAATAGCTATCCTGATAGATGTGAGGTGATATCTAACTGTGGTTTTAATTTGCATTTCCCTGATGATTAGTGGTGTTGAGCACCTTTTCATATGTCTGTTGGCCATCTGTATGTCCAGGGGTTTACTTCTTACTAACAGCACAGAGGTAGTTTGGTTCCTTAAATAGGGATCCCTGGAAACAGACTTTGAGATGGACAGTTGTGTGCAGACGGTTGATTGAGAGAGTCTAGACAGATCCGTCTGTAGGAAAGTGAGGAAGCCAAGACTGGGCAGAAGGAGGGGCTGGCTCACCGTGAGCCTCCACTGGTCTCATGGGAAGCTCTGGGGCTGAAATGGCCTTTCAGACTTGACTCAGATTGAAGCAAGGTGGGTCTGACCTTTGTATCCCTGCATCACCCAGCCAGTCATTGGTCTCCAGCGTGCTCGGGAGAGGATATGACCTTAGGCAAAGCAGTTTCCTTCACCTGTGGGCAATGCTTGGCGAGGGGTCAAGCTGTCAGCTGTCATCAGACAGATTCAGCTGCCGAGGAATGGATGCATCAGCCCCCGGAGGGGATCTGGGCATAGCACCGCGGTATCCACTATGTCTTGTTTTTATTACAAGGTTAACTGTAATAAAAAGATTTCAACTCAAGGGCCAACACTGATAGATTAATAGCGTCAGGAGCACTATGTTGAAAAGGGTTCTAAGCTCACCTGGGCTCAGTAGGAAGAGAGTGGGGATTGGTGAGTGATTTCTGTGGGACAGTGGGCTGTGCTCCCACACTTCTTCTTGGATTTAAGGGTGGTGCAGGGTGAGTACAGCACACAGTTTGCCTTGGACAATCCTGGTTTATGCCTGCGCTTCCAGTGTAATTATTAATAAGTAATGTTACCTTTGATCTACAAAATGTCTTCCCACAAAAGATCAATTTTATGACCATCCTAAGAAAGAAGTTCTTCTCAATCTTGCGATTCCTGTCTATTCTGAAAAGTACTCCTTTCTCTTTGCATCCTATTTGGGACAAGTGGCCTGGTATCCTCACTGCCTTTTTAAGATTTCAAAGAAGACCGTCTTTGGCAGAGAGGATTTTCTTTAGAAAGTTCTGTTCTTAGCTTAGCAACACAAAGCTCTCCTGAGGCATCGATGCCAACATCCCTGGTAACCTCCCTGAAATGGGCAAGAAGGAGGTAGAGTCTGGAGGTGTGAGGCCAAGTACAGGGTGAATAAAACAGATTGCAGATTGCAATAGTAGAAAATTATTTCGCCACATGTTAAAGCAGAACTGTGCAGATATAGACACTGTCTTGCCTAACAAAAAGCATGTTGACCCTGAAATTAAAATCAGAGACTTCGTCTGAGATCACCTATCCATTTTATAGATGAGAATAGGCCAAGGTTACATTCTAGGTACTTGTAGAGCAGGGATCAGGACCCTGGTTCCTTCAGCTTCTCAGTCTAGTATATCTTCCACTGAACCAACTTCTGCTCTCCAAGGAGAAATTAGCGGAGTCTGTAGTGGTGACAACATCATGGAGGCAGCAATTTGGACTTGGATAAAAGAGAAAATTTGCTCTCAGATCTGGAATGCCTTGGCAGAGGAGCTGGCGAGAAAATTGTTATATGCAAGAGCATGGGCATTATTTTGCCTGTGTAAACAGAGCAGAGCACCAGGTTGGGGGCCAGAGTCCTTCCTGGTGCCAGGAAAATGACAAATGCTAAAAACTGCTACCAAGAATAAGGCAGCGAGTGTGCCACATGCCATGGAGCATGAGAATAAATAAGCTCCTCTGCTCAGAAACCTCTCATGGTTCTCTCCATTTCCATAAGATGAAGTCTAGACTCTTTTGCACAGAATTGAAGGTACCCTTTCCAATCTTATCTTCCTCTACTCCCTGCCTCACACTCTGCGCAGTACTATTTAAATGACCCTGACACTGCCCTGCAGCTTTATAGTTCCATGTCCTGGCTCATAAGGACTCCCTCTAGGATTCCCTCCCCCACCCCTGCTTTTTCTGTTTATTTTAACTTATCAAAACCTCTCCTTATCCTTTATGGCCCAACTCAATGGCATCTCCATTGTGAAGCCTTCTCCAAACTTTCCGTACACAATTTACCCTCTCTTGTGTGCTCCAGTGACAGTCTGCTTGTGTCTCTATTCAAACACTGTCCTGAGGACAGGAAGCATGTCTATGCCATTTCTCCAAGCCTTGAGCACGGTGTATATAGGATATAGCAGGTGCTCCACAAACATCTGCTGAATGAATAAATAAATGACATGACTATTGGAATATGTCTATCTTCTTAGGACTTAATTATGTGAGTATTCTTGGTGCTTAGGGTGGTGCCTAATACATTGTAGGCCTCAATAGATATTTACTAAGTGATAGTGGTAGACAAGTACGGGATGATTTAAAGCTGGCTGGGCATAGGATTTAGATTTGAAGCTAAACACTGTACCAGCTGTCTGACCGTCAGTAAGCTTCTAAGCTCTGTGAGTTTAGGTGTCTTCAGTAAAATGGGGATGATATTAACGACCTGAAAGGGTTAGTGTGAAGATTAAATGAATAAATGTGAAGGTGCCAATATAAGATGCTTCCAATATAAGATGGGAACTCAGTAAGTGGAATGTTAGGGGAATGGACAGATGAATGAAGAAGTCCATGAAAAAGATAAAACGTCAAGGAAGCATGAGGAAGCGAGGGAGATACGACAGCCTGAGCTGGTGGTAACAAAGATCGGGAGGATTTTTGAGAACCACTGCTACTTAATGTGGATTTTGAAAACAGAATAGGATCCTCAGAAAGTACAACAGAATTAGTGATACCCTGGTTCTACCATATAGAAATATACTCTATTTCCTTCTGCCCCAAATGCTGTGCCCAGCAACAGTCACTTTGATAATGAGGAGAGGCCAAGTGTGATACAGCAAAACTAGCCCTAGCCAGTTTCTCAGATTCTCTATGTTTTTGAGGGGTTGAGGCAGGGGGATTGAGAGACAGGTGTGGTAGCCTACTGTTTGAAAGCTCCCCTTAACTCCTTTCCTCCTGGGTGCGGTCAGGAAGTGCTTTCCTGCCGGAAAGAACCGGCAGGTTTAATGCAATTATGCGCTGCTGGCCCTCCCCTGCTCGGCCTGTGCGAGGCAACTCCAGCTGGCCTCACACAAGAGAAAGCCACCCTCAGCTGCCCCTCAGGCCATTGTTTTAGCGCTCGGCAGAGAAGTGTTCCAGCGGCTGAGCGAGCTACTTAGCTGTTTAATTGAATGAATTCAACCTTGCATAATAGGATCTAGGTCTTTAAGCGTTTCTGTCTGCCACACCGGATATTGGGCTGAGGGCTGCTCCAGTTAGCCTGCCTTGCCGAGGCCCTGGCTCTCTCTGGTATCCGCACTTCTCTCATTTTGGTGTAAACCTCCGTGGGCTCAGAGCAGCCTTCAACTGTGTTCTGATGGAATCATTCCCCATCGACTCAACTTAAGTCTGGTGTTTCTAAGAGGAGAAAGATACCAGGTACTTGAGTGAAGTCTGAACAGAAAAGATTCCACGTAGAGGGTCTTGTGTAATTTTTCCCACTGCTAGTACAAGCACTATTTGGAAATCAGGTCTTTCAGCTCCCTCCTTGGCTCCCTCCTGGACTCATGTGCTTAGGCCTGCAGTTGACTGATCAACACGACTGAACAGGGTCTGAGTGAATTATAATGGAAGAGAAAACAATTGAAAGGCAGGTTCATCTTCTTCAACCTTGCTCTCTGCCAACCCATCCTGCACACTGATGCCAGAGTGAGATTTCTTTCTTTTTGTGTTTTATGCATAATGTACAAACACAGACGTGACATATCTTAAGTGTACAGCTCGTTGAGTTCTGACGAATGCACACACCCTGTAACCAACACGGGCCCCTTTCGGTCAATCCCTTCCCCCATAGGCAACCACTGTTCTGATTTCCAGCACCATAAATTAGTTTTCCTGGTCTAGGATTTCATACAAATGGAATCTACAGTACGTACTCCTTTATGTCTGGCTTATTGGGCCCAACATAATGTTTATGAGATTCATCCATGTTGTTGCATGGTAGTTTGTTCTTTTTTAATTACCAAATATATTCCATTCCATAATATCATGGAATAGAATTTCTAAAATAAAGAAATGACCATTCTCTGGGCTTAAAAGCCTTCAGAGTTCCCCTTGCTTATATAATAATGCCAACACTTTTGGTATCACATTCAAATACCTTCTCCTCTGGCTATGGCCTTGTCTCCAGCCAGTCCTGTCCGCGCAAACCACAGTCCATGTGAACTTCTCACTGTTCTGCTAACTGTTCTCTCTCCCACTTCTGTGTTTCTGGCTGGCCTGTGTCCTCACCTGAAATGTCCTTTGCCCCCTTTCCTCCGTAGCAGGTTCCTCCCCAGCCTTCAGGCCTGTGTGAAGCCATCTTCACCTCCCAGCCAGTTGTTCCTCTGTCCTCTGCGTTGCCACAACCCCTATCCTCGCCTCAGTTACAGACTGGATGCTGAGGTCCTTGCAAATGGGATAATGCACACCCTCTCTTGGAAGTTCTAGGATCAGAACAGTGTTGTGCTCTGTGAAGAGGATTTTAAGACAGCAAATTGAGTGTATCATTGGTTGAACTGATGAATCCGGTTGTTCAGCCTTATGTAGAACGGCTTTAACAATCCACGTGAATCAGGGTCTGTCTCATCACTGTCCTAAAATTGCCTGGAAGGAAGCGGGCAGTCGAGGCCTGTTGCCTCACTGCTGACTCCATCTCTTCAGAGATCTTGTGCTCATCTCTAGATTGCCTAGGGGGCTCTTTCTCAGACTTTCGACATCTGAGAACCTCTTAATGAGAACTCAGCACACATGCATGCCACCATTTTTTTTTTGAGATATAATTCATATATCATAAAAATCTACTTTTTCAAGTGTGTGATTCAGTGGTTTCTGGTATATTCACAATGTTGTATAACCATCACCAGTACCTAATTCCAGAACATTTTTATCACCTCAAAAAGAAATGCCACAGATTACCAATTTTAGGCAAAGAAAATAAAATCTTAAAAAATAACCATAGATTATAACAAGAGAACACAGCTTTAAAGAGTAATAAAAATCATTCCTATCAGCTGGACGGGTAAAATTTTATGCCATTTTTCAGGTTATATGCAGGTATCTAGAGCAGTATCAGATTGTTTCCGCCATAGGCCAGGTTCTATAACTAAGCAACTTTTCTTCTTACTGTCTATTTGTATTAAATTAGAAGTTCTAACTCGCAATTATGGGTTGTTGGGAATGACAGCAAATGCTTGGTGATTCTGTCGGACAGTTCTGGATATCTGAATCCAACAAGGCACCTTGCCCTTTATTGGCCCAACAGCCATCCTTCCCCCTTCTTCCTGCAAACTGAACACTGATCTGCTGAGGTGTGGGGCAGAGATCCCTCCATCTCAGTAAGTGTAGATACCTACCCAGCTCCAGGAGGTAAATTATGATTGGTCTAAACAAGTCATAATAATATCCTTTCCCATTGTAACTGAGTGGTGCAAGGGTAAGCATATAATCTAGTTTTGGCTATGAGATTTTTTTTTTCTGGGGAGGGCTTCTCTTTCTGTATAAAATCAAAGCATCCCCAGGAAAAGAAACTTTGCCCTTTTGGAACAGGGCTGTGATGTCTGGAAGTGATTCAGCCATCTTGCAACCACAAGGCACCCAGTTAAGGATAATTAATATATCAAGGAAGATGGAACATAAAAATAGAGTCTGGGCTCATTGTGGTAACAATAAACAGCTGAACTGGCAACAGAAATTGCTCACGTTAGGATGTCTCTCTTATCCGTCTCTCATCTGTCTCTATCATCTATCATCTCTTATCTATCATCTATCTATCTATCTATCTATCTATCTATCTATCTATCTATCTATCTATCTATCATCTATCTATCTATCATCTATCTATCTATCTATCTATCTATCTATCTATCTATCTATCTATCTATCTATCTATCTATCTATCTATCATCTATCTATCTATCTATCTATCATCTATCTAATCTATCATCTATCTATCTATCATCATCTATCTATCATCTATCTATCATCTATCTATCATCATCTATCTTTATCTATCATCTATCTGTCTATCATCATCTATCTCTATCATCTATCTATCTATCTATCTATCTATCTATCTATCTATCTATCTATCATCATCTATCTATCATCTATGTATCATCATCATCTATCTATCTATCTATCTATCTATCTATCTATCTATCTATCTATCTATCTATCATCTATCTATCTATCTATCTATCTATCTATCTATCTATCTATCTATCTATCTATCTATATCATGTATCTATCATCATCTACCTGTATCTATCTATCATCTATCTATCATCATCTAATCTATCTGGTTTTCTATGACCAATAGTCCAATTATAAAGATTTCTAACTCACATCCCCTCAGATATTAATTTCAGAAGCATAACACGCTTGGATATTTTAATTTGGTAGATGACACTTAATTTGGTGAAGGCACTTCCAATTCCACTTTTGGCTGCATTTGGTTCTAGCAAGTACTTTTCAGTGCTCCATTGCAGCATGTTGATGTGGTCTTGGAATATTTGTCAGTAATATGCCTTTAATTTCTTTCTTGGGTAGATGTGAATCATCGCCTGAAAGGAAAGAAAATCAAACCTTAGGTAATCAAGTTGCTTTCACCACAGTGCTATTCCTAAAATTCCTGTTACCTTACCCTCCACATACAACAATCTTGAGATTTCGTCTCTACAGTGGTTAGTCCTGGCTATTTGGGATACTGAATATGCTGCTAAGATAAGGCACTTGAGAAATATCCTTGGCGTTGTTACAATATCCTTATTAGAACTATACTGTTATTATTTCTACTAGGAACAGAGTAATTGTGAAGTAAGTGAAAAAGCTCTTGGAGAATGACTTTTTAAATTTAAATTTGTTATTAAAATAAATACTTGCACAGTTTAGAAAGGAAAATAGTGGTGCATTACAATTTTCTCCCACGTTAGCCCTATTTTTGACTCTCACTTTAAACATTTAAAAACTACTCCTTGCCCAGCTGGCGTGGCTCAGTGGTTGAGCATTGACCCATGAACCAGGAGGTCACAGTTCGATTCCAGTCAGGGCACCTGCCGGGGTTGCAGGTTGCGGGCTCGATCCCCAGTAGGGGGCGGGCAGGAGGCAGCAGATCAATGACTCTCATCATTGATGTTTCTCTCTCTCTCCCCCTCTCCCTTCCTCTCTCTGAAATCAATTAAAAAAAACAAACAAACCACAAAAAACTATTTCTTCTTTTTATTTTACCTACATGTCTGAAAATCTTATGTGGCAGACATGGAGACACACTGCTCGGAATCCTCTTCTAGAAAGAACTGTTTACCCAGCTGCTAGGAGTATGGCTGGCAGCCTTCAGGTGTTAACTTGGGCAGGTGTCCCTTCTCCTCCAAGCTGAGGCCACACTCTTCTTGAGGCGACACCATCTGTGACTGGGCAAGGCAGAGCTACAGAGGCCTGGCCACTTCTGCCTAGTGTCGTGTGCAGTAGTCCTTGAATGAGTCCTCTGTGCTCTAGAGGTCCCCCCCAGCCTTGTAGAGACTTTTGTCACATCTACAACACTGAGGCCTTCCTTGCTGGACTTGATTCCTACTTTTCCTTTCACAGGTCTTAGGTTTGCGTTGTACCTGGAAGGCTTTCCTTGGCCAATTCTGCTTTCTCTCCCTTTTACCTTTCGTAAGTGCTACCCCTCAAAAACCCACTTGTCCTGAACACTCTATTACTTACAGAGCACTGACGCCTTTTCCATCTGTGGGGTACTCCCTGCTTCCCTCTCCCAGGCCTCCCAGGGTACTTGTGGGGCAGGTTGTTCAGTGGTTCCCTGGTCAAAGTTTATTGAGAGACAACTTTATAAGATATCATATGTCTAAAAATATTGGTATTCTACCCTCAAGTTTGACTGATCATTGGGTTTGGTATAGAATGCTAGGTAGGGAATCATTTTCTTTCAGATTTTTAAGGACATTGCTCTTGGAACTTTCCAAGGTCCAGAGTTGTTAATGAGAGGTCAGATGTTCCTCTGTTTTGTTTCTCTCCCTGGAAACTTTTATTTATTCCTTGATATTCCAAACATTCATAATTATGGGCTTTGGTGTGGATCATTTTTTTTCTCTTCTCATTAAGTTTGCTAGACATTTATGGGTTCTTTCAATCTGGAGATGCTTCCAGACCCATAGAATAATGAAGAAAATAGAAAAAAGGGGATATCCAAAAATCAGGGGAGACATCATGGAAGAGAAGCACAGAGAAGTCCCCAGATGATGACTAAGAGAAGACTCGCAATAACAGTATACAGCAGGCCTAGTGACAACCCACATTTATTGAACAGGAGGATGGGGAATCCTGGAGAAGGAGGGGATGCCTCCAAGAAAGAAAAATAAATAGAAGCAATAGATTTCCTTATGTATTTAGCCCTGAATCCCTCAGTTTGTAGAATCCTTCAGTTCTACAATTAAAAAAAATATATATATTTCTTTGATAGTATTTTCTATCCAGCCAGGCATTGCTCAAATAACTGACCAATAACATTTGAGTTATAATAAAATAGTTGTTGTTTTAAGCTACTCTATTCAGGAGTTCTTTGTTATACAACTATAGGTGACCAGAATAACATCTAATATTTTAAGATGGAAAATAAGACCTAGTCTTAGTAGAATGTGGTTTGCAGGAGGAAAGGATGAAGGGAAAAAGTAACAGCAAAATACAAGAGCTACATTTTTTTGAGGTGTACTATTTGTAAGGTAACATTTTTGATGAGATCGATACTTTATAAATTGTGAAACTGAGGGATTGATTTGTTGTATCTGAGGCTTCAAACTAGTGAGTGACAGGAAATTGGTATGGGGAGAGAGGGGTGGGGGGAAGATGCCTAATTATTTCTCCCTTTAAGCATGTGCATTCCTGACATCTCTGAGGACTAAGATTGTCCTGCAGGGAATGTGATTAAAGTTACAAAGAGGAAAACAAAATAAGTAAGTCAGCTTTTGATCCTGCTGCTATATTTACCCACAAGAAAGGAGGCAGCTCTCAGGTGGGCTTTTGTCTAGGTAATGTCCTGAAATCCAAGTGTAAAAGAACAATGTGAAATCTCAATTCTCCCAAACGGTTTGGGGCGAGTTCAGCCCTTGAGCCCCCGGGGGATTCGGTTCCCAAGGAGACTAATCCCACTTGCTCAGCATTAGGTATCACTGGAGCAAAAGAGCTCTAGTTTGGAGCTCTTGGGAGAGGCCCGGTGCAGGCGGAGGCGCGGTCCTTCTGCCTCACAGGAAGTGAAACGTATTGATGTCAAAGCCACTCAAGTGAGTGAGCTCACTCCGGGTGGAGGAGGAGGGTCTGAGGGCCTGGCAGGAGCTGGCCACTGACTTGGTTGAAGCTAATTTCATCCCAGACAGAGCTCTTCCCTAAAGGAAAGGTCAAGGAAGAAAGCAATTGAGACCATGAGCTGGGGTCCATATGCACAATTTCGTTAGATAATGCAAACTTTAAGAATTTCTTTTGGTCATAGGTATAGAGCTATTTCCAGCGGTTTTCTTTGTTGCCTTTTCATCTATAGTTTCCATAAACACCATTGCTTTGATATGACCATGCCTCTGCCCAGGCTGTTCCCAGAGACATTGCTTGTTTACTTGGCACAAAGTCTTAGCTCAAATGCTACCTATCTATGCAGCCTTCCCCAAGTTCTCTCGGCTGAACTGACTGTCCTTTTGTGCCATCAACTATTTTACCTTTAATTTAATGTAATGAGAAGTATCACATTACATTATAGTGACTTGTTTGCAGGCCTGTCTTTCCACCAGAAAGGGTAGAAATCATGGCTTCTTATCTCTGAATTCATCACATTAGTATAGTGCTGAGCACATTGTTGGTGTCAATATCTTTCAGTTGAATGAATGACTGGATGGATATTTATGTGCAAGAATCAATTTTATAAATCAGGTTACAGAACTTCAAAGCCATGAAAAACTTATATTTGTACATGGAGCTTTATGGTTGACAAAGAACTTCCACTTCCATTATCTCATTGATTTTCACAATAGCCTGGTCAAATAGACTCACACTCACTATTATTCCCATTTTCCAGATGGGAACATTGAGGTCCAGAGGATTAAGTGACTTTTCTATAGTCAATTGGATAATAAAGAGTTAGATTGCTTTCTGGTCTCAATCTCTGGCTCTAATTTCATCACTCTCTCTACTATATTACACTACCTTTTTCTAAGTGTTTACAACTGGCAAGTATAGGTACTTTCATGCACTTGAAAATAGTCACTCACTTTGTTGGGGAAAGAACAATTGATGCTGATTTTATAGGGTGATGTGTTGGTAAGGAATGGATGGGGCCTAAGGAATCAAAACCAAGGACATTTGTGGAGCTCCTATTTTGTGCCAGGATCTTTCATATATAACATTTCAAAACAACTTTGAGGAGTTGAGATGATCTCCATTGTACAGATAGAAAAAGTAAAGACTCGGAGGTATTATTTGCCTGTTGTGTCATGTAATTCTCACAAGACTCTGAGAACAGTTATGACCATTCCCAGTTTTCAGGTGAGGAAACCGAGCCTTGGGAAGATGAACTGACTTATCCAAGGACACTCATCTGGCAAGCGGCAGGCCAGAATCTGAGCGCTGCCTCATCTAACTCCAAATCAACTTTGATGCTTAGAACACAAATGATCTGGAAATGTAGAGACTTTCACATATGAATCTTTTCATATGCCATTGATTTTTGAATATGATTATATTAGTGCTCAGCTAACTCTCTGGGTTTTAAGAGAGATATTTCAGACTAAAGATGTCAATGAAATGTATTGTCCCATGAAATCTGTGTCTGGGGATTTGCAAGAGCTGCTCAGTTGAAAGAAGGTAAAAAAAAAAAAAAAAAAAAAAAAAAAAAAAGAGTTAGTGCTCTTGGCTACCAGACTTTGGGCTCTATGGAATGGTCCTATCTGCAAGAGAAGGGAAGAGCTGACATCCACATCTGAAGGATATAGAGGAGAAATACAATTCAAGGATAGGCCCACACAATTTTTCTGAGTGCAAATGTCACCAAAAATGAAATAGTGCAATCATGGAGGACAAGGCCTTGTGTGTGTGATTTAAACGAAAAGTACATTATAACTGAGCCACCTTGAATTTAAAAAGCAAAGAGTTTGCTTCAGCTATGATGGTTTGGGAAGGTCCATTTCATCTCCTAAACGAAATGTTCACCTCGCCTTTCTTCTTTGGTAAGGTTGTGCCTTGTGCTCACTAATGGTTTTGCTACATCCTGAAAAATGGGGCTTAAAGAAAAGAGTTTTGAAAGAGATGGTTTATATTTCCCCCATGCAGACTCTGTCTGCACCTAAGCTACGTAAACTTATTAGAGAACACTTTATCACACAAAGAGTGTCTTCATATACGGGACCTCCTTTAATCCTCATGAACACCATGTGATAGAGGAGACACATAAGGGAAGAGAGTCACCTTTTTGTGTTTTAGAGAAATAAAGGCAAACATTCATCACAGTCTATGGGACAGTCAACAGATGAGAATTTTTCACAGGATGTTCCCTTTAAATATCACAAGTGCCCTGTGAGTTGGGCGACCTTACCTGCATTTAACATGAGTAAGCTAAGGCACAGAGAGATGGGCTGGTTTGCCCAAATCTGTCCTCATCAGAGCAAGGATTTCCACCCAAGTCACATTGATATTGAATAGGGGTGGGTCTAAGGCCAGAACCCAAGTTTTTTCTGAATCATCTACGTTTTACCATATTGTTCATTTTCTCTATCCCAGGATTGCCCAGGTGAAACTGGGTCTAAGTGAACTTCAAAGTGATTCTTGAAATGCAACAGAAGCTCCAGAAGGACAGTGTAAATGGTATGACTTGAGGATTCCAGCCCACATTTTGTCCTAAGATGCTGAGAGTTTACACACATGCAGGGCTCTTTCTCAAGCACCAGCTGGCTTAGTGGGAGCAACTCCTTTCTCCCTTGCCTCCTGCCACCTACTACTAATAAAAAACGAGCCAGGTGCTGGCCTCAGTGTACTATAAGCTGTTACTTCTGACAACCAATGGGTGGAAGAAAGAGCACCAAAGCTGAGAGTCCTGTGGAAACGCCAGTTAGAATCTTAGCACCAAGGCTAGAGCTTGAAGAGACACAAGTGTCCTTGCCCCAACTTACAGGTGAAAAAAACCAAGACCAAGAGAGACCAAAAGTTTTGTCAAGGGCGTAGAATGGCTCTGGTGTCCGGCTAGACTGGCTGTGGCTTTGGCCAGCTCCCTGAAACTCTCCGAGGCTCAGTTTCTTCATTTGTTAGATGGTGATAACAACATGTACTTCATTCGGACCGTTGTTCAAGCATTAAATGAGGCGATGTACGGACAGCGCAGGGCCGCGAGTGAAGCCGGGTCTGCGGCGGGGCCATCCCGCCCTCACCCCCGCGCGGGAGCTGGACGCGAGGAAGCGCGGGGCGCAGGGAAACGAAGGGTTAAGGCGACGAGCACGGGAAAGCCCGGAAAGCTGGGGAAGCGGACCCCTCACCCCTCCAGCCGCGCAGAGCAGGCCCCGCCCCGGCCACCGGGGCGGCCGCCGCGCCCCCTCCCTCTGCCCCCCGCCCCTACAAGATCTAATGAGCTCCCCCGGGAGGCCGCGCGGCGAGCCGGGCCCAGACCGCGGAGGCTGCGCCGCGCACCGCGAGCGCCGGGGCGGGATCCGGGCGCGGGCGGCCGGCGGCGACGCGCGGGGCGCACCGGCCGCGCTGCGGGCTGCGGCGAGACGCGGCGATGGCGGTGCAGGCGGCGCTCCTCAGCGCGCACCCCTTCGTCCCCTTCGGCTTCGGGGGCTCCCCGGACGGGCTGGGGGGCGCCTTCGGAGCCCTGGACAAGGGCTGCTGCTTCGAGGACGATGAGGCCGGGGCGCGGGCGGGAGCGCTGCTGGCGGGCGCCGAGGGCGGGGACGCGCGCGAGGCCACCCGCGACCTGCTCAGCTTTATCGACTCGGCGTCCAGCAACATCAAGCTGGCCCTGGACAAGCCGGGCAAGTCGAAGCGGAAGGTGAACCACCGCAAGTACCTGCAGAAGCAGATCAAGCGCTGCAGCGGTCTCATGGGCGCCGCGCCCCCGGGCCCGCCCTCCCCGGGCGCCGCCGACGCCCCGGCCCGGCGGGCGCTGGGCTCCCCCGGCGCTCCGGCCGCCGCCCCGGCCCACGGCAAGGCCGCCCCGCGGCGGGACGCGTCGCAGGCCGCCAGCCTGCAGAGCCGGAGCCTGGCCGCGCTCTTCGACTCGCTGCGCCACGGCCCCGGGGACGCCGACCCGGCCCGGGGCTCGGCGGCGCCCGCAGCGGGGCTCGGCGGAGCGGGCTCCGGGGGCGCCGGAGGGGACGCGGCCGGCCCCGCGGGGGGCACGGCGGCCCCGGGCGCCGGGAAGGTCCCGCTGCGCGCGCGCAACCTGCCCCCTTCCTTCTTCACGGAGCCGTCCCGCGCGAGCGGCGGCGGGGGCGGCCCCCCGGGGGCGGGCGCGGGCGCGGGCTCGTGCGCGCTGGAGAAGGGCCCCGAGGCCCTGGAGTTCCTGGAGCTGCTGGGGCCCGACTACGGCGCCGGCACCGAGGAGGGCGTCCTGCTGGCCGCGGAGCCTCTGGATGTGTTCCCCACCGGAGCCGCGGCCCTGCGGGGACCCCCGGAGCTGGAGCCCGGCCTCTTTGAGCCGCTGCCGGCGATGGTGGGAAGCCTTCTGTACCCCGAGTCCTGGAGCACCCCGGCCTGCCCCCCGACCCAGAAGTCGCCCCTGGCTGCCCCCCGCGGCGGCTCGACCTTGACCGAGCCCTTGCGCCGCCCGTACCCCGCCGCCGCGGACTCTCCCGGCGGGGAGGGCGGGCCCGGCCCCTTGGCCTCCTTCGCCCCGTTTTTCTCAGACTGTGCGCTGCCCCCGCCGCCGCCCGCCCCCCAGATGTCCTACGAGTACAGCGCGGGCTACGGCCGCGCCGCCTTCTCCAGCCTTTGGCGACCCGACGGGGCTTGGGAAGGGGCGCCGGGGGGGCCGGGGGCGCGCCGGGACTGACTCGGGGCGCCCCTCCCCCGCGTCCGAGGCTGCTGTGGGGGCTCCGGATCCCCAAGACTGAAGAGCGACTGGAAAATGCACATGGAGATGAAACGGGATTAAAGGTTTCAATTAATAAAGGAAACTTAAGAAAAAGAGACGAAGAGGAGTCGAGGGTTGTTTTAATCCCAGCCTCAGGTGGCTTAAAAAAAAAGGGCCGTTGGTAGGTTCTCCCTGGAACAGAGGAGCCCCGAAACCTAGACGGGGCTTGGGTGACGGTCGGCAAAGGTCGGTTATGTCAGCGCCCCTGCCCCGCCCGAGCCGCGCCGGGTCCCCCCCCGCCCGGGAGCCTCGCGATTCCCGCCTGTGCTGGGAAGGCCGGAGCGCAGGTACGTTGCTGATTTGGGTGGAGTTTTTTAAGAAAGACGGCTTCCCGCGCGGCCTCCTCGCCCCGCGCTGACCTCCCCGGGGCGGGCGCCGCCCCGCCGCCCCCGAAGCTCCTCTGCGCCCCTCCGCGTCTGACCCTCCCACTCCCATCCGTGCCACGGTCTACGTTCCTCCTTCTCTGCCTTGTCTTTCCTGCTCTCTGATACTTTTGCTTCTGTCGGCTTTCCCTGCAGTTCTCTCACGCAGGAGGCTGGAGTTTGGCAGCCCTGGGGTGCGTGTCTCCCCCCCCCCCCAGCGGGGCGCGCGGGGCGCTATGCCCTCTCCGCACCCGCGAGGCGCGCGGCCGCGGTCCCCGCCTCACCTCGCAGCGCGCTGGGCGGCGGGGGGACACACGCAGCGCGCCTTGAAGCACATTCAACGTGCGCACCGACGGTTTCCCTGTGCGGGGCCCTTAGAATTCTGCGCCTCCTGCGCTTTTTCTGGGTCATCTATTTGCTGCCTGGTGATTGCCCCCCCCCTTTTTAAGAGCCCTGCGCCCCCCCCCCATTCCGGCGCCCCCCTGTTCAGTCCTGCTCCCGGTCGGTGCTCCCTCCCTTCCTCTGTCCACTCTCCCCGCTGGAAGCAATGACGAAGGGGGTGAAGTTCCCCGAAGAGCAGGCTCGGGGAATGGCATCTGAAGGGCGCCCCGGAGCGAGGAGGCTGCGCTGTTCCATGAGAAGAGTCAGAGAGATGTTTTACTCGGCCCTGAAGTGGCAGAGAGGGCGCCCGGCAGGGTCGGGATGGGATGGCCAGGGGCAGGGGAGGGAAGGCTGGGTGGGAAGGGAGCAGCTGGAGAGGAAAGGGGGGCTTCCGTTCTGCAGACCCCCCGATGAAAATGCAGAGAGACCAGCACCCAGAAAACATAAGATGTTGCCTGTTGATTCGTTGCAGAGGAGATCTGCCTCTGCTCGAGGCGGCCAAGGTAGATTACAGGACTATCTGCAGGGAGAAAGTCAAAGCCTGTGTTACTGCAGAAGATTTTAAAATCCAGGTCGGTGTTTGCACAAATCAAAAGTACTGCAATACCTTCAGAAAGGAACTTGTGTGTGTGTGGGGGGGGAGGTGGGGGGGGGAGTAAATGGGTATCAAGCCACCGAATACAACTTAAAATACCACCGCTAATCACTCTTCTGAACAAAACGCTTCGTAAGAAAGCACCACAGGGAAATAGGGCGATGAGTCTTATTAAGGATGAAAATAACTTTTACAATTCCAGAAACTTGGTGTCCATAGAATTTCTTTCAAAGCGGTGAAGCTGATTAATTCCATTGTGCTAGCAGATTATTATTCAACCATCGTTTAATTTATCAAAATTACTTGGTAACGAGTACCATCCGGGATAGAGCTGCACAGTAAGCAGACAAGAACCCTGGGACAGTTCCGAAGGCTGTAGTGTCACTGCAGTGCTCCTCAACTTCCTCTTCTTTCCTTGTTTAGTAAAACAAGGCGTCCCTCTCCCGGCACCTTGCTTGCCGCGCCCTTTCATTAGTAATAATAACGCCGACACCCTGTTTCCATGTGCCAGCACCAAGCTGGTCACCAACTCATTGAGTCTCTTGACAATCCTGTGAGGTAGGTACTGTTATTATTCCCATTTGGAAAGTGAGGCTCAGACAGGTTAAATAACTTACTGAAAGCACATCGTGGGCTCAAGAGCCAGATCTACAAGTGTCCTAACACCAAGACCTGCCTATTGCTTGCAAGGCTTTGCTGTGTAGGGTTCCCGGTCCCCTGCAACTCTCTCAATCCTGCTTCCCTTTTCTAGATAGTGCTCTATCTTCTAAGTCCCACCATAGGACTTCTCAACTTTACCAGTATTGACATCTTGGGCAGGATAATTCTTTGCTGTGGGGGCTGTTCAGTGCATAGTCAAATGTTTAGCAGCGTCTCTGGCCTCTACTCACTAGATACCAATAGCACTCCCCTAGTTGGGACAATAAAAAAATAAAATAAAAAATCCCTATTTCGCCTAGAGGGTGAAATTGCTGCCAGTTGAGAACCACTATGCTAGAAGAGTATATAAGCAGCGTCAGTGAGGTGCCTGGAATGTTCACACATGATCTCCTTTCATTCTTACCAAGGCCTGTGCTCAGGTATCTTCTTTATTTTTCTATAGGTGAAAAGAAGGGCAAGGAGAGGGGCTGCATCAGTCCACTTAGTTGCATCTCATTTCTGCTAATTCACCAGCCACAGGCCAGTTACTTAGCTGTATTAAGATGCAGTCTTGCCCGGCCGGGCGTGGCTCAGCAGTTAAGCGGCGACCTAGGATCCAGGCGATCAGGGTTCGATTCCCGGTCAGGGCACATGCCTGGGTTGCGGGATGCAGCCGATCAATGATTCTCTCATCATTGATGTTTCTATCTCTCTCTCTCCCTCTCTTCTCTCTGAAATCAATAAAGATATATTTAAAAAAAAAAAAAAAGGAGCAGTCTTTCCATTGGTAAAATTGGGAAACTATCACAAATGGTTATCATGGGGAGTCGAACAGGGAACGCATAAGTTCCCACCAAGAGGGAGAGAGCAGTTCTAATCCCAGGCAGCCGAGGCTTGGCTTTGCGTCGAGGTTCCCAGCCACCCTGCTACCCAGGGCGGCAGGAATGTGTTCGGCCCTGCGTACCTCCCTATCCCGCCACCTCTCATTCCTCTTCTCCCCACGTTGCCTTCCAGTCTGAGCACGTGTGTCTGACCATGCCACTTACTTACGGGACAGTAAGTATTGCTCGTTAATAACAGTCCTGCCAAGGGCTCAATGGACTGTTGCTTCTCTTCATGTGTCATTTTCTGCTGCAGCCTGTTAGAAAGTATTTTTGTCTCTTGTTTACCCCATACTTGCCATCGACTATTCTTTTTAGGTGCAATGGTAGATATTTTTCAAGACCAGCAATGTGTTGTAATCGGCTTGTGATTGTGTCACTTTGGACGGGCGGGGCATCTTAGCCTCGTTAGTGATTATACCACATGCTGCATATTCATGATGCTCCAGCTCAGCCGGGCATCCCTTGGTGCCTGGAGTGTGTTTCAGTGTCTTCCTGCGTTCCCTAATGGTTGTCCCAAGCCTTTACTCATCTCCACTCGAGCCTCCACCCTTCCCTCTCCTCATGCGTCCTGACAGCATGGAGAACATCTGTTGAAATGCAAGCCCCCTCCATTTCCCAGCCCCACCTTCACACAGGATTTTTTGTCTCCACAGGCGGGAACTTCTCCTGCCCCGCACAGCTCAGCATCCTGCCCCTCCCACTCCTTGAGGACAAGATGCTGCTCCTTCAGTTATCCTAAGTCTCCTTTATCTCTAGGCTCACTTTTTCTCCCATCCTAGAAATAAGCCTTTAGAATGGTTTAAAAATAAGCAAGGGGGTGGATAGAAAACTGAATAATTCAACCCTATTTTCCCTTTCTAGATAGCCTATATCTTCTATTTAGAGTCGAGTCTCTCAGGAAAGGAATCCACACATTTTCCTCCATCTCACCTGCTATTTAAACCTTAACTATTTTGAGTCTTAGGGTGGCCAACTATCCCAGCTTGCCTAGGACTGTCTCAGTTTTACCACTACCAAGAAACATCCCCCAGTCCTGGGCAAACTGGGACAGTTAGGCATTTTTATTAAGTCCCTCCTGAGGGCAGGTACTGTGCCAAGCGGTGGGATATGATGATGGGAAGGATGGACCTGGAAACATGCAGCAGCCCTGCCTCAACAGAGCTAGTGGTTAGCTTCAAGCAACAGCGAGAGTGTGTGAGGAGAGTGCAGAGAGTGGCATGTGCCCTATAGAAAAGGGAGAGCCGGGCGAAACAAACATTTGCAGAAATTTGATGTGAGCCAGGGACGACACTGCCAATTCAACAGGGCACTCTTGCCCTTCGAGCCTGAATCTATCTATCTATTTCCGTTTGCCCAGGTGAAAGCCTGCTTTCATCTGGTATTTGGTCAGTGTCTCAGAACCGATCCAATGTTGGGAGACTGACTCACACAGTCCAAGTTCCCAAGTATAAACCATAAGTCCTCTTGCCAACATGCAGCAGAGACATAAACCTAAATCAGTTCTGCCTGACCAGGAGAATCCCTCGTATCTACCTACACAAAAGACACGAAAATCAGAGCAGCATGCGGTGAGCAGAAGTAGTATAACTTGCAGGAACAACTCCATAATTTGGGGACAACTGAGGCTAGGCTTCTTTTATTTGCGTAAAGTCTTAGTATCTCTACCCATAGAGTCTCCCCCTCTTCCCAGAGCCTGACAGAACCCTGGGAGCTTTTACAGTCCAAGAGACGTATGGCCCCCAAAGGGAACTCAGGCTGGTTTTGCCATTCAGGTGGGTCTAGAGCTGGCGCCTGATAAACCTGCTGCTGTCATTGTTGGTCATGCAACTCAGGATCACAGAGTGTACACACCCTGGAGCCTGCACAGCCAAGGAGATGAGTGAAACTGAAATCCAGCCTGTGCTTACTCTAGTGCTGCCAAGCAGTGCACACAAGGAAGGGGATGTTTTGTTTTTAAGATGTGCCCACAGACATGGCATAGATAGCTGTGACCCTGAGGGTCACCACAGAAAACTGGTCCTACTCAGAAGAATAGACATGCTAGTGCAGCGGCTCCCATTTGCTGAGGAGAACCCAGGTGCACTGTGGGAAGATGATCTCCTCCCTCAGGACCAGGGTCCAGGAAGGAGCACTGGGTCAGGACTGGCCCTGGCACCTGTCACCTCAGGGACCCAGCATCACCAATGTTCTCTTTTCTCTCTTTCTAAGATCTACCTGAGTCATCAGCTTTTTCTTTTAAACCCTGTCCCTGAACTATGGGTCTTATGGGCTGAATGTTTATGTCCCCCAAAATTCATATATTGAAACCCTAATCCCCAATGTGACAGCATTTGGAGGTGAGACCTTTGGGAGGTGATTAGGTCAGGAGGGTGCAGCTCTCATGAATGGGATTAGCGCCCTTATAAGAAGAAGCCAGAGAGCTAGCTCAGTCTTTCTGCCAGGTGAGGACAGAAAGAGGACAGCCATCTGCAGACCAGGAAGGGGCCCTCACCAAGAACCACCCATGCTGGCAACCTGATGTTGGATTTTCAGCCTGCAGAACTGTGAGAAATAAATGTCTCCTAAGACCCCAGTTGTGGTAATTGTTGTAGCAGCCTAAGCTGGCTAAGACAAAGGGGATCCTTACTTTTAAGGGAGGCTCCCTCGGTGTTCGCAGTTTATTTCCTATTCCTGACTGCCCTAGTCTAGGTGGCAACTTTTGTTACTAGACCATAACTCCCTACCTTCCGGTAGAGGCCACTGTGGGTGGGTCCTGCCTATTTTAGTTAGGTGGTGGAAATGTTGCAGATTACTACACCAGAGCCCCCGTTTTCTCTTCTGTCAAAGGGCAATAGTGATATCGCATGGGGTAGTGACTGCATGTAGAGGCCCAGCATTGTATAAAGACTCTTTTAAAATTAACTATTATTGTTACCATTATTGCCCAAAGAAGCCTCAGCAGATATCAGGAAAAGAGTGCCAGATTGCCTGGTCCCTCCCTCCTCTGTGTCCAGGGAAGAAGGACTGTGGATGCCCCAGGATTTTAATCTCAGGATTTAAAAGGTCAGTGGAAGCTTCGGCACTGAAAACACCCCATCCCTCCACAATGACTTGGAATCCGTGACTAACCGGCCCCTTCACCCTAGCTATTTCGAGCTGTTTGTAAGGAGCACTGGCGGAGGGAGCCTTTACTGCAGAAGACAAAACAAAACCCTGCACAAAGGGCCTGGTGGCTGGGCAGACGCGGTGCAGCTCCCAGGTCCCCCTGCAGGAGCAGGCCTGTGGGGGGTCCCAGGACGCGGAGTCCCCGGTGCCCAGCTCTGCTCACAATCCGATCTCTTAATCAATTCTGCCCATAACAACGGGATTTCAATGCGTGGCAGGGGATAGAGTGGCCCAGAGAAACTCGGGACACATTTGAACGGTAGCCCAGAACTCGGACAGAATCTGAATCACCTTGGCACAGGCCAGGGTCATGGGCTGCTGCCAGAACATCGTAAGAAAAGCCATTCTCCGCAAGGCCAGTCCACACAATGGCCTGAGGAAACAGGAAGCGCTGCAGCGTGACTCTAATTACTGTCCTCTCTGTGAGCAGGGCCAAGATTCAGCTGGGGAGGCCTTGCCAGCTCCTGTCTGTTATCACCCACCAACTGCCCAGAGCAAGTAGGAAAATGGGGAGACGACCAGAGCTACAACAGCGACCCTGGACCTGGCATTGCCACACTGCCACACTGCACTGCCTTCTGCTAGCGATGCCATTGGTAGAGTCTCTGAACCGTTCTAAGTGTTGGTGTTCCCATATGGAGAGCGGGAGTAATAATATTCCCTGTGTTCCAGGGTTAGCATGAGGATTAGAAATCATGTATATACTACCCACAATAGGCCAGACACAGAGCAGACTCCCAGGCAGTGGCCGGAGTCCTTATTTCTAAGAGTTGGATGTGATGAACTATGTTATTTACAAGCAATGGGTAAGTCAGCCAGTGGACCATTTTTGAGTATCAGTGTTATCATCTATAAGACGAGGGCCCTGGTATCTCCACACGGTGGTCATGAGAGGCACTGGAATTTAAACAGCCCCCAGCACAGTGTCTGCCACGTGCAGGCATTAGCGAGTCTGAAAATCACGTGGTTGGAGAACACAATCCTCTCTCTAGCTGTGAATTTCATCTGGAATCTGTGGAAGATCAAAGTCCTGTTGGTTAGTTAATGGTTTTCAATTCTAAGCTAATACTTGTAGCTGACTTTTAGGACAGGTTGATATAATTTCTTCTGAGTGAGATTTTCATTTCCTTTCAGCTAAGGTAAAAGTTTCAAACGGAAGAGCAAATCCATAGGCTTTTAGAACCCTTCTTACCTTGGAGAGCAGAATGGTCCTCAAGCCTGGCTGTTTCAGTATCACCTTAGGTGAGGGGAGGGCTTGAGAAACAGCCCCAACTCCAAAACAGGCCCCGCTGAAGTGGCTGGTGCAGCTGGGCCGGTTTGGGGCCCAGTGTGCAAATCTCCTCTCTGTGCCACGTGCTTCGTACAGAGGCACGGGGGGACTGGCTGCTTGTCCCGCTGTTATCACCTGTTTTGTCTTTATGTTTTTTGCCCCCTGCCTCACAAAGTTGTCAAAATGTCCAACTAGAGCATGTGAAAGGTAGGGCTAACTTGACAATGGCCAAAATCACAGGATCATATTTGATGGGAGAGAGGAATAAGGTCTTTTGTACACATTTAAAAAGAATTTAAATATTTATACTCAATGTGGCAGCAAGTGGAGAAAAATCAGTCCTTTTGGCCAATAAAAGTGTTTGATGTTGAAAAGAGGAAATTTGAAAATGTAAGTTACAGCCTTAGCCCTGTCAAAATGAGCAGGTTGCTTCTGCCCCTGAATTTTAGACTTTCCCACTATATAAAATGAGTATACCGATGACATTACTTGTTCTGCTTACCTCATTACGCCCAAGTGAGGAGCAAGGAGTTTTATAGAAAGGGAACGATTCCAGGAATCTTGAGTCCCGCATCTACCCCTAGCTTACCTTGTGACATCAGGCAAGTTAGTTTTCCATTTGGTCCCTGCAAAGAGGGACCAGTAACACCTCATGCTGGCCGCACCAGGGTGCCATGGGGACGAAAGTAGGGGGTGTTTGTGAAAGAACTTGAAAGAGCAGGAAGCCTGTATTAAATGACAATAGTACGATAGTCTCCATTTCACAGATGGTGAAACGGAGTCTGTGTGAGGCAGTGTCCCGCTGGTGTTCAGGGCCGAGCTGGGGCTCTGGCCAGGCCCTGTGTGCTCAGGGTCTCCGCCTCCCGTGGACGCCCCTCCTGCCCTGTTTAACAGCGCTGACTTCCCTTTTCTCTGGGTTGTTAATCTGCCCCGGGATGCAGGCAGGCCCAGACCCGTTCTTTGGGTGAGGCCAGGAAGAATAGGGCCATTTGTATTGCTGCTCAGATGACTGGAAAATCCTTTTATCTTGCTCCACTGAGAAGCAACTTAGAGCAGAGCCGGAGGAATACAAAGACGCAAAGCGCCATCTAGTCGTGACACCCGAGAATGACTCCATGGTCTTTTGCTGGTCGCTTCATTGGCGCAGAGGTGATAGGAATGGATTTGTTTTCTTCCTCTCTTAAACGTGTGCCTGCCCCAGCAACCACCAAATGGAGATTGTTGTGACTGTCTATCTTGTCCGCCTGTACACTGGACTTCGAAGTGACGCAGGATGAAAACCGGGAACCTCTGCAGGCCTGAACTGCTCCCACTCTTGGGTCCTGGCTTGCAGGCAGACCCGTCCACGTGGGTCAGTTTTCCGTGCTGGACTGTGAATGGAAGTGGTATGCTTTGCTTGTGGGTTGGGCCCATACAAGTTCCCTCGTGTGATCCTCCATGCTTTTTCTGCTTTTGTGGTTTGATAGAGGTATGTTGAAAGTGGAGCCAAAAGATGGAAGAAACCTGGGTCTCCAAGTCCTCATTTAGAGGAGAGCACTGGTCAGTGGAGAAAACCTCTTCTGGAATTTATGTGAGCAAGAAATAAACCTCTATCACGTTTGAGCCATGACATACCTTTGTGTTCGTGTGTTACAGAAGTTAGTCACCTTAACCGATACCGGTGTGGGTTGTGGCTAATCAGATCCTCAGCAGGAACTGGGCAGATTTACCAGGAAGCCGTGAAGCTCCATCTTTAGGGCTCCTCACTTGCACAGGCCCCTTTCCCAGGCCCAGGGTGTGCATGTGTGTATGTGGTCGGTCCCCTGGCAATGTCTTATGTTTGTTATATTTTATGAAATTTGCAAAAGTAAGATACGTATTTTTATTATTTTAAAATTACATTTATTGAGGTAACGCTGGTTAATAACATTATATAAATTTCAGTTGTACATTACAATTCAATATCTGTATACTCTTACTCCCTCGCCACCAAAAGTCTAGTTTCCTTTCATTTGACCCCTTCACCCAGTTTGCCCTCCCCTACTCTCCCTCCCCTCCAGGACCACCATTCTGTTGTCTGTCAAAAGCAAGATACTTTTAGCTCCATGCAACTGGCTGGAACATCTGTCTCCTTGCTCTCCAACGGCCGGCCATCACACTTTCCTTGGTGTTGGTTGCTATTGGAGAGGCCTTGGGAATTTTTCACATGCAGTTAACGGGAAGTTAAGTGGAGATCCATTTAGTTTGAGTTTAGTGGATGTATTTACGCTGTTTTACATCTCTTTCATGCAGAGATGTTATTGCTAGCTGTCCAGGATTCCTGGAAACCGTAAGAACGGTTTCCAGGAATCCTCATACAGTTGCTGTGTGTGGTTAAAAGAAGGTGCAGGGTCGGAGGCTGTACTGCAGTTTAACCTGTTGTAAAGTGACTGGTCCAGGAGGAATGTGAGCAGCAGAGGAGAAAGAAGGCTTGAAATGTACTTGTCATAAGGTAGTCTGTAGAAGTTTATTGTAATCCGTTAGATGCATAAAATTGTTAGCAGAGTAGTTCTTATTGATGCTTTGTGAAAATTGAATTTCCCTCTTGTCAGAAATACACTTAGTACTTTTTTTAAAGCCTATATAATTCTAAACACATCTCACACCTCCCTCCCCTTTTTGATGATGGAATAGCTTAATGGATGAAATGCTATTATAGTACTTCAACTGAACTTCCAAAAGATATTTTGGGACATTTCAATAAAGGGGAAATTACAAACTTCTGACTTGACCTCATTTTGACAAACTTAAATTTAGTTATTTTCAAACAATTGAGAGAATATATAGATAAAGGTAACAGAATATCAAACAAAAGCAATACCTAAGAGGAGGAAAACAATACCAATTATTCTGATTTCAAGAAGTGAGTAGAAAGAAACTTTTTTTCCAGATCATACCTGAGACACTGAATGTGGTGATTTGTTGCAGCAGCCATAGGACACTTACGCAGTGTAGCCAACTGGGCTGGCAGTGTTCCCACACATCCCCAGGCGACGCCGAGGCGTTGGGAGGGAGTGAGCCACCGGGTCCCCACCTGTGCACCACATTGCACCGTGGGCTCCGCCGCCTCTGGATTGCTTGAGGGCAGGGGCTGTGACTTTGCTCTAGATCAGTCCTCCCGGCCCCCGGTCCCTCCCCCTCCCCACCCACCAACTCTCTCCTGTACACTCCCCGTCCCAAAGCTGAAGCCGGTCTTCACTCTGTCCTGCTGGCTGCCTAACTGAACATGGCTTTTGCTGCGGGATCCTGGCCCACAATGACTATAGTTTTGCAACACTGGGAAGGGGAATTGAGATCTAGAATAGGAATATGGTTTCATCATGGCAAGAAAGGCTCAATGAAAATTAGTCTTATATGTTTGGACCCAAAGTGATTAAGCCATGACTCACTGTAGCCAGCTGCCCATTAAAAAGGAGGGCGGGGGATACTTTGGCGTGATTTTTTTTTTTTTTTCTCCCTCCAGGACAGTGATCTCCGTGTAGTTTTGACAGAAACAATTAAACAATTTCATTCTGGAATCCACTTCAATGAGCTTTTAATCCTCTAATTAAATCACTCTTCTGGGTTATCCCAATACATATTCTGGGATGAAATAGTCTACAAGATTTTCTTCTAATGAACCCCACTGGGACCTAATGGCAGCCTAATAGCCCCCTTAATTGGCGTGTTCTACATGGGGAGACGTAAGCCAACTGCCAAGACCAAGTGTCCTCACTCTGCTAAGAGCTTCAGCCCCCAGTTTTTGGCAGTTATTTACTCAGACAGATGGTAGACGGGCCCATCATCGCAGTGACTTGTGTACCTGCATAAAGAGGGAAAATGCATGCTCAAATCAAGAATATTAATTAACTCTCCAAAAAGTCACTTTATGAATTAATCAAATTTTGTTTCCAATATTGTAGCCACCATGATATACCTCCGGGTCACTTCGGCCCAGCTTAATTTCATAAGAGTGTGGTATCTGTGGGATACGTTAGGCTGATTCCAATACTTGGTTTTTATACTCTGTTCATTGTTTCAGGTCTACACCAGCCACTGTCAAACCACCTTTGGCCTCCGTGTTACAAGGGGTAACATGGAATCATGGAAAGAGTATAGGTTTTGAAGTGGCATTTAAATTTGCATTCCCTTCCACTAGTCGTTCTATGATGGTGGAGAAGTTCCCTCACTTTTCTAAGCTCAGTCTCCTGAGCTTTACAAAGCCTGTTATTGTGAGGATACAGTCTGCTGTGCTAGACAATACATAGTAAGTAGAAAATAGAATCGTTTCTTTACCTGTTCTCTTCTAAGTGCATGACTCATATCTCCACCGAGCATTTACTTCATTCTGCCTTGTATTATAGTCAGTTTTAAAATTGGTGTGTGTGGGCCAGGTTCTGGCAACAAGAAGACCCCCCCACACATAATGATTCAACACAATAGATGCTGATTTCTTTCCCTTTTAATAGTCTTGTTACCACCTGAGCTGTGGTCCCTAAATTCCTTTGTGAATCTACCCCGCTTGGGTCAAACTACCTAACAGTGTTGGGGGTTCCTTTCGCCCGGACTAGAGGCAGGTCTGAGCAGCCTGCCCTGTTCGCTTTTCCTGCTTTCTAACCTCTCCCATGTTGCCGTCTTTGTAGGACAGAAGCTGTATCAAGCACCAGGCCCCTCACATCATACCAGCAACCTGGGGAACTGGGAGGAGGGAGAGAGGAAGGGAGGGAGGGAAGGAGGGAGGGAGAGAGAGAGAGAGAGAGAGAGAGGAAGGGAGAGAGAGAGAGAGAGGCCCATAGAGGTATGGATGGGGCTAAGAAAGGACTTGTCTAGTCCCATCAGACACCATCTTTTTTATCCTGGTGGCCTATTTATGTCCTGAGGCCTCCTTTTTTGGCTTTTGCCCCCTTCTGGGGGCTCTTCCTCCTCTTGGGGAGTGTGACTGACGGGTTGAGGGCAAAAGCCTGCAACTACTGTGTCAATATTAACGTATTAACACTTTTGCCATGTTTCTACCCAGTGCAGGTGAGGAGCCTCTTTTGAGCTTGGACCCCCATCAAAAAATTTCTCTTTCCATTGAGAACAGCCAAGTTCACCACCCGTCCCCAGGCCCCAGTGTGCTTACAGCACAGCGTCCTCAGAGCAGAGGGAAGAAGCCTGTGGTCGCCCTGTCCTTTGAGCCCCTACAGCACTTACCCTTCTGAATTGCGGTGTCTCGGTGTAATTACATGGCTGCCTCCACCACCAGGTTGTGAGCTCCTCAAACACAGGTCTGGGCCTTATTCACCTTTCCACCCGCCCTGGCAACTTGCACAGGGTAGATCTGCGAGGAGATCTGTAAAATGGGTTCCCATTTTAGTGGGTGTGTCAGGAGACACACAGAGGGAACACAGAGCAGAAACCAGGGTCCGAATCAGCAGAAACCAAGAATCAGCAGGAGCATATAAAACAGGACGGAAAGGGCTTTGGAGGGTGTGACACAGGGCGGCTCTCACTCACCCCAGAACACTGGGTGCCAGACTCAGGGAAGGAAGAGCGACCGCAGAGCTTTCCGGACTGCAGGAGGGGAGAGGGGAGAGGGAAGAGGGTTTCTCAGCGTCAGCTCAGGAGCTGCAGCTTCCGACCCCATGGTTAGAAGGCCCTCCGTGCCTGCAGCTGGACAGGGCAAGGAAAACAAGCATTGAGCATTTGTTGGTTTCTCACCAGGTGTCAGGCTCTATTCGAGACATTCCAGCATCGTTAATTCTTAATGGCAACTTGATGAAAGAGGTATTATTATCCCCACTTTATAGATGAGTAAACTGGGTTCAGAGTGTTCGCTTTTCCAAGGGCACACAGCTAGCAGGAGGCAGACTTGAGGCTCAAATTCAGACTATTTTATTGTTTATTATACATAGACTTGTACTTATGCCCATATTTGTTTTGCATATACTATGTGTTACATGTAGTACATACAGAAGATAGTGTACTAAGCTAGTCAGCAAGACACCGTCCCTGTACTTAAAAAGCCCACAACCTAGGTGGGAATCCAGACAAGGAACCAAGAGCCAAGCACAGGGGGCCAAGGAGGCAGGCAGTGGACTAATGAGGGTGCCACACAGGTTTGAAGGAAGGTCCAGGGGTCTGGCCTTGAGGACAATGTCAAGAAAGTGATTTAAGTGAAGAACCTTGGGATGGGATCTTCTATTTTTTTCAACCTTATTTATTTTGTTTTTCATTTAAAAATGTCCCCTCATGGTCCTGTTGTGAGGATTGAGTTTGATCTGAAAATATACCTGAAAGAACCTTTCCAGTCACTCAGTTTTTTTCATGCAACTTTTGCATTTTTGATGCCTATGATGTTCTAGGACCTATGGTAGGTGCTGGAGACACTCTGGGAGCAAAGCAGGCGTAGTCCTACCCTGCCCTCTTGCAGCTGTCAGCCCAAGGGAGACACACACGTACCCAGTTATTACAGATGTATTTAACTTCACACTCTAATAGATGCTATGCATGTTCCTTACACTAAAAAGACAGATGAATGGCTGAATGGCAGTCAATAGGTTCTGGTACCCATTCCAATGTGGCCGGTGGGTTTCCCCTCATCAGCAAGGAATGCTCAGGACCAGGTGGGCGTCCTACCATTCAACTCAATTCTGATGCACCTGCTTGGTGACAGCATTGGACCCTACAGGTTAATGGCTCAGTTCTACAAAATTACCCCTCCCCCCCCCGCCTCCCCCAGTCACAAGCTCAGGCTGTCCCCTGTACCTCTAGCTGAATCGGAGCTTTCCAGGACCCCCGGCTTGGGTTCAGTTAATTTGCCTGAGTGGCTCACGGAACTCAGAGAAACATTTAACTTACTAGATTACCCATTTGTTATAAAAGGATGTAACTCAGGCGTAGCCAGATGGAAGGGATACATCAGGCAAGGTGTGGGGAAGGGCACAGAGCGTCCGTGCCCTCTCCATGTGCACTTCTCTCCCGAATCTCCACAGGCTCACTGACCCAGGGGCTCCGAACTCAGTCTGTTTGGACTTTTATGGAGGCTTTGTGACATGAGCGGGCTTGATTAAATCGTCGGCCAGTGGCAATGGACTCGACCTCCAGCTCCTTTCACTTCCGGGCGGGTCAGGGTGTGGGACTGAAATTCCAACCCTCTAAGTGCCCGGTTGGGTTCCCCTGGCCACCAGCTCCCATCGCCCAGGCGCCATCCGAAGGGAGCCTCATTGACATAACAAAAGACACCTTTAAAAGCTCTTATCATGTAAACCCCCCCAGGGGGTTTTAGGAGCTTTGTGCTGGAGACAGGACAGAGACCAAATATATATTTCTTATTGTAAATCACAATACCACGGTCAGGTATTATGAAAGGTTAGTGTGAGAGGGAGTTAACTGCAGGCGGAGGTTTCTGGAACTTCCTGAATCACTCCCAGGCGGGCAGCTGCTCTGTCTGCGAGGCAATATCTAGCCTGCAAATGTTTGCCAAATGGCACTGTGGACGGAGCCCCTTTTGAAGTCTGGTAGATTGGAAGATAAATTCTGGTTCAGTTCTGCTCTTTACTAGCTGGGTCACATTGGGCGAGGGACTTAGCCTCTCTGAGCCTCACTTAAGTAGTTTAGTGAGATTAATGGTGATGAAGAAGATGAAAACGAACATTTTTTGAAGGCTCACTGTGTGCTTTGTGCTGTCCTGAGTATATTAACTCACCTTACCAGACTGTTGTGAGGATTAATACTTCATGGCACAAAGCAGTAATCCAAAAACAGTGGCCCAGAATAGCGGTGCGATGGGGGGGGGGGGGGGGGGGCTGTTGGTGTATCGGTTTTGTGTGTAAGCAATAAAAGGTAGGTTTTCTGTGGAGGACTTGCACATGGTAATAAAGCTGTCTGGAAATTGGTTTACTTTCCATTATTACCATAAACTAGCAATTCTAAACAATGTCAGTTACAAAATATCTGTCCCCGGGCGAGGGGGGGAGGCCTTTGCTGTGGGTATTGTGGAGTTTGAACGATTTTAATATACGTACACGTGTATGCTTCATCTAGTACATTTTTTGTTACTTATCCTTTATTGAAAATTATAATTTACATGGAAGTTAATTCTCAGGTCTTTCAATTATCCAGTCAACCCTCACCTCAAGTGGACTCAGCTACACGTGAATTCATAATGGTGTGGGATGGTCTAGCTTATTTGGGGCACAGTTCCCCATGGTCCGACATATTTCTGCATTTAAGCAGAAGGAAGAGGGTCCCACGCCGACCATGCTGGCCGGTCCCGGTCCGTCATCACCCTTGGGGCACTGCCTTCTCCAGCTCCAAGCCCTCTGGGGCATCTTCCCACTGGTGCCAGCTCCACCCCTCCCAGCCTGTAAGGGACAGGCCAGACGGGGACCGCACCCCTGCACTGCGAGGCATCCTGCAGCCCCGGGCAGTGGAAGAGCCGTGTGGGAAAACCCAAGAGCTGCGACCTCGAGGGCCCAGTGTCATGAGGAGCCTGTCGCTGGCCTGACACTTGGAGGTGGACATCTACTCTCGGGGAATCCCAGTGGCTGAGGCAGGGGCCTTAAGGGCTCAGAGCCAGAACAAGCCTTCCTCAGTGAGTTGGTGCCGTGGCGAATGAGAAGCGGCCACAGGAGCAGACGCATCTAACTTTCCAGATCTCCTTGCTGCTGAAAGTTGTGAGTGGGGCTCACAGTCACCCTCTCTTTCTGATTGAGAAGCCCTTGGACCTCTAGAAAATTGGGGCAGGGCCTTAGGAAGCAAATTCTGACATGAGAGCAACTGTGTATATATATAAAAAAATGCTGTTCTGCGCACCTTGCACTGGGGGAGTAAGTAGACTTTCCCAGATTGTCCTTTAAAAAACTAGGACAAATTTATGCTTCCACAGTGTATAAAAGTGCCTATTTTCTCTCATCCGTGACAACAGTGTTGTTAAACTTTAATTATTTTGCCAAACTGATAGGGATATAAAGTGAGATCCCAATGTTGGTTTAATTTGTATTTTCTTAATTATGGGTGTAATTGAGCATATCAGAATCTACCTATTGGACATTAGCATTTCTATTGGGTTGTGTGGCTTTCCCTTATTGATTTGTAAAAGCTCCTTTTATAGTAAGGAAGTTGGTCCTTTGTCTAGCACATGAATGGCTGATATTTTCCTAAATTCTGTGTCCTTTTAGCTTCGTTTTCCTGTGCAGAAGTATAAACATGTTACGTAGTCAGATTAGCAATCTTTCCCCTCAGGGCTGCTTGGATTTATGTCATGCTCAGAAAGATGTTCCCTTACTCTAAGGTTATAAAACTATTAACCCATTTTTTCCTTTTACTTCTATGATTTTATTTCTTCAACTTTTCATGTAATTAAAAAAAAAATCTGTCTGGAATTGATTTTGGTATAAGGAGTGAAGTGAGACTTGAACTCCATTTCTTTTCTAAAACGGACAGCCAGTTATCCCAGACACCCAATGCCATTTATTGGCTGATTCCTCTTTCCCCTGCTGGTTTGAAAAGCATCGTACCAAACGGTTGTGTTCTCTCGGCCTAGGAGGCCTGGGTTTAGTCTCCAGCTCTGCCACTAATTTCTCTGGAATCTTTGCAAAGCTCTGAACTCATGGGTCTTAGTTTACTCCCCTGTAAGTGAAGGGTTGGGGGAGATGAGTCCTCTTCGAGCCTGAACACTGCACTTCGATGCCACAATTTCATGGTGATAGCAGATTCTCCTCCCTCTTGGGTCCTTTTTAACCCATTTTTGGCACGGGCTTACCTGACATCAGTGCCTGGGGGCTGCTGCCAGGGCTGTGCTTGAGTCACCTTTACTGTTACCTTTCTTCCTGAAATCATCATGTTTGAACCTTTGAAAAAACAAGCTCTCTCCTACATAAAGTCCGTGTGGCCCATGGTAGTGAGGCAGAAGGAAATAAAAGTGTCTTAGTCAGTGGTTCTTCAGTCGGGTGTCCAGGACCTTTCAGGGGAAGAGGGTTGTGAAGACAGTGACAGGAAGGTGTTATTTAAACACTCAAAGAGCTTTACAAAAGTTGGGGCCCGCAGACTAATTTGACATCAGCCTTCCTTGTTATCTGCACAAGGCACTCACATTATGTTAGTGATAGGGAGGGAAAGAACAGATATTTACTAAATTACTAGGTTCCTGACAGTAACTGATTTAATTCTCCCCGAAACCTTGACAGAGCAGCACATTTATCTCCATGTTGAAGACGTGGAAACTAAGCGGTAAGTTTCCTTAGGCCTCCTGCAAGTCAGTAGCCTTTGAACTCAAAGATTTGACCCAGGTCCACGTAACAACAGCTTTGGCCATGTACTTCCCGCACTGCAGCTCCCCGGCGGGGAAGGTCTGATGGGTAGTTAACTAGGTTCCTGACTAGTTAAAAAAGTGGGTAATGGATTTCTTGCCCTTGGTAGACAGTCATGGTACAAACCTGTAAAAGTTGTCGCTGAGCTGTTGGGCTCCTGAACCTGATGGCTTTGACCTTGGGATTAAAGGAGCTGTGATTGCACAGACTGCCCACCAGGTGGCACTGCGAGCTCACCAATGGAATCAGGCTCCCGGCGGCACCCACCTTGAGCCCACGGGTGCCTGGGGGAACTGGGCGCCAATTCATCATCCCTCCAGACGGTGGGATTTCCCTTTAAGCTTACTCTGAACTCTGTCAGCGGTGGCACAGCTGTGTTGGTTCTCTTTGGGGTTAAAGAGGGCCTGGTGTGATCCCACTCCTTTTTCTGACCTGGAGCTGGGACAGGATCTATCTCCTTGATGATTAGGTGGCCCAGGAGGGGGCTCCCGTGCTGTTGGGTGGTTGCACCCCCAGTTAAGACGGGTGGTAGATTTCAGGTGCAGGGAGGTCTTTCTGTTACTGCTTTTGCTGTGGTGCAGGCAGGAGCATCTACCAAAGGCGGACTGGAAGGTCCTGATGGGAAGGTGAGAAGTGGGTTGTAAACCGTGAGACCCCGGTGTGCTGGGGCTCCGGCAGCAGGGAGGGAGCGCGTCAGGGAAGGAGCTAGTATTTACTGAAGGCCTACTGCGTGCCAGGCACTGAGACGGAGCTTCCCCCTCTTATCTTATTTAGTTCTCACAATAACCCTGTGTTAGCTACACATATTGTCCACATTTTATAGATGAAGAAAGTAAATCTTACAAGGATAAAGGCAGGTCACAGGGCAGGTCAGCTTTGCAGACCGGACCCTATCCCAGTCCTTGCTCCAAGGACCAATCTCAAAGACCTGGGCCTAAGGGGTGCAGAGAGAACTTTAAAGTCTGTGGGTGGTGCACCCAGCACCAAACTCCCTCTTACTTCCTCAAGAATTTGGTTCCTGTAACTGTTCAAGAGACTACTTAAAAAAAAGGGGAGGGGTGCATGCAGGGTTATCACCTTTACAGATGAGAAACTGAGACTCAGAGGAGCTACGCACTTGCTCCAGGTTACAGCCAGCACTAAGCGGCTCAGCTAGGATTCCAATAAACATCTATGTGACTCAGAGCATCTGCTCTTTTGAGAAGGCGAATACGAGAACTCGGTCATTTATTCACACTCAACAAGCACTGACCAGACAGCATCTAAGCACCAGGCATAGCAGCAGCCGCTTTTATTTCAGATTAGTCTTAATAAGTATTCTTTAGTCTTCCAGGCTGGTCCTTGTATCACCCATTTTAATGCAGTGTCCTGCCGCCACAGGCAGTCAGTGAAAACTTACTGAGCAGAATGGAACAGAAGGGGACTGGTTATGTACACCAGGGGTGCTCGAAGTGGGCCAGGTCTTTGGATGCTCCAGGGGTCGTGTAACCAAGTTACTGAAACGGTTCATTCTGATGCAATGTGGCCAGCTCTTGTTGAGTGCCTAACATTTTATTCTTTTATTATTTAGTTACCTTTGGCCATACCCAGCTTGTTGCTAAAATTAGATTGTCCACTGAGATATAATGTGACACTAAAGTCTAAGTCCTGCAAAGGCAGGAGCCTGCGAGCCTCACCCTAGAGGCGGTGGAGGAGGGGAGCTGAAGCTGTAGGCGTGGGAAGGCAGCATTTTGTTTAGAATAAAGTTGTGTTGGAAATTTGGTTGTTTGGTTAACCAGCTGTGTGAACTTAGGCAGGTGACATGCCTTTCTGGATATCAATGTCTACCTCTGTGGGAGGCATTCACTGTCTCGCTCTCATCGCCAGTGTCAGCCCCTTGAGCACGTCTGAGTGCTGAGGGCTATATTTTCAGTCCCTGGTACAAGGCCTGGCTCGTAGTGAGTACTCAATAAATATTGAAAGGAGAAAAACTGTTCTTTGAAGTATGTAAGGCAAGTTCAATGATTTCATCTATATACATGGGGCAACAGATTCAGGTGGTTTGTTAAATGAGATAATTAATTTGAGATTTGCTCAAGGTTACTCACCTAAAAATGGTAGAAGCCAGGTTTCCTGAATCCTGGCCTTGTAATGTACTGGGTCTGAGTTTCCTTATCTGTGAAAATGACCTCCTAAGGGATTGCTGGGGTCCTTGTATCTCAAATATCCTCTGTGTTTAGGTCAGCCACTCATGTGGGTAGAGGAGAATGTCATCCCAGATCAGAAATAACCAGGATTAACACAGATATTTGGAAAGCTGCATTCATTCATTCACTCATTCATGCAAAAATTAATTTTTGAGCACTTGTTCTGTGCCAGACCCCATGTTATATTTTGAGAGTAAATACAAAGATAAAACACAGTCCCTGTCTCCACTGAACTTACAGCCTAGTGGAGGGTTCAGAGAGTGACAGTTATGAAGGTAGCTGGCTGGTCGCCGAGGACAGGGGAGGTAGGGGGCGCTGCTGGAGCAAGAGGGAGAGAAAGGAAGGGGTCAGAGGAGGCGCCCTGGGACACGCTTGCTGTGTGTGAGCAGAAGCCACCCAGGAGAAGGGTCGGAGAAAAGCGTCCACATAACCCTGGGACAGCACGAGCGGTTTGTATCTTCTGCTCGGCTCTGCTCTTCTTGCCTGGCAGGAGGAAGAGGGACCTGCAGCTTCTGGGGTAAAGCATGGAAACGTGCTATTGCTCCACAGACAGCTTGGTTCTGTGTGTAGCAGGGGTGATATTTTAAAAATACTCCCTGCGATGCTTCCTGTGACAGGGAAGGAGGCCAGCACATGTGCACTCGGCCACACTGTCTCCGAGCATTGCTGCTGACACGGGCCCGCTCCGAGGACTCCTATGAATAGATCCATGGCTTCGGTGTTTTGGGTTTGGGTTGCCTAGAAGCAGACCTTGAGCCAAGGAGTCCCGGGCAGTCAGTTTATTGGAAGGTGGGAGGAACATGGGGGCTGAGGGGGTGTGATGGGGAAAGAGGAGTCGGCTACGAAAGGTGGTTTGCTCACCGATTTACAGCCAATTCGTTGCACAGAAAATGCTGGCAGCCAAGCGTTCAGGAAGGGCGAAGCCCCCTGGGACCAGTATGAAGGGCCTCAGAAGTGAGCTTTGGTCCTGTAAGTATGTGATTCTCAAGGCATTTTTCAGGGGCTTTCCTTCCCCTCCTCCGAGGCCATTGCTAGAGGAAAGGCTCCGGGGCCCCTCGGCCTAGTCACCGGGGCAGCCCTCCCTTATTTCCTGTGCATTTTAGGGTTCCTCCCCAGAATTCATTTTAACAAAGGTCTCTACAGGTGAAAACAAAGACTGAAAATCTGGGTAGTAGTGATGAGGGAGTCATCAAAGTTTCGAACCAGTGGGTGAATGAAACTATAAGTGATTATTCTGTGCTCTCACTCCCACAGGCTGGCAGTGGGTGACGCAGGTGGGCGAGGCAGGGACGTGCGGATGACACCAGTGGGCGTGCGCAGGGCAGACGCGGGGAGGGCATCTGTGAGCATGGAGACAGCTTCGTGGCAGGTTTTGGTCATCCTGACGCAAGTGATAACATCTGGAACAACCACAATCGCGCTGTGTTTTAAGCCTTTCCTCCACACCTCTGGGCTGTTGCAACTTTGTGCTAAACTTCCCTCTGGTAACTATACTCCAAGCTAAAGATTCCTTTTGTCCTTTGGAAGTGCCTGTGACTGCAGGGTAGGGGCTCCAGGGGTGCACTTGTGTCTACAAGGAGCAGCGACTGAATGCAGTGCCCCAAAGCGAGGCAGTAGGGGGCTTGAGAGTCGTGCTGAAGTCTTGTTATCACCATGCGAGGAGAGCAAGCCATCCCAGGGTGGTACAGCGTTGTGTCCTTTCATTACTGCCACTGCTCCTGGGAAGTACGCTCGATGGGATACGTATACACAATTCCAAGTACCCAGTTCAAGAAGGAATGCTTTCCCCATTATTCTTAGTCAACCCAGAGAGCTTGTTCTCGGTGGGAGTCACATGAGAGTCCCTATAGCAGGCCATTGAGCTTCATTGAACAAGGCCGATGGCACACTTCTTCATGCAAACAAGCCATTCAAACCTTTAAAGAGTCCTCTGGCTTGGAGACTTGTGATAGCCACCCTGGAGACTGTCTAACTCCAGTTTTGTGCATGAACACATTTGCCTCTGCTGATGTTTTCCTCCGGCCCCTGTTAGATACGCCACACAGTAACTATTTCACATCTCGCTATGGCTCTAATAGAACCATAAAGGGAGCCTGCTCTGCTTTCTCTCTGGATGATGTGCTTTCCCTGTTTCCAAGGGAGTCAACTGCCCTGTTAACTGTATCAAAGTCCTGTAGGGGGGTGGGACTCCCTGCCTCTCTGTCTCCAGGATAATCTATCATTGCGACTCCTCCTTATGGCTCGAAAAGACTTCCAAGTTAGTAAAAATGCTCATGTTTTGAGCATTCTTATATTTTTTTGGATGCCTTTTAACTGCAGATCCGCTGCTCTACAGCTTCCACCTTTAAAGGCCTAACTGGATAGTTAGCCCTCGGGTCAGTGACCGTCCCAGTTGGCTGGTAGCCTGCTGCTGCCCCCAGTGGTGAGGTTGTCCAATTGCAGTGGCCTGGTTGAAATCTTTCCCCACTTCCCAAATCCCCTGACGCTGGAATGAATGACCTCACCACACTGGATTCCACTTTGTGCATGGTGTACAGTAACCCACACCACTAACGACACACGGTGTTAACTATGAGAAGATCTGAGAGTGACATACATGCAGAGGAGCAGCAGAGGGCACAGGACCCCCTGTGTTCCCAGAGTTGTCCAGTGAAGTCTGCTTGGCTTATAGGGCTGGTAGAAGGATGTTGTCAACTGCTTTACGCATTATAGGGAAGGCCAGGAAGGAGTGGGAGGGCACTTAGTTGTTCATGTAACAAAGAAAATAACCCTGATAAGCCTCCTGATAAGCCAGGGAGTTTGTGAACCAACATGGCTATCAGTGGAACCCTCACCTCTGTTCATTCAAACTAGCTCATCGTGAAGACCTCAGGAAATGAGCAAATGATGTTCCCTGGATTGGAAACCAAAGGTTTGTCTTTCCTAAAAGAGTCATGTTTAGATTCTGGTTCTCAGTTATAAATTTCTCCCATTGGGTGACAACTTCTAGTACATCCATATCGAAAATCCTCCCTGTTTCCTGGAGCTCTGGGGCTCAACTCTTAAACTATTTTAAACTCACTCCCTTGGGTTAACAACAAAAGACTTAAAATCAGAAGACAAGGGTTTGAGTACATGCCTGGCCATTTGCTAGCTGTGTTGTCTTGGAGAAGTCATCAATTTTTCTGAATCTGTTTTCTCATCAGTAAAATATCTAACTTTTGGGACTTCTCTAAGAGTCAAAAGAAACTATAAACGTCAATGCTCTTTCCAGACGCCAAAGAACTCTACCAGAGTTTGCTATGATTGTTATTGCTACCTGCAAAATTCTAGGGAACCGGTTGCTACATAAAGGCACTGCTTGGCTCGCCCTGAAGCAGCTGTTCAGGTTCTGTTTACCACACATGGGTGACCAGTTTACTCCAAGGAAATAGTTTACTCATTACAAATAGCACAGGGTGCCTCCCACTTAATGTAGAACACAGCCTACGCCATCCCAAGAGCCAGCCCGATGCCAGATGCCACACTATGTGTGCAATAGAGAATAGCCGGGCCTGCTGTCTTATGAAAATATAACGGCAGTTATCTGATGTGATTAAGGCTTGGGTGAACAAGCCCAATTCAATGACATGTTGTTCTGAATCCCACTACAGGCTTTCTTGGACAGCAAACTCCATTTTTTCACCTGATTGCCCTTATGAGTTTTCCTAAATTTGGCTGAGCCTTTGATTTGCTCTGGTACAGTGGGGGGAGCATGTGCTTTAGACATGGACAGACTTGGGTTCAAGTTCCAGCTTCTTCGAAAATGAATGGCCTTTGGTGAGTTACTATAACTCATTTAGCCTTGGTTTTCTCACCTATAAAGTGGGGATAGTAATATCCACTTTGTAGGGTTGCCTTGAGGAGTAAGATAATGTGTTTAAAGCATCCAGTCTAGAATCAACTGAGCTGTACATAAATGTTGACTGTGTAATAAATAACCAATGAGCTCACCTGCCAAAGGGTAGGGTCCACTCAAGCATTGTTGTTAAGTATGTTACAGCGATTTTCAAGCTTCACTGCATCTACAAAGCATCCAGTAACCCTGCTAAAATGCAAGTTCAGATTCAGTAGGTCAAGAGTGGGACTTGAGATTCTGCATTTCTAACAATCTCCCAAGTGATGCTGCTGCTACTACTCAGGGGCCATATTTTGAACAGTGACACTTTTACCCTTACATAGGACATCTAACCTATTAAGTCAGTAAGGCCCGCCCCACCTCTTCTCTACTGCTCTGGCTTTACTCAGAAGTTCTCAAGCACCATTTAACCAACTGATGCCTGTATGACTGCAGAATCCATTGTGAAACAAAGATTCCTGAATCCATCTCAGGAGATTCTATTTCTGTAGGTGAGGAGATGGGGGCTTGTAATCTGTATTTTAAAAAGGCATCCTAGATGATCCCAGTGGGAATCAGCCATGTAACAACTACTTCCAGGTGGTGAGCCAGCATGTTAAGACCCATTCATTATTATAATTGAGGCTGAACAGGATTCACATATAATTCTGAGTGTACGTCATGGGCACATGGAGGCTCCCTGACTAAAGGATAAAGAGGAGTCAGTCAAGGTTCTTTGCGTACTTGATTGTCAACATGCCCAGTGTTAGAAACCCCTCTCCACTTACCACTATTATCAATAAAATATTCATATGTCTGCACACTTATGGGATTCTAATCACGTGGCCACTGATGATCAGGGAAACTTGGATACTCCTGGCTTTCACTTTGCAAAGCAGCAACATTCAGGGTTTAAGTGCGTAGACTTTGGGGTCAGAGGGACCAGGGCTTCCATCCTGGCTCGACTGCTGGAAAGTTGTGTGACTTTGGGTAAGTCACTTAACCATATAGGCAGCAGCTTTCTTATCTGTGACATGCAGACATTAGCTATAGCCTAGGTTTATGGTGAGGACCATCAAGCCCGACAATATCATTGTTCTTCTTGTGATGGCAGCTTGATTCTTCCACCTTCTCAGGCCAGAGGCCTCGCAGTTACCTTCGACTGCTCTCTTTCTCTTGTACCCCACATTCAGTGCCTCGACAAATTCTGTTTGCTTCACTTTCCAGACAAATACAGAATCCACCCACCCCTCACCGACTCCTCTACTGCTCTCCTGGCTTGTGCCGTCTGTAGTGTTCACGGGCCTGTAGCGATAGTTCGCTATTTTTGTCATAGCTTCCTAACTGGTTCCTCTGGTTCTACTCTTGCCCACATAGTTTATCCTCAATAAATTAAAATGCAAATTGTTCATGTTACTCCTCTGATCAAACCCTCCAATGGCTCCCCATTTTTCTCAGAATAAAAACCAAAGTCCGTACAATGTCTTTTACAAGGTCCTGAGCCATCAGAGTCCCTGTTCCCTCTCTGAGCTCATTTCCGAGTGCTTCCTCTCTCTTCACTTTACTCCAGCCACCGAAAGCCCCTTCATTTTTGACAAACATCTCAAGCAAGCTCCAGCCCTTGTCTCTCTGCCCTGAATGCCCTCTGCCTGAGGGGTCTTCTCGCTGATGTCTGCATGACCAACTGCTCCTGCTTCACATTTTTCCTCAAATGTCCCAGTAATGCCTATCCCAGACCACCCCATTTAAAGTCTCCTGTGCCCCCTCTCCCTGGGCTCAGGACCTCCTTTACTCAATTCTACTTTTATTTTTTTTCCAAATCATCCTCTAGCACATTATATAATTTACTATTTAAATTATGTTTGCTGTTCATTGTCCTTCCCACAGAAATGTCAGCTCCATGGGGGTAAAGAATTGATTTCTTCCATGTGCCTAGCATGTACCAGCATGTTACATAGTAGATGCACAAGACATATTTTTGAAATAAATGAATGATGCATGTAAAGTCCTGATCATAGTGCCTGGCATGTAGACAATGTTGAGTCAATGGTGGTTTTGATTATTTGTGAAACATCGGAAAAGCTCTGTCTTGAGTGCCCTGCCCAGAGCCCTGCGAAACACGTGTGTGCCTTTCAGAGAACCCATCGAAACACGTGTGTGCCTTTCAGAGAACCCATCGAAACACGTGTGCCTTTCAGAGAACCCATCGGAACACGCGTGTGCCTTTCAGAGAACCCATCGAAACACGCGTGTGCCTTTCAGAGAACCCATCGGAACACGCGTGTGCCTTTCAGAGAACCCATCGGAACACGCGTGTGCCTTTCAGAGAACCCATCGGAACACGCGTGTGCCTTTCAGAGAACCCATCGGAACACGCGTGTGCCTTTCAGAGAACCCATCGGAACACGCGTGTGCCTTTCAGAGAACCCATCGGAACACGCGTGTGCCTTTCAGAGAACCCATGCCTCATCGTGGCCTGGGCGGTGAGTGGGGCTGGATCTTCACCCTCGCGGGTCAGAGGTGAGCGACTCGGCACCCAAGAGCGAACTGATTCATGTAGCGAGTGCGTTATAGAGCCGGTACTGAATAGATTGTAAGTCTCTCAGTTCTAAATCCAGTGCTCGTCTCTGCTGCCACACAAATTAGAAAAAACGAGAGATAACGTCTTACACCAGGTTCTCAGCTTTTCCAAGCCCAGATTACGTGTTAATCAAACACCCAAAGTGCTGACCTGCGCAGGTGCCAAGATAATGTCAATAGTCTAACACGGGCCTCATTTATCCACATCACCTTGAAACAAAGATCTGTAAATTTGGGTGACATTGAATTAAATGACAAGGATCAATTACAAGAACTTTCACACCGTGGATAAAAAAAAATCACTGATTCCCCAAAGAGATTGTAAATGTCTTGTCTTTTTCTGTTACTTGGCTAAAATAAAGTCAGTTTTGAATAATGTTAAGCTCTACTTGGAATAAGTTATATTACAATAAATGTACTGGAAATGGAAAAATGAAGACTGAAAACATCTATAATCCTGTCACCCCTGCAAATCAATAGTTGTCATTTTAATGTTCTCTTCTGCTCTTTGCTTATATGCATGCTATTTTTGCATGGCATAGCAATATTTTTCTCTTTTAATTTAATATATGCTCCATTTTTTAGCTTTAACCGTCTCATGTTTAGAAATGTTATATTTAACAGTTATATAAAATACCATCTAGTTGGTGTACCACAGTTCATTAAACAGTTCCCTTATTTTTGGATTTGTAGGTTATTTCCAATGTTTTACGGTTTAAATGGCATAGCAATAAATGTCTGTGCACATGCAGATTTTTATTCAGGCATCTCTCCCCACCCCAGCCTATTATCAATTCCCAAGAGTGTTTCCACTGGATTTTTAAAAGTCTTTCATAATTCATTAAATATGGTTCCATTTTTTTTGCTCCTGTTCATGGCTTGGGATGGTTCCATCAAGTGGCTAATATACATTGTAGAGTTGGGAAGTTAGAAAACAATAGATCACTATCCTAGCTTGTTAATTCTCTCATCAAGGCACAGCTTCTATCATGGCCCCATCCTGGAGATGCTACTGTTGGAATTGTTTTCTTCCCTGGAAATTTACTCAGTAAGTAAGGAAGTTTCACAGTTTGGAGGACTCTGCTGTCAACTTTCAAGCACCTGAACTCTGGCTTAGATCCCTCAAGACAGGCTCTGGTGGGAAGAGGGCTGGACTTGGAGTCAGAAAATTTGGATTTAAATCTTAGATATGCCATTTATAAAAAAATACTTTGTAAAGTTCTTTACATAGTCAGGTATTATTATCTTTTTATTAAGAGAAAGAAAAAGAAATGTAGTTGATCAAATGGACTTTTAAACTCCCAAAGAGTGTTTTAAGGGTTTAGATCTTAGCTTTGGCTTTAAAATTTTTTTTTAAATTAAATTAAATTTTTTAATCCTCATTTGCAGATATGCTTATTGATTTGAGAGAGAGGGGAAAGGGAGGGAAGGAGAGAGAAAGAGAGAGACGTGAGCGAGAACATTGATCAGTTGCCTCCAGTATGCTCCCTGACCAATGGGGATTAAACCTGCGACCTCGGTATGTGCCCTGACCCAGAATCGAACCTCAGCCTTTCCGTGCACAAGATAATGCTCCAACCAACCAAGCCACACTGGTCAGGGCTTAGCTCTGGTTTTAGACCTGACCCATTAGAAAGGTACATCGTGTGATACATGTGAGAGTGTGTTTCCTCCTGGGTTGAATGTATGCAGTAGAAAGATAGACCTGGACTTAAGTCCAGGAAAAATTGACAACCCCTCTAAAATGGGGCTAATAATAGGGCAAAAAGAGAGAATTAAATGAGAAAGTATAAGTCATATTTCTATCAGAATACCTGACATTCTGGCTTCTGTAGCATTAGTTCTCTCTCCCAACTGCCATTCCCCATGAGAGGTTAACAGGTATTTTCACAAGTTTTTTCCCCATAACCATTAAGGAAATAAGACTTTACTATAGCCTCAATGTATTTTATTTTGGTATCCATGAAATATTTAGGAGTATTTTAAGTAAAATTTTCTTATTTCAAGGGCATCTTGAATTATTTCTGGAGACAGGCTGGCTCAGTTGGCTGTATTCAGCAAGGGATAGCTGACATTTAAGCTATTTATTTCATTATATTTGCTATGCACTTCATCTTTCTTGTTGGTACAGAAAGAATGGTTTTATTTTCAAGTCAAGATAAATACTTATGTCCAAGACTCAGAGTTTGGCTGCAGAATCGCGAGCATTGGTAGTTTAAGAGCATAAATATTGCTGTAACTTGTCCATGAGATGGAAAGTAATAACTTCCTTCATCCATTTCAGTCCCGTCTAAAAAAGTTTGTTTTACTATAGAAAAATACAACAATTCTTTCCATTTCTACACCACTCTACATTTTATATAATATGTTTACATGACTTATCTCAACCAGATCTTACTATACAACCTTGGGGCATTCAGATTTGAAAGGCATTTATTATTAAATACCCACTATGTGTTGGGTTTGGTTACTAGGCACTTAGGTCCTTACACATAACTCTCAGGTGATCTTCACTTTCAACACTTCATGAAGGACAGGTAATTGGAAAGCAGAGTAGCTAGGACTCAAACCCATCCCTTGAACTCCCAGTCCAGTGCTTTTTCTTTCTTTTCAACAACCTTGTTCCTCAAGTGGATGGTGTGATACTGTAGAAAGATCACCAGCTTAAGTGAGAACACAGGGGCACTAACCTCAATGGGTGGCTCATGGTGGGACCTCGGGGGAGTCACATCCCCCCTCTGGGCCTCAACTACCTCACATGTAAAGTGAGGAGCGTAGACACAGTGACCTTTCTAGTTTTTCTCTGTCCTGGCGATTCGTTTGCCTATGGAACATGCTATAGTGGCAATATTCGGAGGATGAGCTTTCATTGCACAGACATCCAGATTTGGAAAGGAGTTTCTGAGAAGAACCTCAGGTTTGGAATGATCTTGTCACTTGACTCTATAGCTTTATCCCAGCAGTCTTGACCTTCAGTGCCCCAGGTGGAAGGCAAAACCAGAAGTTTGATCTGATCCTGCCTCCCTGCTTAACACAGAAGACTATCTCATCCTAAAGGAAACAATGAGAAGAAAAAATAGAAAGAAGAAGTCTGATGTGTTTTTATAATATACTCAGAGCATAGATCATTAGTGTTGGAAGGAACCTTGGCAAGGATTTGTTTCAACTCAATAATTTAATATACTAGAAAACTGAAACCCAGAGCAAGGGAATGCAGGAAGGCCCAAGGTCTCACAGTGAGGTAGAAGCAGTCAGGACTAGAACTCAGGGCTTCTGGATCCCAGGCCAGTGCCTTTACTACCAGTACCTGGGAGCTCGGGGCAGTGCTCATGCTCAGGTTCCTGCTAGCCACGAAGTATGTAAAACTGTGGGTTGATTAATGCAATCTTAGATTGCTTTAATGGAAGCAACAGAAATACAGTGGGCACTATTGGTGGGAATGCTGATTGGTGGAGCAACTATGGAAAACAGTATGGAGGGTCTTCAAAATATTACAAATGGAACTGCGTTTTGACTTAGTGATTCCACTTCTAGGTATATATCTGAAAAACCCCCAAACACTAAATTGAAAGAACATATGATTCAATAATAGTCACTCCTATATATCTAGGGTGTGTAGATTATTTTAATTCCCCTTTCTTTTCAGAGACAGAAACAAGTTCACCATATTGAAACCCTCAAGACAAAGGAGCCCAGGAAAGAAATCTCATCAGAAAGACAGAGGAAATTTTCATGGAATTGCTACGAGCCAGAAACTTTTAATGAATCCAGTCGTATCGCTTACCAAGTTAAGACCCTCTCAGATGTCAGGAGATAGATGGGTAGATGTCAGCTCATAAAGTACAGCTCCGGTGTAATAGCAGAAATACAAGAAGCTGGAATCCCTCCATGCTAAGAGGCAATGAAGGAAGCCAGAGATGAATTGGAAGAAACTCTGGTTACCAAGAGGGGATAACAATTGTTTTTTGCTAAATCAAATATTTATGAGACTGGGATTTGATTACCCATGGTTTAACAATTCAAGGGAAAGATAATTTTCTAAAATGCCCAAGGTGTTGGAGTAATTCAGATAACTGTTTCTTGTATAAAAATAATCACGAGAATATGAAATGCATGCAAATTGTGATGGGGATAGTAGACATTTTGCAATGTGAAGGCATCATGGTGTAACATGCTGGAAGGATTAAAATACACCCTCTTCTTATAGGCACTATTTCATCCCTGGTCAATCTATAGCATTTGGCTTTCATTTTTGATTTTACTAACATTTACTGAATGCATACCATGTATCAGACACTTCTATTTGACTTTAAAATTCTCAACAATCATGAGTGCCATTAAGGTATATATAGCTATTTCACTTTATGGGAGAGGAAACATATTCAAAGAAGTTAAATGGTGCTCCAGGGATACAGAGCTTATAGGGTAAAAGTTTGGCTTTGTACTCAGGTCCTTATGTACACCAAAAATCCACAGTCTTTCCCCCATACCACTCTGCCATTCAGGCATTTCTAAACTATAATTTCTGGCCCAAAGGGGATTATGAAAGCTTAGTTTGAGATATGTAGTCTTGATAGAGAAAAAAAAAAAAGCAATACATTATTTTGAGTGGGGATGAAATAAGGAAGGTCAGGATCATCCATCAAGTGTGTCCACTGATTCACTGCTGGAAAAATCCTGATCATTACCTTTGGTGAGAAATGAACCAGAGTCTGTGAGAGCTGAAGGAACCCGGCATGCATGTGACTTAGCCTTCTCATTTAACAGATGGGTACCCTGGGGTTATAAGGGGGAAGTGATGTGTCCAAGGTTGTTATGTGATGAATCAGTGTCAGAGCTCCTTCACCACTGTCCCGGCTCTCCAGCACAATCTTGGATTTGTTCTCTGGAACTACATGAGAAAAGGCTAATCTCCTTCCACATGACAGCCCTTTAAATATTTGGCGACAGTGCTCCCGTGCCCCGGGTCTCCTCCTCTTCAGGCTAAGTAGCCTTTCATTGGTCAAACATTTCCATCATGGAAGAGTTTCCAGATTCTTCATTATGTTCGATCTTTTCCAAAAGTGCATCACGTTTTCAATTTCCTTCCCAAACGTTGGTACCCAGAAATGAATAAATCACTTTAGGTTATATCAGGAAAAGATTCAGTTAAGGAGAGTGGATATAAGTTCTTGCAACTTGCACGATTAAGATTGACGTTACAATAGTTGGTCTCAGGATTATGGAGTCATGAATACGGCAAATTGAGTTGAAATGGAATGATTGCTCTTCATACTTCAAGGTTAAAAAATATTGGATAAAATAATACCGAAGAGTTTTTGCACACATAGCCAAAGAGTAAACCAGGAACAGAAAATGCCCAGGTGTGAAAACAAACAGGAAGCTCAATGTCAGAACAGGAAAGCTGAAAAAGCTTCTATGGTTACCATAACATCATACAGAATTGAATGTTGGGGGACTGGGTATTAAGATTCTCTGATATTGGCATCAGGAGCATATTTAGGGCCTCAGACTTCAAGCTCATGGTATATAGCTGAGGGGTGGGGAATGTCCGGCCTGCAGGCCATATAAGGCCTGTGAAATCATTTGGTCTGGCCCTGCCAAGGCAAGCATAGGCTGGACTCTAAATTCAATAAGTCTGGGAGCTTTTATCATAGCAACAATAATTTTGTATGGCCTTTGAATGATGTTATAAATATCCAAATGGCCCTTGGCAGAAAAAAGGTTCCCCGCCCTTGCTGTAGATGAACTACCTGTCTAAAGGCAAGAGCCATGAAGATCTACCCATTTCTGGAATGAAGACCAGATAAACCTGGCCCACCTTCTGGGAGGCAGAAAAGAAGTGTGTAATTCACCTGAGGCTGTGTCTGGCAAACAGATCAGCAGTTGGAAATAACCCCAGGTCTGTAACCCACAGGAGTGTGGACTAAGGCTCAAAGTAGTACTGGTATAGGATGAATAGCAAACCAAAAACATAACATAAAACCAGGCTGACCACAGAGATGAACAGAGGCCGACACAAACCCTTTAGGGACGCTTCTGAAGCACCAAGACTCCCACAGTGCTGTTGAAAATAAGCGCACAATCAAATATTAAAAATCACACAATGGAATCAATTGCCATGAGAGAAATTAGCAGGTGAAACAAATATCAGCAGTTAAACTAAGCATCATCTCAAGAGATAGAAACAATAGAACAATCTACACGAGACAGATTTTAAGTGATCCAAGAGGTAAAAGACGAAAAAGGTGTAGAAAGTGAGGCACAACAGGATAATTTGAAAAATCACAGATAGATTTGAAACAGAACTGAAGTGTAACCTAAGTGAAGAAAAGATTATTAAATAAAGCAGTTTGCTACTTTTTGGCCATGGAGAGCTAATCTGAAAAGTGTAGATTTTTTGAGACACAACGTCAGGCCCTAAAATTATGGTGTTATTTATTCCAACTTTATAGGAAGCCTCCAGCTACTTGGAGACCTTGAAAGTTCCCTTCAAAAGTAAAGAATGACCACATTTGCTTTAACCACAGAAGCAATTAACTCTCCAGCAGTGTGGAAAACAGCTTTTGATCTGTATTTATCGATGCATAGATTTCACAGAGCTGTGATATTTGAAGACAAATGGCTGTGTCCATAATTAAGACTACTGAGGGACTGGCAAGTGTGATACGATGATAGAAGACCCAGAGAAAGGGCAAGGGAGCGAGGCTGGTCAAGACGATACAGTCTCTGCGACCTTGGTGCCCTCTTCCCCTTCATTGATTTCCCAATTAAATATAACTTTTAGTCAGTCAGGTCCCATATACTGCAAGTTATTGATATCCTGCTGTAGGAAGTAAGGATGACCTACAGATGAAGCCTTCAGGGAGGGTGACCTCACTTTATTTTTGTGTTCAATAAAGCAAGGTGATGAAGAAGAAGGCCTCCATTAGCGATCTTTTCTATGAAGACGGTTTTATTAGCCAATAAAACTCACAGAGGAGGTAGTGGTCACAGTTGGCAAGGGTCTTGATTATGTACTGGGTTTGTGTTCTGACTCCACCACATTTAAATGTGTTAGATCATTTAATCCTGGCAAAAACTTTGTCAGGTATTGTGACCCTTGTTTTAGAGACGGAGAAAATGAGTCTTAGAAAAGTTAATTGAGTTTTCTAAAACCACACAGTAAATCATGGAGTCATTTAGGATCAAACGCTGATTCCAGAGAAATAGGAATATGTGTTCTTACTTGTTTTCAGTACCAGTCTGACTAGCTATGCTGCTGATTAAGGATCATAAGGGCTCCCCATCTCCCACCAGGTTAAGTCCAAGATTTCCGGCACGGTATGCAGGGTCCTCCACCTTCTGGCTTCCATTTACCTCTCACCCCCTCCCCTTCCTGCCTCATACATTGTGTTCCAGCACCATGGAACTGCTTGTAATCTCTAGTGCACATGACTGTTTTCTCGCCTTTGTTTTTACTTAGACCACTCTCTGTCTGGACTGCCCATTCCCTGCACTTCTCTTCACTAACTCCTACCCACTGTTTAGTACCCAGCCAGCGCACTCAAATAAAATATTTAAATTAAATAAAAAAGAGTATTCTTGAACGACTTTAGTTATGTAGACGTCCTTAAACTCTCCAAGTTGAGTTAGGAACCTCTTTAATACACAGCTATAATATTCTGCATAATCTCATATTGCATTCATCACATTGTATTATAATTATTTCTTTGTTCCTTGTGTTTCCAAATAACCTGTAAACTCTGAAGGAAGAATTATGTCTCTGTAACTGAGAGTTTAGCAGAGTGTCTGCTACATTATATATTCAGTATATTCTTGCTGAATGAAAGTGTATTAGTCATGGTTCTCCAGAAAATAAATATGATATATACATATACATATACATACATACAGGGTATCCCAAAGATATACATACACACTTTGAATAATTATGAAAGCAGTATGTATTAAAATCATTTCATTTTCAAAATTGAGTAATCAGCTGTTAAAGTGATACATTTTTTTTGGGACACCCTGTATATAATATACACATATATATGGAAATTTTGTTATAGGAATTGGTTCACATGACTATGGAGGCCAAGAAGTCAGACAATCTGCCATGTGCCCGCTGGAGAATCAGGAATCCTGTGGTATGATTCAGTTAGGGTCCAAACACTTAAGGATCTGGAGCTTTGAAGTTGAAGGACAGGAAAAGATGGGTGTCCCAGCTGAAGAAGAGAGAGAGAAGTGACTTACCCTTCATCTTTTTGTTCCATTTGGGCCCTCCATGGATTGGGTGATACCGACGTTGGTCAAGGCTGGTCTGTTTACTCAGTCTACTGAATCAAGTGCTAATCTCTTCCAGGAACATCCTTGTAGACATACTCAGAAATAATGTTTTATCAAAGATCTGGGCATCCCTGAGCCCAAATTGAAAAACAAAGTTACCCATCCCAAAAGATGCTGAGACATATCCATTTATGAATCCATTTTGAGAAGCTCAACTGGTGGGATTAATGGCTTTACCTGCCACAAGGGTCGGGGATCAGAAGGTCAGACTCCTTACTGTTCTGGAGCAGCTGGGATAAGGTACTGAAGATACTGAGCCTCTAGGCTCAGCACCTCTTGGATGTGAGATGATGGGTGCCAAGCATAGGGCTGTGCTAAAATTTTCCTTACTAAACGCAAGTGGAGTTTGGACTTGGTGCTCTTGCCCCCATCTTTTATATGTTGTGCTTGGAATAAGACTTGGGAATGGACATGGCCATAGTACATTCCCCCTTCCTTACCCCTGTGTGCACTCGGACGTTATGACTGACCACACTACGAACTTTCTCTCTTTTGGACTAGTTATTTCCCATGAGGTCTCTTGAACCCCCAAGGATATAAATCTCTAGATAGCTAACCCTGGACAACTCCTATAGCCTGGGGCTTCGATCTAAATTCTCCACTCATAAATCTGCTGTCAAGCTACAACTGGGTATAACAGAGAAATAGAAACAATAAATATCATAATAACCATAGGCTCCAGCTGCTGTATCCCATCCTATAAAATCGGACCCTTCTCCAACTGATGCGAGCCTGGATCAGACCTGAGTTTTCCAAGCTCCTGTGAACAGTAAGAACGGCTTCCTCCATTCTTTTTTTTTTAAATCATCATTAAGGTTTAGCATGTCTCGTGACCAACTTGGGTTATGGCTAAAGAACAGGGAAATGATGGGAGGGGCCTTCTCTACGTTTTTAAGGTTTGAACAGCTCCACCTGGATTAAACCAAAACAAAGAAAAATTCTGACTGTAAGTGTAATGCCTTCTGCACTTTAGGGAGATAGATATGTCAACGTAACAGTGAAGAAGGAATGGAACCGTTCGGGAAATTGAGATCCACCTTGGTTTTGAGCAAGTCAGCTAGTGTCACTCTTCTGTTGGACAGCTACAGGGTCACACCATCCGAGGGGAGTCTTAGAGCTCAAAGAACGCGCTCAACGGGCTGGCTTTAATCACGCCCCTGCCCTTTCCTTTCCTCTTTCCTTGTCATTGATGGGGGTCTGGTCAGATGCCGTTTCTCCAGCCATAAGCCATAACCCAGGCTTTTATGCGCGGTCTGAACGTGCAGGGGATGGGTGGGCCCCGGGATGCCCGAGGAGATGGCCGTATGACCTTGCCCTCAGCAAACTGACCCTCACAGACCGGAGGCATCACCTTTACAAGGGCAGCCCGAGGGCTTCTTCTGAAAAAGTAATTTCTGTGTGTGAGTAACACGCTGTGCCATGGTTCATGACCATGGGAAGGACTGAGCTGCGGAGCCCAGGAGGCAGAAAAGGGCTGTCTGTCCACGGAATAGCAAGGACTGACTCTGTCCTCTGCCATGCAGTGAGAAAAGGCATCTCGTAAAAGCTTTTAGTTGGTTTTCTTCTCTCCTGATGATGTTCAGGAATGTGTCTGAGGCATTTTGTGCTTTTGAAAGGGAAACGGGGAACCATTTAAAGGATTGCCTTCATTGAAAAAGGTTTTATCTCACTAGAGTCGGAGACACAGCTTCTTGGGAAGTATACAAGTCAACACTTGCCAACGGCACGTAGAAGAGTTAGTATGCGCTCTGCTCGGGAGAATCTGGAAAGGTTTCACATAGGGGTCCCCTTCCCTTGAAGGATGTATAGAGGTGAGAAGGGGAGAGAACATCCCAAACAAGGGGAAGCATGTGCAAAATCTCTCAAAAGCATGCCCAAAATCTCTCCATAATTTTTTGGTAAACAGACTGCTTTTTCTTTTGGACTCAGTATAAGAAATGTTGCTTAGGTTTCCAGAGTAGCCAAAATTTTTATATTAGTAATAATGTATCTAAAATAATTAACAGCGCAATTTCAACTGTAGTGTCACGTTCAACAAATATTCCTTGAGCACCTGCCCCTGTTCTAGCTGTATGGCAGCCAGAGGACACAGCAATAAATAAAACTGACAAAAACCCCTCCTCTCATCGTGCTTAAGGGCTTCTGAATGCTATTTATAACACTTCTGAGATATTTAATTTGAAGATTCTGGAAAAGTAGCTCCCTTTGCAGTTTCTCTCTGTGTGTATATGTGTGCATGTAATGTGTGTGCACGAGTGTGTGTGTGTTTTAGTGTAAATATATGGATACTTCTGTGGTGTTGTAACAGAAGTAACTGTATGTCAGGGCTGGGGAATATAGGTTCAGGTGTTTCTTCCTCAGATATAGCTCATTAACCATGATTTTGTGTCTTGTTGAATCTGATTTAGCCCCATAATCCTACTCACTAAATCCTCGAAGTAGCCACTTCCAGCTAATCAGAACTGACTTGTAAGATGAAGGCTCTAGATCATTTACTCTGTGCAGTTTTAAATTTGGTAAAAAGAGAAGGATAGTTCAGCAGGCTTAGCTCTGGATGTGGGAGGCAGTCCACGCTGGCTGATGATGACAGTCATAAATGTTTAGCCTTCTGCTTAGTTCAGTTCAACATAGAAATTTGTTGAGCACATATTACATTCTGGCATAAATTATGGTCCCTGCTATGGAGGAGCTTAAAGTCCAGTGACAGGGGAGGCAGCTCTGTCAGCCAGTCCTTGCAGTGTGGCGTTAATAAGGATAATAGAGATCAGGATAAAACATGCAGGAAAACAGAGGAGGGAATGACCCACCCTGTTGGAGGGATGGGGAAAGGGGAAGACTCAGAGGAGATGATACTTCAGTTGATTTAAAAGATAATTAGGAACCTATCAGGTGGGTGAATAGTTGGAGTAAGAGAATTCTAGACAGGCAGAGGCAAAGGCATGGAGGTATAAAATCATGGTAGGATATCATTACAGAAATTCCCTGGGTTACAGAACCCTAGGCTGTTGCTCGATACCTTGTCCTTAAGAGAAGAAACACATATTAACTTCTGCACGACACCTAGCTCAACATAGATGTTCAAGAAATATTTGTAGAAAGAATGAATGTTATCTAATCTTTCCTTTGCCTTTCTACTAGGATCACCTATTTTATTAATTAATATGTCAATTGAAGTTTTCTAAGTGTTTTAAGTTTAGTTCAATTAAGAAATCAGTTTGATTCAGTTCAATTGATCAGGATTGAACACACATTCCGTGGGAGACCTTGCCTTAGAGGACCAGAGAAAGGTCCAGGAGGAGAAGTGTTTTGAAATGGGCCTCCATGGAACACCTACAGCTAAGATAACTCTACAATTTATCATCCAAACCTGGCTTTTCTAAGGGTAAAATTATGTGCCTTTAATAATTACATTGTGATAATAGGCATACACTGAAATGGTCCCAGGGATACATTGATCACTCTGATAACTGGCTTTGGATCAATTTTGGATTTATATTTCTACTCTATTTTTATTAGCTTTCAATAAGTTACAATAGTCCCCCCCCCCCCCCAGTTTCATTTTCCACTGTTTCAGTTACCCATGGTCAACCAGGGTCTGAAAAGATTAAATGGAAAATGCTAGAAATAAACAATTCATAAGTTTTAAATTGCACTCCATTCTGAGTAGTGTGATGAAATCTCATGCCCTCCTGCCCCATCCCTTCTGGGACATGGATCATCTCTTTGTCTAGTGCATCCACTCTGTATCCACTCCCCATCTATTGGTCACTTAGTAGCTGCTATCTTGGCTATCAGTTTGACTGTCTCAGTATTGTAGTGCTTGTGTTCAGGTAACCCTTATTTTACTTAATAATGCCACTTTTACATAACTTCTATTACTGTACATTATTATCATTATTCTATTTTATCATTAGTTATTGCTGTTAATTTCTTATTGTGCTTAATTTATAAAGTAAACTTTATCCTAGGAATGCATGTATAGGAAAAAAACATAGTACATAATAGATATTATCTGTGATTTCAGGCATCAACTGGGGGTCTTGGAATGTATCCCCCATGGATAAAGAGGGGCTACTATGTTTAGTCTCCCTGAGCCTTAATTTCCTCAACTGTAAAGCGGAGATTATTATACATACCTTGTTAGTACAGTTGTGAAGATCAAATGAGGTGAGGTATTATTTAGCTCAGGGTCTGTGATAGGCAGTCTCTAAACGGTCCCTTATGATCCCTACTAGTATTTGCCTCTTGAGTGTGGACTGGACCTGGGGACTTAATTCTAGTGAACAGAATGTGGCAAAAGTGATCGGTTGTCATTGTTAAGATTCAGTTATAAAAATACTGTGACTTCCATTTTGCCATCTCTCTGTTCTCATTCTGGGAGAAGCAAGCTGCATGCTGTGCATAGCTCCATGGAATGGCCCACTTAGCAAAGGCCTGGTATCTGTGGCTAACTGGAGTGAGGACCTAAGGAATGCCAGTAGACACACGAATGAGACTGGAAGCAAATCTTCCCCCATTTGACACTTGAGGTGAGACTGCAGCCCTAGCCAAGAACTTAATTGCAGCCTATTGAAGAGCTCTAAGTCAGAGGCACCCCACTAAGCCATGCTCAAATTCCTGACCCACTGAAACTGTTTTTAGTTGCTACATTAAGGGTAATTTGTTACACAGCAGTATATGACTAATATAGGGCCCGATGCATGCTTATGGCTAACTAATTTCTCTTTAAATGGAAGTACCTAGGTAATTGTCTGTTAATGAGAACCTGTCATATTAAAAGCTTCTCTCTGCTTCCCCCTGGAGTAACAGCTTAGCTTTTCTCGTTGCCTTTGATGAACAACCTAAAAGTGTGTCCAGAGGCCTAATGTACTTGAAGCCCTGAGATTTCACCCATTTGCTGGATGTTCACAATGGCTTTGGAGGCAGTTTTCCTATGGCAGTGAAATCAAGATATCAAGAAAATGCCTTCTGGAGTCAATGCTTTTTGGACTCAGGTTTCTTAGAACCTTCTGTATGTATCACCAGCCAATTCATCAGCTTTCATCAAGCACCTACAGAGGAAAATCAGATCCATGTCTTTTTCTCAAAGGCTTTATAATTTAGAAGGGGAAGCTAAGACATGTGCACACTTATGTGCATGACAGGACAGAAAATAAAGACATCAACTTGAAATAATAGAAGGAACAAATCATTTGGTGTCAAAGAGTTTGGATTTAAATCCCAGGTTTACCAATGTATTAGCTGGTGACTTTGGACAATCATCTGCTATCTTTCTCTAAAAACTCTAAAGTAAGACCATCACTCTGCCTTATAACACTGTTGCTGAGTGGGAGCAAAAAGGATATTGGGTATAAAATTCTTTGTAAATAATAAAGAAGTTATAGGTTTATTCATCATTGATTAAAAGAACCAAATCAATATACTATAACTATGCTAATGACAACAAATTAAAGACTATTGGGGCTCAGCAAAAGGAAGGAAGATGGTTTCTGACTGGAGGAGTTGGGGAAACTTCATAGCAGAGCCAACATTTGAGCTGGATTTTGAGGAATGTTTTGGGGGTGGGCAGTACAGGTAAAGGACGAGTGGGTCTGAGTTTTGGAGGTGGCAGTGCGTACATGGTACATCCGAGGAAAACATGAGTATTTAGTGTTTCTGGAGTTATGTGATGGGAAGGTGGGAAACTAAAGTTGGACCCAGGCTACTAATTTTCGAGTTCCAGGCTGAGGATGCTTTTTATTTTTATTTTTATTATTATCATTTTTTTAAAGTTTTTATTTTGGAAGAGTTTTAGATTTACAGAGAGTATATATAGTACAGAGAGTTCCATTATACTATCACCCAGATTCCCCTAATATTATCATCTTACATAATCACTGTACATATATCAAAACCCAAAAGTCAACATTGGTACATTATTACTAACTAAACTTCAGACTTTATTCAGATTTCCCTAGTTTTTCACTACTGTCCTTTTTCTGTTCCAGGATTCCATTGAGGATCCTACATTACATTTAATCATGTCTCCTAAGTCTCCTCAGATCTGTCTTTTTTTTAGGATGTACAGATGATGGTTTAACAAACATAAACATTATGAAATGATTACCACAATCAAGTAATTAACACGAGGATGCTTTTTATATACAGACTGTAGTTCTGTCATCATCACACAAAGTTTGGAAAGGCTTAGGCATAGTTCGTTACCTTAAAGAACACAATCTCCTCATATTTCTGCTCATTCCAGACCACGGTGCCAAATATTCCCATATTGTTCCTTTTGGTTTCCCATGTTTTCCTGGAATTTATCTTCCCATAGGTTGTCTTTATAGATTTTTAGGGTCTTTATTGAGGCTGTTACAACTGTTCACCCCTTTTGTTCAATGACAGAAAAACCAATTTTTTGGCCTGGATCTTCACGTTTTCTTTCTTTCTATTTTTTTAACAGCTCAGAGTCTATGACAAATGTATCTTTTTTTTTTTTTTTTTTAATTTTACCCCAACTTTTTATTTTTATTTAAAAAATTTATTGGGGAGCCATTGGTTAATAAGATTATGTAGGTTTTAAGTGTACATTTCTAGGATACATGACTTGTATATTGCATTGTGTGCCCACCACCAAAAGTCAAATCATTTTTTGTCACCATATATTTGACCCCCTTTACCCTTTACTACCCCTGCCCCCCTTCCCCCTGGTAACCACCATATTGTTGTCTGCGTCTATGATTGTTTGTTTGTTGTTCTTGTTTGTTCATTTGTTGCTTTCAGTTGTATATCCCGCATATGAGTGAGGTCATATGGTTTTTAACTTTTTCTCTCTGACTTATTTGGCTTAGCATGATATTCTCAAGGTCCATCCATGTTGTTGCAAATGGTAGTATTTCATCTTTTCTTATGGCTGAGGAGTATTCCATTGTATACATGCACCACTTCTTCTTTATCCCATCATCTATTGAAGGATGTTTTTATGTCTTTTCACCATGAGTAATGAATGCCTTTGGACTCAGACTAAATTATACTACCAGCATTCTTGGTTCTCCAGCTTACAGATAGCAAATCATGGAATTTCTTGGTCTCTATAATAGTGTGAACCAATTCTTAATCTCTCTCTCTCACTCTTTTTCTATGTATACACACATACACACGCACACACTTCTTTGAAGAACTTTGACTATTACAGTCCTGAAGGGGGATCTAAGTGGTCCACTGCATTGTCCAATACGATGGTATAAGCCTGGCTTCTAGAGTTCTGGATACTAAGTGGGGGAAATAGGCCAGGCAGCCTCAAAATTCAGTATGTGTATGGAGTTCATAGCTGAAGAAAAAAAATTAAGAAATTATTGAATGGAAATGTAAATATTTTATTCTTTTAATATATGTGCAGTTAATAACAACAGACTTCTACCTGGCAACTTGAAACCCACTATTCCCCCTTTCTTCTTTTCCACCTGCTAATTTTTATTTATCACTTTATATTATCATAGCTTATTGTCCATATAGCTATGTCATTTTGCATCCTTTCCACCCAGCAGGGTCAATACATAGCAGTTGCTTAGTGAATGTTTATTTTATTAAAGAGGAACTATCTACTGCAGTAATAAGTATATTATCATGCGTTCTTCTGAAACTGATGCTGTCTGTTCATCCTGCAGCCAACAACTTGGTGAAGGTAATTGGTGGGAGAGAGTGGGGCACGGTGAGGTCTCTATTAGTGAGCTCCCTGGAGCCTCAGGGGGACTGAAATTCTTCACTTCCCCTAGCAGTGTTTTGGAGTGGCTTGTACCCTCACCTTGGTAGCCTTACTTCCTGGTAATGTCACCTCCTGATCTTGGCCGAGGCTCCCATTGCTGCTTCTTGGTTCCTCAAATGGTAGTTGAGATGACAGTGCTTCTGCAGTCCCTGTGAGGGTGGGCTGTTCCCCCCCCCCCCCAGTTGCCAGCCTGTCACCATTCCTCTGAGGTCTGTGTGATCCTTCCCACTTTCTTGTTCTAATAATTGCTCTTACTGAGACCAAGCAATGGCCTTGTCTGTGCTGACATTATCTTTTTTTTTTAAAATATGTTTTTATTGATTTGAGAGAGAGAGGAAGGGAGAGGGATAGAGAGAGAAACATCGATGAGAGAGAAACATCGATTGGCTGCCAACTGCATGTCCCCTACTGGGGATCGAGCCTGAAACCAGGGCATGTGCCCTGACCGGGAATTGAAATGGTGACCTCCTGGTTCATAGGTCGATGCTCAACCTCTGAGCAACACCAGCCTGGACCTTTCTTTGGTTTTTAATAGAGAATGATTACTTTCTGTTTCCTACAATGTCCTACTGTTTCAGGTTTTATTTGATTAAGTTTTTATTGCTTTTGCATTTTTAAAAGAGTCCCATATATCCATGTTAAGGTCTGAATGTTCATGTCCCACAAAATTCGTATGTTAAATCCTAATGCCCAGTGTGATCGTATTAGGAGTTGGAGTCTTTGGGAGGTAATTAGGTCATTGAGGGTGGAGCCTTCATGAATGGGATTGACTCCCTCATAACAGATGCCACAGAGAGTCCCCGGCCCCTTCCACAGTGTGAGGTTACAGTGAGAAGACAGCTGTCTATGGTCAGGGAGTGGGCCCTCACCAGACAGTGACTCTGCCTGAAACTTGATTTTAGACTTCTCAATCTTCAGAACTGTGAGAAATAAATTCCTGTCATTTATGAGCTACATAGTCTATAGTATTTTTCTTATAGCAGCCCAAACGGACTAAGAAAATCAGGACTAAAACAAATTCTCCTTGTGATTGGTGGTAAGATAATGCTAGTGACACCGATGGCCTCCTACTCTGAAGTGTCCCTTCTCACTTATACTTAGTAAGTACACTTCTACTGACTCTAACCAATTTAGCTATTTCTTGCTGCAGGACAAATCTGTTGTCTATCTGAGATTCTCTCTGACTGGTCGGAGAAAGCTTTTGTTCCTTATATTAGATTATGGATTTCAGCCCCAAGGCTGAATTCAAATATATACCAATATGCAGGAAGCAGAACCCTTAGCTGACCCCTACCATCCTCGCCAAATTCCCACCACTACTGTGAATACCTACAGCAGGCTCCCTCCAGATGCCTCTGCACACAGACTGTATAAAACATGCATGCAGTGAAATGCACACGTGGAAGTGTATAGAAGAGTGCCTGATATGTGATAGCAGTTTAATAGCTATTAGGGAAAAAACCAATGTTCTTTAAGTATCCAGCAAGGCATTGTGCTATGTGATTTATATCTTTTGTCTTTTTAAAATCCTTAAAATAGCTTAAAATGCATGTGTTATTTATCCACATCTTACCAATGAAGTCCTGTGTTTCAGAGAACTTAGTTCAACTCTTCAGTGTCACATAACTACCAAATAGAAGAACTGGGGTTAGAAGACACACCAAAGGGACTATGAATGGAAACCTTCATCTAAAACATTCATTTCAAATTAGAAGGAGGAAAAGAAGATGAAGAGAAAGATTAATTTAAAGAGTAGGTCTTTGGGGGGTATAATTTTGGGGAATAAAAACAGAGCACAGATTATTTAAACCCACATTTGCTTTATTGAGAAACTATTGAAGAAAAAAAGCACTGAGTGCATGTTAAGTGTGCAATACTGGTGCACTGAATGCAAATTAATTGCTAAAACCCATCTGGTAATCATTTGAATCTGGCAATAAAAGTGATGTGGGAAGCATTTATCATCAATCTGAAGGCACGTTTTCTAATGGATCTTTTATTCCAGTTTTATGTTTCTGTTGTGAATTTAAGATTTTTAGAGATTATGCAGTATAATTCCATACGAAGCAAAATATATTTCTCCTGTCAGCAGTGTTTTGCCCTTGATCTTATTAAATAAACACTCCTTGCTCACTTCTAATGGACATTCTCTTCGCTACCTTAAGGAAGAAGGGGGATGGTGCCACCTTGGATTTCCTGGATCTGATTACATTTTTTTATTCCAAGTGTCTTTCTGATAAAAGCTGGAGGATGGGAGGTATAGAGGAAGGCTGGCCAGTTTATTCTGCCACACAAACAGCATCAAGCTCAAGCCTGGATTTTTCATATGACAAGAACAAGAACTCAGACTAAGTTAGATGACCTTAATTTGGGATATTAGCAATGGACTAATTCGCCTTCTATTAGATTATGAATTCCTTGCAGGCAGGGGCTTATGTTACTCATGCTTGAAATGCAAAGTCCAGGACCTTAACTAGCCACTTGGTTTGTATTCAAAAACGTGTTTGCTGAATTGAACAAAACTCAAGCAAAAGACATTGCATAATTCAAAATACTCTTTTAAAAACTCCCTGGCAGGCCTATCAAATGCATCTCCAATAGTATGAAAATATTTCGGAAAAAATTTCTCAAATTTTCATTCCCTTCTAAAAGTGCTCTCCGCCTCTTGGCAGACCCACTCTTAGGACCAAGAAATGAGTTGTTTAAATACCTGTCTGTAACCTTCCGGGGGTCAGTTTCCTGTGCCAGCCTCGTACCTGGTTCCGCTCTGACTCCCTGAGCCCCCTGAGGCAGCAACAGCTGGAAGCCTTAGCCCTCTGGCAGCACGATCCTTTTGCAGGGACTAACTTCCTAAGGGTTAATTTCAGTTAAGCTTTCTGGATCTTACTGCACTGATCAATTAATTGATAACTAAGGACATACATGAAAGTACAAAGCAGTTTATTTTAAACATACTGATTTTTGTTCTTTTTTCCCCCGCTGCCCACCTTCAAGGTATTTTATGCTTGTATATGGGTATCTTTTAGTACTTATAAAACACACACCTCACTTCTGGATTCAAGAAGAAAGCAACATATTTTTTTTGATCACAGAAATTCAGAGGTTCACATTTTTCCAGTGTATGTTTGTGGTCTGCTTGTATCAAATTAGATTTCGCTATTAGTATTTGACTCTCTAGATGATGTGAATTCATATTTCCTCTTATAGGTTTACTAAAAGCAAAGTTTATAACCCTAATCTGACATTTAGCTGAGAGGGGATGGATTGCTGTTAAATCATAGGACGCGTATTACAAAGGTGTATGCGTCAGCACAGGTGGCTCATGTGGCGTCATGATGGGAAAGCCACCATGATCTCAGTCACTGCATCCTGCTTGTTCCAGAGGTGTCGTCGTTGGTGGCCCAGATCCATCTGCAAGGGAACTCAGAGGTGGGTGCTCTGACTGGGAGGTGACATGAGAACAGATCCTCCCCTAACATTTGCAAGGTCTAAGGCAAGGGTAAAAATGGAGGCCCGTATACCATATGTCTAAATATTTAAAAGTTATCCCTCAACACCTCGGTTTCCCAACTGAGGAATAATAGGCCATTCTAAACACTTTCTCCACGTATACCATCTGAGCAGAATGGATGGAGAGTAGTTACCAGGTGTCTGGCCTGCCTGCATACCTACTTTGGGTGAATTTGGGGGGGTCAAATGTAAACAAAAACAGCTCCTCTTTATTTGTTTTCCCAAGCAAAAGGTGGGATTTTCTCTCTCTCCCCCTCCTTGCAGATACTTTCAAACTCACATCTTCTGGTTTTGGTGGAGGCCAGGGAGAAGGTATGTGGTTTGTATAACCCTCTTCTATAACTCCTGTCAGCTCAATGGGTTGCTAAAATTTAATAAAGAATCTTTATTATGGGATTAAAAAGGAAAATAATTTGTGATTATGCATTTGTGATTCACAGAATATAGAGCAAAATTAAGTGCATTTTGGGGACAAAGATAAAGACGTCTATAGTAGAATGAAGATCTAGGCCAATATCAGTGGGAATTATAGGTAGATTAGAGAAGAAAAGAAAAAAAATCTAATATTTACTAGTATCTACTATGTTTCAGAATGTTATAGGTACTACTAAGTTACAGTATGTTATAGGTGTTTCATGCGTGTTTTCTTATTTACAGCTTGAGGTAACATGGCAAGGTTTGTATTATTACTCCAGTTTTTACAGTGAGGAAACTGAGTTCATAGAGATTAAGAAATTTAGGGTCATACAACTAATAAGCTAGTTTTCCCGGTTTTAGGTCCCCGTTTTTCCACATTGAGGGGTGTCTTATTTGTTCTCCATCTGTTCTCTCTGAGCCCCCCAATTCCCACCCCAATAAGATGTGCTGACTATGTGAATGAGGCTGAATTGAAGAGGCTCAATATTTCAATCTTTTGCGGGGAGGGGCTCAGATTCAGTTATAACACTCAGCATTTGGCTTCTCTGAGTTCTCCTAATGTTAGCAAACATCACTTCTATAGCCCTGTCCACTATTCAAAGGAAAGGCAAAATGACTGATGGAAAGGACAGTAGCAGGCAATAGTTAATTTGATTTGGACTTGAATGTTCCACTGAAGTTAATGAGGTTATCAAACAAATGACACAGAAGGTAAATTCTCAAATCGGAGTAGGAGATTTGAGCGCATATAAATAACAAGGGATATTTCTCACGTTTCACTGCTTCTCTGATGTAAAGAATTATCAATGCATCAATCTTAAAAACATACTGTTATGGTTAGCAAAGCTCAAGCCTGATATGTGCTTTCTTGGATTTTGCAAAATCCATCTAATTCTATGACAGGTAGAATTAATAAAATTAGAGCCAAAGTTCTATTATTTCCCCAAAATAAAAACATTAAATATTTATCAGGCTCAGAAGCCAAAAGGGTGAAGGACTGATGAAACTATCACACACATAACCACTCATGTACAGGAATGGAGTTCTCAAGAAATATTTCACAAAATGCTTCTTCTGGTGTATGTAAGTCCCAGGAAATTCTATTTGGAAAAAAGCTGTATTATTAAATACTTTTATGAAGGTGTAAATAGGTTCTGGTACCAATTCCAATTGGGGGATGGTTCTCCACACCAGCAAGCAATTCTTGGGGCACTAGCATAGTGTCCTACACTTCAACTCACTTGTGACACTGTCTGGGGTAGCATCAGGTTCCACAGGTTGAGTTCGGTTCTCCAAGACCTCCCTCCCCACACATACTGCAGGCGTGAGTCAAAAGCCCAGGCTGTTACCTGTGCTTCTGACCAACCAGCTACAGTCTGGAGGTTCCTAAAGACCTTCTCCTTGGACTTCAGATGCCAGTTGAAAGTGCAGGTTGTTCTGAGCAACTGGTGGTAAATCAGAGGTTCCCAAGAACCCTTCCTCAGTTTGATTACTTTGCTACAGCGGCTCATAGAACTCAGAGAAACATTTTGCTTACTCGACTAATGTTTTATTTTAAAAGGTTATAACTCAGGAACAGCCAGATGGAGGAGATGCAAAGGGCTAGGTATGGGAAAGGACTCAGAGCCACTCTCCTAGTACCTCTTCATGTGTTCACTAACCTGAAAGCTCTCTGAACCCAGACCATTTGGACTTTTATAGAGGTTTCATTACATAGTCATGATCAAATCATTGGCGAGTGGAGGTGGGTTCGACCTGCAGCCCCTCTTCCCTTCTGGAAGGTGGGGGTGAGACTAAAAGTTTCAACCCTCTAATCAGTTGGTTCCCCTGGCAGCTAGCTCCATTTTTAGGTTACCTAAGGGCTTTCTAAAAGTCACCCTATTAACATAATAAAAGACACTTTTATTGCTCTTAGTACAGGAAATAGCAAGAGTTTTAGGGGCTCTGTCCCAGGAATGGGTGGAAAGCCAAGTATATTTCTTATTATAAATCACAGTATCATAAGGATTAAACCAAGTTAAATGCAATTTCTGATTATAAGACTTCTAAGAGTCTAAAGAGCCTTCAGGGGAAAAAAGGTATGCAGTTGTTCTAAAGTTATTTGATTAAGAGTCATTTGCCTCATAGAGCATCTTAAGGGACTAGTATTTCATGAATCACCCTTTGAGAAATATGGAGGATATGGCATGAACAAATGCAGAGAGGCATGAAATAGCCCGACAGGCATGGGGACCACTCGGTAGTTCATTACACTTGTGGTGTGTGGAGGAAGAAGAGTAGGAGCCAGATAGCAAAGAGCACTGTGTCAACCTAAATCATAAGGTAAACTGAGGCAAGCTCAAATTACCAGAAATTGAGTTTATTTGGGAATAGCAGGAATTGTAGTTCTGGAAATGTAAGCTGTAGCAAGCTACAGATGTGTCCTCTGAAGGTTTGGGGTGGGGTGTATTTATGGGCAAGGAATGTAAAGAGGGGCAAATCCAGCCAGAATCCAAGCAGTAAACTCATTGGCTTGAGGAGGGGAGAAATTCTCGGCAAATGTTTATTGGTGAGCAGAGTTGGTTGGAGGCTGGCTGGTCCAAGATGGCTTAGTGGGACAGCTTGTCTTTTTTTTTTTTTTAAATATATCTATATTGATTTCAGAGAGAGGAAAAGAGAGAGACAGAAACATCAATGATGAGAGAGTCATTGATCAGGCCCACAACCCGGGCATGTGCCCTGACCGGGAATCGAACCCCGATCGCCTGGATCCTAGGTCGACGCTCAACCGCTGAGCCATGCCCGGCCGGGCGGGACAGTTTGTCTTAATCCCACATGGTCCCATCATCAGACAAGCCTAGACTTGCACATGGTAGCTGTGGCCAGGATCCAAGGGAGCAGACAGAAAATTGTGAAGCCTCTTGATGCTCAGGCTCAGAACTTGCATGAGGCCATGTTCACCGTGTGCTCTTCCTCAAAGCAAGTCACAGCCCAGGCAGATTTAAGGGTGGAGAAATATATGCCACCATTGACAGGAGAAGCTGCAACTAATTGAGGCAGTTTTTGCAACCTACCATAGGTGTCCTTTGTGGTTTTATTTGTTTTAAGGATTTGCTTTCATCCATTTGAAGTCCATCAAATAATTCTGTGCTTAAAAGAACACTCCAATGCAGTAATTGTATTAAGCCTCTTACTCATTTCTGAGTCCCTCCTCAGTCTTACTTGAGATACCTAAATGCCTTGACGACAAACCCAGATCCTTTTTAACGCCTCTCATGTACTGTACACAGAACTTATGCAAATCAGACCTCAGAAATAGTCACCGTGAATCTAGGTAGATAAATCAAGCTAGAATAATATTCCTAAATTCTGAAGCACTTTATCCGCTGTTATCTCTTCCAGTCTCACAACAGTCCTGTGACACAGGCAGGTCCGATTTACTGCCTTCTTTTTCCTGATGTAGAAATTGAGGCTCAGAGAATTTAGATGATTTCTGTGAGGCCCACAACTATATAAGTGGCAAGACTGGTATTTGAACCCCCGTTATCTGCCTGTAGATCCACCTCTTGATTTATGGTGCACATCGTCTCTAGCTGACTGATTGCTACGGGTTGATGTTAAGACCAAATTGACTTCCTCTACTGGTCATAAACAATCCAATAAAAATTTCTCCAACTAGAACTTTGAGCCCTAGGTGATAAGGCCTGGTGGTGGCCTGGGCCACAGAAGCTTGAACAAAAGACATAGTCAAGTGTGGGGGAGATCTCAGGGCTGGCCAGCTCTCTGAGTTGCCCTTTTCATCATTTTTTGACTTTAAGTTTTCTTTGTCCTCATAAACCGTGGAACCTTTCAAGGTGAGCAGTAAAGGTGGGATGTTGGGGAGGGTGATGATGTCTCAGCTTGAAAACAGTTGAGGGCGCTGCTTCAGCCTGAATGGCAGAAGTCTAAAAATGTCCCCTGGTGCCTGTGGACCCATACTGTGAGGCTCAGCGCTCTGATAACCCCAGGCACAGCAGTGGGACAGTGGAGGGAACATGAGTTCTTGAGCCAAACATATCTGGGATTGAATTCCTCTTTTTCTATTTACTGCTCAGTCTGCTTACTTGTAAAATAGGGCTAATTCTACCAACTATATAAGCTTATTGAATAAATAAGATGAGCTAACATATTTAAACTTCTTCACACAGAGAAAGTGCTAAAAATTTTGTATGTTCCCCAGTTGAAGAATGCACTCATGTATATAGAAACTTCTCTCTTTCTCTTCTTTTTTTCACTTAAATGATTTTCCATTTTAACCTGATGACTTAGTAACTGAATTTGACCTAATATATTAACTTAATACTTACTGCATTAGACACTGTGTTAGGCACTAGGCTAGGCATTGGGGTAGAAACAACAATGACTAAAATAAATCTCTGTTTCAAACCGTCTCACAGTCAAGCAGAGGAGATGTGAGCATAAGAGCTGTGCTGTAAGATAGACTAGATACAATGGAAATAGCCCAACAAGAATAGATGTTAACCTCAATATAGAGTAAAGCTTTTTAGAGGAAATTTTACTTGAACTGGATGAGTTAACTTTAACAGGTGAGATGTGATATAGAGGGAAAAGATCAAAAGAGAAAGAGCAAAAGACAAAGACTAAAAATTAGGAAAGTGTACATTTCATGGCAGTCTGAATGAGTGAATTTTAATCTTTAAGGTCTTCATTATTATGGCTTTATCATCTATACATTAAGAATCACCAAATTTATATCTCCAGCTCAGATCTCTCTCTTGGATTCTAAACTAGCATATCTAATCGCTTTCTCCATATCTCGATTTGAATTTCTACCAGACATCTCAAACTCAACTTGTCTAAAATTGAACTTACCTTTCCGCAACCATAAGCTTTTCATACTCACAATATTCTTTATCACAGTTGATGACAACTTCTTCTATCTCATGCCAAAAATCTTGAAGTCATCTTTGAAGTCTTTTTTTTTTGCATCCCATATTTAATTCAATTCAAAAGTATACATCAGCCTCAGGGCCTTTGAACTGACTATTTCCTCTCTCTGGAATGATCTTACAGGTGTCTCTTCTTTTAAATTCCCTTTACAATGAGGCCTGCCCTCATAACCCTCTTTGATATTATGATTTGCCTCCTTGCCTCAACTATGTACTTCTTTTTAGCCTTATCTCAATCTACATTTAAAAAAAATATATTTTTATTGATTTTAGAGAGAGAGGAAGAAGGTGAGAGAGATAGAAACATCATCGATTGGCTGCCTCCTGCACGCCCCCTACTGGGTATCGAGCCCGCAACCCAGGCATGTTTCCTGATGGGGAATGGAACCGGTGACCTCTCAGTGTGTGGGTTGATGTTCAACCACTGAGCCACAACAGCCAGGCTCAACCTACATTTTTAAAATTCTAGTTATTATATTATACTATACCACAAAATTTACTTTTTTAAATTTAAAGATGTGTGTGTGTTTGCTGTACATGCCAAGCATTTAAAACAGTGCCTGGTATAGAACAGGCTGAGACTCAGTAAGTCTTTGTTGAATAAATAAATGAATTCTGAAGCAATTGTTGTCCATTTACCATCTCGTACAAATCCTTTTCTCTGCTTATTCTAAGTTAAATACATACCATGTTTTGATTGGCAGCTCAATTTATTTTAGTAGCCCAGTTCAATGTAGAAGACTGTGATTGTTTATTAGCAATGTAAGTATAATACATAAACTGTAACTAAACTATTTTAAGAATTTAAGATACACAAATATTAATATATTTTTTCCAGAATTCTGCACTGAGAAAAAAGCCGTATCTTGGGAAATGATCAACTATGGAGCATTCAATGCACATGAATTAACATTTATTTCTATTTGAATAGGCTTTCTGCTGCATAGTTTTGAGATAGAAACCTTTACCTTCTGCTTTTCAAATCACTCTTTGCAAAGTCTTAACCTGACCTGCCATGTCCACTTACTTTAATGAAACACGAAGCTGCTTAAAATGAAATTTCTCATCTTCACATTCTGTTCCTCTGATTAATTTAGTGTTGGCATTTAAGTATGATTACATTCCCTTGGGAATCAGTGATGTTTTAGGCAATTTCATCTGTTTAATTTACATTTTGTTGAAAGACTTAGAAAGGCAACTGCTTTTTAAATCAAGATCCCCAAATGTCCATGCATCCTGATTATAGCTGATCTTTCTATTTTCATTATGCTTTCATGAGTTGAACTTATTAAAATATGAAAATAAAGGAAAGCAAATCCACCATGTCAAATAAAATGCACCACTGCTCTCCACTCTCCACACAGACATGCTTTTCCATCACGCCTCTATGCTTTTTAAATTAAATGTCAAGTTTTGCACAGCTGCCTCAAGAGACTTGATCATGGGTGCAAAGTTTTGCTTTGCACGGCCCTGGATTATATCTGACTTAGTGCTTATTACCAGTAAGACTATTATGTGATCAGAAAAATTGCTATTATAATTTTATGTTGAACAGGTCAAGGTGATTTTTAACCAATATCCCATAATTGCTTCCTTTCATCATCATCTATAATAAAAACAACGAGGATCTCAATTATTTTAAGAAGTCTATTTTATGGATTTTTTTCTTTTTCACCTATAATATAAACAGAAGACAGAGAATCAGAATCACTATGCTTCTAGGTCTGAAAGAATACTAGGGATTAATATTCTTTTTATTATTTTTCATTCCTGTCCCACCCATCCCATCTTGTTCCATTCCCTAACTGAGAGGGAGTTGGTCACTAATAGTAGAGGGCAGAGAGGGAGAAGAGTCTTTCAGGCAGTAGTGATGTCAGTGTTCTGAGATTGGGGACCCAGGGTCCAGACTCACTGTGGGTTAATGGCTTTGGGTAGGAAAGAATTCAAATACAAGCCAGCACAGAGTTTAAAGTGAAAGTGTGTTTATTAGTGAAGCAGTGGGTCAGAGGATGGGCTACTCCACAGACAGAGCAGCACCCCTTTAGCAGATTTGCTTCCTTTATTGAAGTTTATTTAATCAGGGGGTAGGGCATTAAATGAAGGGGAGGCATATTCAGAATCTTTCCAGGGAAAGGGGTGGAGACTTCTTGGAAGAGCCCTGTTGGCCATTTTGTGTCCTTATATGGGTTTTCCATTTCTGATCACGACGATTGCAGTGTGTTGTTTAGCATGTTGATATATTACAATGAGAGTTTAATGAGGCTAGGGGTTACCATAAGGTGAAATTAGTTGCCATGTTGGATTGAGCTGGTATCTGCCAGGTTTAAGTCATAAATCTGGTGTGGGGTGGTCTTCCTTCTTGACAGCTCCTGTAGCTTTTATGGATTGCAGCTCTTTTGCCACATACCTTATCTCAGTAGGGCTCTGATTAGAGTACCCTTTTCCATTTGTTTTTATTAATTTAACAAATCTGGCAATCCTTTATTGAGTACTATGTCCTATCCCTGTGCGAGAAGTTGGACAAACAATAAAGAATAAGACATAGGTCCTGACTTTTAGAAATTGTGTTTAAAATCCTCTTGGCAGAGAGATTTACTATTTTTTCATCCCCTAGGTGCCAATAACTAAACACATTAACATTTATTTATTTTTTATTTGTTGAATGTTTAACTTATTGGCTTTCACTAACTTCTCTGTGCAATGGGTAGATATACTCCAGACATTTTCTCAGGCAGTAATTTGAGGTGCTCCAAGAAATTTCCAGCCATAGACACCATAGCAGATTATCAGTCCACCTTGGGAATAGTAGTCTTTCCCTAGGATCTTTCATAATTTAACTTTAAGCTCTACAAAGCACAAACCTTCTGAATAGGAACTATCCCCATACTTGTTTTATCTTTTTATTTTTATTTTTAAATATATCTTTATTGATTTCAGAGAGAGGAAGGGAAAAGGAGAGACAGAGATAGAAACATCAATGATGAGAGAGCCATGGATCAGCTCCTTCCTGCATGACCCCTACTGGGGACTGAGCCCACAATCAGGGCATATGCCTTAACTGGGAATCGAACCACAATCACCTAGATCAGTCGATACACAACCTCTGAGCCACACCAACAGGGCCCCACATTTATTTTATTTTGTTAAGTTCTCTCATATAGACTTATTTTCACCTTGGTTTTTAGTACCAATTTGATTTTATGCCAGGATTTGGTTTGAATCGACTTTACCTCTTCTGAGATGAGTTAACAGAATAATCACATACAGACATGCATACAACTCTAGGAATCGTTAAGTATTGCACAGTGGCTCTATGATATTTGATTTTGTCATGCCAGATTTTGATTGTCTAGACTTTTATTTGGCTTAAAGCTTATTACTAATAAGGCTTTTCAATATTCTGAACAATTAATATTGTATTTTTCATTATCCATATAGTCTTCAGCTCTAATAAGAAGAGTGAAGGTATCTGTTATTTAAAAGATCTACTAAGTAGCATTTTTATCCATTTCATTTGGTGGTATTAATTGTACTCTGAGTAAATGGCAAATTCTAGAGTTTTCAGTGTGTAAATTGCAGTCACACATGGTGCCTCGTGGGTTATCTTTGTGTGAGAGGTCAGGGTCTTATAGTCCTCCATAAGACTACTCTCACTCCTGACACCAAATGCAAATTCCGGAGTGGGGGGTCATTCTCAAACCTACTCTCAGGTTTGATCATTTGCTAGAAAGACTCACAGAACACATTGAAAGCTAAACAATTACGCCTTGTTTCCTGTAATCTACAACTATGGAGTCCTTTCATGAACAAAAAGAGCAGAGGAGGAAAAAAATTAACTGTAATACTGATATTCGTAATTGATGGAGGTGTGGTTTCTTTGTAGTATCTCAGCAATTAGATGCACAAAGTTCAAGATCCTAGGTTCTATGAGTCTTTCTCTCCATATCATATATTTTTCTGATTTTAAATCCTACTCTCTGTTGGTGCATTTAAAACTATTTTCTCAAGCAGTTTGCAATGTCTGGTGGTAATTTACCTGGCATTTCATTGGAATACATGTTTCTACCTTTGGATTTATAGTTTTCAGGACCAGAAACCCCATTTCAGAAGAAACCTCTTTCTTAATTTGATTTCTGACAATAAAAGGCAGTGCATAAAATATAAAGTCTATAAAAAGAAATCATCAACTGCGATTATAGAAACTGCTCTCCCAGTGGGAGAATTATACAGCTATTACCAAAGCATGGCATAATGTAACTGCCTGGAATATAAATATACATACAAATCAATAGCATCTCATATTTCAGATACATGCACATCACAAATACTTCTGTACCAAAGACACCTTGATAAAGAGAATATAGGAAAAGTACACTTTGTAAGGTTTGTGTTTTGCTGGGAGGAATGTTCACAGGGCCTACTTAAATCATTCAACAAACTTTTATTGAGTACCTATTCTGTGTCAAGTACTTTCCTGGGGCTATGGATACAGAGATAATAGACTTGGTTATCGCCTTCAAGGAAACTCTTGTCTAGTGAGGACAAAGAGTGTGATTAGTGTTAAGGCAAAGGAAGGCATATGGGAACACAGAGAAATAACAATAACCTAGAACAGGAAGAGATCTCAGTGAAGGCTTCCCAGAGACAATGAAGCCCAAGCCTGTTCTGCAGGGGAAGTAGAAGTGTGCTAGTGGAAACTGAGTAGGAAGGCTGATTTGGATGGAGGAATTGAATTGTGCAAGACCGGACTGAGTCTGTGGGATAGAGCGCAATGCATTATGGAGGCCTGCTAAACTGCTAAGAAACATGGCTAACACAGAGTTCAAGGGGATGGAGTGTTGTGCCATGAGTCCAATGAGCTGCACATGGCTCAGATAATAAAGCAGCTTGTAGGACATCTCGAGGGTTTGGAGTTACTATGGTACAAAGAGGAGTCAGTCACTGAAGGATTTTTAAAAAGGCCATGATTTGGTGACCTGAATTTTCTAAAAAGATGTCACTAATTAGAATATGGAGAATGAATTGGAGATCGGTCAAGTGGGCATTGCAGAAATCCAGGAAATAAAAGGTGAAGTTCCAAATTAAGGCAAAGGCATTGGGGAAAAGAAGTGGACAGATTCAAGAAATATCTAGAGTAAACAGGATTATGTTATTGTATTAGTCAAAATTCAAGAAATGGAGGACACTCACTAGTTATTCTGAGGTGAATTTTAGTCAAGTAACTATTTACAAAGGTGAGGGTGGAACATAGGTTTGCTGTAAGGAAGATTGATTCAATGGGAAGTTATTTCCACCCATAGACTTAAATTGCAAGAGGAGAGAGTAGTTACCAGAACCTGGTGAGAAAGAACCCTACAGAAAAGCTGACAGGGTTTGTGACCTTTGGTTAAAGTTCGCAGCCATCTCACGGTGCCCTAGCAGGGATGGATCCATGGGCATATCTATTCCAACCTCATGGGCCGAATGAAATTCCCCTGATGCCCTCCAGACTGAGCTGACTTAAGGAAGAAATGAGAACAAAGTGGTTCTGGAGAGAGGGTCTGGAAGGTATCTAGCACAGTAACACTGAATGCGGGGTCAGAAATGAGTCAGGATAACTTCTGGAATTCCAGTGGAGAAACAGGCTGGGTGGAGATCTCACTCATTGATGTAGGAAAGTACAAGACAGATCAGTTTATTAATATTATATTTTTTGAAAGGGCAAACTTACCAAAATTGGATTTCATTTTGGAGATACTGAGTTTCAGGTGCCTGATGGACTCTTTCATGTATTCATTTAACAAACGTAGAGTGGACAGCCTCTTTGATGACTGAAGGCAACTTCTTTTAGGGATAACAAATTCTGTCTTCTTGGCGACCTCCAGACTGGCATCTTTTTATACTTTTTATAGTGACAGTGATCCTAATGATCTCTCCAAGTCAGTAAAAGAGCCTAAACTGTTTATTGTGTTTAAATAAGACTAAAGCTAATCAAACATGTGTCCATAAAAATGATTGAAGTAAAACACATTTTATTGCTTAAATAGAATCAATTTAACACATTTTTATTGAGTTGAAGCAGCATGATGACATAAAAATGCTAGGTTTGGAACTAGACATAGTTTAATTAGAATATGGGCTCTGTAATTTACTTGCTGTGTATCCCTGGGCAAGTCATATTATTGCTCTGAATCTCAGTTTACTCTCTTTTATATGGGGATAACAATCTATTTGTAAAAAATCCTTGGCATGGTGCTTGGGATATAATAGAGGGGAAATGGAATTAAAGCAACATTAAAACTCCCATTTAAAATAATTTTTTGAGTTAGAAATAATTTTTAGAGCTGGAAATCAGTTCAATGGTTGATACATGTATAATAAAACTTTGGCTGAGAAATTAACTTTTAGGTTCTTGATTGTGACATGCTTACAAATTTTTATGGAACCTTGTCAAGCTCTGACAGTTCATTTCCCATAAAATCAGGAGACAAGTAGATTAGGGTTTTTTTGCTAATTAATTTTTCACCAAGAAATAATTACCTGTAGGCCAAATGTGATCCAACTATCAAATGGAATACATTTTCTGGAGAAGCAACATTACTGTTCTCATACTCAGTTTGCTAATTGATGACAATTTTTGTTGGCATTTCTATAAATTGGATGAGTTTGAGGACATGTTACTTTTTTGCTCTATCATTAGCTTGTCTAGTAGCATGAGACTCAGAAGCTTGGTGGGATTAATTTTTTTAGATGGTTTAGGTGTCAGGGAGCCAGGGCTCTGTTGGATGCTTTGATGTCATCAGCAAGTACCCAAATTTACTAGGGTCTGCACAGCTGGTGTCTTTGTGATATACTAACTGAGTGTGGCGCTTCAACATACAAGAGACACCATATTACTTGAATCACATAGTTTTACCATCAATATATACTTTTAAAATAAGATGTGTAAGTGGCTTCTAAATAAGGTTATTTGGGAACATTAAAATGAACAAGTAATATTCTAATGGCAGCTTTTATTTATTTGGTTGTGAGAAACAGAAACAGAAAACAAGTACTACAATGTAAATGGAAGCTTCTTATAAACTGTACTGGTGTGGGGGACCGAAGATGGAGACTTCTAAATAGCTGGACCTTACTGAAGCTGGCAATGGAAAGCTTCAACTAAGGCATATTTCCCATCCCTATGTCTCCTGGGAAAATTCATGGTCACTCTTCAGGGCTACCTCTGCTTCTTCCAAATGTGCATCTGCTTTGGTCCCTTTTTCATAGACTAGCACTCTCTTCCTCTCTCATTGTTATCTTGCATGTGGCCAATAGAGCCCCATTCACCTCCATCCACTTTCCACACCAGCTCTTGGGTACAGCAAGGCCTGCCCTCGTTAGTTGCCTCTTTACAGCTGATTCTAGCTTCAGTGTCTCAGGTCCAAATTCTCAACCTCATTATCTGACTGACTGAGAGTGTCTTTCTGAATCATATCTCCCAAGTGTGAGTCCCCTGGCCAGCCAATGGTTATCTGGTAGTGGATCAGTCCACCCCGTTACAACGCACTACTGCCAGGGAGGTGGCTTTGTGTGCGCTGAGGTTTACACAACAGGAATTATGAGTGGAACTTGCAATGATAAACATATTTGTATAAGTAGGGTCACTAGAAAAATGTAATTAAGCCATACCCATTCCAAAATGTACTGCATTTTGTTACCTTTCAGTAAGATAGAAAAGGAAAGGAACTATCCTTTCCTTTACACAACTTCTAATATACACAACTTCTGACATGCAGGAAATCACCTTGAAGCAATGGCAGCCTCCAGTTATACAACCAGGCTAGCTGTCTCAGAGGTCATGGGACAGAAGGTTTCATAGACCAAATAAGGTGTTTTAGTTGCCTAACTTATCAAATCAATTTAAAAGGGAGGGGATCATGTTAATATACTCAGGCTAAGATGCAAGAGAGATGCATGGATCACACTACCCAAAATATGCTTGTATATTTTGTCTCTCTCTTTGTTGCATCAACCTTCCTCACTGATGTTGTGTATATAAGGGCCAGAATTGAAGTTTGAACAAACTGGCCCAATAAACACAAGATACCTGGGCCCAAATACATGGTCTTTCACAGAGATATAGGTACAAATGCACATGGCATATCCTATAGCTCACAAATTAGCCTGATGAGCTGTTATGGATTTTATTTGTGTTTCTTGGACAGAAGATACACCAGGTCATAGTGGATCTATACTGGGTAGCTGATTTTGTTGTTGTTGCTGTTAATCCTCACAGGAGGATATTTTTCCATTGATTTTTTAGAGAGAGTGTAAGGAGGGGAGGAAGGGGGGGAAGAGAAAGAGAGAGAGAGAGAGAGGGAGGGAGAGAGAGAGACATAGATTGAGGGAGACACATCGATAAGTTGACTCCCACATGCGCCCAGACCAGTCCAGGTATAGAACTCATGACCTTTTCGTTCACTGGCTGACACTCTAACCACTGAACCACACCAGCCAGGGCTAGCTGATTTTTTTTTTTTTTTTTAATGACTTAGCTGTCAGTCCAGAAGTGGTATAATCATAACTTATACTGTATAACCAATGGCTCTAATCTAGTGGATTAAAGCAACACACACTTAGCTCTTTTTATTTAGTCCTGCTCTTCCACCTTCCTTCTCCACTGTCTCTTTTCTCCCGGCTTCCCTCTTTCCCGCCTTTTTTTTCATGAAACATTTAAGTAACTTTTGTGTTCAGAGCATTGGGATAGACACTGGAAAGATAATGACAGCTAAACAGTTTTGCTTGTATGGGGCTCACAGTATAAATGGAGAGTCAAAATACTGTGCAAGCCATGTGAAACACTGGGCCAGGCCTTGCTGGCTTTATTTTCTGGTTGCCTTTCCTTTTTGAGTTTTGTACTTTCTCCTGTGTCATGATGAAAATAACTTCTATTGTCTACTTATTATGTGCCAATTGCATGGTTCTAAGTGAAGTAGATACTACTATCCACATTTTATGGATGCAGAAATTGAGTCACAGAGAGGTAAAGAAACTGATCAAAATCACAACACTATTAAGCTGAAGAAGCTTGGATTTGGTTCCATAGCGTGAGCTCTTGTTTATGATCCCGCACAGCACAGTGTGGTAAACATAGGATAGGTTTAGAGTTAAGCAGCCTTGACAATTTTATATGAACTTCAGTAAATTAATGAATCCCTCTGAGTTTTAGTTTGCTGGGAAATTGGTTAGTGTTACTTACTTTAAATTAGTGCCTTGAAGAGTAAATAAAATGAATATCCAGCACAAGGCTTGGCACTGAGGAAATGCTGACTCCTTTCTACCTCTCTCTTCAGAGACCTACTATTCTTGAAAATGGGACCTACTAAATTCTGTTTCCTGGAAAATCAACATTTTATGCAGGGTGGAGATGCTTTGTCCCTTTGGTAGTACTTAGTGGGAGGTGGGCAATGTGGTGGTGGGGCACAGGGCTTTTGATTTCTAAAATCAGGGATCATATTCCAGAATTAGAAGGGGACCACAGTGCTCAACTTGTGCAGGGGCCTTTAACAGATCTTTGCATCAGAACAGGAAAGTACCCCTAACAATTACACACAGTAGCTCCTCAGAAAATTTTCTATGTCCTTAAAATTTCCTGAGAAAGGTTGAGAGGATAGGTCCTTGTGTGTGCCCCCTTCTCTTCCTGCAACATGCCCAGGCATCTCAGTGCACTCATCTCTTGGAAGCTACCTTCTCCACCACATACCTGTCATGTCACCTACTCTGTTGGTCGAGTCTCGTCTTGTTTTAGTGCTTTCCTTCGTATTTGTCTCTGAAGGGAAATCCACAGGTCTTTCTGGCTTCAGGGTGTTGCTGATACCTATGGAATGCAAATAATTTTAAGTAATGAATATAAGCAAATGAACAAGTTTCAGAACCTTGGAAAGCTCTCAGTTTGGCTTCCAGACTCTATTCTTTCCTGACATGAAAGCCAGAAGTCCTACTCTTTTAATTTAAATAGTGGAGGCCACCACATGTCCCCCATATCCCAGAATCCACCGTTGAATGACATCAGGTTGAATTATGAAAGGGAGAAAGACAAGTTTTGATGTTTCCTCATTTCCAGAAGGCAATATGAGATAGGCCAAGGAATGAAAAACAATTTCTTTTTGTTTAATATTTGGTTTTGGCAGTCTGGAGAAGCTTAGAGACCAATTCTCAAAATGATGATTTTAATGCATGTAATAAAATACACAAAATTACAGAGGCTAACAATTATACTGAAATAAAGGGATTAAATATTATCATGACTCACACCTTTCAGTTTATTAACTAATAAACAATTTTAGAGAGAGTGCGTTGGAAAGCAATGCCATATCTTGGTTACTAATGTGGGAGCACACAGCTTCATTATTAGGGTTTAACTGACTACTCAGGGTACAGTTGTCCTATAGTTGGGCCAATATCTGTAGATAGGAAGACTGCGATTAAGGGTGAGTCTAAATACTACTGTAATTTCACATTAGTGATGTGTATAAATGATATATTTGCAAGAACTGAAATGTTATATGAAAATATCTGTCATTTATCTTGGAAACAAAGTCATAAGTACTGCTAATATCACTGTGCATTATTCTTATATTCATAGTTTAAGGGAATGCTAAATTTCAGTTAAAGTAAGCAAAAATAATATGCAATATGTTTTCACACCTAAATTCGTGTACCCCAGAATTCTCTTTATAGTCTTCTTGGTGGTCCGCGGGACCCAAATGAAGTCCCTGTCCTAGGACTTCCTGTCAGCTGTAGTCTCTTCCTGTTCTCTTTACTAGACCACTGTGACCTGTCCTTTGCGCCTTCCTTATGGCCATATAGTTTTGTCTAAATATCTTGGAATGTCACTAATAACAGGATGAATTAACAGCATCTATAAAAATAAGGAAGCTTGACCTATTATTTTTGGCTTATGGCTACAAAATAGAGTAATAAAATTTTGCTTTCTTATCCTTGCCATTTCTTGCCTTTAAAATACCCCAGTTATTTAGTGGGAGTGTGGGTGCGGAAAGGAAGATGGCAATTGCAGATGGAGCATAAGGGGCTACGTAGCTCCTGCTAGCTTCCCAGATGAGCATGGATATGCAGATTTTAGGCATATGATAATCAAAAGACCCGGGAGGTCCTTTTCACAATCTTCGTATATTCCAGTCCTATTTCCAAAGCACATTCTTAGGCTTTTTTCTCCCATATGTGTTAGGATTTCAATTATGATTGTATGTGTATGAATTTTTTATGTTTTTATTGATTTCAGAGAGAGGAAGGGAGAGGGAGAGAGAGGTAGAAACTTCAATGATGAGAGAGAGTCATTGATGGGCTGCCTCCTGCATTCCCTCCCCGCCCCCCACTGGGGATCGAGCCCGCAAACCGGGCATATACCTTGACTGGAATCAAACCATGATCTCCTGCTTCATGGGTCGAAGTTCAATCCCTGAACCATGAGGTCTGGGCTGTGTCAATTTTTGAATAGAAAAGAATGCCATCTTATCTCACGGATCATCTGAGCTTTGTCAGTTCAGCAATGACAGGCAGGGAGTGTCTTCTGGCCTCAGTGTTCAGTGTGGTGTGTTGTCTCTGAAGTTATGTGAGCTGGAAGCTTCCACACCTCTGGAAATGCATCTCTAAATGAATGCATCTGGGGTGCAAGCTGCTGCCTTCCTCAGTTAACATGGACAAAAGAGTGCATCTCCAAATTGCCACACAGGTTTATTTATTTATTTTTTTTACTTTTTAAATTTATCTTTATTGTTGACAGTATTACAGGTATACCATTTCCCCCCGCAACTGACCCCCTCCACTTCGCTCCCACCCCCTCCCCAGGCCTTCACCCCGTTACTGACTGTGCCCATGGGTTATGCATACATATATGCATATAACTTCTTCGGTTAATCTCTTCCCACCCTCCACCCCCCTTACCTCTTTCCTCTGAAATATGATTGTCTGTTGCATGTGTCAATGTCTCTGGATCTATTTAGTTCATCAGATTCTTTTGTTCATTATCTTCTTCTTAAGGAAGACCCTTCAACCTTTCCTGTAGTGCTGGTCTGGTGGTGATGAACTCCTTTAGCGTTTTCTTATCTGTGAAGCTCTTTATTTGACCTTCAATTCTAAATGATAGCTTTGCTGGGTAGAGCAATCTTGGTTGTAGTTCCATGTTTTTCATCACTTTGAATATTTCTTGCCACTCCCTTCTGACTTGCAAGGTTTCTGTTGAGAAATCAGCTGACAGTAGTGTGGGTGCTCCCTTGTAGGTAACTAATTGCTTTTCTCTTGCTGCTTTTAAGATTATCTCATTGTCTTTAACCTTTGGCATTTTAATTATGATGTGTCTTGCTGTGAGTCTCTTTGGGTTTCTCTTCTTTGGGACTCTCTGTGCTTCCTGGACTTGAAAGTCAATTTCTTTTCCCAGGTAGGGGAAGTTTTCTGTAATTATTTTTTCAAATAGGTTTTCAATTCCTTGGTCTCTTTCTGCCTCTTCTGGTACCCCAATAATACGAATGTTGGGCCTCTTTAAGTTGTCCCAGAGGCTCCTTATACTATTTTCATATTTCTGGATTCTTTTTTCTTTTTGCTCTTCTGGATGGGTGTTTTTTGTTTCCTCATGTTACAAATTGCTCATTTGATTCTCAGTGTCCTCTACTCTACTGTTGATTCCCTGTAAATTATTCTTCATTTCAGTTCCTGTAGCCTTCATTTCAAATTGGTACTTTATTATGTTATCGGTTTTCTCAGTTATTTCCCTAACCATTTGCTTAAACATCCTTATAACCAAAATTCTGAACTCTCTATCTGTTAGCTTGCTTGGATCTATTTCATTTAGTTCCTCTTCTAGAGATTTCTCCTGTTCTTTCCTTTGTGACATGTTTCTTTGCCTCTGCATTTTGGTTGCTTCCTGGTGTTTGTTTCTATGTATTAGGTAGAGCTGCTATGTCTCCTGGGATTTGTAGAGTGGCTTTGTGTAGTAGGTGTCCTGTAGGGACCAGTGGCTCAGCCTCCCCAGTCACCTGAGCTGGGCCTTTTAGGTGCTCTCCTGTGTAGGCTGTGTGCACTGTCCTGTTGTAGTTGAGCCTTGGTTGCTGTTGGCGTCCCTGGGAGGAACTGACCCCCAGGCCAATCAGCTGTGAGGACCAGCAGCAACTACAGCCAAAGAGCTGCTGTGCTGGAGACACCCCTATGGAGCAGGATTTACTTCAGTGGAGCTTTGGTGTTCACCAAGTGCGCTCCTTGAGTGTCACTGGTGGATGTGGTAGGGCTGTAATCCAGCGTAGTAGAGTCTGACCACCAGGTGCACTGTCTCTGGGGCCTCCTGGGAGGTGCAAAGTCAGTCTCTGCCTGTGCCTTGCCCAGGGCCACCCAGCATGAGCGACATAGCAAACCGTAGTTGGCTGCTACTTGTGCTGGGCTTGGAGGTGCCCAGGAGAGGCCAAGCTATGAGCCATTGCAGGCTGCCGCTAGTGCCAGGCCTGGGGGCACTTATCAAGCTGCATGGGACCCGCTGCTGCTTGTTTGAGAGATTTTAGGAAAGTCCTAAGCATGAGGCTCGAGAGGCCACTTGCATAGAAAAGCCCCTGGAAATGGCCCGGATGAGCCTGCAGGTGGGGAGGGGCGGGGCCTCCGGGAATCCCGGGGCGGGGCCAAAGGCGTGAGTCAGGTGCTGGCGATTCAAACATGGCGCCTGCCTGCCGGCTGTGTGCGGGGAGGGCTCGCTAAAGGAGCACCAGCCTCTGCCAGCCCTTCTGCCTGGGAGGAAGCCGCCCCTCCAGCTCTCGCTGGGATCTCAGGCAGGTTAGTTCCCCCCGAGTGTCCCAGGTCCTTTCCGGCTGCTGCCCGGCGCTGGGCTCAGGGGGAGCGCGTCCGAGTGAGTCCGTGCCGGGCCCTTTAGAGGAGCTGCTGGGGCTCCCGCAGCCTCCGCGACCCTCAGGGACAGTCCCTGCTGGTTTCACAGCCTGGAGTTGTGGGGACGTCTCTTCCCAGCCTGGAGCCCTGAGCTGGGGGCTGCTGTGGGGCTGGGACCCCCTCCGTCCTCCGGGAAAACTCCGCTGAGATTCCCTCCCGGGTTTCACCCGCGGCACCGGGTATGGGCCCGCGGCCCCTTCTCTGCGATTCAGCCCCATCCGCCCGCATCTGCGCCCCTCCTGCCGGTCTCGGTGCTTCTTCAGGTTCCTGGTTGTGGGGCTTCTGTGCAGCCAGATCTCAGGAGGCTCTGAGTGACGGTGGTTCTGTATTTTAGTTGTGGTTTTGATGTGGTTGCGGGCGGCGGCGGGTGCAGCTGTTACCTACACCGTCATCTTGTTTCCCCCCCACCAGGTTATTTTAGCAAGTTGTCTTCCTGAGAGTGTGTTGTCCTGCACAAGATAACAGGTCTATTCTTTGCATACACACAGAGTCCCCTCCCTGCAGTAAAATGTCTGAACTCTGCGTCATGGTGGACCACATCATGCCTGCAGGCTTTGGCCTGGCTTCCTTTTGGACTTTCCTCCCAGCGCTCTCCCACATGCGCTCTGATAGTGAGCCACATCACACAATCTGCAGATCCCCAGGCACGCCCGGCCATTTCATGCCTCTGTGCTCCTGTGCACGCTGTCCCCATTGGCTAGAAATCCCTCACCCTGCTGTTTTCTGGCAAACTCAAAATTTTATTCCAATTGCTCCAATTAAACTCCTCCAGAAATCTTGTGCTAAAATCTCTGGGAAGAGGTAAGTACTTTCTTCCATATGTTCTCACCCTACTGTGTTTAATGTTTACATATTGATGGCATAATTGGTGAATTCCTTCAGCACATGTCTATTGGAGATCTGCTCAGTCACGGGCTCAATCTCTAGGTAGAGATGAGTGAGGCAGATGAGTCCCTGCCTTTGCAGGGCTTGCAGCTCCATAGATGCTCTACGTTCCTCTACCTTCTTACTTACCAGTTTCTTGCTATTAGTTCAAATACGGAGCATAGTCTTCCTTTTCTTAATTTCCCCTCAGACCATTCACAGAAGCATTTATCTTGAGGTAGACTTTATTTATAGAGAAGTTTTTACAATGCAGAAAGTGAAAATATCACAAAATTCAATATTAGACACCTTCTTTCTTAAACTTTCTTTCACCCCTCCCCCCCAGGAATTGACCCAGTTTCCCAGTGAGCTCCCGCCTTCTGCCAGGCTGACTCCTCTCCTGACTTCTTCGAGACACAATTATACCTTAAGTTCTCAAAATAGTTTTTCAGAACAATTTGATTTTCCATTTCCTTATTCATTTCCAGGCATACTTTCCAGAACCAAAAACTAATTGAGGAACTCTGCTGAAAAAGAATCATATGCCCTGCGTCTTACTCTTTAACAGTGGTGCAAAATAGGAAATCGTGGGTTAATTCTCCTATTCATGGTACATGGGAGGAACTAGGGTAGAGATATTTTCTCCATTAATATGATTTATGTGCCTTACCCACATTTTCAGATGGCAGATGTAGCTACCATCAGGTTTGGTTTTAAATAATATAAAATATTCTGCTATAACATCACACTATATTATTGATAGAGCATTTATGGCTTTATGAAAGACTGTAACTTTATCTTTACTGAGAGCCAGTGATGAAAGATTAACAGACTGTAGAAAGATGAATTTCACATTGTTATGAGAGACTGGGGCTTGGTAAAACCTGGGGTGCTTTACTGAGCCAGACTCTAGGTAATTTGTAATAAAATATCATTTTTGCAAACTTTTAAAAGGCAGCCTGTGTTACGCTTTTTTCTTGCCATGAATCAACTTTTTCATAGATGCCTTCTATTCTTTCTGCTTTTACCACAGAAAGTGTCTGTGGCCTGTGGAAATATTGAGCCATCTTTTCATTATGTTTTCAAATACTTACATATTTAAAGGCAGATTTATTTGCTTATTTATCTCATTCATTTGTAGGGCCTAATATCTTAACGGCTCTTTGGGTGTGGGCTTGTGTTAATTTGAGTGGAATGGATCTTTATGTGCTTAGCTTGATTTTTATGTTGTTATTATTGTCATTATTGGTATTACTTGGTGTATTTCATTCCAGAAAATGTTCATATGTTTTTGTTTTATATTATTGTAATAGAAATCCATAGGATATTTTGTATCTTCCTTTGTTTAGTTACTATTTGATGTGCATTCTGAACAGTGTTAGAAAGCACTTTTTCAGCTTTCTTGAGATATAATTGACATATAACACTGTGTGGGAATAAGGTGTGGAATGTGTTGATTTAATGCATTTACATAGTGCAAAGTAATTATCTCCATAGCATCAGCTAGCCCCTTCATCCTGTCACATAATTACCTTTTTTTATTTTGTGTGTGTGTGATGAGAACATTTAAGGTCTATTCTTTCATTAGGAGGAATCATATTACAGAACCCAGAAGGATGTGTCAACTCATCTGAAATCCTCCCCTCTTAGAAAAACACACACACAATACAAAACAGGGAAGGCCATAGAAAATATTGTGGCAGGAAGAAACTGAATTTAAATAAATATAACACAAAAAACAATCCTTCAATGTAGTAGTTAGAAAATCTTGATGGACTCTTGAAATTCATTACTTCTCTGGGCCTGGAAGATTGGCCTGCTGTGGCTCTCATGCCCTTTCTTGGAGGAATAAAGGTTACATCTACTATATTTTCTAATTGACTCTCCACATTGCAGTAAATCGAATTAAGTGTTAAGGTAGTTTTTCATCTTCTAACCTTCAATTAGTTATTAATAAAAACTTCAATCCACATGTCAACTCAAGCTTCTAATGTACCTTCTCCGAATTTCTACATATCAGCAAGGGCTATGGTTTCAGGGTCTACCAAATAATTTGGTTTAACATTTGGACACCTGTGCCAGGAAAGTGTGAGGTAACACACTGGGGAGGTGGAAGGAACTGTTTTGGGTCCACTAAAGACATGGAAAAGCCTGTTTCCAATGGCTGGGCACAGGCTTCATTCACAGCTCTTGCTGATCTCTTTTTTCTTTCTGTCTGCTTTTTAAAAAGGTGACTGTCTTAGGATCTTCAGGATGCATGGAACCAAAGTAGATGAAAAAAAAAAGGAGAGAATAATCACAAGTATTCAAGGAAAACTCACAGAACCCTGTAGAGACACAGCTGAGGAGCCAGCTGCTTTCCAGTTTCTGCTTTGCTTTGTTTACCTGACCTCTTCCCGTGCTTTCCCATCTTCCAGCCTTACTGAGGTACAAATAAAATTGCAATATATTTCTAAAGTACAATGCAATGAGTTGATATGTGTGTACATTATAAAAGGGTTCCCCACATCAAGTTTCTGCACATCAAGGTTCACACCATTGAAATAAACTTTCTGGACATACACGGGTGTATGTGTAGCAGTATAAATTCCACACCCCCAAAGTCTTTTGATGGAAAGTGGCAGCTGTGTTAGGTAATCCTTATGTCATATTTTCTACATGCCAGGCCCTCTTCTAAGTGCTTTAGAAATTTTAGCTCTTTAAACACTATAAACCTATGAAGGTACTATTACCTTCATCCTAGACCTGAGAGGTTATGTCCAAGGTCACACAGCTAGTAATGTTATAGAGTTGAGATTTGAATTCAAGCAGCCTGGCTTCAGAATCTCTTCTTACTATCATGCTTTACTGCCTCTCAAATGCTGCTGACGGAGACTTTTTGACATTGCCGGGTGTACCTGGTTCTATTGCCGCACCCTGAAGCACAGGCTATTCAACTAGGTGCCAGTCCTGCACGCATCTCTGTGGAACTTCATGAAACTGACCTTTACGTCAGCGCAAATCAACCTGTGACATGGTGTCATTGCGTTTGAGGCAGGAAATAAAAAATTGATTGTATGGTTTTGAAAAATATCAATCATCCTTTTATTTACAGCAAATTGTTAATTTAGGATTATTTAGTACATACAGGGCGAGGCAAAAAAGTAGGTTTACAGTTGTGAGTATGAAAAATAATACCATAATTAAAAAATAATAATACAGAGTTTATTCATGTATTATTATTCATTAGTTATGGTATTATTTTCCAAATGAACAACTGTGAACCTACTTTTGTCCCACTCAGTATTTGTAAAATACTGGTAAGGTAAATTAACAATAATAAATTACCAGCTAAAGATTATTTGCATTTCATTTAGCATGGAAGGTGAAGTTTAGAATAAGTCCTCTATAATGTATCATCTTGCCATTCCTATGTAATTTCAGTATAATCCTGAATACAAATGACTTCCATCTAGGACTGAAGCTATATCAATTTCCAAATGGCATTAAATCTATGGATATTTTTATTTCTGAGAACATGTGTGTATCTACCAACCTGGATGAAGTTTAGGAGGCAGTATGAAAGAGTCTAAAGTACGTAGACTTTAGAGCCTGACAAATATTAGTTCAAATCTTTTCCCCCCAGTTGTTCCTTTGCATATTGTTTGTTGTTTTTGTTTAAACTATTACAGATGTCCCTTTTTCTCCCCAATGACCTGTCCCATCCTGTCCCATCCCCCTCCCCAGTCCCTCTCCCCACCATTGTCCATGACCTTGGGTTGTGCATATATGCATATAAATTCTTTGGTTACTCTCTCCCCCTCCACCCACCCGCCCTCCTCCATCCCTCTGACATTTGTCAGTCTGATCTATGCTTCCATGTCATTGAATCTATTCTGTTCATCAGTTTATTAAGTTCTTTAGATTCCACATATAAGCGAGATCATGTGATGTTTGTCTTTCTCTGCCTGGCTTATTTCGCTTAGCATAATATTCTCCAGGTCCATCCATAATGTCCCAAAGGGTACGAGATCCTTCTTCTTTACAGCTGTTCAAATCTTAATAATAATAAAAACTATCAGGAATTGATAGCTTGCTCTGTGTGTGTCACCACACTAAGTAGTGACAACGGCAAAAATGTTCAAAGCCCTATTTTGCCTTTCTTTCTTCACCTGGGAAAATGGGTATAATTGTAAAGATTAAAAAAGAAAATAATCTTTACATTAAAAGAAGTAACTGTTAGCAGATTATTTAGCCTTCCTCAGCTTCAATTTAATGATAAAACGTAATGGGCCAAATGCTCATTAAACTCAACATAGTAGGTGCTTGAATCCCTGATAGTCTTTCCTTCTCTCCCATTTATAACCTAAGTCAAAGTTCTTCAGTTGGCTGTCTTCTGATACATGTTTCATGAACTATTCTGGTTACTTACATAGGGAGCAATAAACCTGAATGAGTAAGAGCTGTTATGAGAATTCAAGGAGATTAAAAAGAAGTAAATGGGCCAATTTTGGAGTTAATGCTAAATGGTTCCAATTATTCCAAAGTAATTCAGAGTCTTTTTCCAGCGGGTGCATAATCAGATTATCTGGAATCTGTTTGGAGAAGCCTAACTGAATTAAACTGTTTATTTCAAAGCTGCTTTTCTTCCCCATTGCTACCACCCCGGAAGCATTGAGCAGCCCCACAACTGAGTTTGTGACGAGATTGATTTCCCATATGCATTGCAGCCTACTCTTGATGCTCATTTCCCACTTCAGGTCTCCCGGGAGCGCACGATCACATGCCTGTGGCCCATTACGGGGAGTCTAGAGATGTTAGTTTCTTACTTCTGCATCAGGAGGTAGAAATTGTAATGTAAAAAATTGCCAACATTTATGAAAGTGTTAAGAAATGTTGGTTATCTACAAATGATTTGAGTTTAATCTCCTATCACTAATGTAGCTATTCTCCTATGACTGGATACTAAAGTTGTTTCTGAACTTTCATTCTTTTAAATAATGCTGTGCTGAATATTGTTTATAAATGGGCTTTAAAAAATTCCTTAAGAGCAGAGTCCTCCAAAGGGAATTGTTGCATTAAAATGTATGAAAAACCTTACTGTGATTCTCAGCTCTGGTAGAATATTTCCATAAAGCTTTTGGTGGCCTGCCGGCGTGGCTCAGTGTTTGAGCTTCAACCTATGAACCAGGATTTGCGGTCAGGGCACATGCCCGGGTTGCAGGCTCCATCCCCAGTAGGGGGGGCATGCAAGAGGCAGCCGATCAATAACTCTCATTAATAATGTTTCTATCTCTCTTCCTCTCTCTGATATTAATAAAAACATGCTTTTTAAAAAAGGTTTTGGCAATACTCCTGCCAGTTATGCAGCCAAGTCCAATTTTTATGACTAGATGTTATAGTTAATTCTGTGATGATAGTTGAGGTACCAGAAGTGTTCTGTAAAATAACTCTGAATGTTTAGATGGATAACGATTAAAGTTTTATCTGAAGTACTGGGAAAACTCACGTCAGTTTTGGTTAGGGCTATGGCCAAAATCTGTAAGAATCTTACGATAGAGCTGATAATTCTATCTAGAGCAAAATGGTGTATGCATATAGTTAGAGGAAGTCTCTTCAACATGGCTATGTTCCCGAAGTTCTTTTATCAGCAGTTTATGATTGAAGATCAGCCAAGTGAAAAGAAACAGGTGAATACTAAAGTAACAGTGCTAGACAAAGGGTAACGTGTTACCCTGTGCCTCTGGGCATCCGCTTGGTTTACTCCCAAAGATCTTGGGTGGAAGCTGTCTACATGACGCTGTTGAGAGCTTGACCTAAATGTCTTGGGTTAGCACTTTTGAAGAGTGTATGCTTCTGGAGGATTCTTAAGAATTCTTAACTTGAGAGTGCCAGTTGGGATGGTCTATCCATGTTTTGAGGATAATTTGTGACTTTTTAATTATTAGACATGGATCCAAAGATCCACCCCTTGGAATTTTACTGCTTTGGTAATTAACAGAACTTGATATTGTCCTTCCTATTGAGGATTGAAGGATGTCTTTCTCTGATATTTCGGAAGACAAATTCTTCAGGTTTTAGGTCATGCAGTGATTGCTGGATGGAATTTAAGGAGGGATGGCCGCATGTGTGGATAAAACTGAATGTACTGCATGAGTGCCTTGTAGTATTTTCACCATATTTACTTGCATCAGGACAGAGTCTAAGATTACAAGTTATACTTCTAGTGCATGGTTGGCTTGTTATTAAGTCACAAGAGAGTGATGAATTTCAAAGGGAGTTGATATTATTGTCCAGGCTAAAGGCAGCACATTGGCTCATAAAATTCAAGTGTTTTTGAAAATTTGACTAAGTTTAATTTATTAGATAATTTTATTTGTCCTTCTTATTTTGCCTAAAATGTACTGATACCTCAAAATAAGTTTAATGCCTTGAAAAGCTTTTTGATGATTGTCTTAGTATAATAAGTACAGTTATTACTTAAAAAGTAATTGTGATTCCCCAAGTAAGAAATACAAATGAAGTAGCTTTCTGATGCTGTCAAGATAGTTGCTCTTTGACAGGGAAAAGCTTTAATAACTCTGAAAGCAAGCATCCAGCAACCAGAATAAAAAAAAATAAAATTCCATCTTAAGGGTCAAATAGACCTTGGAGTTAATTTATGCCATTCATGCCCCACATTTACACTTTTTCCAGGATTAGGTCGTCATAGGTAAGGCCTGCAGCCGAGGCGTCTTTAGCTATTTTCCCTAAGTTCCTCCGACAGTGTTGGTGTTTAATGGTGACCAGGCTGTTTTTGCTGTAGTGTGGGTTTCATGAAGGATCTTAGCAAGGATCCAGTGGAAGTTATCTGGTGCTATCAGCCAGCTATCCTGGGAATCCCAGACAGTATCGTTATATAACTTACATGCATATAATTTCCAGTATTTGTTCTTTGAATTTGAGGCTGAATTTTCTATGATGGCTTATTTGGGAGGCACTACAGAGCCAGACATCTCTATAAGGACTATCTGCTTGACATAATAGTGAGCCAGAGTCTGTTAGTTTTTAGATTATTTATTTTACAGAGAATTTTTGCCTTTAGAATAGCTGCTTCTTTTGTCAGCATTAGGGCATCCAGAAATTCCTTGGCTACTTCATCTTTTTTTTAATCGAGATTCATCTCGTGTTTGGAAAGAATTACTCTTTTCAAAGCATCCTGAATCATGAATAATTCCAAATACCTATTATGCTGTTTGTGCATGGGTTTTTTTTTTTTTAACTTGAGGGATCCAAAATGTCATGGAGACATTCAATTGTTTTATTTTTCAAAGCCATTAACTTGTTTTAGGGCCTTACTCTGTTTTTAAGACACTCTTAATTTGTTTAGGCAAATGCTAAGGGTTTGTTAGGAGAACTGTTTCCCATTCTGTATTTGTTGATAACCAAGTCTGGAATTTTAGCTCATACAAAATGAGAATAGTGCAGCAGAAGCACCTGCCTATGGATCTACTCCCGGATGTTGACTAAAGTCATTGAAAAGGTTATTTCTTAACCCCCTGATGAATTTCCCCCTTTTCTGGTCTTCTAAGACTGGATTAATATCTAGTTATTCTTTACTGAAATTATAACAAGTGTAATCCTGAATAAGGGTTGCCCCATATTTTCTGCTTTTTAAAATTCCTGTCCTATTTGGTTGACCTCAGGGAGGAACTTGTGTCTTTAGCTCTTGTCCCCTTACTTGCCGTTGCCCATTTTATTTTTTTTTCTTGACAAATGACCTGAAGGCTAAGTCACACTGTTAAATATTATATATAACACATGAAAGATCTTACATAGTACCTGATGCACAGTTGGTCTGTAGCATGTATACACCATTCCTTTTTTATTTATTTTTAAATTATCACCCAAGGATATGTTTATTGATTTTAGAGAAGGGGAAGGGAGAGAGACAGAGAGGAGCTTTGACGTGAAAGAAACGTTGGTCGGTTGCTTCCCTTATGCGCCCTGATCTGGAACTGAACCCACAACCTTTTGGTGTACGGGATGACGCTCCAACCAACTGAACCACCTGGCCAGGGCTACCATTTCTTTTTTTGTCTTTTAATACTCCTGGCCACGAAACCAGTGATAATGTTCCTCATTGCTTAGATGTGGAAATTTGTACCCAAGGAGTTAAGAAATATGTCCATAGTCATATAGCTGGTTGTAGAAGTTTGTCACTTGGTGGGGGTAACAGAGTGTCCGTGAAACTCACAGTGAGCATTTTCTGTTGCTGGTTATGAGTAACTCAGAGTTTGTACGCTGATCAGTGATGATCAAGGAGGAGGGTCTGATCTTACGCTAATGAAGAAATGAGGTTCTGCACAGAATTACAAATAGAAGTGTAATTGATGAAGGTGTCAACTGCTTTTCCTATTTTTGCTGTCAATAATGACAACTTGAAGTTTAGTTATCACAAGAACTGTTCAGAGACCCTTTTGCCCTCCACCCCTCCCAGAACTACCATATGTCTCTTTCAAATTGAAATGGTGATAATTTTCTTTTTTGCTTTTTATTTATTCACTCATATATTCAACAAATGTATTTTCTGAATCTTATAATACTCTAGGTATCTGCAGTTCTTCATTTTAAGAATTCTTTTCCTCAAGGAAATACTCTGACATAGAAAAAACTTTATGCATAATGATTTTAATTATATTATTGTTTATAACAAAGAAAAATAGAAAACTACCAAAAATATCTGATAATAAAAAATAGTTAATGATGCATTCCTATGACCAAATATTATGTAAGCATTTAAAACAAAAACATTTAATTACTCAGGAAATGCTTAGAACATAGTGTTAGATGAACTAAGTAATGTTGAAAATTCAGAAATGGTATGACTCGACTATGTGTAATAAGTACATAGATTGATGGCACTGGGGAAGCATTCTGTGATTCACCGGCATAGATTCGGGCCCTCAGTTATAAGCTCCCAAACCACTCCACACCTTTCCTTTATTACACTCGTCACATTTATAATTATTTGTGCAATGTCTACCATTTTCACTAGAATACAGATTCTCTGATGGCAGAGACAGCACTTACTTCTATACCCTCAGCACCTAGTTCAGTGCCTGGAACAAATGTTTAATTAAATATTATTTAAATGAGTTAATAATTAAGAAAAGGTGGAAAATATGCAAGTAGATGAGGTGGGGTGGCCTGATGGAAGATGATTAAGTGTGAGGGCTTTGGAGTCAGACCTCTTCAGTTTGTCATCTGGCGTTTCCCGTGTCTCTAGGTTTTTTTAAGACTCTTTTTCTTTACTGTAAAACCAAGATTGTAATACTTGCCCAGCCGGGCATGGCTCAGCAGTTGAGCATTGACCTGGGATCCAGGCGATCGGGGTTCGATTCCCGATCAGGGCACATGCCCAGGTTGCGGGCTCGATCAATGACTCTCTCATCATTGATGTTTCTCTCTCTCTCTCCCTCTCCTTCCCTCTCTCTGAAATCAATAAAGATATATTTTTAAAAGTAAATAAATAAAATACGTTGACTGTTGGCTGAAGTGTCTTCTATTTTTTGAAAGTATTGTGAAACTTTTTCTACCCCATGAATCCCCACAGTTCACTGTTTGGAAGGCACCCAAAACCCTATGTTTGCAAAATCTGGAGGCAATAAATTTATTCTCAAGCCAAAGTTGTTATGGCATAGAAAACTGTTGAGTGTTCCTCACACGTATACTCATACAAAAGTTTGTTGAAAATCCTTTAGTCAGTGTGTGTAAAATATAGAAAATGAATAATTTGGAACTTAGCACTCTTAGGGAATCTACATTGAGAGAGCTTCTCTTTAAATTCATGTGCCAGGGAAAATAGTGTAAGGGTCTGTAGCCAGGAGAATGGCACACACCTGTCCGCAGGAAAGCAGTCCCCTTCTTGAGCTGTTAATTGTGTGTGCACGGCTAGAGGCTCACATTGGTTAGTGTGCATGGTGAAAACAAATTTCGTAGTCAACTTTATGGCTGCTTCTAAGAATAAAACTTCTGGCAAATTTCACCTCTTGCCTCAAAGCCCAGTTAAACAGTATCCTCAATGAGCACCCTGTCATCAGCCCCATGCAGTGCTAAATTTACTTTGCTTTTGGTTTACTATGTTTATAGTATTTATCTGTTTTCATTAAAAATGCCTCTAAGGGAAAGTATTTATCTTATTGTGTGTTTTTTTGTAACATCTGTGCTTGGCAAAATGCCTGATATGGGATATGTCAAGAAATATTTATTAAGTGAATGAATGAACAAGTGAATTAAAGTATTGTGTGGAAGCATCTTTTTAATCAAGCAGGATTTATAGTCATAAAAAAAAAAGAGGCAAGGACTTGTATGGCTCAGCACAAAAATTGCTTCTGATCACACATTTATGCCTACAGAATGTTGATCAACACTGATGATTTTATTTCTTATTTAGTTAATTACTGAATTGAGCTTGCCAAAGCCTTTAGGGCAGGAATCATGTCTCAGTCATCTTTGGATCTCCTTTACCTAGCACTCTGATTAGATTGGAAAAGTCCCAATTCTGCAGGTACATTCTGCAAAAGTCCCCTTAAAAGACATTTTCTTGATAAAATGGCTCTTGATTTTTAATTCTCAAACTTCATGTCTCATTAGAATGTAAGCATCTCTCATTACAATGCTTTTCATGTGATATCAATTTAAGAAACACCATACTTTATTTCCATCCTTTAGACTAAAAACATTTTAAACAAATTGACGTGAGGTAACCCTTGAGTTACGTTCCAGATACAGCTGGTGGATAATTAGAATCACAGGAAACATGCTTGCACTAGGTGCCAAAGTCTCTTCCTTGGAAAATTTCTTAGTCTACCGGGAAAGACATACAAGTCAGCGATTGCAATAATCTGGGTCTAGAAGGATGCACTGGGTTACGGTGGGTAGAATCTATCCAGGCAGAGAAAAAAGAGGAATTTCTAAGAAGGAAAGAAATATATACAAAAACGCAGATATAAGAGAGATTAATGGCCCATTTTGGAGGACTGAGTAGCTTCACTTGAGTATAGGTTGTGTTTGTGGGAATGGTAGAAAGTGGGGCTTAGAGGCAGGCAGACAAAGAGCAGAAATGGCCTTGTGTGGCTTGATAGGGTGTTCATACTTTTTGCTGAAGATTATGGGGTATAGAAGGACATTAAGGTGGCCCTAGTGTGTGGAAAAAAATTATGTATTTTCAGGGGAGAAGAGTAAACTACCATTAGAATAAATATTATAGCCATGGAATCTGGACTGTGGCAACCAAACAAGCAGAGAAGAATCCAGGGTTCAAGTTTCAGGCCTGAAAGTTTAGATGACTGGTGATGCCATTCACTGATTCATTCTTTAAAAATTTATACAACAAATATTAATTTAGTACCTGGGATTGGCAGGGCCCTGTTTTAAGCACTATCAATAAAAAGATGAATAAGTTAGTGGTCTTCTAGGAGCTCATAGCATAGCATGGAAGATAGAAATCTAAACAAATAGTGACAACACTGTGTGTTAATTACAGTAATGTATATACATATTTAGTTACAAGGTAGGGCAGGCTAGAGACTTAGAACAGAGTGTGATTAATTTTTCTTGGGGGTCACTAGCAAAGCGTGAAAAACATGACAATTCTCAGGTTTGGTCTTGAAATAGGAATAGAATGCTTTAACTATATGAGGGGAAAAGTTTATTCCAGGGAGGAGAACATCATGAGCAAATGTACGATGCTTCCAAGAAACCACAGGTAGCTCAGTACTACTTAGGCATAAGTATTGAAGTAGTTTAGAGATGAGGCTGGTATGTAAGCAGGAGCTAGTCAACATGACTCTACTAACCATGCTAAGAACTTTGGATTTTACCAAGCAAATTACTGGTTCTCCACTGGGGGTACACATCAGACTCAGATGGAGACTTCAGATACATTTCTGATATCAGGGCTCACCCTGGATCTGAATTAGAAAGTCCAAAGATGAGCCTCCAGTGTATATCATTTTCAAAAGTCTATGGACCAATATGATGCAAAGCCACTTTAGGGGATGGTGGAATTCTTGAACATTTAAGTCTTTTTCATTACCACGCAGGGTGCTGTCTTGCTTTTTTATTATTATGGTGTGACCTACACTTGTCTCATGAAACACAAATTGGATCAAAATGCCTATTGGCCAACCTTTAATAATCAATTGCCATTTTCCAGTCAAACTTACAGAGTAAATAAAGTCTGATGACTATGGAATCAGCCTTCTTTGTGGATGTAGCCTTGCCAGAATCTGCATAATGTGAAAATAACCATGAATGATTTTCTTCAAAACCACTTTAGGTATAAAACTCTTCCCAAAGTCTATAATTGAACAATTCAATAGACTTTTACGAGAGAATCAGATACTGAAGGTTGAAGGTTGATGCTTGTCTTTTTTAAAGACATGGTAGTCAATATTTATTCAGAATGAGAAAAAGGTTAATGACAAATTACAATTTTGAAAGAACTCATAAAAACATGACAAAAACATTGTCTTTTTTACAAATAGGAACTGCAAATATTCCTTTTTATTGAAGTCTTAAAAAACGCAAGGCCATATATAAAATTGACTGGAACTTAAGTAGTATTTCGTAATGTCATATATGGTAAGTGAGGAAAATAGCACAGAAAAGGAAGAACTGGCACACAGAATTTTGAGAGTGTTTAGTCACCATTTCTGAAACATCCAAAAAATTGATTTAGTACAACTTACAATTAATAAAGGCTGACAGTGATGTAATGGTTTTAAAAAAATGCCTTGGATTGTAGTGCTTTTGAATGTGGCAAGTTAACTTTGATGTAGCTAAGCATTAAAGCATGGAGATTTTTAAAGAAATTAAAAAAAACCTTTGTTACAAAATTTAGATATAGAAAACTTTTTTTCTCATTACATAGCATATGCAGGTTGGGGAAAGAAGTTGGTTTGCAGTTGTTTATATGGAAAAATAATACCATAATTAAGAAATAATAATACAAAAATAAACTGTTTCACATACTCACAACTGTAAACCTACTTTTGCCCCACCCTATGCTAACAAAGAAGGAAACCCTGTCCTTTGCGACAACCTGGATAAACCTGTAGCACATTCTACTAAGTGAAACAAGTCAGTCGCAGAAAGAAAAATACTGCATGAGTTCACTTATGAGGTATCTGACATAGTGAAACTCATAGAAGCAGAAAGTAAAATGATGGCTGCCAGGGGCTGGAGGGAGGGGGAAATGGGAGTTGCTGTTCAAAATGTATAAACTTTCAGTTATGAAATATGAGTAACTTCTAGCGATCTGCTGTACAGCACTGTGCCTATAGTTAACAATACTGCATTGTGCACTTAAAAATTTGTGAATCAGGTAGCTCTTACTTTAGGTGTTTTTACCACAATAGAAAAAAATCCCTTCCTATATTTTGAGTTGGCACTTGTCTTACCCCTTTCAATTTGCTAAGTAATTAGTAGAGGAAATGTCTCCTAATGTTTGGTAGACTGAGCAAACAAAAGCGGTATTTCTATCTTTTGTTATCAAAATAGATTATCTAGCCTGAAGACAGGAAATGAAATGATGATTTCAAGCAGAAAAATAGATAATCTCCCTTCCCTGATGAAATGGTAGTGAGAGCATATGAAAAACTTGGGAGATGGGCAATTCATGCTATATCACAGCTTGAAGTTTCAGCATCACTTGTAAAGGGCTCGGTAGGGATGCCTGAATTTCACTTCTCAATTTTGAGTGGCATCAAAACTAATTCAAATTAGCATATTGAATAGGGGAGGGAGTATAGATATGGGGAAAGGAAAAAAATCAGGTAGCTGAAGTCACAGTTCCTTTTGTTTTAATTGCTTTAGGAACTGTTGGCATTATTTGGAATAAGGGAAATAGAGTTTCTGAATTACATGGCTGGAGAAACAAAAAAATCTTTCAGTTCAGTTTTCTACCGCACACTTAGATCCACTTTCTTGGAATAATCTTTTACTTAATCCTTAACTTGCAAAATAATATTTGGTAGGCAGTTAGAAAGACATGAGCAGAGCAAGGACAATGGGCCAGGGTGGAAAACCCTGGGTGCCTAGCAACAGGCAGAACTGGGAAAACAAGGACCTCCACTCAGGGTGACCTTTCCTCCCCTAGCATATCTCTGGTTATGTGGTTTAGACCGTCCCCTAACCTTTCCTCCCCTTTCATGTTGCTAGTCCTGTGGTTGACCCCCTTAGAGGAGGAACAGGTGGGTGGGAGAATAGCCCATAGGACTCTGGTACAAGCCCTTACAAGACCACCCTCTTAAGTATTCAGCCCTTGAGATAACATGTAGGCTTTAGTTGTGTTTCAGCTCCAGGCCCAGAAAAGCAGCAAGTTCAGGCAGGGCATGCCTTGGCTGACATCAGAACCAGCTGAGATAACTAATGACACCCTGCCCTGTTGCAGACTAATCAGTGGAGACTACCATCCTGAAAGAACACACCTGGAAAGCAAATGGATATTCTATTGATAATGTCCCCAGGACCCCCTTTAGAGAGGGGATAAAAACCTTTAGGACAAAAGACATAGCACATGCTCTTTCTGTCTCTGGAGCACGCCTCTGTCTTTCTCTCTCCCTCTTCTTCCCCCAGGTGCGTTCTCTCTGCCTTTCTTTTTCCTAAGCTCCAAGGGCCCTCCTTTTGCCTCTGTAACTGGTTTCCTAAGCCCATGCAGCCCAGCTGGCTCATCTTTTCTACCTCTGTGACTTTCTAAATAAATTTTCTCTTGTAATTTGAGTTCATTGGCTCTGAATTCTTTCCTAGCCAAAACTCAAGAACTGAGTTTGCTGAGCTGAGGTCCAGCATCTGGTGCTATTCTCTGCTAACAAATCTAATTCATCTTTCACCGCAAAGAAGTTCAAATATTTGAAGATGATTACCATATTATTTAATTAGAGAGAAGTAACGAGGGTAAAATAGATCATCTTTTTAAAAAAATGAATGTTATGCCTTGGGATTTGATATTCTAACACTGTATTTCCTACTCTTAATATTTATCATAGTCACTAGTGTGTATATATTTATTGAAGTGCTCTGAATATATGTTCATTTCTTTCTCTTTTGTGCCATGAAACAGTGATCTGATTCTTAAATAAGAGTAAAAATTGCCTGGCCAGAGTGACTCAGCAGTTGAGCATTGACCTAGGATCCCAGAGATCACAGTTTGATTCCCCGTCAGGGCACATGCCTGGGTTGTGGGCTCGATCCCCAGCAGGGGACATGCAGGAGGCAGCTGATCAATGACTTTCATCATTGATGTTTCTATCTCTCTCTCCCCCTTCCTCTCGCTCTGAAACCAATAAAAATATATTTAAAAAAACAAAGAGTAAAAATTTATAGTAAAATATTCTATATAGATTGATTTGCCTAAAATTTGAATTAAACTTTTCCCATTATAATTAGGCCATTTCTTAATAATAACAGTTGTCCATATTCACATTTCTCCAGCTATGCTATGTAATCTTTGTCCTTTGGACTGGAGAAATTCAGCCTTTCTTTTGTAGTAAAATACAGCATTTTTCAGAATTTACAATCAAACAAACTTAGGGGTCTATAACTACTTTGTAACATAAAACCTTGGGCAAATTACTTACCCTTGTAGCTTCACTTTTCCATTGATAAAATGGGAGATCTGACACATGGGATTGTTGAGATATTTATTAAATAATAATAATAGTAATAATAATAATAACTAGCATTTATTAGCCACCTATCCAGAGAAACAGAACCAATAGAATATACACAGGGAGACATTTGTTGTGAGGGATCGACTCATGTGATTATGGAAACTGAGAAGTCCCATGATCTGTCATCCATAAGCTAGAGGCCGAGGAAGGCCAGTAGTGAAATTCCACTCTAAACTTCCCTAATTTTATATTCTCCCCATTAGAAATGCTTCAACATCTTTAACTATCCACAGAATGTTTCCTCCATCATTCTTGTGAGTTAAACCTGGTATTCCCTCATAAAAACACTTTCCTTGGAATTTTTCTAGTAGATCTGTTCATGTACTGACACCCAAAGGATTTGGAGGTAACGCCAGCATCATCCAGTTTCACCAAGGTGCTTCTTGACTGTTAATCCTCTGCTCTTGGGGAAAATTGTCCCTGTTCTTATGAAGTAGAGATATATAGAGAGTGTTAGAGGAACAGAAGGCAGGGGTGATTTAGAGGGTGATAATCTCTGGTTATTGAGTCAGATTTGGAAGGAAATCCTCCTGGTCATATGTTCTTTCAGCTTTGTGACCTTGGGCAAATTAACTTTTTAAAGCTTCAGATACATCATCTATAAAGTTGGGATAAAATTAATATCTACTCCATAGGGTCATTGTAGGAGCAAATGGAGATAATCTAAATGCTAAGGGCTGTGCTGGCATATAAGAAAATTTTTCTGTCAGTTGCAATTATTATTTTTATTACAGTTTTTACTACTGTTTTAATAATTATTTATTGAACATCTGGCATATACAGACCTAGTGAAAGGTGCTTTATATATGTTGGTTTATGTCTTCACACTGAATTGTAGTAGATACCATTTTTAACTTTTTTGAGAAGTTTTGTTAGGCAGAAAAGTAAGACGGTAGCTAGAAAGGGGTTTGGAAGCTAGAGAGGATTATTTTTATAAGTATGGGAGATATAGTAACAGATTTAATGAAGATGTAAACATCTATTAGAGAATGAGAGACAAAAGATGCAAGGGAGAAAAGAATATCTGAGGACATGAGAAGAAAAATATCCAAAGCATATGTAAAGGTAGAGGGAGTGACCATTGCCAGCAGAAGGCATGTTTCATGGTTAAACAGGAAGGAAGGAAAAAATGGCTGAAGATTAGGTATTTTTGTAGATTTGAGGGTAGGAAAGTGGCTTCTTTTTTTCTTAATAAAATAAGGTAAGATCAATAATACTATATTGATATCTACTCCATTGGGTCAATAATACTATATTGATCTTACCTTATTTTATTAAGATAAATCTAGTATTTATACAATATTATAAATATGGGTGAAATATGGGATCTTTGAAGAAGCTGGAGAATTTTGTGTAGAGTAGAAGACTGAGTTTATTAGGATGCAGTAACACTGCCAGGCAGTGTTGTATTTGGGGTTGTTGATCATGAAGATATGGCGAAAGCAGTTTTTTCAGTTATGTGATGGTCTTCAGAAAATTTAGCTGCTTAAATGAGGCAATGAGAAAGCAGAGGGTTAGGTTCATTCAGTGATTACTGGGATGAGCACAACTTAGGGAGATGGAGACAAGGGAATTAAGGGTACTAATATGAGCTTGATAATAACCATGGGCTATGGATCTGGGTTATGGTCTACATGATGGAAGGCTGGCGTTATATCGAAAAGGAGGAGTCAGTGGATTGGTGATCTTGATAAGGTTGAATAATAATTGATATGGGGGCACTAAAGCAAATGAGCTGAAAGAGGGTAAGAGACTTGTGGTTGGTTAGTAGGAGATCGAGAATTTATAATTTTAGAGTTGATACAGTTTCTGGTAATTTTATGGTCCAGACCATATGTAAGGTGAGTGAGATATAAAGATTTGTTGTTGTGAAGATATTTAGAATTGTTTGTCGCTGATGCAAAAGCTGATTAACATAGGGAATTGTGTGAATAACTTGAAGTTCCCCCAATGAAGAAGCCCCTGGGTCTTCAAGGAGCACCATTTGACAACCACCGATCCAGACAAAACTCCTCACTGTGTAAAGAAGTCTCAGTTTCAGATTTTTTCAACTCTATTAGATAATGTCATTCAGGGAAGTCAGGCCTTCTGCTTTGTATACGGTTCTCTTCCTTCTGTGCAAGCCTCCAGCATTTATAGAGACAGACACAGTGGCATGAGTTTTAAGTCAGACAGCCTTGAAATAAAAGTCTAAGTCTTTCACTTACCAGCTGTACCACATTAGGTCAGCTATCCTCTCAAAGCCTCAGTGTTTAATTCATAATATAGGTTGTCACGAAGATTAAATTGATGCAGGCATTCGGGAGTTGGGGACCCAGGGGTTTGTGAGCTACTCCTGGTTCTTGGCTTTGCACAGGAAATAATTCAAACAGGAGCCAGCAGCATAGAGTTTAAAGTGAAATGAGTTTATTAGTAAAGCAGTGGGACAGAGAATGGCTACTCCATAGGCAGAGTAACCCCTCCATAGTGGGATTTACTTTTTTTTATTAAGGCTCATTTAATTGTAGGGTAGAGCATTCATGAGAGGGAGGAATATTCAGGATCTTTCCAAGAAAGGGGTGGAGACTTCTTGGAGGAGCCCTGTTGGCCATGTTGTACCCTTATATGGGCTTTTCATTCCTGATCATGGTTGCTCGGGGTGTGTTGATTAACATGCTAATGTGTTAAAATGAGTGTATAATGAGGCTAGGAGTTACTGTTAGGTGAAATTAGTCTCAATGTTGAATTGAGCAGGTTCTAAGCCATAAATCCTCTGGGAGTTGTTCTTACTATCTCCTTGACAGTTCATGTAGCTCTTATTGGCTACAGCCATTTTGCCACATATCCTATCTCAAAATGACACAATTTTGTCATAGCATTGGGCACATAATACTACAGAGCGATTGCGTCTATGGTATCATGAGGCCGTCTGTCATACTCTTAACAGCAAAGTCTGCAGAATTTCCTGCCTGAGTTCAAATGTCAGTTTTTACCACTTATTAGAAAATAGGTGAGGAACCAGCTCGCTGAGCCTCAGTTTCTTCTCCTGTGAAGTAGGACAATAACCAGTAACAAGGCTTGCCTCATTGGGCTATTGTGAGGACCAAGTGAGTTAATGCTCATGAGGCAGTTACAGATATAACCAGAACACAGTAAGTGCTATGTAAACAGTGGATTTCATTTTTAATTTCTTTTTCAGCTTCCTACTTTCAGACTTCAACTTGAGGCTACAGAAAGTTATAAATGTTAATAAAAAGTTTAACAATTAATGCAGTAAGTGTTTATTTCCTTCACTTTGTTTAGGGGTAGTTTACGGAATATGTTAAACCAACAGCTTAGTGCCTATCACTACAAAGAATTATTATGGAAAGATTGCTTTTCTGCGAAGAGCTCCACTGGGACACTGGGGCCTCTGAGGAGGAGGAGGGCCTTGTTTGCTGGGCTGCTCAGCTTCTCATGCAAAGAAGTAGCAGCGAGAATGCAGCATGTCAGGAATGAGAGGTGTCTCATCACCTCTTTGACCAGGAAACCTGAACTAATTCAGCAGTGTAGATGAGAAATGGCTGGGGCTTGTGGTGGGGGTTACTGTCTTTTGAGAGACTTGTGATGAGCCTCAGGAGAACCAGAGAATATTTTTCTTTTTCTTTATGCTCCTACATCTCTATAGGTTTTGGACTAAGAGACATAACTGAGTATTTGTCCATGCTCTTCACCTTGCCTGGAATGCTCTTCCCTGTCTGGAAAACACTTATTTGTCCTTCTGGATTCAGCTCCCATATCACCTCCTCTTTGAAGCCTTTCTGACCTTCCTAGGGCAACTATCTGTGCATATGCAATGTCTTCTCTTGTGTGACCACTGCTCTTTGTCAACTCCCTTTGACTCAGCTTAATATCTTTAATTGATTAAAAGTTCATTTCTCCCAACAGACCCTGAAGGCAAGGTCATATTTATTTATTAAAATATTTTAATTGATTTTTTAGAGAGAGAAGAAGGGAGAGATAGAAACATCAATGAGAGAGAAACATCATTGATTAGCTGCCTCCTGCATGCCTCCTACAGCGGGCTGAGCCTGCAACCCAGGCATGTGCTCTACTGGGAATCGAACCAGCGACCTCTTGGTTCCTGGGTCACTGCTCAACCACTGAGCCACACCAACCAGGTGGGGTCATATTTTTTGACACCAGTATTGTCAGCCCCTACTTCAGTGTCTGCAATACTTACTGGTTTTATTTTTAAAATTTTTATTATACTTTATGTCTACAACTTGACTGAGATATAATTGACATATAATGTTGTGGAAGTTTAAGGCATACACTGTGTTGATTTGATACACATATATGTATTGCAATGTGATTATCACTTGTAGTGTTAGCTAACACCTCCATCATGGATGGACTCTGAGAGCATTATGCTAAGTGAGGTAAATCAAACAGACAAAGACAAATATTATATGATATCACTTATATGTGGACTCTGAAAACGCTGAATTTAGAGACACAGAGAGTAGAATGATGGTCACCAGGGCCTGGAGGACAGGGGAAGTGGGCGCTGTTTTTTTTTCCCATATAGAAAATTGTTTAGATGGGAAATGTAAATATTTAAAAGACTGATTTTTAGCACAAAAAGTAACTGGGAGAATTGAGAGTAGAATATAGCTACCCTGATACCATTGCTTGTTATATTAATTATTAACTTTTTTATTCAGCCCATTCATTTCTCAGATGCTTGTTGAATGCTTGGTATGCTCAAAAAGGATTCAAAGGTGAGTAAGACATCATCTCTCTCTCTCTCTCTCTCTAAGGAACACGCAGCCTCATGAGGAAGAGTAAAGAGAGATGTGAAATGACAGATTGATATAGGATAGGTTTTGTAGTTTAAGGATGTACAAAGAACATGGGTCCCCGAAGCTGAGTGGTAATCTTCTCCAATGATCATGGAAAGTTTCATGGAAGAACTACACATAATCTTGGATTTGAGGAATGATTAGGAAATTGCTAGTTGAAGATGTGTGTGTGTGTGTGTGTGTTGCAGTATGTGTAAAATTTACAAGTGTGCTTCAGGGAAAGCAGCAAGGGATAAGGGAGGAGCCAGAGGCCAGAACCAGGAGGGCCTTACACACCCTGACTAACATTAGGGTGTGATCAAGTAGCTGAGGGGTTTTAAGCAAGTAAGTGACATGATCATGATCATATGTACTTTTTGGAGCCACATCTTTGAAATTAATGTGGAGTACAGTTCAAAAGAGGGAAAGACAGGAAGCAAAAAGGCAAATTAGGAAGCTGTCAAGTATGAGAGATGATGGGCCCTTAGTTAAGACCATGTCAGGATCTGGAAATGAGAGCAGAGCTGAGTCGGTAGAATACAAATGAACAGCGTTGCCTTTCTGGATACTGGAACCCTTTCCAAAATGCTAGTGAATGTCAGTCCTGTGGTGCCATAGGAAGAGCTTTGGTGAGTCTGAGAAACGGGAATGAGGCACAGATGGGCAGAGAATGAGAAATCTTTTGTGCTTAGAGGTGGGGGAACACCACTGCCAAGAAATATCACACAGGCTGTGAGCCTGAGTAGGAGCTGTGAGATGAAAGACTCCCTACTCATTCAGAAGGTTCACACCAACCGCCAGAAACCTCCTCAGTAGAGTAGAAAGAATAATAACTGTGGAGTTAGACATACAAAGATTAAAATCTTAGCACTATCACTGGTTTTCTGTGTGGCCTAAGCTTCATTAATTAATCCTGCTCAGCCTCAGTTTTTCTTAGATATAAAATAGGTATAAAAAATTCTTCCTGGCATCATACTAAGTGAAATGAGTCTGATCTCACTTATATGTGGAATCTAAAAAATAAAAATAAAAACAAACTTATAGATACAAAGAATAGATTGGTGGTTGCCAGTTGGGGGCCAGGGAGTGGGCAAAATGGGGTGAAGGGGTCAAAAAAGTATAAACTTCCACTTATAAGATAAATAAATTCTGGGGATGTAATATACAGCATGGTGATTATCGTTAATAATACTGTATTATATATTTTAAAGTTGCTAAGAGAATAGATCTTAAAATTTTTCATCACAAGAAAAAAAATTAGTAACTATGTATGGTAATGGATGTAATGTATTTGTGGCGATCATTTCACAATATATACATATATCAAATCCTTATGTTATTCATCTTAAACTAATTTATGTCATTATATGTCAATTAAAAAAATCTTCCTCACAGACTTATTGAAAGGATGTAATATTAGAGTGTATATAAAATGCCTATCCGAGTAGTGAGCCATTAATGAGAGATTTCAAAAACATTTATTATTTTCTTTATTCTGTGATTCCTAGCAACCAGGAAGGAAAGGGTGAGGAAGGAAGCCAGGTGAGCATCTGAGAGACTTTCTGATTCCATCGGGCCATGGAGTGTGGTGGTAAAAGCCCAGGATTGGGAGAGATAAAGCCTGGGTACCAGCCTTAACCTGTCCTTAACTTGGACTCCTCAATTCCAGGTTAGGCAGTTTAGGCAGCCACACCGATCTTCTCGAAGGTCTAAATGACGAGAATCAGAATCTGGTCATTTTTGAGGAGTTTAGGTAGCAGTGGTGACATTTAATTTTGTTCTTGGGGCCACTGGGCATCCCAAGGACAGTGATGCTACTAGTCATCGGGAGCAGAGATAGTACAGAAGAAAAGAAAAAACATAGAGGATATTGTTATCCCCTGTTTGAGGAGGGTTTTCCATAGCGAATTCAGGCCTGTAGAGTAAAGCTTAACTGAGCGACTGCTTTTAAGGTGCTGGGAAACTAGCAAGGACACCAACACAGTCCTTGTCCTAGAGAACAGTTTACAGTTCAGAGGAACGTTCTTAGGCCTCAGCACTGAGGCCATAGACTTGGACTTCACTCTCTTTTTGCTTTTGTGTGGAAATAGCTGCAGAGTTCAAGCCCCCTGGCTGCAGGTGCTGGAGTTTCAGGCTACCGACCACATGTTTTTATGACAAAAGCAGAGAGAGGACTGGCTTTTCTAGCAGTGAATTTCTTAGGCTGACACTGGAGTTTCGAGGCACACGCCCTCCGAGAGTAGATGGCGTGGCTGGCTCACCGCGAGGGCTCCTTCCTGGGCGTTGGGGGTCCCATTCTGGGGCATGCCAGCTCTCTTCTGTCTTTCCGCTATGAGCTTTGCTTACTCTTCTGATGATAAAAATGCCAGGGTGGATACATTTCAAGGAAATGAACACTTTAAAATGTTGCCTGTTTAAAAATTAAAATTAATTTGCCCTGTGAGTTGTGAGTCTCATTTTAATAGCCCCCTGAATAATTCAGGAGCTGCGGAGTTTGTTCGGAGCTTGTGCTGAGGCTTCGGCTCTCTTGCTCGGGAAGCAGCCAGTGCAGAAACGCTTAGCTCGCACTGAGTGAATTCTCCCGAGGCCCGCATAACAGAACCTTAGGGATGTGGTTATGGAAGGTGCAGCACAGAAGCGTCTCAAGAACAGACTGGAAAGGGCATGCAGACCGATCCCAAACTGTAGGTTTGTCTGAGCGAGACTAACTGGTCCAAGGTGGGAATGAAGGAGCAGTTACTTATGGAAAACCCATCTCTGCTTCAACCTTTAATTGCCCCTTGAGAGCCACAGGATTATGTCTGAATTCCTTAGCATGAGACAAAGGTTCTTGGTTTTCTGGCTCCTGCCTGCTTTTCCATATTCAACTTGTGCACTGCTTCTTTGCAATTGAGACCTTGGGCTGTAGCCACACTGAGTCACTTGCCATTTCTAGAGAGGCAGCCTGCTGATTCGAACTTCTAAGCCTTTTATCAACTGCTTCTGCCTGGGAGACATCTCCATTCACCCTATTTCTCCTAGGAAATGTTTCCTCTCCCTTCTTTTTTCAACTTAATTGTCATGCCCTTTGGAAAGCCTTTCCTGAAACTCTACGTTCTCTGTATCCACCCCATGCTTTGTGCTTCCCTCTCTCGCAGTACTTAGCCTTCCATACAGCCATTATCTATTTACAGATCTGCTTCTGCCACTGAACCCAAAGCTCCTTGAAGTCAGAAGCTATTTCTCCATCATAGTGGACCCTCTTCAAATGCCTATTGAATTGATTTGGATCACATAAACCTAGTACCCTCAGTCTCAAATCTATTTCCCCAAGGGACAGCAGTGTCTGGAATTCCATTATGAGAGAGTCACTGCTTTTGGGTCCAGCATTGCTGTTTCTCTTCAAATGCTCCTGGTGGGTCCAGAGCCAGCCTATCATGGAATGTGAGGCCTGGAAGGGCCCCCTGAAGACTCTTCAGACCTTCCCTCTATTTTACTAGAGAGGAAATAAAGGTCCAGAGAGAAAAAAATGACTTGTTCATAATCACACAGCTTTTTAGTGATAAATCCAGGATTACAGCCTGGGAATTGTGACTGCAAATTGGATATCTGCTCATCATGTGGTAGTCCAATTCTCCCATGTTACAACTGAGAGTTTTGGGAGTCTGAGGGAAGGTGATGGTTGAGAAGAGGAAAATAATACATGCAAGAAAAAGTAGAGAAGCCTGAAGACAAACTGTACAGGTTTTTCATGGAAAGAGCCTTTGGAGCCAGACACACCTACTGGCAAATATGCCATGTTATCATTTGTTGGTTTATATCACTCTCAAATTAGAGCTGCAAGAGTCAGGAAACGTCTCATTTTTCTTTGTATTCCCAATACTTAGTTACTTCCTTGCCATGAGTAGGTGCTCAACAAATGATTAATTTTTGAAGACAGGATCCTAGGAAAATTTAGTGCATGATTGGACTAGTTAAAGAATGTCTATTATATTTATTTTAATCCTGAATATGAAGAGAAAAGCTGTTATTTTGGTTCTAAGCGTTTTGCCTTAATTTAATAGCTTCGTTCTTTCCTTATATTTATTCCTACCCCTGCCTGCAGTTAAGGATTTGGAATTAATTCTCTTACACAGCCACTTAGGTGTTTATTTATCCTTGCTTTGCAGATGACGAGGCTCATGTTCTGTGTAGTTCTGGTTCACAGTGTGTTTCTGCAGGAGCCTCCTTTGGGGATAAAGAGCACCCTCTTCACTCTGTTACTAAGGCCATATCCTAAGAAGGAGCCACAGACCATGCAGGTAGATGGCTCTCATAGATTAAAGCTTTTTAACAAAACTTGAAAAAATCTCAGAAAGCCACAGTTCAGAAATATTAAACTAGCAATGCAGATCCGTGGAGTGATTTATTCATTTATTTTTCTTTAAAAAAATTGTGACCCCAGTAGAAGTGTTTCTTTCTTGGGAAATCTTTCCATTTTAATCAGTTTTCTTTCCTAGAGAACTTGCCTATGAAAATTGTATCCAATTTGTGATGCAGACAGAATTAAAACAAATGGGGAAGAAAAGAGCTGCCACACTGAGGATAGATTTGTTCTTTAGACAGTCACTTGTTTCCTTTTGAATCACCAAAGAAAAGACATTTTACTTGTCATCCCTGTTTAGGAAACAATGTTGTGATTCTGAAACCTCTTTAACCCTAGTCACAGCCTGAAGTACCAAGTCTTCTCTGGGAGTCTTTCTTAAAGAATGGAAAATACCAGGATTGCTGGTTTTTTTTTTTTTCCCCCAATTAAAAATGTGTTGATTAAGTAAAACTTACATGGACTATCAGGGTTAGTAAATGGTACATGGCTGCTAGAAACAAAACAAAAAAAATACCTATATCATCTTAGGCCACTTTAATTTTTAAAAAATATATCTTTATTGATTTTAGAGAGAGGAGCAGAGAAGGAGAGAGAGAGATAGAAACATCAATGATGAGAGTTGTCATTGATCAGCCGCCTCCTGCATGTCCCCAACCCAGGCATGTGCCCTGACCGGGAATCGAACTGTGATCTCCCAGATCCTAGGTCGATGCTTAACTGCTAAGCCACTCCTGGCTGGGCAGGCCATGTCAATTTTGATAGCCTTTAATGTAAGAGTGGCTATGGTGCTTTTCAGCTTATTTTAAACTGACCACAGCTTTGATCTTTGCATTTTCTCTGGGGGCTTTGATTTCTAAGAAGGATATAGCGTATTCTGAAGGAACATGTGCAGAGCTAAATCAGGATAGCGGGAGGGCTCAGAAGCTGGCCTCCTGGAAACATTTGAAGAAACTAGACGTGTATACTAAAAAACAATTTTACTCTCTTTTCTGCCTTTGAAAAAGGCTTATAGAAGCATTGATTCACCAACATTCCAAACTTGCAGCTTGGAGGTGGGTGGGTTCCCTTCATATCCACCTCAGGCCCTTGTGACTTCCTGCCTTCTTTATGCCAAAGATCTCCAAATCCTGCTGAACTCTCCGACCTCTCTAGCCAGACAGCTTCTCTACACTCCTTTTACATCCATCTTGCTCCTTCAACTCCACCCTGATCAGCAAATGGTTATGGAACACCGACTATCAGCTCCTTTGTGTAGGCATCTCCAGGTAGGCTGGGGGGAGGTGCAGGGATGCAAGGCTCTGGGTACAGAGACGTTTGGGCTCTAGTTCTGCTACTTGATAGCTGTGTGGTCTTGGAGGTCATCTAATCTCTCCGAGTCTGTTTCCTTATATGTAAAATAGACAAAATGATATGTCTTCGTGGGTTCTGTTAGGATCAAATAATGCAACATATGAGAATGTAGTTGGTTTGATAAATGTCTAGTTTCCTTTTTTAGTTGGATTGTCTGTTATCTAAAAACGTGTATTGGATGACTGAAAAAAACCTTTCAATTTCTACCCAATTTCTTCCCTTACAAATGCCCCTTTTAAAAACTATGTTTATTGATTTTAGAGAGTGAGGAAGGCAGGAGAAACATCCATCAGCTGCTGCCTCCTGCATGCCCTCTACTAGGGATGGAGTCGAGCCCCTCAACCTATGTGCCCTGGCCAGTAAGTGAACAGCTGACCTCTCAGTGGGTGGGATGAAGCTTCAACCAACTGAGCCACACTGGCCAGGGCAAAAATGCCTCCTTTAAAATAAAAGCATCATATCTCTGCTTCTTTTAAAAAATATAACTTTTCTATTACAGGGTCATTTGTTATAGTTGTTGATAAACTAGTCTTATTTACCAAGGCTAACTAATAGCTTATATTCATTGGGATTTACCTACTGCCTTAGAATTTTCATAGTAACTGTGAAAGTTGGATGTAGTATATCACTTTGACTGCTTTTAAGGAGAAGTGAGGACTTCAGAGCCAGGATTCAAACCCAGGACAGTGTGGCTGTAAAAGCCATGTTCTTTCTGTATCAAGATAGGTTTCTGAGTCCTAGGGGACAGATACTTCATCTCAAGCCTTCTCGTAATCCCATTACCTAGCAGAGTGCCCTGCGTGAAGTAGGTGTTCAATAACAATTTATTTAATTGGATCGAATTGAACCAAGTGATTAATTTATCAATATCTTTGCTTTCCTGTTCATAATTTTAGTTGTGTATGTCTTGGCTTTATTAATAACTACAAAAGCTCATTTCCTAGGACTTATCTAAAGTCGGACATCTATCTGCTAAAAATATTTTTCTACCTTTCCAAAGTGATTATAAGAATTTTACAAAACCTTTTAGTTAAGTTCGTGAGCTGTGTTAAATAGGACCTTTATGTTTTAAAGTTTAAAAGTAATTGAAACAATGCAATAAAGAGTCATGCTGAGAAAATATTAATTGAGGCATATATCATAATAATGATGAGGCTCTTTTCAAATATCAAGAGGTTTGGAAGTGGTTTCTTGAAATTTATGGAATACTATTTATTTCCAAGGAGACTGATGATTAAGAAAAGCAAGTATTCAAAATGAGTTTGAGTATTATCTTTCTATAGTGACACCTCCCATCACTGAGTAGATGGTACCACCATACTTGCATTCCTTCTGTCTCCAAATCTGGAAGTCATCTTTCTGAGGCAGGCTGGACCAGAGGAAATACACTGATATTTACATCAAAGAGGCCTGAATTTTAATTTTCACTCTACTTTTTGTAAACCTCTTAGCTGGATTTCATGCTTTAGTCTCTACTCATTTAATCTCTTCCATACATTGCCTTGAGAGTGATTCCTCTAAACCTCAAATATAATAATCTCCTTCCCGCTGCAAAACTTTTTATTTCTCTCTATTTCTATAAAGTGAAGTTCAAAGTTCATAGACTGATATTCAATATCTTCCACAGTTGGAGTTTAACCTTTAGTTTGCCATAGTGGTTAGGAAGATCACTTTGGCATCAGTCAGATATGGGATGGAGTCCAGAGTTGTTGACATTGGGCCACTTACTAAATAAAGCTCATAAAGCTTCAATGACTCTTCTGTAAAATAAGAGTAGTATAGTGTCCATCTCACTGGCCTGTTGTAAAGAATAGATGAGATGCTACATGTGTTCAAGTTCATGATTTTATTTTTTCTATTAGAGAATATAAACTTTATTTTTTATAACTGATTTAATCTTCCTCAAACGCCCCATGTTATTGGGAAGCTGGAAAGAAGTGTGTATGTGCATGTGTGTGTTTGTGTGGGAGGGGGCCTCAAAATTTCTAATTACTGACCTCTCAGTCCTCTCCAGTTTAAATAATGGCTTTGGGGGATTTAGTCTTTTCGGGTAATGCTCCTCCTTTAAATCCAGCCTCCCCCTGTTCTTCAAGATGTTCTCTAAGTGTGTGAGATTGGGGCTGGTGTCACCTGTTGCAGCCTGTGGAAGGGGCCTCACTCCCCACAGCCTCTTTTACTGCCTTCAGGCCCTTCTCATCTCCACGGCAGTGTCGTTGTCGTTGTTGTTTTGCCCTGCCATTGGCACAGAGGCCAGAGTTTATGGCTGGTGTATTCTCTGGCCTCTGGCAGGGTCTGGTGGTTCTCCTGCTCCCTGGCTGTCTCGGCCCTTTTTCACTGATGCTGAGGACGCTCCTGGCTCACTGTTGAAGCAGCCCCTCTGGAGCCCTCATCTATGGAGTTGCTTTGCTCTGGCCACAGCGTAACCCCTGGGCCAAAGGGGAAACTCTGGATTTCTCACATTGGAGCTGGGGGAGCTTCGGAAATGCTGACTCAGGCTCTCCCAATTTTGTGTCTATTTTTACCCCATGCTGCGGAGGGACTACCGTGTGTGTTGCCTCTCACACTGTCCTCTAGTTTTAAATGGAGACCTGAGCATGATCCACGTCTCCTGCCCCTGAGATGTTGACTTTTTGACATGTTATCTGCCTGCTTGCCTTTCCTTGTGAATAGAAATCCCCACTCTCTTAGTATACTAGAAGGCTTTTCTTTCTGCTCTGGACTTGAGGAAACTCCTCTGAGGTTTAGGTTTCCTCTTTCCTGAGCTGTTATTATAAGTGGAAATGGTATTTACTTTATTATGGAAAAAAACCCCCTCTGTGATTTGGGTTGATTCAGCATGGTTCTTGATCTAGGGTATACAGGGCAATTAAGAACTAGTACTTACCTGTGTTAGCATACAAGGCATCGTAAGTGCTCAGAAATTTTTGGTTGATGTTAGCTTTTTACCATTTTTACCTTTCAATGCATTTCACTCTCCTTTGTTGTTCACAAAATACAGTATTTTCTACATAAATTTGAATTTCATTTAATTTTATACTTTCAATATAGTTTATTAAACAGACCACAGAAATGATGTAATTTTTATACTCTTAAGGATATGAAACAAATTTAACACCAGGAAAAAACATCTTTTTCTAGACAATGATAGTATTAAAAGTATCTAACTTTTTAAAAGCCTTTACATGTTCCAGAAGTTTTATATTTATTATCTCATTTTATCCTTGCAGTGGCTCTCTGAGTCAGGTATTACTATCATTTCTATTGGGGATATAACTTAGAGAGGTCAATTTATGTTTTCCAGTTCACAAGGATAAGAAGTGATAGAACCAGAATTGGAACCCAGATTTTCGGATGGCAAAGTTCATGCTCTTAATTATTATGCTTCGTCAGTTGTCAAGTGTTTTGACTTTGTTCAGGATGTATGCTCACCCTGTAATCCATGTACTATCTTGACCTTCTCTCACTAATTTCAGGAAATTAAATAATATCCCCACATTTTATTTTCCCCATCTGTAGAATGGGAATAAAAATAATATCTACTTCATAGTGTTGTTGAGAAGATTAAATGAGATTAGCTTTTGTAAGGGGCTTAGTACTGTAGTTGGAACATGGTAAGCATTCTATGAATGTTACTACGATGATATAATGTAGGGAATTGAGCTCTAAAGGGCTGGAGTGAAGAGATGGCTGGTTCAGGAAAAGCTTCACAAGGAAGCTAATGCTTGAGTTCATTCTCTTTCATTGATTTGAAATTTTCCAAACAAAAAAGCTATGGTTGAGAAGAGTGTGAGGAGTTCCACGAAGAAGAAACAATTGTGTAAGAGCATAGAATTGTGAGAAAGTCTGGCAGTTTTGGAAGTCTTAAATTAAAATTTTATATGGTAGTACAGGAGGTGCTTATGGGGTGGAAGTAAGAGAAAAAAGGTTAAAGAGATAAAGTTGGGGCCAACTCAAGAAGAGTCTTGTTTATACACTAAGAGATTAATGCTTGATCGGTTGTATATAAGAGGGAGTTATTACAGAATTTTTAGTGGGAGAGTATCATGGTCAGATAGTTGCTGTAGAAACAAATCATTCTGATGTTGGAGCCCTGCCATGATGAAGGACTGAATTTGGAATTGGCAACGCTGATGGGGCAGGAGCGATGAAGCAGGACTGGCAAGGCTGGCAGATTGATGAGACGTGGGGTTGAGGAAGAGACGATGACACCCCAGTTACTGTCTCAGTAACCTGGACTTTAAAGAGGATGAGTCCAACAGACCTCATGCATTTTGCAGAACCTTTAAAAGCCACTAGGGCATGCTGTCAGGAGCATTTGCATTTGAGGATGAAATAGTACATACAGAATTGAGTTTTGCATTGAACAACCCAGACAGCTTTAACTCAGAGTCTGTCAAAGTCCATTACTGTTTTTCTGCTGTGATGCCTGATGGGGGAAATCATTCATGAAGCACCAGTGCAAACCAACAAACACCTCGGGTACTTAATCCATCAAGGATAAGGAGTGACAAGAGAGACCAATCATTGAAATGTACTTCATTCTGTATTTATACCCACAGCACACTCATCTGTGTGTACACACACACACACACACACACACACACACACACACACACACACACACCACTTATTCAGTTATTCAGCAAGGTAGCCTCAGTAATCAATCCCTCATATCTATGCAGTATTTTAAAGTTGATATAACACCTTTACTACTTTTTCCTAAAAATTCTCACATCTAGTGTGTGAGAGAGACAAGCAGATGTCCTATTTTGCAGATGAGAAGATTGACCCTTAGAGAGATGGAAAGATTTGTCCAAGGTGGCAGAGCTGGAATGTGGTGGAGCTGGCTCTCGCATCAAGTTCTCCGTCTTCTACGCTCTTGAAGCTGGAGTCACATCTTTGGAAGTCATGCTTAACACTTTTTACTATTGCTCAGTGTGAATAGTAGTTTTCTCAGTCTGTAATTCACCATGTAGTTCAAAGAAATGATTCTTTTAAAAATATTTCTTTACAATTGATTGGGCCTATTACTATGTTGATACTATATCCATAGTTAAATATGTGGATATATCTATATATGGCTAAAAATTATTTAACATCATATTTGTAATCACTCTTTTGGTTGGAAATGACAGGAACTGACCTTAAACTTATTTAAAAAACAAGAGAACGTAATGTTTCACGTAATTAGGAAGTCTAAGGGGGTTAGGGTTCCTTTCAGCCTTGGCTAGGTCCAGGAGATCCCAACAATTCTCTTTCTCTCTTTCTCCCTTCCTTCCCTTCCTCTTCTCATTCCTCCATCCTTGCCTCCCCCCATCTCCTACCTCATTGTCTCTCTTTTCTTCTGCATTGGCTTCATTTCCAGGCAGGGTCTCTTTCTCTGGTTTGAAAGATGGTTTTGGAAGATTGAAATTTACATGCCTCTTAGTATTTACAATCTCAGCAGTAAAGAAACCCTCTCTCCTAGCATCCAAATCAATAGTCTGCTTTGTATTGCTTGAGTCATGTGCTCTCCTGTAAGCAAATCTAGCTTGAATAGGGTACCCTGATTTGGCACCTGGGATCAAGACCCAGTGTGTCGTGGTGGAAGTCCCTCCCCCACTAATTTCCCACTCCTGCCAAGACATATGGGATGGGAGGGTGTTGTTCTTCAAGAGAAATTAAGCGCTGCTATTGAGAAACAGGAGACAAGTAGAAAATTCGGCACAGGGAGAACCCAGAGATGTTATGCTATGCTCAGAAGTTCCATAGGTAAGTAAGACAATCGAGAGCTTTCCCCCCTAGCTCTTCTACTCTATATTACGTCACTTTGAGAAGTCACCTTTGTCAGACTTGGTTTTCTCAACCATAAAATGAGAATAAATCTCCTCCCCCCCTAAGTGCATATGGCTACGTGAGCATCTAAGTGCTTTACACACAGTGTCCTCCCTCAGGGACTTCAGCTCCTTCAGCACACGTCTCAGTCCTGCCTGCATTCTCCTGAGAACAATGTGCATATTCAGGAAATGTCTTCGGTGCAACGGTGGCATTTCAACAGGCAGTATTCACCCAAAGGAATATATTTCTAGATGTGGATTTATAAGCACTCCAGTGGGGGAATATTTGGTGGCAAGGATGCCTTCAATTACCCCTTATGTGATGCCACTAAGCCATTCCCTTTCTTTGTTCCACAAAGCAGCCTGGTGTAAAGAAAAAAGAAGGGGATCTGGAGTCAGAGAATTGGGGTGTGTGTGCTAGTTGGCCACTTACCAGCTACATGGCTTTGGACTGGTTACTTAATCTGAGTGTCATTTTTCCTGTCTGTTAAATAGTGACAGAAATGCATGCGGTCCTCTCTTTTCCCCAAAGTGGCTGTCGAGAACAGATGAAACTGTGGCCACAGGGTTTAGGATGAAGCCGAGGCCGAGCTGGAGGCCTCCTGTGTGTACTTGTGCAGTGTACTCTGCCTGCGCCCTGCCCAGGCCTTCTCGGACGGACACTTTCTATAATTTCAGTGTTCCTCTCCCAGATTGGGTCTGCTTTTGTGACTGAAGGCTTACACCTGTGACTCTTCTTCAGCGGATGGCCACTTTGCCAAGTGCTGGAAGTACAACCATCTGGAGGCCCCTAACCAATGACTGCGTCACCTGGGTCCCTTGCTCTGGGTGGTATGGCGGAGGCAAAATCAGCCATGCGCTGCTCTCCTCTCGGCTCAGGACCTGGCCTAAAACCTCACCGTTGCTTGTCTTCATCTCCTTCCCTCTTCTGTCCCTCTTGGGCGCACTCAATTACTGGTTTGTCCTGGGAGCTCCTCCTTCATAAATTGCTTGCACAGAATTCTCATCTCAAGAAGAGGGAGCTTGATCTAGGACAATTTACTAATGTCTAATTTTAGGTAAAGTGACTCAGTCATTTTCCTCATCTGGAAAAGGGAGACAGTAACATCTACCACACATGGTTATTGAATTGTAGTAGTTATTCAATAAATGATAACAGTTATTTCTAAGTACATCTTGAGGCTTTCTGCATGTAACAAGTGCAAGGGAAACTTTTTATTTTATGAGATATGAAGGTAGCCCAGATCTGCTCAACCTAGTGTTGAGGTACAGCTCTCTATGCAGATAGATATTTCTTTTTTTTTTTTTTTAAATATATCTTTATTGACTTCAGAGAGAGGAAAGGAGAGGAGAGAGAGAGAGATAGAAACATCAATGATGGGAGAGTCATTGATCGAGCCCACAACCGGGGCATGTGCCCTGACCGGGAATCGAACCAGGTGCAAGGCTCCCACATGCACAAAGCACTCAGACCCTTTGGCTCCAATTTGCTGGTGGCTCGTGGGGAAGTTGTAACAAGAACATGAGTGACTGGTTGAACACACAGGGAGCTCTGGGCTGAAGGGTTGGAGAAAGCTTTGTCTGATCAAACCCTGTGTGTTGCTGCACTGCTCAAGGTGGGGGAGGTTAGAGAATTTGCCCTATTCAAACAGCAACATACCTTGCTTGGGGCTATGACAAGCCCTTTCCATGGCCCTGTGTAGGAAGTGACAGCTGATGCAAAACATCAGGTGAAAAGAAAAGAGCCAAGGATTTCTCTCGGGGAAGTGAGCAGAGTTTGAGAGCTGTGCATTCGGCATGATCAATAAAAGGAAGAAAACAAAAGAATAGAGCTTATTAAAGCAGAAAAGAATGCTAGAGATCATTCAATCTAATTCAGTACTTTACACAGAAACTGGTGCCCACAGAGGGAAAGGTTTTGCCCCAGAGTCACACAGCTAATGTCAGAGAAGGGTGTGGGTCCCAAATCTAGACAAATGGGCAACTGGTTTTACCATCTCATCCTTCCACTTGGATACTGCTTTCATTTTACTTCTCCTGCGGTGCGGATATTTGTTTAAGTACTACTTTAATCTTCAGCATGTATCATTTGAGGCCCCTCTGTGTGCGAGCCTCACAGAGACAATCTTATGAGCTGACATTGGTACTCCTGATGACACTGTGAGAGAGAACACAACTTGTCCAGGGTCACACAGCTAGTGGCTCAATGTCTCTCTCTCTGAGTAGAGAATCCCTCCCTCCTTCTAAGATATAGTGCTCCCTATGAGGATTGGCTTCTGGGATCTTCCAGGATTATTGATATAAATTTGGGAGAAAGGAGAGGAACTCAGAGGGGCTAGACAGGGGGAGGCTGGAATAAAGTAGTTGAGAAAGCATTGTCTGCGGGTGGCCTTTGGGTTTCCTGTCTACTGAATAAATATGTCAGTGGGAGTCCATACAGTGATGCCTTAAATGTATGATCCATGGGCATCATCCTTTGTTTCGGGTAAAAGTAGATTTATAAAACATAAAAAAAAAAATCTTGCTCATAGTTTCTGTAAGAGAAAAGATAGGCTGAATGACACATGGGAAAGCATATAATACATTGGCTTATATTCTTACAGATCATGAGGCCATGGGAGTTTTGAGGTTTGGAATGAGAAAAGAAAATCAATTTAAAATCTCTTTTAACCAAAAAGCTGGTTTCCCATCCAAAGGAAAGCTGGTAAATCTTATATTCAGAATGTAATTTTATTTCCAGAAATAACTAAGTATAACAGAAGATAAAATGCTTTTATCCAGGTGACCACTATTAAAAGGCCAGTATGCATAAACAGTGCCCGCACCCCACGCAGCCCCCTGACGAGGTATGAAACAGGTGATGTGCAGAAGGAGACATTTGCAAGTATTGGGAAACACGAATCCTTGAAATGCCAAATCGCTCTGCGGGTGAGGAAGGAAATGAATACAAGTATTCGGAAGAAAGATGAAAGTGGCTTGAGCACATTTTCTATAGTTATGATCAAAGTCATTTACGTATATTACGTATATTAGATTATATTTTTCATTTTGAAATATTAGAACCAATACCTGGAAAAGAAGTAAAAACACCCAAACTACTTCTACATTATTATATCACTTTTAACATTTTGGTTTGTGTGTTTCCATTTTTTAAAAATTCTATGCTTTTCCTCTTGTTTTATTGTAATCTTACATAGAATTTCATTCACTGATTTTTCCAATAAAAATATCTTAAGCATTTTTAGGTTATAACATAGCTCTTAAAAAGAAAAGGTGTTATTATTGATTCCCTGTACTTATAGAGTGGATAGAGCATAATTTATAACCCTTTTACTACCATTGAACATTTAGGTTGTTACTATGAATGGTATTAATTTTTTTTTTTAAACTTCAGCATCTCTGGTACTGGCATATCACTATTAATCAGGTAATATAATTAATTGTATTAATGAATTTCCTAATTTTAAACCATTCTTGCATTCCTGATATAGATTCTACTTTGTTATGATGTATCCTGGATTCCATTTGCCACTATTTATTTGGGATTTTTATACTCACATTCATAAATATGATTAAGTTAAGCAGAAACATCAAGGAAGTTTGTTCTCCTTGAAAGCTCATGGCTCCCTTATCAGATAGATTTGGTTTAGGATCATATCCATTTCCTAGCTTTATGAATTTAAAAAAATTACTTAGCCTTTATGTTTATGTGTTCTTTTATTTTTTATTTGATTGTGTACTCAAGGGATATGATGCTTACCCGTGACTAAGCACTCAATGCTGAAAGGTAATTTGAATGTTATAGCATGGTACAGGTCAAGGTTATTGAAAATTCAGGTAGACCAACACTGTATTTAAGATGGGGACAGTAGGCAGAAACGCCCCCTGCTCTCACCCTGATGCCAGACAACTCAGTTCCTCCCCGTGTGTCCCTGGTGCCTTTCGAGCTGTTGTCCCGGCACTGGAGCTCAGAGAGGGTGGGTCAGATCATCCGTTCAAATGGAGACTGAAGCCAAGAAGTCAAGAGAAGGCCGAAACTTGAAAGAGCAGCGATGGAAGTATTAGGAAAGCTCACCAAGAGCAAAGATCATCCACACTCTCACGTATTCCCAATTACTTTGTACGGATGTGAAAGTTGGGCAGGGAAGAAGGCTGACAGGAAAAAAAAAATGATTCATTTGAACTAAGGTGTTGGAGGAGAACCCTGTGGCTACCCTGGGCTGCCAGAGAGACGAACAAGTGGGTCCTAGAGCACATGAGGCCTGAAATATCGCTGGAGGCAAAATGATAAAACCAAAGCCGCCCTGCTTCCACCACGTCAGAGCAGGTGGGGTTCTTTGGAAAAGACAATAATGCTGGGAAAATAGAAGGCAGCGGGAAAGGAGGAAAACCACATGAGATGGATTGGAAGTTCAAGTGGTGAGAGTGATAAAGGTGTCTTCTGTCATATTAATGAGGTGACTCTTGGGATACCCCTACACCACGTAGGGATGGGGGCTGGTCACCAGAAGAATGAACCTAGAGGGCTGAGGTTTTAAGTCCCGTATCCCTGATCTTTGGGAAGAGGAAAGGGGCTGGAGGTTGAATTAATTACTACTGGGCAGTGATTTAATCAGCCATGCCAATGTAATGAAGCCTCCATAAAAACCCCCAAGGACTGGTTCAGAGGGCTTTTGGGTTGGTGAATGCATGGAAATTGGGGGAGAGTGGTGCTCTCAGAGAGCGTGGAAACTCAGCCGTTTTCTGATACCTTGTGCTTTGCATCTCCTCCGTCTGGCTGTCCCTGAGTTATATCTTTTTATAATAAATTGGTAATCTTGTGAGTAAACAAGTTTCTGGAGTTTAGTGAGACATTTTATAAAATTAATCAAACCCAAGGAAGGAGACATGAGAACGTCTGATCTATAGCCAGTCAGTGAGAAACATAGGTCACAACCTGGGGTTGCAACAGCACCTGATGCGGGGTGGGGGACTCAGCCTTCAGCCTGTGGAATCTGAAGTTATGTCCTGGTAGACAGTGTCAGAGAGTTGAGTTAGGGGACATCTAGCTGGTGTCCTGAGCATTGCTTGTTGGTGTGGGGAGTTCCTTGCACCCCCCCCCACTGGAATTGATCAGAGCACCCATTTACAGTGTAACTAGCTGATTACTTTAGCATCTGTTCCTGGACTCCTATGGCAGCCTAGACTAATTCTGCTGAGTAGCAATTTGCTATTTTGTGCTTCATTGTAAGTCTGGGGTTTGTCTACATGGGAAGCCTTGGCATTTTTTTCTGCCTTAAAGAGATAATGTAGAAGTAGAGAGCTATTCATGCTAGCAGGCACTACAAATTCAAGTGAGCTTTCTTAAAAAAATTTTTTCTTCTTCTTAATATATCTTTATTGATTTCAGAGAGAGGGAGGGAGAGGGAGAGAGAGATAGAAACATCAATGATGAGAGAGTTGTCATTGATCGGCTGCCTCCTGCATGCCCCCGACTGGGGATCGAGCCCGCAACCCCGGCATGTACCCTGACTGGGAATCGAACCCCGATTACCTGGATCCTAGGTCAATACTCAACCGCTGAGTCATGCCCAGCCGGGCCAAGTGAGCTTCTTGATCCTTTTGAATTTTTGTCGATTTGCCAAGATATAAGTGATATTAACATAAAGCTTAAATAGTAATCAATGTTTGCATGTTCAATGCCTTGTCTCTTCTGAAATGCTAGCCACACACCAATGTGTGGTGTCATCCTATTCAGAAACCACAGGCACCTTATAGAGCTCTGGCTGTCAGCTCCAACGTCAAACATCCCCAAGGAGGGGTTTCTAGTTAAATTTTAAGAAGAATCTGAGGAACCTGGCATAAACAGTTACTCCTTCTTGTATTCCATAGCTCCTATGGTCATGGAAACACTGGACATTAAAAGTAAGAGTTGATTTTGTTTGCTCATTTGTTTTAATTTTTTGATTTGGTCAATGATCCAATTAGAGAGGAACTGGTTAAAAATGTTGAGTCCATTCCACTGAGGGATGTCTTCTTAAGGATCTCTGTTGGAATCTTTTTTTTTTTTTGCACCTTATACAAAGAGCCTAAGTATTTGCTAAGAAGTTAACATAACTGAAATGAGTTGTATGCAATAGGTTTATAGCTTTAATAAGCATAATAGTATGCTCATAGTTCTTTATAAAACAGGAAAAAAAAATAAAGAAGTACCTATAATGTTCTTTCTCGCTTCATTATGGTGTTAGGAAGGCCCTTAGGGCTGGGCTAGTATTTTTTTCCACTGGTATATTGGTTTTACACACAGACACACAGACACAGACACACAGACACACAGACACACAGACACAGACACACACAGACACACACACACACACACACACACAGACATACTATGTGTTTACCCATATCAGGCAGCTGTCATGCTCACATTTTATGTGATGATATCAATAGTAGAGGATGTTCTGTCTCATTGAGAGTCATGGGGTATGGAGCAAAGAGTTTCAGAATTTAGTCACATAGGCCTATATTTTAATCTCTCCTCTGTTGTGTATTACCTGTGGGATACTAGACAAATTACTTAAACTTCAAGAGCCTTAGTTTCCTTGTCTGCAGAATGGGATTATTAACATCTGCTTTATGGATTTACTGTGACTATTAAAGTAATTTATTTAAAAGCTTGGTACATAGTGGGCCCCAAATAAATGCCCAATCACCTTCCATTACATCATTCCTTTCTTCTCAGGCTGTAATAGATCAAAGTTTATTCTCTGGAGGAAACGTTCTCAAAATGTGTTCACCAGACAACCAGCGTCAGCATCATGTGGAGGACTGTTAGAAATGCAAATTCTCGGACCCCATCACAGCCTCCTGTATCACAAACTCTGAGGGTAAAGCTAAGTAATCTGTGGACTTCTCCAGGTGATTGTGGTACATGATAAAACTTGAGAACCACTGCCCTAAAGTACAGGCTTCCTGTTTAAACTAGAGTTCAACAATTTTGTTCCTACTATTTTGTTATCTCTGAACAAATCTGAGTATGACACAGGTTACTGATGTCTAGCTCTTCAGTATAATGCCCAAGCACGCCCTCTGTTCTTGCTATTGTCCCAGAGAGAGATGAGATTAGAGGGCAAGGATCAATATTGGTAGTCGATTCCAAGGTGGAAAACCAGTACTGAATAAGAAGTTTCTTTGTTCTATATCTTCAGCAATGCTTGGCCCACCCGGCTTTCTTGGCATTGTCAGATTTTATAATTTCGGCCAATTTAATGGGTGTGAGATTGTTCATATTTCTGGCTTTAATTTATATTTTCTTAATTCTAATGTTTATTGCCTCTTCAATTGTTGATTGACTGCTTGTTTGTACTTCTATGAAATGCTGGTTATGTCTGTTTAAACTAGAGTTCAACAATTTGTTATCTCTGAACAAATCTGAACGATAGGTTTGCTGGGTAGAGTAATCTTGGTTGTAGGTCCTTGGGTTTCATCACTTTGAATATTTCTTGCCTGCCAAGTCTGCCCTTTGGGTGTCATTTGTGGATGGTGTTCTGGTGTGGTCTGGAGGTGTCACATGTGTATGTTGGTTCTGGAACCTCTTGGCAGGGGCTCTGGTTTGTGAGTTGTTGAAAGATTTTAGGAAAGTCATCAACATGAGCCAAGACATACCAATTGTATGGAAAAGCCACTGAAAGTGGCTTGGGTGGGCCTGCAAGTTGGGTGGGGTGGAGTCTCAAGGAATCACCAGGATGAGGTGAACAGTGTTGGCCAGGATGCTGGAGACTCGGATATGGTGCCCTGCCTACCACCTCTGTACATGTGATGGAGGAGGGCTCAGCAAAGAAACAATGGCCTCTGCCAGCACTTCCATCTGGGAGAAAGTTGCATCTCCAGTCCTAGCCCTGAAGCCTGACGATTCAGTTCTTCCCCATATGTACCTGGTGCCTTTCCAGCTGCTGCCCCAGTGCTGGAGCTCAGAGCAAGTGAGTCCGTCATTAAGTCTATGTGCATGGGCCTTTTAAGAGGAACTGTCTGGAACTCCAGTAGCCCTCTGCCTCACTCAGCCACATCCCCGCTGTTTTTCACAGACAGAAGTTATGGAACTTCTCTTCTCAGCACTGGAACCCTGGGCTGGGAGGTGCGGTCGCTCTTCAGTGGGGATCTCCTCAGAGGAGATCTTCCCTCCTGCTTTGTAACTGCCATGCGTGGGTATGGGACCAGCTTGTTTGGTGGTCTTGGCTCCACCTACAGCCTTGAGGTGGCTTCTGCTATATGTGCTTAGTTATAGGACTTTCGTTCAGCTAGTCTTCAGTAGGCCGTCAATGATGGTTGTTCTGTAGTTGGTTGTAATTTTGATGTGGTCATGGGAGGAGGCAAGTACCACATTTACCTACTTCTCCATCTGGACTGCTCTGCTAGATTCTGAGACTTTCTCAGACCTTCCATCAGACATGCCTGCTCCAGGCTTCCTGCACCCTCTTGTGGTGGAATTTTTAAAGCTTTGATGCCTTCGCTGGAAGCTGCAACGCACTAGGCACTTGGAGTGCTGACAGCCTGCCTTTTGTTTTCCCCAAGGTGGTGTTACAGCTCAAGTTTGCGGTCTCCTCCTGACCCACAGATTTAGGCGTGCTTCCTGCCATGCTCACTAGTCTTCCATCGCTCCCTGGCTGCCACCCTCAGGAAGGTGCAGGTAACTCGCGGCAGAGTGGCTGTGTGTGTACTAATGGCATGTGGTGTGCTGGGAGTGTGTGGATCCGGTGGGGCTCTCTAGCAGCTTGTGGGCAGGCTATTTGGTGGATTCCATCACTCAGTTAGTATAAGCTGAGTCCCTTTAATACCCTCTGGGAATCTTATGTAGTTTCCCAGACACACCCCTGTCCCTTCCACCAGTCATGGAGTAAGAGAGAAATGAACCTCCTTGGCAGTGTCAGCACAGCTGGGGAAGCTGGTGCTCACTCACATTCTCTCCCTTTCCCCTACACCTGTGGCTGCAAAGCTCTCTCTTGGCCTTAGGCTATGCAGCCCACTTCAATGCCTCTAAAATGATATTATATATATGTAACATTTGCTCCAGCTTAGTGGGGCATCTACTCTGGGAACCTGGACTTCCACAAAGGATCTCCCATCCGTAGGTCTCAGGCAGTGCTCTCCAGGGGTTCCTGGACCTCAGTGGAGAGGGCCCAGGGCCGTTGTCAGATTATATCAGGGTCGAAGCTGGAACTGAGGTCTGTCTGCCTATTTCTTAAGGCACAGGTGGGTGAGACCCCTCCCAGGTCCCTTGGCATAAGATGTAGCACCACATTTTCTTTCTCGGTGGACACTTCAGTTGTTCTCATGTCTTGACTATCGTAAATAATGCTTCAGTGAACATAAGGGTGCATATATCTCTTCAAGTTACTGTTTTTGTTTCCTTTGGATAAATACCCAGATGTGGAACTGCTGGATCATATGGGAGCTCTATTTAAAATCTTTTGAGGAATGTTCATATTGTTTTCCACAGTGGCTGCATCAATTTGCATTCCCACCAGCAGTGCCCGAGGGGACCTGTTTCTCCACCTCTTCCCCAACACTTGTTATTTCTTGTCTTTTTGATAATAGCCATCATGGCAGATGTGAGGTGATATCTTGTGTGTGTGTTTTTAAATCCTCACCTGAGGATATGTTTTTATTGAATTTTAAAGACAGAGGAAGAGAGGGAGAGAATGAGGGTTGGGATTAGAGGCAAAGGATAATGTTTTGACTTCTGAGTCCATTAGTAAACCTTTTAGTGTTTGTGTTGCTTAGAGATTCAGTATGTAATACTCCTAAGGGTAAGGGTCCAAAATTTGTTCAAGGAAACCTGAGTTTTAATTCCCTCTTCATTACTTAATAGCTGAGTGAATTCAGAAAATCAGTGGCTTTAGAACCTCAATTATCTCATCAACAAAATGGGGGCAATAATAGTATCTGTCTCAGAGCTGCACTTGAGGATTAAATGTGATCATGTCATAATGTTCATACTTAGCACAATTTCTTGAGCATTTGTTCTGCATTCAGCCTCATACAGTTTATCTCCTTTATGACCTCGTGGAGGGTGGTCCAGGTTCTCTGTCATCCTCCAGGTGGAACTCTTACCCTGGGAAATAGTTTCAAGCAGACTTAAAGGAAAAAAAAAAAAGATATGTGAGCAGAAGCTTCTGTGTGAGAATTGCTTTGGTCAATGAGTGGCTAGAAGAATCCCAGGCCTAATTACCCAAACGTGTACAAGGACCCTCCAGTGTCCTCAAGTGCTGCTCCACGCCTCGCATAATTTGGAGTGCCAGCCGGGTATGCGACTTGCATTGTGATGACGATGGAGACACTGGGTGCACTTAACAGTTTCTTTCTGTAGGTTTCTGCCCTCAGTTATGACTAGATGAAACTTTAAACCTCTAGACTTTCCTGTGGGTTCGGTACTTAATGCAAACCAATTCTAAACAGCACAAGTATCCCAGAATAAAACGCTGGAGGTCAAGGTGGGGTGGGGGCAGGGCAGCGGGAATGCCTTCCCTTTCCAGCTGAGATCCTGAGCCAATGGCTTGGCTTCTAAACGTCTGTTTTCCTCTCTGTAAAATGAGGGTGACAATGCTCCCCTGACAGCATTACTGTAGGATTAAATAAGTCAAGGATCGGCACGGGGCTTGCTGGGGCTTAATCAGTGTTATTTTTCTTTAGTTTCCTATTCTCTTATAGAACAGTCTTTCCAACAGTTATGCATAAAATAGAAACTTCCTGACCTTAGATGCACCTGGAGCTGGACATTGTCAGGTCGGAATTACCTCCTCCTGCTAGTTTTAGACTGTGCCCTCACATTCTGCTGGCCGTGGAGATGTGTAAAATACAACTCCTCCTGCATGCTCAATAGACTAATTTGCAAACTTTGGGAGGAAGAGCATAAATGTGAAATGCAGGAGAACAGTAGCCTGTGAGATCTTCTTAAATTTCTTGGGAACTTGGTTTAGATAATGAACCTACTGCCAGCAGGAAAAAACAAAATTTTTAATTGAAAGGGGTTTTGCAGGGAGAGCAGGGGGCAAACTAAACCCTTCTCACCTTGTGATGCACTTTTAAGTTATTACACCTTCCTGACTTGCCATTTTGGTAGCCTAAGAACTGAATTTTCACTTAAATCACCCAAAGCCAATCATTCAATCCTTTCTTCTTCCTTCCTTTTTTTCTTTTTCCCTTCCCTTCCCTTCCCTTCCCTTCCCTTCCCTTCCCTTCCCTTCCCTTCCCTTCCCTTCCCTTCCCTTCCCTTCCCTTCCCTTCCCTTCCCTTCCCTTCCCTTCCCTTCCCTCCCCTCCCCTCCCCTCCCCTCCCCTCCCCTCCCCTCCCCTCCCCTCCCCTCCCCTCCCCTCCCCTCCCCTCCCCTCCCCTCCCCTCCCCTCCCCTCCCCTCCCCTCCCCTCCCTCCTCCCCCTTCCTTCCTTCCTTCCTTCCTTCCTTCCTTCCTTCCTTCCTTCCTTCCTTCCTTCCTTCCTTCCTTCCTTCCTTCCTTCCTTCCTTCCCTCCTTCTAGCTTTTACTAATGGTCTGCTATGTTTCAACTATGTTAGTCTTGGGATACATTGTATAACCAAGGCAATGTGAGGTCATGTGATTCATTTTAGTTACTGTTTAGTTAATTGAAAAAATTGCTTAAAGTACCAATGAAATGATGTATATACCTTAAGCATTTTATTTTAACTTGTAACAGTCAAGAGAATATTTAATCATCAATCTTTTAATATAGGCTCACATTTTTTTCCTTGATTATGAGTCTGCTGGTGGAAGGTCCCAGTCATTTCACTTACATAAACCCTACCCATATTGCATTGCTTACAGTGACCAGATTGATTTCTTTAAAGTGGAGCTAAAACTTAAGTACTTGAAAGCAAACCAATCACAACATCTTTTAACATTTTTATAGTTTTGTCTCCCAATTTTTTGAAAAAATGACTCTCCTATTTTGTGCTATTGGTGTAACAGCGCTCTTTTCACAGTCATATTTAATGAGTTTACATCATAGTTAATTAAATGACATAATTACAATATCAACTAAAGCACAAAAAATTTGGGAACAAACACCAGTGGCTCTTGGCACATTCACAACCTAGCTGTTGGAAGCAGAAAATGCGTGAGCCTGTTTCGAGTCACCTATGATCCCAAACAGCTCCAGCGGTCCTCAGCCAGCAGGCTGTAGAAGTGATGCTTAATTCAGAGCTGATTAAGTAGAGATTGTTTGTAAGAGCTGTTGTTACATAAAGAGAGTGTCAGACAGGTAAACAGGCAGTTTGACACAGTGTGTGTGACAGGCTAGTTTGGATACCTGCTGGTTTCTATGGGACACAGAACAGGGAGCCGAACCAACCCGGGACATCAGGGAGAGACTCAGCACAGCATTTTATGCAGAAAAGGCACAATTTTAATATCTGCCGAGGAACTATTCGAGGATGACAGTCCTTGGGGTTTGAGGTTTAGGTTGACTCCGAGAATCTGAGTCACTCTCCCTAGGAGTCACACAGAGTTTAAGACCTTGTCTTCTCATTTGTAAATTAAGAGATTATATGACAATAATACCATTTTCTAAGACTGTAAAAATGTGGCCCATACCATGTTGAGTTTGAAATAGTTACATAATTAGGAATGGGGCTGTTTTAATAATATTAGAGAATAAATCTCAGGCAATCTATGCCTGGGAGAGGCTCTGCTTTCAGTGCTCAGGCTGATGAAGCCAGCTTCACTCTCCCTGCAGCCAGTCAGCACCAGGGGCAGAAGGGGATTCTGCCCCGTGGTGCATAACTCAGAACATCCAGGGAAGAAAATAATGTGAAAAAATGGTTTATGAAAGTAACCACTGCTTTCAAAGAATTTATTATATGCCCCAAACTGTATTAAGTACTTTACACACATCTCATTTAATCTGCACCATACCCCTACCAGATAGCTACTATTATTGTGCTTGTTTCAGAGAAGTAATTGAGACTTAAGGAAGTTCAGTAACTAGGGACAGGTTGGACATAAGTCCTTGGCTGATGTCTTCCAAGGCTCTGTTCTTTCCAACCCAGTTTGGGCTGACTCCCAAATAAACTCTTAATCATTCTGGTGATACCAGAACCCACTGTATAGTCTTTCTGATATATGTATGTTTATATACATATATACACACATATACACATATTATATATGTACATGTATAATATATAACATATAACATATATGTTATATAATATATATAATAATATATAATATATAACATCATCCCAGTAAGTCATCCTTAGCTAATACTCCTCTTTTGTTTCAAAGCATCATCAGCAATCCCTCAAAGAGATGTCTGAGCTGGATAAGACTGGCCCCATTGAATCCAACAAGCTTTCATTGACTGTTTACTCTGTGCTAGGTACTGAGGCAGAGAGATGAAGGGCTCTGTCCTCTAACTGGAGAGACAGCCCCTTAAATAGATCATGTCTATATATTCTTCTAAGCAAAAGATTTCCTTTGCCTGGGGAACCATGGAGGTACCTACTAAGCGTCTCCCCTCCTTTTGTTCAACAAATTCTACATTTCCAGAGCACCGCCCTGGGGCTGCTTGGATATGGTCGGTCCAGCTGGCGTGAGGCATGAAACTGTGGAACTGACTCTATTGCAGGGAGGACAGCTGGGTAACTGCTCAGCAGCATTTCACAGGCGAGAACGTTCCTGCTGCTCTATACCACCCCTGAGCCCTCTCACCTCGTGGTCCCTCATAACGCAATGCTACTTTGCTTTTCATCACTGAACAAAGACACACACATTGCCTTGATCTGCCATAAAGTACAGTATGAAGCTCCCAAACATTAAAAACAGAGGTTCCTGGTTTGGCCAAGGTGTCCCCCACCCCCACCCCGCACCCTTTTTCTCAACACAATAAAAAAGGAATTCATCCAGATTACAAGCTAAGAGGGTTGGCTTTATTGAATTGTTAGTCTTTAATGCGGCAAGGGAATGAGTTAAGGATGCGTTGCCAAGAAATAAAACAGTGGAACATCACAATTAGAGGTGTGAATTTCAGGCATGAAAGAGAATTGTTTTACCAGTTTTTACAAGGCTCACCACCTGGCATTCACCAAAGTTATTTCGAGACTGTCCCTGGTCATCCATAGGTATTAAAACAGTCAGTAAGCAGTTGCTTTTTGGTAGTATGTGTCCTGTGAGTGAATGGAGGTGCTCCGAAATACAGGATTAACAATCAGAGTGAGTCAGCTGTCACACCCTGCTTCTGGAACACGGCTGTTATTTCAGGGGGTGTCTTGAAAATTTTCCAGTTATCCTGATAATATTATGAACATCTTATCCAAGCTCTGAAAATGGATTTTGTGTTACCTTGGTTGCATTTGCAAATAAATACAAAGTCTTCTATGATTCAAAGCTTTCTGTTCCAAGGGACATAGCTCAGGTGCGATGCTTTGTTGTTCTGGTTACTCTGAAGTTTCTGAAAAGAGCAGTCCCATGTAATAAGTGCCACCTCCGGTGCAGCGATCAATTCTCCGTCTCATGTAACAAGCCTTCCTGGACTGAAAATGCCCGAGGAAAGAGATATTTTGGAGAGGAATCTGTTGTGCTGACTGCCTGACAAGCACACAGCCTGCTGCAGATGGAAGTAGCCTTAGGGGGTCCCCATGCATAGGGAGAATTTTGATCCTGAGGTCCTGGCCGTAATTGGATGGATGCAGGTAGGTATCTGAATTGTGGTAGCCTGGCGAAAGAGCTGCTCCCCACTTGGGTGATGGGGATTACCTTCGGCAGTGATAAACTGAACCATAAAGTTCTCCACCGAGTTGACCATGAGGCGAGAGTCAGCAGCTGTCCGTGGACGTGGAGAACACAGGGGACACCATGAGACAGGCAAACAGGCTTCGTGAAACAGTAGGAGTCAGGAGCAAGGAGCCACGAGTACGCAGAGGCCATGGGTAAGCAGAAGCCGTGAGAGAGCCAGCAAGGGGACAGAGCACCAAATAGCAGAGCAGGAGCAGAAGGTAAGGCGAGTGTTGAGTCCCTAACAGCGCAGTGTCGGAGCCCGTGGACCAGGCTGCTGAGGGAGCCACAGGAAACCTTGGTCACCAGAGCTCTGTTGAATCCTGAATGATCTTCCAGGCTTTTAGCAATATCCTAGGTGTGCTCTGGTTCTGCTGTTGAAATTCCCATAGTCTTCATTTCCTTTTGGAGGTAAGGGAATTAGAATGAGCTAAGCAGAGTAAGGAGACCTGGCTCACATAGGAGGAAAGCTGCCTGAGCAACAGTTGAGTGATGCTTCTTAGTTGTATTTTATTCCTCCAGGTGGATATTGCTTTGCCATTCTAATCCTGCTTATCTCATTCTAGAAAAACCTCCTGTACTCCCAAATAATCTACTGAAATGATTAAAAATAATAGCAACAACAATAATAATACAGACATAGTTTTTTAGTGGAGGTTGACACAAATGAGTTTTTATGTTCTGCTACTGACTTCCATTGATGGATAGCCAGTGGCAAGCCAGGCGCTTTATTTATAGGCCATATTTCTAATCCCATGAGAACCTTCAAAGGTAGGGATTGCAAGAGGTATATGACATACTGAGGAAGCCGAGGCTTAGAGAAGAGCAGTGAATTGTCTAAGCGTACATACCCTACTATCAGGAATCAGAATGGGGGTCCTTACCCAAGTCTGCCTGGCCCCAAAGTGGGTGCTCTTCTCACCACACTTCACAGCCCGCCCGAGAGCAGGCTCTCTACAAGGTTTGGCATCCCCACAGCAGTCACGCCCCAGAGGAACAGACGTGTAGGACAGAGAAACGTAGACATTCTGTGGCCCACCGAGATCCGCTCCGAGTTGGGCCCAGGCTGACGGTCGGGCCTGTGGCTCCTGATAGATGACTGCCGCTTCATCTTGTGCAGACACAGGCATCCTGAACAGGCTGCCTTTATAAAGTCGCACAACTCAGTCAGGTGTTTTATCACCAGCATCAATTTAATTTATATGTAAAACACAATCAGTTTCCTTTGCTTTGTGAGAAAACTGACAGAGAAAAAGTGACAGATGGCAGGTGGAATGTTCCCCAGTTGTAGTGTGGATCATGGAGAATTGGACAGTTGGTCTCTATTGGTATTTCTGGCAGAAATCATGGGAAAGAGGGAGCTATACACTGGAGCCCCATTTGTCCTGTTTTTCAGGGTAGGCTGTCTCGGGTGGAGGGAGGCTGGCGGAGATGGACTGGCGATGAAATGTGCCAGCTTGTTCATCAGAACTGACAGAGGGTGCAGTCGAGTGGGGCTGTGGAATTGGTTGAAGCTTCTGGAGGTCATGGTCCTTTCTCTTGAACAGTCCTAGAATTTGGTAATTTGGGGCTAGTCCTAGTGATAAGAATTGATGCTGAAAAGGGGAGAACACGTGTGGGTCAGGCTCTGTTCTAGGTACTAGGGGCAAACTCGCTGCTTTTAAGATTGGTGGCTGGGAAACTGTATGAAAGGGAAAGAACACTGTTAATATGATTTAAATCTCCGGGGGAACCAGCCTTAAGAAATTTCAGTGGCCCAGATTTCAAATAAAGATATATATTCCCAAGTCCTTTCTGCCCCCATCCACAGTTGGGAGTGGAGACTTACACTTATCACAGGCATGGGGCAGAAAGAAGTGAGCAGAGTCTCTGCCCTGAAGGAGTTCACAGCCTAGTAGGAGCCATAGACAATTAAGCCTGCAAGTGTAATAGACTATGATGGGTGTTACAGTGGACCTACTAAGGAGGTTTCCCTTGGGTGTCCCTAGCAGGCTGTAATTACTGCTGATACCTTTGCTGTGTTCTTATCAGCCTATCTTCCCTTTGTCTCACTCCAGGCTGCATAGCTAACGCCAGACCTCTGCGCACAAGCTTCTCTGCCCCGTCTCCTGTCCCGGCTAATTGCTTTAATTAGCTTGTGTTATCTCTACTACTCCTACTGAGGAACTAGGTCTCCTTGAAGTGGACACTGAAAGTTTGCTTTGCCTTTCAAAAATAAAGCGAAGGTGTTAAGTGTCTCTGATAGTAAAAGGATAGGATCAGCAGCCCCCCTCTTGACACTTTCATTCCATGGATTTGGGGGGAGTACAAAAGGGGTTATTGGCCCTGGCCCATGTGGTTCAGTGGTGATAGCGTCGGCCCGTAGACTGAAGGGTCATGGGTTTGATTTCCTGCCCAGGGCATGTACCTGGGTTGCAGGTTTGATTCCCCGGCCTTGTTGGGGAGCATGCGGGAGGCAACCAAGCGATGTGTGTTTCACATTGATGTTCCCCTCCCTCTCCCTCTCTCTTCCTCTCCCTCTCCCTGTCCCTCTCCCTGTCCCTCTCCCTGTCCCTCTCCCTCTCCCTCCCTTCCACTTTCTGTAAAAAAGTCAATGGGGAAAAATATCCTCAGGTAAGGATTATACACACACACACACACACACACACACACACACACACACACACACACACACACTGGCAGATTGTGATATTTTTGTGAAGGCCTTTGTCTTTGAGTTAGGTTTGGCCTGTGACATCACTTATCTCCTGTGGAGTGTGTATGTAGGTGTGTATGTATCTATCTCATAATGCAATTAATAAAATCTGTATTCTGCTTGCCTTGCAGTGAGTTGTCCCAGGACCCTGAATGCAGGGGCGGGGTGGGTTCTGTGCGCGGTCACAGATTCCTTAAGCACTCAGTTTGTAATCACAGGAGTGAGATGATTATATTTGTGTTTAAGGTGCTCGCCCTGGTAGTAATATGGATGGAGATCTGAGGTAGCAAAGACTAATCTGGAACTGGGAGGCTGGGGACATGAAAGCAACTTCTGTTTCTAATTTTGCCTGAACAAGTCACTCACGTGTGCTTTGGGTAAAAGGAAAGGAGAGAGAAAGTGGGTAAATCTTTATGTTTCCCCTGAGATATGAATGGTTGCATATTATTTATTAAATGCTGTGGAATGAGCACTCTGACTGAGACCAGAAATTACAGCTTGCAGCCGATTTCCTCAAGAAAAAAACATGGAAAGAAGAAAGAAATCTTTTTAGCTATTTAGTCCATAAAGTGAACTAATCCCCAGTAGGTTTCCTGTCGGTGCTAACTGCCAGAACAGAGCTCTAGTACAGGACGGCCCAGGCAAGGAAAAATATTAGAATTATCCCAACTGGCTTATTTCTCTGCCCTCAGTTTTTAAAATAGACATACCATATGGTTCCATATGATAGGACATCTTTAGTGGAATGTTATATATAGTCTCTTTTTTTGTTAAATTGAATTTTTATTTGTTCACCCTTTCAACCCCAAATAATTGATGATGTAAAAATGTGAGGCCAGAGTGCGAATGCCAGCAGACAGAGGATTTAGCAGAAAGAAGTTTAAAGATGAGTTCAAGTAGTAGCAGCTTATTAGCATTTATTCCCCAATATTAAAATATACATATATTTTTCTTTAAGGACAAGGCCAGCTACATAATTTGTGGGGCTCAATGCAAAATGAAAATGTGAGGCCCTGGCAGGGCTAAGTAGTCAATCTCCTTTTCCGATGGATCCCCTGTTCTAATCCTTCATGGCAAAGAGCAACACCCAAGGATTTACTACCTCCCAAGCAGGGACTTGCCTGGTGCTGGGATTGGGGAAGGGTGAGAGACCCCTTTTGAATTGCTCAGAAAACTCACTGTGGTGCTCTTAGCCCTTGGCAGGGATGGGTGTTATTTTGCCTCACCCCCAGATCTCTACTACTTGTACCCTCCCCTTTCTCTTGCCAGGCCCTAAGAAGGAGGTGAAGGGAGGGGACAGAAAAACTAGGCCTTGGGATCTGGTGGGTGACATCTTGGCTGAGCTCTGCCTGTAGCTGGCTAGGGCAGGGAAGGAGGTGAGGTGGAAACATGGGGACTGGGGAGGGAGGCTAAGAGCTTGTTGGGGGAGGTGGGGAGGTGGCAAGAGGCAGGACCATGTGTGAGCCAAGGCTCCAAGACCCTTCCATTCCCCGTGCTCCATTGTTCCATCAGATATTGCTTACAAAACATAAATTCAAAGACAAAATTATTAAGAATTTCAAGATGATGACTGCAGAGCATTAAATGCCAGGTGCAGGAGCCTTTCTGAGCATGGAGCCTCACACAAAATGCCCAGGTTGCAAGCTCATGAATCTGGCTCTATTTAAGGAACTCTCCTTTAGTGTTGACCATGAACCAAGCATAGCAGAGTTCTCAGTGAAGAACATGGAAACTAGCAGAACAGTTGCTAGGCTCGAGAAGGCACGTGCTTAGAGCTCTGGCTCCAATATCCCCTGGTATCTAACCTCTGACAGGTCATTTCCCTTCTCCCAGGTGATGTTTATCTGAATCTCTAAATGAGGAAACTGAGAGGTAGAGAATTAAAGTGTGTCTGCATGTGCATGTTCAAGGTCATGCAGCTAAACAGTGGCAAAGGAGACTCACAGTTAACCTGTATAACTCCACAGACCATGCTCTTTGCCTACATGATTTTGTCTCCTGGGGTAACAGTGGTGAGGGTTCATAACCCTTTAGTATGTTGGTACTTTGATGAACAACTACTGAACTTATAAATATGCATTGTGAAATTAAAAAAAACACATAAAAGCCATTTTGCATTAAATTTCAGAGGGTCCACAGCATCCCAGAAGTCCACCTAGGAAGCAGGCTGAGAGCCTTGAAGATGGAAAAATGCCTCACATGTTGCCTGGTGGATTACACTTTCCATCAGGATGTACTGCGCTTGCACTGGCTGTATTGCAGAACACCGTGCTTTCATTCTTCTTTTACTAATTTCAAAGCATCCTTTTCTGACTCCTGCTTTTTTCTGCCTACATTTTTGAGGTAGAATCACATTTTTACTGTTCTTGTCTTCTGTGGGGAGATGTCCCTGCCTTATGGCCACTATATTAGAAACAAGCCATAATTTTTGAAAAAAAAAACAAGAGCAGTCTTTTGAGATGAATCCTGGTAAAGGACATCTGGTGTGACATTAAGTTTCATTCTTTTCTGGTCCAGCGAGCCACAGTCACACCAGGCTAAGGTGTGTGCTGGGACTCACTGACCGTTCTCACAGCCAGGAGCTGCTGCGAGCTGCACAGGGCCCGATAGATGGCGCCAGTAGCCCATAAATGAAGTCCTAAGACAAAGGCCTGTGTGTGTGTGTGTGTGTGTGTGTGTGTGTGTGTGTGTGTGTGTGTGTGTGTGTTAGGCTTGGCCATGTATTATTTATGAGGGGAAATTAACTTTGAAATCTTCTTAGTTTGCCCCCAGCAATATACACAGTAAACATGATTTCTCAGTACAAGGTAACAAATAGTCTTTCTAACAAATTAGATGAATTCTAATGTCTGCTTTCTGGTACTTTGGAGTTTATGTATATTTGACTTTTAAAATTATTACTAATATTCAAAATGTGTCTGCTTCACAGAGAAGAATGTCCATGTGGTCCTGTGAGGTCTTGGGGAGAAAAAGTGCAATCTTGACAAAATGTAAAAGATAGTCTAGAAATTTTGTGTTGTTGCTTAAAAGGCAGTTCCCAGTACAGTTGTATTAGATTCGTGTGTGGTGGGGGGAAAGCATTCTACTAGGAGTCAGATGGGTCTGAATCTGAATTATTTGACATTTGGAAGTTGTGTGATTCTGGGTGAGTTACATTTCCTGAACCTTATTACTTCATCTGTAAAATGGGTTTATGACACATATTTAAGGAGTTGTTGTTTATACTACATGAATCCTATGTGATAGTTGCTGCAAGGTGAACATACAATAACTACTAGTTTCATTCCTCTTTTTAATATGCTGCTGGATTGAAGATAATGGCAGATGACCTGTGGTGACTGTGAGAGAGTTTTCAACTGAGAATTTGTCTGAAAAAAATGTTTCCATATTACTTGAGAAAACAAGGATGAATAGAGAAGTAACTGTGTTTTATAAAGTGGCAGTTGACAATGGGAGACAAGTACCATACAGTCATGGTGACTCTGGACAGTGCATCCTGCGAACATAAAATATCACAAATGAAACCAAGAACTGAGAGTGACTCCTGTTGGAATAGCAGCTACATTTTGTACCATGGTGGGGCAATCACCTGGGACTAGGTCAGATCTCAGCTCCTGATTACGTGACCCGACTGCAGATCGCACATAACTCCCTGAACCGCAGTTTCCTTAGAGGTAAGATGTGGGATATCATTTACCTACTCCAGGAAAGCAGAATTGCCTGGCGGGTTCAATGGGCGAGTGTGTGAGAGCAGCGTAGGCCACTGTTAAGCACACAGTGACCATGGCTGTGGCTGCTCCTATTACATGTCAGGGTGTTGTGGTTGGGCCAAAAGATCTAGATCAGGTTCTTGTTCTGTCACTTAGTGACAATGTGAATTAGGGTAAACTACCAAGTTTTCTCTTTTCTAAATGCTGATTAGTATGATAATAATTCCTGCACCAGCCTCCTTGGAGGATCATTCTATTGGAGAATGTCTCACATGGCTGTGATTCAGAGATGCGATTGAAAGGGTGAACATCTTATTTGGAAAAACCAATACAAAGGAAGCCGAGGTGACTGCCTAGAGAAGGGGAACAGCTGCAGAGGAGGAAGATGGCAATGAGCTAAGAACAGCAGGGTGACCGCCGAAGGCAAAAGGACCGCAGCTACTCCCTGTTTCTTTCACGAAGAGAATATGACGGGAGAGCAGCAGATTCCAGAATGACGCCTGGAACCACGTACACAGCTGAGGCCATGTCACAGACAGTAAGCAAGGAGACCTGTGGCCAGAGGAATCTAGATGGCGCCTAAAACCGAGGCTCTGGGAAAACGACCCCGGAGGCGGCTTCTCTCCTCAGCCCTCTGAGCGAAGTGAAGGGCAGCTACCGACCAAAGTTTAGGCAGAATCTTCGGGTCTGGGGGACCCTACCAACTTGGTTATTGGAATTTATGATTTCTGAATTTTAATGATATTTGTTTTGAGGTAAATTGGTAGTTAGAAAAGACTTCCAACTTGTCAGGTATTTCTCAGAGGGGTAGATGAGGCAACATTGACAAGAAGGGTCACAGGCCATGCAATTAATGCTGCTCCGCGTTGGCCTAGCTGCGAGATGCCCGCGCTTGGTGAACTGCGAGTGGCATGCAGATGCTTGTGAGAAGCACGGCTTACTGTAATTGCTGTGTCTTGAGTGGCAGCATGGCAAAGTGGACAGAATGTAATTATGAAATCAGATGCCTCTGGGTCCGAATCTTGCCTCAGCCACTTACTGGAGGTGGGTGCAGGTAGGGAGGAAGCAGCTAGGTGATGGGGCAGATTACAAGCAAGAAGGAAAAGGGTAACTAGAGAGAAGGGCACCCACTTCAGGCCCTGGCAAGTGTCAGCAGCAGGGAGATCAAACAGGAGGTAATAAAGGCCCCTCAAGCAATGGGAGCCTAGGAGCAGGCGATGCTCAGGGGCCTGCACAGAGGGGTAGCTGTCAGGCTCCAGCAGGTCTGTTAGGCAGCGGCTCTCGGCTGCCTTCTGAGAATTGGGGGTGAGGATCCAGCCTTTGGTGTAACTAGGAAAAGCAAGGGAGGGTCCCAGTTCTGTTCTTTCACTCAGGAGATGTTTACTGTGCACCACCTTTGTGCCGAGTACTAGACTAGGTCTTGGGGGCATAGAAGTGTAATGACAGGGAAGGGCCCTGCTTCTATGCCTGAGAAGAGAGACAGAACAAAACAAAAACAAAAGCAAAGGGAAAAAAGGAACAACAACTATATAACTAAGATAGGACAGAATCCTGGGGAAGGCTCTGGAATGGAGATCTGCTTGTAGGCCCACCTGCAGGTGAGGGAGTGAGGGAGCAAGAGGGAGCAGGGGAGAAGTGGCACTGAGACCAATGACAATGCAGGCTTTGCTCAGTCCTACCTGAGGCTCTAGGGCGGGTGTCCTCCGTCAGGGGTGCCCCACACTGCAGCTTTTGTGCCTTTCATCATCCAGGCATTGATGCGAACAGGGGGGAACCAGGGAGGGGTGAGGCAGCTCATTTTAGTGAGGGCGATCCCTGCGGAGGGACTCAGCAGTGAGCCCCCGGCCGCCCACTGCTGTTCCTGCTGGTGCCCCTCAGCACCCACGGGCTTTGTATAAGAAGTTAACTGGTATTAAAACAGCTGGTCGTCTTTTTCTTGCAGATGCTGGTCCAGGATGTTGGTAGCTTCTTTCCTGAAGAAAATACATTACATCCTGTACTTAACAATGAACTCTCCTTACCATCCTGTGCTTTCAGTTACTGGCTTGCTTATGTGGTTTTTTTTGTTTGTTTTTTTTAGGTGCTGAACAATTCAAGGGCTGCTTTTTATTGTTGTTGTTGTTTGTTTTGGAGTCTTTTGTGTCTAGCAGAGAATAGCATGTATCCAATGTGTCCAGCACATACTTGGCAGTCAGTAAAGTATTTGTAGTGATAGAAAAAAATGACCGTAGAAAACAAATGAGTCATTTTGGCAGATACCTATGCTTGTACACCTAAATATTCAACCAAAATTATTGAAAACTATAAGACAGGAGATATAGGACATGCAACAAACCTGCAACAATCAATTGCATTTTTTACTTATATTCTATTAATATAAAGCTTGGAAATTACTAAAAAAAACAACCAACAACTCATGAAACTAGCCAATGGCCCCACCCCCACATTGCCTATTACTTCTATATTTATACTTTATATTTTCTTCTAAAATACAATAGGTGTTTTTAAATGGAAACGAATTATGTAGCCTCAATGGGAGAAGCAAGAGAAAATAATAAAAGGAGAGCTCTGCCATGTCCCAGGCAGGTAATACTAATTATCAGAAAGATAGCAATATCTTCTTGCTCATATTTATTCATCTTTGAAATCCCATGACATCTTACAGCTCATTCTGTTTAGCATTTACCACATTACCACATTTATTTACACTTCTTTTTTTTTTTTTTATCTTCCCCGAGGACATTTTTTTCCATTGCTTTTCAAAGAGAGTTTAAGGGAGAGAAAGAGAGAGGGAAAGAGAGAGAGAGAGAGAGAGAGAAACATCGATGTGAGAGAGACACATTGATTGGTTGCCTCCCACGTGAGCCCCGACCAAGGTTGGGGATCGAGCCTGCAACTGAGGTGCGTGCCCTTGTCTGGAATCGAACCCGGGGCCCTTCAGTCCTTGGGCTGACGCTCTAACCACTGAGCCAAACTGGCTAGGGCTATTTACATCTCTTTTTAACCCTTTCTGCTCCCTACCTATCACCACCTGTAAACTGTAAACACCAGTGTCAGAAACTTTGCTCCTTTATTTCTACATTTTTGTATTCTTCAGCCTTGCCACAGGATCTTTTAAACACTGCACACTTAATACATGTTTGCTGAAATAGTGGGTGAATAAAATGTTATGAAAATTCACAAAATTCCTAGATTTCAATGGGTACAAAGTCAGAGGTGAACCCCAGGTATCCAGTCCTAGCATTTTATCAAATTTGCCAGATACACATTCCCAATCTGATTTTTTCCTACTACATTTATTCTTATATACACAGGGTGGGGCAAAAGTAGGTTTTACATTTGTGAGCATGTGAAATACAAAGTTTATTTTTGTATTAATATTTATTAATTATTGTATTATTTTTCATATGAACAACTGTAAAACTGTAAACCTACTTTTGCCAAACCCTAATTTGGGCCCTTGCTCTGGCAGACAAACTAGGGGAGGCCTGGCTTCAGGTAAGACAAAGAAGCAGGAAGACCCTCTCCCAGAAGGAGAGTGGTCTCTTCTGCCGGGTGGTGAACAGGGGCTTTATAAAGCAGGTGTTAGAGATCTGGCTCTTGAAGGAGAGAGGCTTAGGAAATAATTGGAAATGAAAATGGCATTGCTTTTTAAAACCATTCAGGTTATACCTAAGGACATTTCCAGAACTGTATAATTCTACCTAAACCTATCAGCTTGATAAATCAGGTCCACTTCTGAGCAAACATCATATTCCCCCGACCATATTTCTATGACCTATGGGCCTACGGATTTCAGTGGTGCATAACCTATAACAGTGGCAGAAAATGCCCAGAGAAACAGCACAATGTGAAAGGTCTTTGATGAAACGCTCATCGTTCACTTCTTTGGGGAGGAGGGGAAATGGACTCTGGCTGGATGATGGGGATGTGGAAACCCATAAAGAGGGAACAGGAGGCCAATTACGCTGCTTCTGCCACTGAGCCCTGCTGCTCTGATTTGGCTCATAAACAGAGTCTAGAACCAGCGTAGATGTAAATACTTGAACTAAATGTTGTTTTATGTTTTAGTTCAAAGGTGTTAAAAACCTGCTTTATTTAAACTTAAAATGTAATCTCAGCTTTTTGTTGTTTATGATCATTAAAAACAAACATTCTGCCTGGCCGGCCAGTGTGACTAAGTGGTTGGGAGTAGACCTCTGCACCAAGAGATCACTGGTTTGATTTCCCGTCAGGGCACATGGTGGGGTTGTGGGCTCAGTCCCCAGTAGGGGGCGTGCAAGAGGCAGCCGATTAATGTTGATTCTCTGCCATCAGTGTTTTTATATCTCTCTCCCTCCCTCTCTCTTTAAAATCAATAAAAACATATATATTTTTAAAAAAACATTCTGCATTAGAGTGGCTTTGTAAGGACAATGGGATTCCTTTTACTGACAATGACCTAAGCCTTTGGCTTGGTCAGTGCATCCACCTCTTTGATGTGAGTCTTGTAGGATGAGCAGCCAAGGAAGGGCTTGGGTTTGTAAACAGAAGACTGGGTTAAACCTCAGTTTCCTGATAGTGTGACCTTGGGTTTGTTATAACTTCTCTGAATCTCAGGTTTCTCATCCCTGTGCAAGGAGGATCATAATGTTCAATCTCAGTCTTGTAATACGGTTTAAATGAAGGGACTTGTTGGTAAACGGTAATTCAAGATGTTCATTGCCAGAGATCTCAAATCCCTTGCTTCGAGCTATGAGGTGCCACACGGAAGACAAGGCCAAGTGAATGCTTGGCGGTGGTAATGTTTTTAATCACTAGCTGGAGTGCAGTTTCAAGTTCAACCCATACATGTCTCCTGGTGAGCTGAGCCGGCCCACGCAGAACCATGAGGAATACTGTCATTGCAGCTGAGGCAGGTCTTAGGTCTCCTTGGAGCAGGCGAAGTGGCCTTCTACCTCTCTTTTCCCTGAGCCCAGAGATTGACTTTCTTGGCTGTTTAGATTTTGTATAAATTTGAGAAAAATACACCAAGGAAGAGAAGGGGCAATGGGGGTTTCTCCTAAGGTCTGGAGCAAAGCCATTATAGTAATATTAATCTTGTGAGCACCCACTCTGTGTGAGGCTTTGTATGATGCATAATCTCATTTAATCTTTACCGTGATCCCATAAGGTAGTTATTATAACTGAGAGATGAGACTTGGAGAGGTGAGATGACAAGGCCCACTAGCTACCTGTCCAAGGTCTTTCAGCTGGCAAGTGACAGAGCCCAGATTTGGAATCAGTCACTGAAGTCTATTCACTACCTGAGGCTCTACAGAAAGGGTCTCCTGTGTCATCAGTCTTGTTTTTCCATGCTTGCCCTGGGAAAAACACCTCCAACCTTTTCAGAATGAAAGGGTGATATGAAAAGGCACAGCATCAGCCTTCAGAGCTCTTAAAGCCTGTACAGCTATATTATTAAAATGACAGAAACCTTTTTATCCAATAGATGAAAACGTCACTGGGAGAGCATTGGAGCAGAGAGAAGCCGAATCCCTCTCGTTGCCACTGTGATGACAGGTATTATAACCAGGTGCAGGGGAGATAACATGGTTGCCTCACCACGTAATTATCAATGTTTCCTTGGTGGTATCATAAGCAGTAATTATCACTAACTTAACTTTTGGCATTTGGTTGTAACTTGGTAAACAATCTGTCCCATTGGCTTTATAATTTGGGGTTGATGTTCATGGGATTATATTATGAATCCTGGACCACCAATTGACCCTTCTCCTGTGAGGCTCCTGAAGGGGCTGTACACACAGGGGATAAAGCAAATGGAGACGCAAAGTGCCACGTTGTGGTCAGCTGCCCAGGTACCTGATTCCCTAGTATAAACCTCTGGTAAAGATTAGGTAGGAACTTCTGGCTTAGGCCTGAGACCCTGGGTGAGGCTCTTATCACCTCTTCTGCGGACTGCAGGAATGTGTGAATGGTGTAGATTTTGGCTAAACTGTACCCAACCTACTGACTGCGTGGAGGAGGTGAGAGCCAGAACAAACAGGGTCTGTGTTGTTTTAGCAGATAGATATAGAAAGCAGTCCAGGGCCAGGCTGCTACTCTATTCATGTTAAAATGCAGTGGCCCCTCATAGTTTCTGGGACTCTGAACAATTATATTAGTTACTTTTCCCATGGAAAGGAAAGTACAGGAATGTGGTTGGGGAGGGGAAGATGCCTGCACAGTTTGTGGAAGGCTTACTGCCAACCTACTAATTTAACTCTGTTCGTCATTTCTTCTGAGAAAATACAGTCGTCTGTGTATCGCTGTTTCTTAACAGCTTCTCAGCCTTGGATGCATTACTTTATGCCTCTAAATTTTAGATGGGCCAGCTACCATTGTTCCTGCCCCAGATGTGAACACCACTGGATGCAGCATTGTACATTCTTCAAGCTACTCAAAATGTCCATTTTTTGGTGAACTGTTACTTAGATATTTTCAATTCCTTTTAAATTTTGTTGACAACAAAAGCAGTTGTCTTCTTTGCAAGTCCATTTTTTTCCCCTGTTAAAGAAGCAAAGTTAGTGTCACTTCACACAACTTATTTGTTAAGCAAGATGAGTAATGATGGCCATCTTCTCCTTGAGTTGGGCCATGGGGAGTGGGGGGAACCAGGCTCATTCATGTGAGAAGTAAGGTTGTCTCACCTACACAGCCCTCACACATGTGATTAAATTCATGCCTCAGCAGTATTAAACATAACCACAATATGGGGCTCACTAGTGGGAAGCTGAAATTGTCAATTTTGAATCATTAAATCATGCTGTGTTATTCTAAATTAAATCAATAGTGGTTAAGAGCTTGTGTTTTAGAGTTAGTCAGACCCGGGTTTGAATCCCTGGCCCTGCCGTTTAGCAATTGTGTGACGTTGGTTAAGTTTCTTAAAGTCTTCTAATCTTAGATTTTCTCATTTGTGAACTGGGAATAGTAACTGGACCTCCAACTTAGTGTTATAAGAAGTAATTAAATAGGGGATTAAATATTGTTTATAAAGTGTAAACCACTTAGAGCTTCTGGCACCTGGGTAACATCTAATAAAGGTTATTTGTTATTATTCTCTCTTACACTCATTCTATTTTCTGGGTGTCAGCAGTAGCTACCGAGGAACATTGCTGTCAGTAGTGGACTCCTGGCACAGGCAATGAAGTCATGCATTGCAAGAATATACAACAATAATAAAAGTGACTGAAAATTGTCTGCCTTTTCTCAACACCATGGGTCAGCAATTCTAACCAGTGTCAGTGGTAACATACTCCCCTATTTAAGGACAAACCACTTCTACCCTTATTTCTTCCTTGGTACCTATTGGAATGGGTGCCCTCATGGTCTGGGTAACCTCCAGGTTCTCATGATGCAGGCATTGATCTGGAGAGATGACTGCCTCGCTGTGACGCAGCTCTGCAGTTTTGTATTTTCTCCGTTATTTTTTTTCAATAGTGCTTGATATAGCCAGTTCTGGAACTTCCATCACAAATGGGAGCTACTTTTTGTTTCTCAATGACCAAAAAATTCTTCTTTTGGCTTTTATTTCTTTGACTTTTTTAAATCATAGAACTCTGACTTTTTGTTATTGTTGTTAGAAAGACCTGTTTGCCCTACTATATGAAATATATCTCAAATCTATTTTCTACTCACCATTTTTACTGATACTAAACTCATCCTTCTGGAAGATTGTATTAACCTCCTAACTGTTCTCCCTCCTTACACTCTTACCACCCTATAGTCCCTTTTCCAAGTAGAAGCTAGAATTCAAATTTAAAATGTAAGTTGATTTACATCATTCTTTTGCTCAGCACCCCCTTCAGTGGATCTTCATTTTATCTAGAATAAAGTGCAAACTCTGTACTATGGCTTACAAGGCCCTGGAAGATCTGGCTCTTGGCAGGTCGTCTCTTACCTCTCCCTCCTCGCTCTCTTCTTGTGCATTTTACTCCAGTCACCCAAGATTTCTTGAATATGTCAAGCTTGCATCTGCCGCAGGGTCTTTAAAACTGTTTTCCCTTTGCTTAGAATGCTCTATACCTAGATCTGCGCATAGCCACTTCCTTACTTTATGTCTCTTATCAGATTTCTTAGAAAGGACTTTGTTGACTGCCCTATCTTGAGTGCAATTCATCTATAGAAAATGCTGTTGGAGCCCACCTATATCTTCTGAGCCTGCCTGAGAAGTCTTCTGCAGCTTTGATGGACAATTTCTTGTACATGCATCTAGCTTGCTATCTGAAGCATTTGTGGCTCTTTGCAGGAAGATTTTTCTTAGGCCACAAGTATTTGTTTGGCTTATGGGTGGCAAGGAATGGAAGGACTAGAATTACTGCCCTAAGAGCAAACTTCAACCAATTAGGGGCAGGATTCAGTGGATACACTACCCAGCCTGAAAAGGTAGAAAAATTCCATGTACCAGGTAAATCCCAGCTCTTGATGGAAAAATTCCAAGGTATGTACTACACTGTCTCTCTGCGAGTCTACAGAGGGATTTATTCTCAGTAGCACACATGGTAACCTATTCATCCAGGCATTTTTTGAGGGGGGCGCACAGTTTGAATCCCCCCAGCTTTATTGAAATCTGACAAATAAAAATTATATATATTTAAGGTGTATAAAGTGATGATTTGAAATACATATCCATTGTGAAATCCTTACCACAATCAAGCTAATTAACACATCCATCACCTCACATAGTTGCGGTGTGTGTTGAGAATACTCTCAGCAAATTTCAAGCATACAATACAGTATTGTTTAAGGCATTCTTTATTGGCTTTCTTTCTTCCCTACTCTCTCACCTTGTTTCCTGGGGCCATGTACCAAGTAATTTACTTGTAGCCAAATTCTTATTTCAGGGTCTCCTTTCAATGGAAACCCAACTATATGCCCTCATTAATCATTTTTCTTTCTTGTTCTTTTACTTGTTACACACTTAGGAGATTCATGAGGACAATGTGTTTGAACTCACGGCTATGTCTTGTCTTGCACAGTGCCTGGCTCATAGGATACCCTCATTAATTACTATTGAATAATTAAAGAATGGGGACCCCCTCCCCATTATTTATTCCCCTCTTTTGAATGATTTGCTTCAAACTTAGAAAAAGGTAATAATAACTGGCAGCATAATCTGACCCCAATGTTTTAAATTTAGTGAATGTCTCCTTTAGAATGTCAGCTTTTCATTACTATTATTTTATTTCAACATCTCTTGAAGGCCACTATGGATATATACTAAATATTGTATTCGATTATTTCTAAACCTCATCTTTTTTAATGATTACAACTTCTCTGTAAGGTAGATTTTATTATTTATGGTCTAAAAATGTGGAAATTAAAGCTTACTCAAGGTCACAAGGTTTATATGTGGAGGAATTAGGGCTTAAATCCCCATGTGTCTGACTTGAAAGCCAACAGTTTCCTTTGTGTATCCTACCTCCTAGGGCAGTAATACCCTTATACGTTGTAACCTGAGCTTTGTGTTAAGTCAACTCTAAAGTTTAAATTGCCCCAAAAGAAGAGAGATGGTATATGTCAGGGCCCAAAAGCTTTCTCCAAGCATAAAAAAATAACTGTTACAAGAAAGGACAACTGTATGAACGAGTGTTTCAAATATGCAGGTAAAAAAGAATGAATTTTTATGTCTGGATTGAAGTTCCATTGTTTTGATAAGAAAGCGAAAAGAAAGGAAAATAACTGCTAAGGTGGGAATGTTGCAACAGATTCTGATGTATTAATAGTTATAGTTACAATCATATATCATGACAGTGTCAAATGTGTCTAGTTAATACATTTGTAATGACAGAATAATTGGAAAAATTTTATATTACTTGTGGAATCAAGACAGAGTGCCTCAGATTTTACTTCTAAAGTGAAATTTGCTTTAAGCAAATAAGTTTAAACCTCAGACCCTAGCCAGTTTGATTCAGTGGTGAGAGCCTTGGCCCATGGACTGAAGGGTTGTGGGTTGGATTCCAGTCAAGGGCTCAATCCCAGGCCCTGGTCAGGACACCTGCAGAGGCAACCAGTTGGTGTGTTTCTGTCACAAAGATGTTTCTCTCTCTGTCTCACCACCTCTCTTCCACTCTCTCTAAAATAATCAATAGAAAAAATCTAATTTTAAACCTTGGGTATGATAGGGAGTTGCTCTCATTTTTTTTTCTTTCTAATTAAAATAGGGTATTCATTTAAATCTGAACTTATAGAATAAAAGTGATATGTTTAAATGAACAATGCTCCTTCTTTACACATTGAACAATCCTTAATGATAATGCTAAACACATTTAAGTGAAATATCTGGTTTCTCTACTGACAATCTTATTTTAAGTTAATAGCAGATAAAATTATTTCAGGAATCCTGAGAAAACAAGTATTTCAATAAAGAAACAAAATAAATTCAATGTTATTCTTGTCCTTGTCTGGAAGATCAGTATAGAATGGCTGAAAGGGACAGTGGACCAGAAGTCAGAAACTCATGGTTGGCTCTGACTTGACATTAATAAGTATAATCTTGAACAAGTTTTCTAACATTTCTTAGACTTGTTTTTTTACCCTAAGGTTGAACTAGATGCTTTTTATGGGTTCTTCTATTTTTGACATTCTTTGACTTTATGACTCTATAATAGAAATGCATTACCATGACTTGAACTTAGTGGTGTCACATAGGAAAAGTTAGCACTCTAAAAATACTATTAGTTAATGCGAGAGGCAACTATGATCTAACAGGACAATCCATGGAGCGAGAATTTGGAGATATAGTATAATTTGGACTCTGCCATTCTAACTCCTTGTGTGAAAAGAACATGGCCCATGGAGTTGGAAAAACCAGATTCAAATCCCAGCTCTGGCACTTAACAACTATTTGACCTTGATTAATTAATTTCTGATTCTTAGTTCCTTATCTCTAGAATGAAGATGATAATATATGTCCTACCTCATCCTTAGGAAGTGCTGTGTAAATATTATAAGTTGATTTTTTTGAAAGCATTTTGTAGAAGTAAAAATTACTGTACTTATGCAAGGTATCACTATTGATTAAAAAGAGCAAAGTAAAAAAAAATAATGAAACCTTTCAGGATGTTTTTTGAGAGATGGTTTAAGTCTCTAAACCAATATGGACCTTGACAAAGTTGTCATTTCTACCACATTGGGGAAAGGGCTACTCAAAAATGCAAGTTTATACTAATCATGGAAAGATGGACTTGCTGTTCTATGGGATTCAAATGGAAAATAAAAATCTCCAAAATGTTTGAAAAAAATATGGAGTTAAAAAACGATGTAGTCTTATTAAAAATTTTTATTGAGTAGCTATAATGTATTATGTATAATGTATTATGGGCTCTTTTCAGATGTTGTCTAATTTTTATTTCCACAATGACCCTGTGCAGTCAGCATTATTAGCTTCATGTCATGACTGAGGGAGTAAGGCTTACAGACCTTGAATAACTTGACTGGGGCCATATGACTGGTAAAGGGCAGAGCCCTGATTTTAACTCGTGTTTTTCAGAGATCAAAACTCATAGTCTACCTTTTGCCTTATGTCAAAAGCAAAAAATTATTTTAATAATAATATTGAGCTCCAACCATGTGATAGGCATTTAATTAGACAGTTACATGATTCCTTTGAATCTTCACAAAAACTCTTGATGCAAGTTTTATTTTCAATTTATAGAAAAGCATTTTTTTGGTTTTTTTTAAGCCTTTACTTTCTAGAATGATGGTGACACATCAGTAAATTGGCTTAAAAATCCATGGACAAGGCAAATTGAAAACAAGCAACAGATGAGTTTAGGGTAATAGAGGGAAAATTAATTTCCCACTGTAACATGCACACAAGTTTTAATATATACACATGGGTTATGTTGTATTTGCTAGCATTTATATGCTAGTTTTGGGAATGAATGATGCAACTGTTAGCTAGAGAGAACTAAAGATTTAGAATTAATATATAGAGAGGTAAGAATTAATTGGGAAGGGTTAAAAGATGGCTGAATGGGAAATTATTTTGGAATATCAGGCTCCACAAAAACCATTTCAAGTCATTGGCCATCTGTGGGATTGAAATGAAGTATAGAGAGAATAGTTATATAAAAATATATGTTCTGCCTTATCAGATTCAGGAATCTTCAAAGTGTTCAGCATTTTGCAAAGAATTTTTCTACATATTATCTCATCTAATCCCCAAAACAGCCCTACCATGTATGTTTTATACTTTCCACTTGCCTATAAGGAAACTGAGCCTCTGAATCTGTCATAGCTGCTGCTACTCACTCGCCACAGCCATGAAAGTAACCCTCAACGAGTGCCAATACTCCTTTCCAAGGAAGGGAGGTAAATTGTAGTCTCTTAACCTCAGGTCCTTAAGGGCTTTTGCACCTGGTCATAATTTCCACCTTTGTACCAATTATTGCTGTTTTTTTGGATAACATCACACTCAAGATGATGAGTGTTTGCCAGTATGTTAGCAGTTGTGTTTTATGACCGGCCACTTGCTACTATCACTTGTTACTTCATTCTGCCTGTTTCCTACCTCGTTGCTCAAGCAAGGCAGCATGCACAGGAACAACTATAGAAGGTCCCCACCTTATGATGGTTCAACTTACAGTTTTTTGACTTATGATGGTATGAAAGTGACACCTACTCAGTAGAAACTGTACTTTGAACTCTAGACTTCTCCTGTGCTAGTGATAGGCAGTGTAATAATCTACTGTGATGCTGGGTAGCAGCAGCGAGCCTCAGTTCCTAGTTAGCCTCAGTTCCTAGTTAGCTGCACAGTCCCGAAGGTAAGCAGTATTTATTGGCTATTGTGTTTGTGTTTTTGCATACCATTATGTCTACAAAATGCCCATCTGTGCTTCCTATATCTGGTGAAAAGAAGAGATGGAAGACAATTACTGTTGAGATGAAACTCAAGATAATTGCCCAACTGTAAGCTAATGTAAATGTTCTGAGCATATTTAAGGTAGGAGGGGCTAAGCTATGACGTTCAGTAGGTTAGGTGTATTAAATGCACTTTTGATTGACTTCAATTTATGATGGGTTTATGGGACATAACCCCCTTGTAATTTGAGAAGCATATGTATCTTTAAAAAAGAGAGGACAAGCCTGGCTGGCATGGCTCAGCAGTTGAGCATTGACCTAAGATCCAGGAGATTGGGGTTCAATTCCGGGTCAGGGCACATGCCTGGGCGGCAGCCTCGGTTCCCAGTCGGGGGTGTGCAGGAGGCAGCCAATCAATGACTGTCTCATCGTTGATGTCTCTCTCTCTCTCTCTCTCTCTCTCACTCCCTCCCTCCCTCCCTTCCTCTCTCTGAAGTCAATAAAGATATATTAAAAAAAAAAAGGAGAATTATAAAATCTTCCATAGAGAATATTTCCCAGTGCTGAGTAAATGTAGCCAAAATCAGGTGAGGACAGGACTCCTGAGTCTATTAGCTCAATGACATCATTCTACCATGTAGCAGGTATTTCTTTCTGAGACTCTTCTCCTCCCCTGTGGGCTCTGCAGAGGCAGGGAATAGAGAATGTGTGCAGCTCCCCAGAAGCTCCTTTTAGGAGCACCAAATCAGTGCCCCAGTGACCAGTTCACGGACTCTTGTTGCTTTTAAGATTCTCTCTTTGCCTTTAACCTTTAGTGTTTTAATTATGACGTGTCTTGGTGTGGGCCTCTTTGGGTTTACCTTGTTTGGGACTTCCTGCACTTTCTGGGATTGTATGTCTATTTCTTTTACCAGGTGTAGGGGATTTTTCCAGCATTATTTTTTACATAAGTTTTTAATTCTTTGCGTTCTCTCTTCTTTTTATGTTAACCCCTCCATGATGGGAATGTTGGGCTGCTTGAAGGTGTCCCAGAGGCTCTTGATACTATCTTCATTTTTTTGCATTCTGTTTTCTTTTTGCTATTCTGATTGGGTGTTTTCTGCTTCCTCATCTTCCAAATTTCTAAATTGATCCTCTGCTTCACCTATTCCACTGTCAATTCCCTGTAATGTATCTTTCATTTCAGTTCATGTATTCTTCATGTCTGACTAGTTCTTTTTTATGTTTTCTAGTTCCATTTTATGTCTCCTATCTCTTTGTTGACGTTCTCACTAAGTTCATCTAGTCTCCTCCTAAGTTCATTGAGTATCCTTATAACCAGTGTTTGAACTTTGTATCCAGGAGCTTGCTTGTCTCCATTATGTTCATTTTTTTCTGGAGTTTTATTCTGGTGTTTTTTTTCCCACTTGAAGCATGTTTCTTTGTCTCTCCATTTTGGCAGCCTCCCTGTGTTTGTTTCTATGTATTAAGTAGAGCTGCTACATCCACTGAACTTGGTAGAGTGGTCTTATATAGTAGGTGTCCTGTAGGGTTCAGTGGCACAGCTTCCCCATTTACCCAAGCTGGACACTCCAGGTGTGCCCCTCCCCCCATGGGCTGTGTTGTAGTTAAGCCTTGATTGCTCAAGGGGAGGGATTTAGGGATTTACCTCCAAGCTGCTGGGCTGCAAAGACTGGCTCTGACCACCAGGTGGTTGACCCCACTGAACAGGACTTATTTCAGTGGAGCTCTGGTGCTCCCTTAGTCTGCCCCTTGAGTGTAACGCTTGTGGAGGTGGTTGGGTGGTGCTTCTATGAGTTCTGAAGCTATCCACCAGGTGTGCTCGCTCTGGGGCCTCCCGGGAGTTGCAGACCAAGGTCAGCTACCACCTATGTTCTGACAGGGGCCACCTGCATATGCTACAAAATGATTTGCAGATGGCTGCTACTTTTGCTGGGCGTGGAGATGTCTAGGAAAGATCAACCTGTGAACCAAGGTCAGCTGCCACAAATGCCAGGCCTGGGGCCTCTAAGTGAGAGGTATGGGACATGCCAAGCCAAGATGCTGCTTGTTTGAGAAATTTTAGGGAAGTCTGAAGCATGAATCAAAACAGTCCATTTGTATGGAAAAGCCACTAAAAACAATAGAAGCTATTTTTGAATATTCAATTTTTCAATTCACTTAACACAGATCACTAAAACTGCACTTAACAGGTGTTTATATTTTGATCCAAATCTCTGTAGTTTTTCATAAAGTTTCATCTTCTGAATAAATAAAACCCCATTTAAAAAGATTACAGCCTCAAGATCTATGAGCAGATTCCTTCAATCCCAGGTGTGCTCTTTGGTAAATGCATGGTTTTGCATATATTAGTTAATTTCTTCTAGTAATAGGAGGAAGTTGGGAAGAAATTTATGTATAATGTGTTACAATTTTTTTTTCACATGAGTATAGCTTGTGTAACTACTCCACCAGGAGGAAGTTTTATGTAAATTTATACACTAGGTTTGGGAAGAGGCCTTTCTCTCATTATCCCCAAGTTCTTCAGTCTGACCAGATGGTAGTCACCTCACTGTAAGAAAGTGCAGTGGCGAACAGTCAGGAGATAGGAGTTTGAGTTCCAGGGCTGTTGTGTGCTGGTTTTGTGACCTTGCATAAGCAACTTAACTGTCCTGAGTCTCAGTTTTTTATTTTGTTTATTTGATTACTTCATAGGATGTTGGGTCAGGTCAAAGGGCATCATGTATATGAAAGTGCTTTGTGTCCCACAAACTGCAAGATAAAGTTCAGTGAAAAAAGCAGCATGAATAGAAAACACATGGGTTTGAGAGCCAACAGACCCGTTTCAAATCATGGTTTTGCCACTTTTGTGTGACTTTAGGCATATTACTTACCATCTTGGAACATTACTTTCCTCATTTGTAACATGGGGATAATAACATCTTCCTTCTACAATTGTGGAGAAGATTAAAGGCATTAATGCACTTATGGCATCTGACATACAGCCATTTTTCTATAATTGGTGGCTAGTACTGGAGAGCAGCATTCACTTTTTGAAAGTGAATCACCAACCAATCAAGATGAATCTCTAATATGGGTTAGGCTTAAGCTAGAATTCTTTGCAGAATAGGGTTCATTAGAATTAAATGACCCTGGAGCTGTCCATGCTCCTTAAAAACAAACACATGCAGAGTATTTACTGTGCCTGAAATTCTCACATGACAGTAATACTTATTATAATTTCCATATGTCCCTTGGAGCCACTGTAATAGGCACTTTGTATACCCGGTTTAAATTTCATGTAAGTTCTGTAAAGTGCGTATGATTATCCTCTTCATTTAAAGACGACGAAACTTAGTCACAAAAATGATAAGTTTCATTTACAGACTAGTAAGAGGCAGGATCAGGAATGAACTGAAGATTTCAGGATTTCTGATAATAAGTCCAATGATTTTTCTGCTTTACAAGTAGGCCAAGCTCACTCCAGCACTTTGGATGCTCCTTCAAAATCAACAACACTGCTGAATTCATAAATTTAGCTTGAAAAACACCAGCTCTGATCTCAGTGGGAGTCCTTACCTTTGATTAAGACCCAGCCCTGACTCAGGCATGAGTCTGGACCTGGATCAGGTCATGAACATCTGGGGCTTTATACATTTGGCTTGTTTTCTACCTTTCCATTTTGGGAGCACCATCTTATACAACCACTGATTTGTTTGTTGATTTGCTCAACATTTCTGTCATGTCTTGCTGTGTGCCTTGCAATTGTAATAGGAGCTGAGGGCAATAGGATAAAGATCTCAGTCTTTGTCCTTAAGGAACTCTGAATCAAAGAGAGTCACCTAGAGATCATTACAATTTATAGTGTTTTGTGAAGTCAGCTGGCATCACAATGGTGCTCTTTGAGCACAGGGAAAGGCTATGGAAGATTTCCAACCAAGGATGAGTGCTTCCATGAATACTCGAGGAATAAAGTGATTTTGAAATAATTTTGAGAGAGAGAAAACAGGGAAGGGGAAAGAGAATGCATGCACCAAGGCATAGAGATTTTCAACACCAGATCCTATTCAGGTTGAGAAAAGTTTGGGTTGAAGGAGTAGAACACAGAGAGGTGAGGGAAGAGTCTGGGGGATTGACAAAGACCCAGATCACATTGGGCGTTATCGGTCATTTTAATGTAATTGGAATAATGTTGTAGGCAACGGGACATCATTGACATGTAAGCATGAAATTGAAAGGATCACAATAGCAGTTCAGCTAGACCTGTTTGACAGAGAATTGGAGAATAGATTGGAAGGATAGGCCTGGTAGAGGAATAACAGGTAAAGGTAATCTAGGTTGGAGATGCCAAAGACCTGGTCCCCGGCAGTGGTAAATGGCTGGAGAGAAGTAGATGATGCAATCTAGAAGGCTGAATTGGTGTTACTTGGTAATGTGATGGGATGTGGAGTGAGGGACCAGGAGATATCTAGTAGGGCTGTTTTTCTGTCCTCTATGATTGGGAGGATGATGACCTCAGTTCCTGAGACAGAGGGCACTCAGTGGGAGCAGGTTTCATGGGGTGATGAGGAACACACAGGACATTATCACAGAACCCCATGCCTGTCCTTTTCACCATTAGCCTCTCCACACTTCCACTGTCAGGGGTCTAGTTATTGTCCCCATCACCTCCTGTCTAGACTGCTGCAGAAGCCTCCTGGCTGCTGTCTAAACTCTTTGATTTCATTGAACACAGCCCCGTCACGCCACTCTTCTGCTTACTATCTTTTAGTATCTCTAAGGTGCTTAGAGAGGCCTGAAATTCGAGTCCTTCCACAATGTCATCCCAGCTGACCTCTCCAGGCTTGCTCTCCACCACTCCCTCCAAGCAGCATCTTAATCTATTTGGAGAACAACACAAACAGGAGACATTGAGAAGGCATACATATGTGTGGGTGTGGTATTTTTCTTTTTTTGTCAAAAGAAGTTAGAAAAAGTAAAGAACTATACCTATTAGAGAAGCTAAAAAAGGTATCGTGGATAAGGTAGGGTCTATTTTGGACTTGGAGGAATAAATGTGGAAAAGATCAGGGCCAAGGAGGAGGGAAGGCAGGGAGAACAGCAAAAGTACAAACACAAAGATTGGGGTATGGAAGGGAGGCAGTAGAAAGCAGTGGCCGGGAAGAAACTGGACTGATAAGAATAAAGGATGAGCCAGAGTAAAGTTTTCAGGTCACAAAGGGGGCAGTCTTTACTTCGTAGTCCAATAGCATAATATTAAATGTGAACATTTACCAGTAATTCCATGTATATAACACTGTGTCTGGGAAATCAGCATGAAATAATATCAAAACACTTTGAATTGTTAAAATATCTTCATAATAAAACTTTATATTTTGCACAGTGCTTTACAGACACCTGTACGTTTTTATGAGGCCCAGAGAGGAGCAGCGCTTTGCTAAGGCCGGATTCAACCACAGGTCTTTGGTCCCAATTTCTGGTGTTTTCCCACCAGAGCATGGCTGCCTCCTTTAGCATGTTTTAATGTCTCAACAATCATATGCTCTTGTTGAGTAAAACAGGCTACAAGGGTGGCTTAGATGAATTGTGATTAATTTCTTGAGGATTTTGTTAAGCATCTCCTTATTGATTTCCACCAGCTGAGAGGAAGCCAATAAAGAGAAAACAAACAAAAAACACGCCTCAAACTACAGCTAAAAATGTTCATAAATAAGGTCACACAGCGGAACACATCTAGAGAGGCAACACGAGACTTCAGTATGGTTTTCTTCACTAATTGGAATTGAATGAAATGACTTAGGGGCACCTTGATGCTGGTGTTTGAAACCTGCCTCAAATCTCGTAAGTGTAGCATTTGTTCGGGAAGAACTCTATTCCTGAATCCTCTGGTCTCTCAGTCCTCTTTGAAGTGAAAGATTCTGTTTTCTGATGATTGTGTTGAGAACATATCTTTTTTCCCCTTGAACAAGAAGTCAATGCTGTGTTTTGAAACAGTGTCAGGAGGAAACAGCTCATGCCAAAGCACTGGGATTTGACTTGTACAACAACATGGGATATATTGAGCTTGTTTTTTTTTTTTATTTATTTTGGTAATGTTGAAAGGGAATTATCTTCTGAAAAGGTGTTCTTCTCAAATAATGAGAATTTACATGGGAAAACCTAAGACTTTGTGAGAGGCCAGGAGTTATGTATCAGCCAATGGAAAAATTGTGCCTGAGGTTATTTTCTGAACTCACAGAGCCACATCAGATCTCTGGCAGTGATAAAGATATCCAGGTGTCTGTACGAAGATTGCCAAGACCTGGGGAGAAGGAAAAATACACAAAAAACAGAGTTAGAATTGATTGTGGATATGAGTGACAACATTTTCTCCACATTTATTGAGTAACTGCTGTGGTGATCACCATGGTAACTACTACAGAGACTACTGTTGGGTCAGACATAACCCTCTGTACACTGCCTCTCAGAAGACCTAATTTATTCTCTTTATTATCACTTGTTTAATTCATTTTTTATGAGATTGTAAGCTATAGATGTGGGGCCCATGGCTTCCTTGTTCTCTTTATATCCCTAGTGACTAGCATGGTATCTGACAAGCAGCAGGCATTCAGGAAATACTTATTGAATGAATGAAAAAGGTGCTTGGGATCTAAAGATAAGAACAGCAGTAGATGGATACTCAAGGAAGCAAAAATAGAGTATACATAAGCGAGCTCTTAAAAGTATCTGTATTGAGATATAATTCACATACCATAATTTTCACCTGTGCAATTCAATGATTTTTAGTATGTTCATAAGGTCATGCAATTAATACCACAATAAATTTAGAACATTTTCATCACTGCCCCCCCCCAAAAAACTCCATACTCTTAGCAGTCACTCCTTATGCTCCTATCCCCCCTATTACATACATCCTCCTGCCCTAGAAAACCACTAATATACCTTAGTTTTGGCAGGTACTATGTACCATTTTATATATATAAATAAAGAGTTGCATCCTTCTGAAGCTGTGAATTGTCTCAAAGGACTCCCTCAGAATCCTATATGAGGCATGAGAAGGGCCTGAGCCAGGCATTTTTTCTAGGGCAGAGTCTGTCCAGATGCCACTGTTGGTTAGAAGGTAAGGAAGAAGCATCCTAGAAGGAGAACAAAGGTGCAGAAGGGAGGCCATCGGTTGGCTGAGGGCAGTTGGTTGCTGCTGAGAAGAATTTGAACATCCCTTAGGCTTAAGGGCTTATTCAAAGGCCCAGTTCCAAGTGGCATAAGTTTTAAACTACTTTGGGTAGATACCAAGAGTGTGATAGTTGTATCATATGATAAGAGTATGTTTAATTTTTAAAGAAATCACCAAACTGTCTTCCAAAGTAGCTGTACCATTTTGCATTCCTACCAGACATAAACGAGAATTCCTGTTACTTCTCTATCCTCAGCAGCGTTTAGTATTGTCAGTGTTCAAGGGTTTGGCCATTTTAATAGATGTTTAGTGTATCTTGTTGTTTTACTTTACATTTACCTAATGACTTATGCTGTTGAGAATATGATTATTTGCTATCTATATATATTCTTAGATGAGGTATCTGTTAAAGTCTTTGGCCATTTTTTTTAAGGGTACATTTGCCACTTGATTTTTCCCCCCTTTGGCCATTTTTTGATCAAGTTATTTGTTTTATTATTGTTGAGTTTTAAGATTTATTTGTATATTTTGAATAACAGTCCTTTATCAGATGTGTCTTTTGCAAATATTTTCTCCAAATCTGTTGCTTGTCTTCTAATTCTCTTGCTATTATCTTTTGTAGAGCAGATTTTTAAAATTTTAATGAAGTACAGCTTTTCAATTATTCCTTTCATGGGCTGCGTTTTTGATGTTGTATCTTAAAAGGTATTACCATACCCAAGGTCATTTAGGTTCCCTTATATTATCTCCTAGATATTTTATAACTTTGCATTTTACATTTAGGTCTGTGATCCATTTTTGAGCTAATTTTTGTAAAGAATGTAAGTTCTGGGTGTCTAGATTCTTTTTAATTTTTTAATTTTATTTTTTGCATGTGATGTCTGGCTGTTTTAGTACCATTTATTGAAGAGGCTGTCTCTGCTCCATTGCATTGCCTTTTCTCCCTTGTCAAAAGTCAATTGATTATATTTACGGACGTCTATTTTTGGGCTCTCTAATCTGTTCCATTGATTTATTTGTCTATTATTTTACCAATACCACACTGTATTAATTACTGTAGCTTTATAGTAAGCCTTGAAATAAAGTAGCATCAGTCCTCTAATTTTTTTCTTCTCTTTCACTAAACACTGTTTAGAGACTTACAGGTCCCATTCTTCTACTTCTGGAAGTAACAATAGAGCAGTGGGAGGAAACCCGTTTTTGGCCTTGGAAAACAGACTAAAATCCTGACTCTTTTATACACAATTATTATTATTTATTTTTCTCATCTTTAAAATTAGAATGATAGAATGTATAATACAGAATATTGGGACCTTTTAAATGTTCCATATTTGTGTAAATTCTTGACCTGGTGGCCTAATACATTAAATGCATTTTTTCTTTTTCAATTCAATTATTACAAAGCAACATAAGGAAAATGTAAGTTAATCAACTCAAAGCTATAACTGAAGATTGAATGAAGGTCATCAGAATGATTTACCCACATTGACTTTTCTGATTTAAAGATAGTATATTCATCAGTATTATGCTTTATACATTAAAGACGCATATTATAATTTCTATAACTACTAAGATAATTCAAAATTGCAAACTTGTGAGGTGGGATGAAATGATGAAATTACTAATCCAACAGAATAAAGATAAACTGATAAATAGAAATATGGAATTAGCAGAACAAATATAAATTACTTAGCAATTAAGTCCCTATATATCTGTAATTATTTTTAATGTAAGTGGTCTAAATGTTCCAAAAAATATACAGATTTTTAGATTGAATAAAAAATAGATTTAACATACTCAGTTTTAGCTGTTCTATAAAAACACAAGGAGACAAAATCTTAGAAAATAAAATGATGAAATAATGTGTACTATATAAACACTAAGTGAAAGAGTGTTTTTATAGCTATATTAATATCAAAGAGAGCCTTAAGGCAAAAATTATAAGATATAAGTAGAAATGTTCTATAATGAGAGAAAAGGTTTAATACATTATGATGATATAACAGTTTTAAACTCGTATGCATCCAATGAAATAACCTCAATATTTAAAGTAAAACACAACAAAGCTAAAAAGAAAAAGAAACAAATCCATAAATGTTGGGGAGATTTTCAAGTTATTCCTCTGTAATTGATAGAGAAGACAGAGAAAAATGATCCATCAGATAGAGAAGTTCTGAACCGCACTTGAATAAATGTGACTTAGTTTACATGCACAGAACACTGAAGAATATGTGTATTTCTTAAGTACCCATAGAACTTTACCAAAATTGACCTTTTGCTGGACTGTAAAACAATTTAAAACATATTTTTATAGATTGAAATTATAAAGAGCATGTTTTCTCTTCATAGTAGAGGAAACTAGAAGTCAGTAATAAAAATATATGTAGAAAATAACTCTATATTATAGAAATCAAGGAATATTTTTCAAAATAACCCATGGTCAAAGAAGAAGTCATAATGAAAAGAAAAAATATGGTGAACTAAGTAATAATAAAAAATGACATCAAAATGTGTAGAGTTGTAGGCTTATAGACTATAGCTAAAGCCATGAGTGAAAGAAATAAATGGCTTTATATACATGGAATAGAAAAGAAAGTTGAAAATTAATGATCTCAGCACCTGTTTCAGAAATTAGAAAAAGAAAAGGGATTTTTGAAGAAAAAGTTGAGGAACTGAACTCAAGGAATTACACAGATGTCAAAGACACATTTAATAGAAAATAAGTCTTTATTGTATATATAAATAAAAATCGAGCAAAAGTAGAAAGCTGGGAAAGTGTTTGAGTTTCTGAGTAACCTAGTTTGTGTTTTCTTCATGGTCTGCTGGGAAATTGTTTTCCCTATAGACTGTAAGCTCCATAATTGCAGGTTATTTGTCAAGTTTTGTTCACAGATATGCCCCACATGTTCAGATCAGGTACCTACCGCCTGGAATGCGGTAGGTATTCAATAGATATTTATTGAATGAATAAATGAATGGGTATCTTGAATGGCCTTGACCTCAAGAAGAGTAGAAACTGGATTCTGTAGGTAGTGGTCAGCCTAAAGGAGTTTCTGGGCAAGGGACTTGGATAACCTGAGTCTTGCTTCAGGAGGATTCATTCTGCAGTGACAGGAGAGACACACAAGTCAGGAAGAGGAAAATAAGGTTAACGTGAGGGCAGAAGCAACAGGGAGGGAAATGTCAGAGAGAGGCAGGTGAAAAGCAGTGTGGAGACATTAAATTGTGGCCCGTATGCTGAGCGAACTGGAAGAGATTACCTAAAACTCTAAATTTCTTTCAACACTTGACATTCACAAGTCCTTTTCTTACAGTCTGCTTTTTCCATCAATACCTTCTGCAGTTGATTAAATCCAGGACAGAAAACAGAATACATCACCTTGACATTTTTCTGAGTCGAGTTCCCTGTCATAGGATGAATGTTGCCATTTGTTATTAAAACACTCCTGCCTACACCTCCTATCGGTGAAATAACTTTTTTTCCTACCAGCCCATTGGGGGGTTTACTTTGTCCTTCATAATACAATCTGCAAATTAGCTGTGATTCCATAATTTATCTCTGTGAGGTTCTGCTCATTTTATTTGTAATCCAGAGGCAATTAAAATCACTTTTATACAACATTGTTCTGATGACAGATGTGTGGCTGCCACTCCGACACATGATGGCTGACATAAATCATTTGACGATCAAAGTGTCTGTTGCCTTGCTAGTCTCTAGTTACAGCAGATGCCACCCCAGACAGAGTGACAGGGACATTCTTCATGGGAGCCTCATTTTAGCTAACTGCTTTACTCAGCTGCAGCTCTGGAATCTTGACAGCTTGGCTAGTTTGTGACAGCTTGGAAATTCTTCACGTGGCTTTCACAAGCCACCAAGGGTCAATCTATCCCTTATTCCCACCTCTGTAGATTTTGGTGGCTTCCTAGTAGGACATATGAGGGGCTTCACAATCTGGACCCAATCTATCACTCTGGCCTTGACACTAGTCATGCATCTTCTATGCCTCCACCTATCTTCCCCAATCCACTGACTCTTATAATCTAAACCCAACAGACTACTTCCTTCAAGAGAATATTATGGTCTCTTTCTTGACCATGTTCTTGGGAAGATTCCCTCCCTGCGTTTTTCAACCAGTATAGTCCTACTTCTTCTTGAAGACTCAGTTTAGTTGTTCTTGCCTCTGTGAAACATTTATCTCCCATCCCCTATATAACTAATTTTTTCTAAATCTGTCCTTTCAAAACAATGTAATTTATTTTTTACCAGGTCCATAGAGTGATTAAATCATATTCATTCAATCATGGGGTTAAATCATCATGCCCTTTCCTTTTGTTTTACTTTATTATTTCATTATCCATCCCAGCTTTTTACTCTTAATCTCCGCCCAACATGAACAGTTACTCTGGTGAATTTATCTCCTTAGTTATGTACAAATTCGTAAAGATTATATATGTTTATATATATGTTTAAAGTTTCATATGTCATAGCATACTAAAATGTATTTTTATTTCATTTTCACTGTACAATTAGGGTTTAATATCTATCTATATTGATGTTAAATATATCAATACACACACTCCAAAGTAACCTAGACACACACACACACTCACACTCCAAAGCAACCTAGACACTTTGTCTACCCAGGAATGTTCGTAGATTTTAGGTTAGTATCTGGGATCTTCCAACTTCCCTATCACTTCTATGGCATTTCTAATTCAGGACTCAAGAAAGTAAGTCAGCAGTAAATACTATTTCACCTCAACTTATGAACTAATCAGAAATAAAATGTCTCCAAATACATAGCTGTCTTTTTTTATTGTGTATCCTAAAGGCCAGAGACTATATCTTCTTTCTATTGAGCACTTAATGTATAAACACAGTGTAATCACTCAGTATAGGCTATCTGATGAAGGAATAAAATTAACACATTAAAAAAGTCCAATCCTTAGGAATACAAAAACAAACAACATTTATTACAAGCCAACACAATTTTGATTAATTGTAATATGTCAGAAAGAGGTTCGGTGAATGCCTGTTATCCTTTCAAAACTATTTGTTCAAAACCCTTCTAAATCCTAAAATCAATAAATTATTTTTATTTGCTTGGTTTGGTGAAATAGGCATGACTGACTCTTAAAGATTTTTAAGGGGTCATACATGATCATGAAAATATTTCTGCTTACCTGTACCTATCTCATAAATGAGAACTCAAATAAAAATGTGCTTTAGATGCTGCAAGCCTGTTTGCTTTAATGGTGCGTGGTTGTGTCCTTATGGCTACCATAGCCTCTCTGTACTCTATTCCCTTTGTCTACAGCAGTGTTTCTTAGCTTGGGGCAGTTTTGTTCTCCTCTTCCCAGGGTCCATTTGGCAACATTTGGAGACTGGATAGAGGCCAGCAATGCCAATAGCCTTTAAACATCTCCCAATGCACAGGACAGCCTTCAACACACACACACACACACACACACACACAAGGAATTATCTTGTTCCAAGTGTCATTAGTGCCACTATTGAGAAACCCTTGACTACAGGGATTCTGATCCTTGCTTATCCCCAGCCTTGAGCCCCCATGTGGAATTGACTGTGGTACTGGACACAGGAAAATAAAATTCAAGTGTAGACTGTTATTCAAATCTATTTGTACTCTGAGTTTGACTAGAAGTTCAGAATTCTAGGGGTATCTGCAGTACACACACACACACACACACACAGCTGACAGCTGGTGTTGCTAAGATACCAACTTGGGTTGGTTGGACACCAGAGTCAAATCTTTCTAAACTATGCTAATTCCCCCACTTTGACCTTCAGCCCTTCCTAGGATGTGTTTTATTTTCTCCACCCAGCTTTTCTTTTTCCTGAATACTGAATAACTCTGCTAAGGTACTCCCCTGTTTGGGCACTATGTAGATATTGGCATGCTCTGGCTAATATTCCCAATGTCTCTGTTGAAATATCTCTGCATAAATACCAAGTATCATTTTTTCAGAAGATCTTTCCTGACTATGTAAATTAAAGTAGCATCGTCCTTCTGTCACTTTTATCTTCTTTTTCTCTGTTATTTTTCTTTATACCAGTTATCATCATCTGGCACATATTTGTTTGTTTTATACTTTTCTTCCTTACTACCATGTAATTAAGCAAAGATATGTTTTGCTTAGTATTGTATTCCAGGGTCTAAAGGACATGATGGTTCCCACAATATCAGGTATTAGGCCCTGGAATATATGCAAAAGTCAATAAATCATGGTCTCTGCTTGCCATTTGGAGGGGGATAGTGCTATACAGGTGAGTGTTCAGATGACATCACTATCCTACCTAGGAACACTGGAGAGGCATTATGAGAAGAGGCAACACTTGAGGTAGGTCTTGAGGGATACTAGGATTCACCAAAAAGCACAAAGGGGAAAAGCATCTCTGAAATGGCATGCAAAGGGTGCTATATATTTTTAAAGAGTATAAATTTTTTTTGGAATGAAGGAGCTAGCATTGCAAATATAAATCTCTCTGGTCCACATCATGAAGGACAAACATGACATAGATGGGCTTTATCCTGTGGGAAACCGAGAACTCTAAAATATTTAAAGTAGTTCTGTGTTTGAAAATGGTAATTCTGGTGGCAATGTGGAGGTCGGATTGGATGATCGGAAGGTGGTGATGATCAGCCGTCAGGCAGAAATTAAAAACTTAATTCCGAGACTAATGAATCACTTCTTATCAAAACTACCTATTCTCCGTGACCTTCCTTTTTCCTTTCTAGGTGATTTAGTTTAGAGCCAAATTTCTTGTAAAAACTGCCTTTCAATTTTTAAAAATTATAGTCAACAACCCTGCGGTCAAGCATCTGACCAAGCAGTTGACACATTTCCTATTTATCTCTTGCATTATCACTGGAATAGATGTAGCTTTGACTCACTTCAGGGAAATTCTCTCACGATTTTGTACCAGAAAGCCATAACTTACAGTCAATGTCATTTAGGGCTCGGTCTTAAACATCTATCAAGAGCTTCTCAATTAATTTTGCTGAGGCTAAAAGTCATTTATAATTACAGTTCTGTTATCTGAATATGTCTTTCTTATCTTTTACTGCCCCATGCTTCATTCTTGGCTCTATTGCCATGGGTACCATTATTTTATTGGTGAGCCTTGGTCCTGTAGCTTCTAGCTAAAATTGATTAACTACTGCTCTTCTCCTATAGATAAAAGGACATGACTAGCTTTTAGATTTTTTAGATAGAGCTTCTATACTTACATTTATTTGCTCTACTCTCTCAGAAATAGCTCCTTCAGTGCAGTTTGGAGTGATCAGACTTTCAATGGCATAAAATCTGATAAATGATAGTTCTTTTTTTGGCTAATCAACAGGTCTAGGCAGGCACATAGAATTGAGAATGGTCTTTATTAATCTCAGTGGTTATTTGCAGATCATAGTGATAAAAAGGAGAACTGTATAGGTCTTAGGTTTCTATAATTCATATTCTTATTAATGAGCATAGGTTTGAAATTTAGCTCATCCAGAAGATTATGGAATGAACTTTGGGTTATTTTAAGCCCTAGTTTTTTGAAATGGTAAAAATAATATTTATTTCATTGGGTTGTTTTGAGGATGAAAGTAAACAACATATGTAAAGCACCCAATATTTTCTAATTTATAATATGTGATTAACACATGCTGAATTTCATTCAATTCAGCAAACATGTATCCTATACTTTTTTGTGTGTGTCAATGTCTATGCTAATTGTTGGTGACTCATGCATGCAATTTTTTCAACTGTTGAAAATAAATAATCAATTTGAAAGTTAAAGATTTTGATCAATTGTATCCAAGGTAAAAGAAGAGAATGAATCCTTTCCTCATTAATTCAAAGCATTAATTATAATTACTGACACAATGTTAAAGAATTTCCAGAACACTCTTTCACTTATATTATTTCATTTAATCATCTCAAAATTATTACGGGGTAGGGATTATTAATCTCATTTTACTACAATGAGGAAAATGAAGTTATGGGACTTGCTCAAAGTCTCATGGGAGGTAAACTACAAGAGGCTCCATCTGAAGCATGTGGCCTAGGAGAACGGACTCCTCAAATATGAGTTAGGGTGGGTGGATTTTTGATGGCAAAAATGCAACCAATATCTGTTATATTCTCTGAGTATGAAGGTCTTTGAATGAAATGAACCATGATAACTTTCAAAGCCTCTAGAATCTAGAGATTGATAAAAAAAAGTTTAAAAATTCTTTCCTTCTATAAGATCATGATCCAGAAAAATATGGGGCAAGTGCCAATTTGCTGTGACATTCCACTCACCTTTTCCCCCCTTCTCGTGTCTCCTTGAGATACTCAATCATTCTAAAAACATCTTTTATGGTTTGAAGACAATTTCCCATTTGTTGCAAGATTAATCTTTTCAATTTCCAGTGCGGGTGAGGGTATATCAAACTTTAAAACAGGATTGAAGTTACTCATTTCTTTTTATGGATAATTAATTCACTACTACAAAATAGGAATTATGCAAAGTAAGGAATCTAATTCTGGGTGCAGAATCATTTTCTTCAGTGGACCAAGATCAAATTTCTTCTCTTTCAACTTATGGTTTTGAAAATAGTCCAACGAAGAATTAAACTCTGCAGTGTGTGATGACAAAGGATAACCAGAAAATTAAGTGGCATACAAGTTTCTATGACGTTCATTCTGTTTTTGAGGATGTTTCATTGAAGCATTATCAATTGTGTTATTAAGGGCCTCAGGAAATGTCTGGGCCTAGATTTTTCTAGGACCATGGAGAATGGTCAAGCTTATTAAACTCATTCATCTCAAAAGACATGTTAAGTCATTCAAATGATGGAGCATCAGATTTAGAAGGGACTTTATGTTTCTGCTCTGTATGCTTTTTCTAGGTATCACACAAACCCTATCATTTGTTTTTCCCCATGCCTACATCTGAGCAGCTAATGATCCTAAAGAAATTACCACTAGACACAGATTTATTTATTTATAAAGCTAAGTTCATCAGTCTCACCAAATGGGCCTTTGGTATTTCAGGACAATCATATGTTTTTCTGGTCAACTAACCCTCTACTCCCCATAATAACTATTTTAAACACTCCTCTCTCCACACTTTCAGCAGATGACCTTAGCACCTATTTATAATAGAGAAAATATTTAAGTTATCAGAATGGATCTATTTTATTTGCCAACACAAGGTATGGACCTTTGTATATCTGCATCCATCTTCCTTTCTTTTTAGAGACATTAATAGTACACCTAGTTCAGGCTAATCCCTCCACTTACAGTTTGCATCCACCCCTTCCACCTCTCAAAAATCTTAAATTACGATTTCTTCTCTTCCATTTATATTCAACCTCATTCTCTGAACTAGCTTCTCATTAGAAATAACAATAAGAGTAACTAACACATAGCTCTGACTGTGTGACAGACATGGTCTAAGGTGATTTGCACAATTAACTCATTTCATCCTTACTGCTACCCTCTGAAGTAAGTAGTATTATTGTTATCATTTTATTGGTAAAGAAACTGGACACAGAACTTAATGGTTTTGCCTGAGGTCACATAGCTGGTAAGTGGTAGAGCTTAGATTTGATACCTGCCGTCAGCTCCAGAGTCTTTACCGTGTTATGCTGCATTTTAGATATTCTCAAATATCCCAACTTATTTTCCAATCCTCACCTAAATTCTCAGCAGTCTCAATACCATTGGCTGCTTCTTCCTCCCTGAAGTGCCCCCTCTCTTGCCTTTTTATTTTGACGTGGAAGTCTCTTTGCTTTCTTCCCACCCCCTTGACTGCTTCTTGCTTCCTGCACTCTCTTGTGCTCTGGCCAGCAGGCTGGGCCTCTCAAGTCTCCACCCTAGGCTTGTAGCCTTTCTTGTTCTACACTTTTTCTACAAGCTATTTCATTTATAGCTACAGTTTCAATGCTTATCTGCTTTTAGGTAATAGATTAATATATATTTACAGTCAAGACCATCTATCTGAATTCCAGATCCTTATACTCCATTGTCCATTTGTTTTCAAAGACTGTATATAACCAAAGTAGCTCAAAGTCAACAGGCCAAAAAAGAAACTCACACTTCCCCTCTTAATTTGGTCCTATTCTGAACTCCCCATGAGTTCTGACCAGAGGATCTTTCTTCAGTTTTTTTCTCCAGAGTTCCCTCAATGGCAGAGTATAGTGTGGTTCTTCCCCATTTCTATCCTCAAAACCTCAACACCATTCTTTGAACGATGTGATTCAATGTGATCCCATGAAAACATGACTATTTTGAAGTCTCCAGTTTATCTTCAAAATGTATGCAAACTGAATTCTACTCAAACTTTGAATTCTACTCTATTTTGAAATTAGTGTGAATTTCTAGGTACAGGAAGAATTACCCCGTTTATCTTTTTATAAAAAAAATTATTTCTTGTGCATATTCTTGTAGGTTTTTGTAGGTAGCTGTATCCCTGTTTGAAAGCTAGTATGAGAGAGGAAGCTTAAAGAGAATTGACCAGAGAGTTCCTCTTTGTACTCAGCTCTGATAATTTAGGTCAATATTTGTTAATTTTTTTGTGCTGTATCTTTTTTCCCCCCCACAGTCTTTTTTTAGGCTACATGTTTAACCAATATTTGGAGAGGTTTATGGACATTTTTGCAGAGCCTGGGACAAAATTCTACTATTGTAAATGATTTTGATGGTTTATAGTCATTGTATATTTGCTTTTATGACATGTTGCTGGATGATTAATTTATGCTAAATCCAAAAAATGATATGAGCTCTGACCCCAGACCTTGAGAAGCTCACAGTAATAGAAAAGATAGAAAAATGAATAGATAACTTCAAAGTAATAAGAAATGTGCTCCCTTGGGAGCATAGTGACTGGTATTGTCAAGATGGCAGTTATGAATTAAACCATGAAGAGTTTCTTCAGAATACAGAGAGTATTCACTTTTCATGTCAGGGCCAGTTCTTTATCTAGCAGTTTATCACCTTTTTAAAAAATTTTATTTAGAAGTACTTATTCTGTTTCCTATATTAGAACACAAGCTCCATGAAGTGTAGCACCTGGCATATAATAAGAATTAAATAAAATTTGCTGACTACATCTCAAAAAACATTTTGTTTCACAAATTGTACTTATTGAATAATAACTACAGTTTTCCCCACTTTTATTGATGACCTATATAAGAAGTCATGAATTAAAATAACTCTAAATTATTTTCCAGCCAGACAAAGATTCTGGTCAGTATGATAGAATCAATATCACTGCGTAGAATCAATATTCTTGGGCTAAAGTTGCCCAGTGCCTCTGTTTTAGTGGGAAGCTTAGGCATCTAAGGGATCCATGAAACCAGGCCAATGGATGAGTGTATCTTACTAATAACTGAAATTGAGGAAGACAAGAAGTGAATAGCTGTATATTGAGGAGGGATCTTTGAGGGCAGAACTGCAGGAGTAACATGTCCAAAGGGCTCAGTAAGGCAAGGAGGGCCTAAGCTGAGGGGGTCGTAACAGTAGATATGCCCTTTCTTCAAACCCTTTGATTTTCTTTTTGAAAAGAAACCTAATAGATACGTCTTTTTATTTCCTTTTTTTCTATTAGAAGGCATCAGTGAAGAAATGTCAGAAGATAGGTATTGAATTGTGTAGAAAAGTCTAGCAAACAGTCAAGGAAGGGCAAGTGTAGGACACAGCACCCATCAGTACGGTGCATGCAGAGATGCCCCGACGCGTAAGGGGCGTGGGCTGTGTGAGGCGGAGGGGAGAGATGTAGCGGCGGGAGTGACTTACACCTGTGCATGAAGCCTGACCACTCTTCAAGCGCTGTTGCTTATGGGAACTTGCAATTGTTTCTGGACAGCTTTCTAGGAAGTAAATGTTGACTATATTATCTCTACCAGGAAACTAAAGATTACATTTTTTAATCACCAGATTGCTGTCACTTTTGATCAATTAGAGAAAAGTTAGCTCTAGCTTTATAAAGCATAGGAACCTGAACCATAAACAACACATAGTTCATTTTGCAGTATTAATATTGCATCGCTTTCTGATTATAGATATAAAACATAATTTGGACACAATCCAAAAAAGAAGACAAAGAGAAAAGTAATTACCTCTAACCCCATCACCTTGAAATAATGACTATCACTTTTTTTCCTGATGATGAGTGTGATACACATTGTTGAAAAATTGTCTTCCTGAAAAATCCATTCCTTAAAACTCCTTGAATGCATTTCTTCTTTGAAGTCTTTGATTGCCCATGGGGTGATTAATACACCTCTCTATTATGGTATATCTATATCATGTATTCATATTGCTTATTCATTTATCATTCAGTGCTCTAGCAATTTTTTTCTCTGTCTCTTCCACTAAATTGTGCTTTTGCAAGACACAGTCCTCGATATATTTGTGTTCCCTGCATGCAGACACAGTACCTGGTACAAGTTGGTCTCTCAAAAATTGCTCCCAAATGTATGAATGAATAAAAGTTCATCAGTTTATAAATTACAGTATGTCATCTCATGGATGTCAGAGAAATGGGCTTGCATATTTTTTCATTCATTTCATATTTTGCATATTCATTCAAAATTTTTATAGGATAACATTAGAATCGAATTAATTTTTATTGCTTGGAATAAATTTTTTTAAATTGAAATTAAAGTAATTTTATATTTGTAGGAGTAACAAAAATTGATATAGAAGATATTTTTCAAATGCTGAATTTTACAAATATCAGAAGCGAAGATTGCCATAGGTTTTATTTATTTTTACATTTAAAAAATATGTCTTTATTGATTTCAGAAAAAAGGAAAGAAGGAGAGAGAGACAGAAACATCAATGATGAGAGAGTCATTGACTGGCTGCCTCCTGCATGCCCCCCACTGGAGATTCAGCCCTCAACCCGGGCATGTGCCTTGACCGAGAATCGAACCACGATTTCCTGGATCATAAGTTGGTGTTTAACTGCTGGGCCACACCAGCCCGGGACCATAGATTTTAAATACCTAATGTTTTCAGGCCTTGGATCATATATTTCTGTTTAAAATAATGTTTTCTGTTTTTACTGTTGTGTGTTTCTTTGTTTTGATTTGTCCTATTCTCCCACAAAGAGGTTATGGATATAGCTGGTGTTCAGAAAATGTTAAATAGCTCATTGTTTTTAAGAAATGAAAAACCTGCATCCTATGGATAAATAATATGACTTCTTTATTTAGCTGTGCTAAAGCCCATAAAAATGAATTTTGGATCTTATTAGAACATACAATGATAGAGTTGGAGAAGGCATAGCAATTATTTCATATACCTTGCTCCCTTTAAATGATGAGGAACGTAAAACCTGGAAACACTGAGTGACTTGCCTAAGGTTACACTAAGTTTTAGTGTTAGGGCTAAGTCTAGGATGCAATAAAAAAATCTACCTAAATTACGGATGCAGTAGCAAGGTGCCCAGCAGAAGGGTGGGCAAGTACTAAGGATGGTGTCTGTGGGCCTAGATATCTGTTTCCTCTCTGGCTATGTATGTGCCCATCCTCTCCTGTCCTTCCTCTTCTATCTAACCCTATAATCCTATCCTAATTTATCATATCCTATTTTCAATGTGCCCATCTCCCTGAATGTACACACACACACATACACACACACACACGTAGTTAACATTGATTGAGCTGATACAGAATGACAGGTCTTTTATATAGGTTATCTCATTGAAATCTCAAAAATCCTTTGAGTGAAATAAGCCAGTCAGAGAAAGAGAAGTACCACATGATCTCACTCATATGTGGAATCTAAGGAACGGAATAAATTGATGAACAAGATAGGACCACAGACATGGAAGCACGGAGCAGACAGACAGATCTCAGAGGGAAGATAGGAAGGAGGGAGGGAAGAGATTAACCGAAGAACTAAGCTTATAGGAAGGGCCCCACGGCCACAGACAATGGACAGGCTGGGGCCTGGGGAGGGGTGGGAGACGGGTGGAGGGGCTGAGGGGGGAAAATGGGGGACATCTGTAATACTCTCAACAATAAAAAAAATAAAATAAATAAAAACATTAAAAAGTCCTTTGAGAAGGGCACGGTTGGCTCTGTTTTAGTTGAGAGCATTGCGGCTCAGAGAAGATAAGTAACATGCTGATCCTCTCTAAACCAGCAAGCGGTAGGGCCGCCTGCCTCGGGCACTCGTGCTCTCCCAGGCTCTTCCGTCGGGCAGGTTACTCTCACCCGAGGCAGCCCAGCCAGCACCCTGCGCCTCCGCTTCACCCGTGTCTTTGTTGAAACACAACTTCCAGAGGGCGTTCTTCTTGGAAGACCCGTTTACATTTGAGTGATCCGCCCCACCCACTTTCCTACTTTAGATCTTCTCGTTAGCATCGCTTTTTAGAACTTAGTTATTCATTGGATTTATTATCTGCTCCATCCCACAGATTGTAAGCTCCGTGAGAGAAATATGTATTTTTTCCCCTGCTCTGTTCTTTGTTGTTCTTTGCACCTAAAATAATGCAGGCATATGTAAGTATTCGGTAAGATGTTTGTTAAATGAGTTGGATAACCCAAATTTGTACAGTCCTCAGGTGAACCTGAGGTTCCGCCGGGAGAGATCAGACAGCGACAAAAAGTTCACGTCCCAGGAGCCACAGGCAAATCTTGAGGTCTAGGTGGGAAGTCTCAGAAGGAGAGCAGCTAGGGAATGAATTACGTGGAGGCAGAGGCCTGGGTTTATTGCTCGTGGCCGGGCAGATGCTTCTGGGCTGCCTTTGTTGGTTTTCAGAAGCACTATGGCGAGGTGGATAAATTCTCTTAGGGGACAGGGGCGACAGGGCAGGCCGGCAAAGCCTAGTTTCGGGCCAAGGGGTTGGCTTTGCAGCTTCTAAACGTCACCCAGTGAGGGGCCAGGAGAGGGAGTTAAGATTCCCCGAGACCCTGGTCTTCTTTTGGGGGAAGCAGCTGGAGTTCCTTGGCCCTGGAGAGTATCGCATGCCCAGGGGCCTCCTCCCCTTCACCCCTTCAGGGCTGGTGAGGAATTTCTGTCTTCTGCACCCTCGAGTGCTTAGGGTCGCAGAACTGCAGGGCGGGACAGGAGCCAACTGAGACAGATCTTGCAGATTCTCATGGCCGGTCTGCACTTTGTTGAGGTCAAGGCTCCCAAATGCATTCTTTCTTTTTCATTTTTTCTTTCTTTCTTAGTGTGGAAGCCAGTAGGTCAGAAGAGGGCCTCAGCAGTAGGGTTGCGTGTTGTGCAGCAGATTACACGTGATATTCCAGAGACAAGTTCATTAAAGGCATCATCGCCGTTGACAGAACAGCGCTTGCACAGAGCGGCCAGGTTCGATGCTGTAAAGGAAACACAGCACTCTGGAAATAAATTACACTCTGTATTAACCAAATGACATTCATCTTTTCCACCACTGAAGCGGGGGAGAGGATGAGCAGTGAATGTTAACGCGGCGCTGCGTGGATGCCCATTGTGGTTTCCACGGCCTCAGTGTCCATGGGCATGGAATTCAGAAACTGTCCTGAAAGAAAGCTGAGCTTGGAATACTTATAATAACAGATTTTCTCCTGTGATCTCTTTCGTTATAAGAACTTGTGAAGCTTGCAGAGTCAACATTCTTTGGGTCATTGAGTACCCCCGCTTTCCAAGTTGAAAAAGAGTCTCCAGAAAACGATATCCTTGGATCTAGTCTCTTTCTGAGGAAGCTGAGACTAATTAGACACCTCCAGCCACTGCCAGGGTGGGAGACCGGGGCTCACAGGGGGTTCGGGGTCATCGGGTCTGGGTTCTCGCCCAGCAGCTGTGAGAGGGAGCAGCTGCAGAACCCCTCTGAGCCTCAGGCTTTGCCGTCGTCCTGACAGTGAGAACGCTGGTTGCAATGTGCAGAGACGCTGTGAGGGGACAGGAGCTATCACCTGTAAAAGTACTTGGCACTGTGAGCACAATTAGTTGGTTTTGTTTTCCTTCTTCCCTCTTTTGGGAGAAGAGAGAAGGAAAGTCTCAAGGTCAGTCACGCTCTGTTTCCGGATCCCCTTCTCAGCAAGGATTTGAACTGGTGGGGTTGAATTATTTTTTGAAAGAACAAAGGTGTGAAGAAGTAGAGCCTTTGGCCCCATTATTCAGCTTATTTTCAGGCTCCCAGAAAAAATCAATTTATCATTATTGTATATTATTAACTTTCTGCCGATGGGGCTCAAGAACACTTGTAGGACAACCCAAGTGTGTTCATCTGCCCTGGTGACAATATTTCCTGTGGCTCTTAGCGCAGGAGTCACAGCTGGCAATTCAGTATCGTCCTAGGAGCTTCACAGGGTGGAGCGCAGCTCCTGATTTCACGATCATTCCAGTCTGTTCATTTGGACCATCAGTATGGCAGGCAATGGCCCAGCAGCGATCTGCTGACACTTCTGCATCACCATGTTGCAGGAGATGAACTAAGTTTGTCTTACTGTTTCTCTACTAAGAACTCTTTTTAAGTGTGGTTTGTTATTGTAGCACTTTTTATGAGAAAACTATACTTGAACAGTTGCAAACTATACCTACTATATAAAACTATACCTACTATATAGAGAAGTTTTTCTTCTCTGTGGGTTTCTTATTTCTATGTAGAATTTAATATCTTGCACTGTCCTGTAAATAAAGATTATAACCATTTGTTAAACAACAAACAAAAGCCCCACAAAAACAAACACCTCTAGAAGACGGGTGCTTGAATTTGGAACCGTGAAGGTGAGCAGTCTTGTGTTCGCTCCACTCAGGACACTTCGTTGCCACCCCACGCTTCCAATTTGTTCCTTGTATTTTTTGGGGGCTCCTGAGCCTCTTCTCCCACAAGGGAAACTCCTTGCAGTGCAGCTTCTCTGTATTGCACTCCCAATGCCTAGTCCAGAGTCTGGCGTTTAGTAGGAGCTTAATAAACGATGGTTAAGGAAATAAACAGAAAGGGAGCTTCAGGGTGGAGGTGGCAAGCATCCTTTCAGGTTTTCCTTCAGGATGGAGGTGGTGGGAGGAATGGTGCTCATGGGCATGGAGCAATATCACCAGCTGCATTTATTAAGCACCTACTTACTGTGTGTCAGGTTCTGTGCCACATATTTTCATTTATTTTATTGTTAACTCCCATGGTCGACCTATGAAATAAGTACTCCTATTCCAGGTCCGTAAGAGAAGAAATGGGGGTCAGAGAGTCTTCATACATTCCCCCAAACTTTACAGATAGTGAGTGGCAGAGCCAGGGCTCCAAGCCTCCAGAGCGTCTGACTTCAAAGCCCATGCTCTTGGCCACTGCACTTGAGGACTTGCAGAGTGTACTTGGTACAGTGTCTAAGTCTCTCAAAGACCATTAGAGAAGCCTGCTGATCACACAGAGCTGGGTTTAGAAGCTTGTTGAACACGGGAGAGCACGATCTTGAGTCTCAGTGGTGGCTCCAAAGAAGGTTACAGAAAGCGGCTTAGCTCGGGCTGGTGTGGCTCAGTTGGTTGAGCTTTGTCCCATGCACCAAAAGGTGGCCTGTTTGATTACAGGTCAGGGCACATGCCCGGGCTGCAGGCTCGATCCCCAGTGGGGAGTGTGCAGAAGGCAGCTGATTAATGTTTTCCTCTCTCTCCCTTCCTCTCTCTCTCTAAAATGAATGAAAACATATTTAAAAGAGTCAATGTCTAATACAATTCCCCGCTCCCCCACATACATTAAAAAAAGAAAGAAAGGGGTGTAGAGGGTTATTATTGTTTTAAAATTTTTAATTGCAGGAAAGAACACCTAACATAAAATTCACCAGTTCATTCATGGTGTAGCACGTGGCAGGATTTCCTTCTTCTTTAAGGCTGAATAATATTCCAGCCACATAGTGGTTGCAACAGCTCACATTCCACCAACAGAGCACAAGTGTTCCAAGTTCTCCACATCCTTGCTAACACTTGTTATTTTCTGTTTCTTTTTTTGACAATAGCCATCCTAGGGGCTGTGAAGTGATATCTCACAGTTGTTTTGATCTGAATGTCTTTAGTGATTAGTGATGGGCTTAGAGGTTTTAGAGGCTGGAGCTAAGAAATGGTTTCATGGTTTAAACTGATAAGTGCATGTATGTCCGGGCAGCACTGGAATTTGTAAGCTGGGTGAGCTGCTGGAAGAGTTAGAGATCTTACCTTGGGAGTGCATGAATCTGTGGGGTTTACTGTCAAAGGTCCTTTCTGGAGACATTTGGGTTTGAATGAGTTAGTGTTAAAACAATATGAGTTTAGGTGGTTTGGTTTGCAAGCCTTGCTTGTCTTGTGGATGGTGGTATCTGTTTGATTCTTTTATTTGCAGGGTTACTATCTCCTGCCTCGCCTGGTGCTCTGTACAGTCAGCAGCAGCCAGGTGCCTATTTTTCACAGTTCTTGCCGCAGCGCCTGGTCCACAGTGAGTGTTGATTGAATTGTAGCAGTTCAGTAATAGTGGTAGGAATAGTGTAGCAATAGGATATGTGCAAAGTACTGCTCATGGAAACGATGGTCGTAGCACCTAAATTTCCTGAATTCTATGCTCCAACCAATCCCATTACCACTGCCCTGGTGTGAGAACCCATCATCTCTTCGATCATTAGTTCCCTTCTCTCCCGCCCTGTCCAACCACAACACCACTGACAGAACGACATGCTTAACACCCGAGTTTGAACCAGTCACTCTCCTATTCACAAGCCCCCCGTGGCTCTCCCTTGACCCCGGGAGAAAGTCTGGGCTAGTCAACATCCTGCAGTTAGGCCTCCTTCCCAGCCTCTGCCCAGGTTTCCAGCCTCACCTCCCTGCCAGTATTTGTTCTTCAGAGCTCTCAAATGCTTTAGTTTGGCAAAAATTGGCATTTTAAACCTCCTGTGGTATTGGGTATTGTTTCCCTTAACATTTTGACTTGTACGCACTTATATAAAAGAGCACACAAAAGATAAAAGGTATCATATCATTTATGCTGTCTATTTTACTTCTGTTTCCCCCTCTTTCTTTTGCTCTCCCTGTTTCCACCATCCCATCCCTCCACCCCACGTCCATCTACTGCTGCAATAACATCGCATTGATAACTTAGGAAGCATTTTGTTGAAATCTTCCTGTGCTCATATAATGTTATGTAAGCACACACAGATATGCTGTATTTATAAAGTTTCATACATGTACTTGTTTATACATGCTACAGGATGTCATCAATTTCCAATGTTATTTTTTGCCAAGCTTAAGACCTCTTAAACATCTCTAGTCTTTATTTTAGGGGAGAAATTTGGAAAAAATGTCATTGTTTCCCCAAGTCAACTCTTTTCCCTGACTCAGTTGCTGAACCGAAGGGGCCAGTAACTGTGAGAGCTTGATATTTTTAATTTGCAAGTCCCATTGTCATTTCTGCCGCTTTAGATGGGAGTGTTAAGAAGAGGTCACTGGCAAATTACTGACTCTAGATGAACAATTTGCTCATAATTAAAAAGCCTGATGAAATTCTCTCTGGGAAATGAACTCATTCAAATGGGAGATAATTTAAGCTCATCCACTCGGGACATTTTTCTCTCTATTTTTCCTTCACCCAGTACATAAAAATTTTTATTTATTCTTGTGATATAAATTGAATTTGACAGGAGCAAAAAATTTTTTTCATTCAACCCATAAAATTATTATGTTGTCTGAGTTAACATTGTGTTTTTTCCTTTCGAAGTAGTAGCACTTTCCCTAGAGTTATTGCCTGGCAGCAATGGAGGCTGAAGCTGAATTACTCCCTGCTGGGGTTTCAGAATGGAAACTCTATCATTAAATTCACAAGTGACCCTAAGGGGCAAGGCCAGAGTTCAAGCCCCGTTCTATCACTTAACTGCCAGGTGACTTTGGGCAAATATCTGAAACTTGGTTTCCTTGTCTGAAAGAAGAATAACAATCCCTGCTGTGCATCGGCTGTTCTAAGGATCAAATAAAGTAATAGTTGTGAAAAAGCTGAATCACTGCAAATGCGATATGGGGCTGTCAATATTAATGTCTCCTGCTGCTGATTCACTGTGAGAAATGAATTCCTACCTGCCAGTTTGCTGGATACATCCACCTGGTGATGATGATCACTAGACAGAGTGTCGTTAGAATGGAAAGGTAAGCCCAGCCTCTCCTTTCTTTACTCAGAAATCGCCAATATGAAATGAGGAGACGAAGGCCCAGAGAGGTGAAGTGCATTAACCAAAGCCGCAGAGCTAGGCAGTGGCCGAGCCAGGACGGGATACTCTGCTCGGGCCCAGCACTCCTTCTCAACCCCCCTCAGAAGCCTGTTAAAGAAGCAGCAGTGCTCCAGCTGCACACGTGCGGTCAGAAAAAGAGGGGCCTGGAGGGCCTGGAAGTTTGTTCAACCTGCCCCGTTTAATCTATCCCTGGAAGTTTACATTTGAATATTGGTTGAGGTGGTATAAAGAAGAACTTAGACTAAATTGCAGTGAAATGCCAAAGCCTCAGACAGAGTTGTCAAGCTCCCCTCACACCCGGTCTGCACCCTGCGATGCGTGGGTGACGAGGCAACAGCAGCAGTGACTGCACAGCACGCTGAACGCTGTTCCTCCCATAGAATTCCAGGCACCGCTGGTTCTAGGGGTGCCGCTCAAATAAAATCGCTACTTGTTGCGTCCGTACATCCCTTCTTGGAGATTCATGATGGACACCAGCCTTTTAAAGCTCCTAAGCAATATCACAACAAAGAGAATTTGGTTAATGCTTAAACTGACAAATTTATTTGTGCAGAGAAGATTTTTTCCCCCTTGAAACATCTATTATTGTCCCCTGACTAGTTCTTTCTCTTGCGCCCAGAAGAAAGGAAGGTCATTAAATGCCAGTGACTGTCTCCACAAAGGGGCCCTGCACCACCCCTTCCTACATTGTGTAGCCTTGAGCAGAGCAGACATAGGCTGCTAAGAGTTGCTGGTCTGAGAGTTCTTGGTCAGGACAAGGGGAAGAGTTCAATGCCAGGGCAAACGTAATGACCATTGACCAGATGCAAAGGCAGACACCTCTGCGGATGCCAGAGTGAGCAGATGACAGCCAAAGACCGGATGAGATGATCTACACCTCAGTGAACATCCATGTGGACAGAGTAGGTTCAGGTCAGACACCGTCTGCCTCCAATGCCTTGATATTTGAAAGTCTCTCACCCATTCCTCCCACAGCTTAGATGCAATTCAGAGCAGATTGGATAGAGGGGATTTCGACTTGCCATTCGAATCCCGAATTCCCTGGGAAAATGAATTCCCAAGACTCATTCTTCACCTTTAGTCAAATAGAGACTTGAGATAAAAATCAAGTTTAGAACTGGGAAAGTAAAGTGTAAATTTTTGCATCCATCCCTGAGTTTGTGAACTGTGAAAATATTGTACCTCCTATAAATTTTACATTAGGATCTTTCACTACCACTGCACCCACTACCACAGTTCTAGAAAATTAGCTACTTAACTAATTAAGACATTAAAATATTTTTAAATATCAATTTTGAGCATTATTTATATAAACAAGGATAAGGCATGACCCTTCTTATTATGTTGTTCCTAGACCAGCAATCCACAAAACCAATTTGTAACAGATGTTCAGTTGGGGACAGAAGTTGACTATATTGTATTGATCCGTGAGGGAATTCAGAGAGATAATTGCTTTTAGAAATAAAATGAATTAAGTTAGTAAGTTAAAAAGATGAACAGGTTGACAAGAAAGGCAGATAAAAACAAAGCTGAAAGGATGTCTTGCATTCTTTAAACTGGATGAATGGAGGGGACAAGATGAGAGTGTTACCCACTAGAGTTAAGAATTAAATAATCCCCGAATTGCCATTCACCATTCTTGATTGCCCTGGCCCTGGGCCCTGAAACTTATAATAATAATAATAAAATAAGAAAAAAGAGATGCAAATGAAGACTACCGGAGAGTGGAGTCAGGTGTTAAAGGTAGCTCTCCTTTCGGGCAAGTCTGACATGAACTGTTGACAGGAAAGAATGTGAATATATATTAAAAGGTTAGATTTTGATTAACCACTAGAAGGCTTTTATGAATAGTGTTTCTTTGTTATTTCTCCTGCTGATTTGGTACATGGAGGTCAGTAAATCAGGTAAAATATATATTTATATGCTCCTGCCTTGGTACCTGGAATGGACCTGGGAACACAGAAGGTCTGAACGGTTCTGGGATGTTACTCCTGTACAGTTTGTTTGGAAAATCATCACTTTTAGCAGCCTATTATTTATATTGATTCCTTTATCCCTTACTTTGGTCCTGGCAGGCTGATATCTGGATAGGGATGTATGGTTAGGTCCTGGGGTAAATGCTTCGGTATTTGAGGTAAGGGGTGAGCTGATCACCAAGGAGAGACTGTGACCCCAGCTCAACTAACCTGAGCCGCTGCGGATGCAGCTGAACAGAATGCAGGTCCTTCAGGAATGACTCCAGCGGAACCCACACGGGAATGAAGCCATATATGTCTGACTTAACACATACTTGGTTTTGGAAATGCATGTAGTTTTTCATGTCCATAAAGAAACCTGCAAGGAGTTAATTCCATGGACAGATTTATAATCTTCTTTGAGGGAGTAGAAAGTCTTCAATACGTGGATGGGGTGGAGATGGACGGCAGGAAGGTAACAGGATCTGTCTGCAGGATTTGGACAAGACAGTATCTAGAATGGGCCAAGGATTACTGCAAGACAAGGAAGCCAGAGATGAGTACCCTGCTGGTAGCAGCTTTGTAAACCCAGTAGCCATCCAACCAGTTTCAAGAGGAGCTTGTGCTGAATCTAAGAGAAAGATTAGGAGGGCTAACTGAAACAATAACATCCCCTTGGGGGAGAATGGTACAAGTCTTATGGGAGCTCTAAAGGCCAAGAGGTATATGTCTCTGTTCTTATATTCTGACTTCTGAAGGGTGTAGTTGTCAACCCAGGATGAAAAACCAGCTGAGGCAGTGTTGTGAGAGCAGGAGGGTAATGTACAAACCATAAAGTGTAGATTCTGGCAGATTCCTTGAGTCCTGGCTTTCAGACTCTGGACTAATGATCTTCATGGAGGAGTTCAGGGCTGGAAAAAACTAAGCGACTCAACGGCAGACAGAGTCACACCTCCCAGATAAGCTCTAAATAACCCCAAAGATTTTTTTTTTTCCTTTCAAAACTTATGTTTTCAGAGAAAGAGGTCTAATAGTTATTGTTCTTGGTATATTTTAATCTTTCCCACCCACTCCTAATCTCTATTATCTCTAATTCAGCAAATTTGTCACTCACAGTACAAATGTGTACCTGAAACAAAATATTGTGATATCAAATTGAGCTTAAGACATGATAATATTCTCATTAAAATGCCCTGAAATCATCGGTTTAGTAGTGTTTTAGGGAACTATGAACCTTCCTGAAAATAATGAATCTTTAATTTTTCAAATTTTCACACAGGCAACCATCTAGCCAGGGATAGTCACCACACACACATTTCATAAATAAAGTTCAGTTAGATGATATTTAAGAGTTTATCAGTAAAAATGCTATGTTCTCAATTAAGTGAGCTGTGGAACTATTTTTTTTTGGTTTTGTTGTCCAACACAGTAGCCACTAACTACAAGTAACTTATTAAATGGAAATTAATTAAAGTTACATAAAATAAAAAACACATCCTCATTGTCGTCACACTAGTCCTATTTCCCATGCTCAGTAGTCACACGTGGTTAGTGGCTACTGTCTTGGGTTACAGTGTTCTGTACTATAGAACTTTCCCGTTGTCACAGAAAATTTTTTTTAAACTTTCTTTTAAAACTTTAATGATGTATGATTGACATGTAAAAAGCTGTATATATTTAATCTATACAACTCGATGCGTTTGGAGGTAAGAATACCCCTGTGACATCTCTCTATAAGATATGGACAAAACTGGTGGCTAGTTCTCAAAAGGACAAAATGGATTTTACATACTCTTGTTTTAGAATAAAGTTAATAATAAAAGGATCAATTTGAGACATCAACATAAGCGTATGAACTCCTCCTCTCTTTTTAAGGAATCTCTCCTCTGTCACTTAGAGGCGTCAGCAGGCTCTCCTCTGCTGTTCTAGCTGTCCGCCAGGAACGGTGTGGAACAGTGTCATGTGCACCTCTGGCCCACAGATTTGGGCCAGTTGTATCATTTTTCTACTTAAAAAAACTCATATTTTATGAATCAATTTTCACATCTTGAAGCAGAAAATATCAAGATGAGTCTAAGTCATCTTGTTTTTTTGTGTGTGTGAGGGGGGAAATCACCCTGAAAACCATTAGAATTCTCATGGACAATTCTAATGTGAGAAAAAGAAACTGATTACAGTCAATAAGGTTAAATTGAATCTTTTGAATAATTCATGAATTCATGATAAAGCAAAACAGGAAAAGTAACAGAAGATGGGTTAAAGATGAGTTTTCCAATGTTTTCATGAATATGCTATATATGGAGAAACGTAAATTCTAGAGTTCAGAACAATTGGATGATCAACCACAAATGACGGGCAAATGAGAAAGGAGAGGCATTCTGACCAGAACATATGGGTATAAAAAGTAGTGAATGTAGGGTTTTTTTTGAAAGGAGGACAAGACAATTTGAGACACACATATAAAAGCTAGGAGAATGTTGAGTGTGCAGTATTGACTAGGGGAGAAATTCAGTGGGAAAATCTATTTGATAGGAGGAGAGAGAGGGAAGCTGTCAGTGTTAGCAGAAATAAAATGAATTGTCGGTAAATCTGGAATAAAAGGAATATAGATGTTAGTGAAACTTTGTGGAGGGAAATCAAATGAGGAAACTGACAGAATAGTAGATTACATGAATGAAAGAGCAGGGAACATGCTTAATAGGACCAACCAGACTATCCTTCACTGAGTGCATTTTTGTATAGAACCAAACATATCCATGTCTCACTTCTGCAGGTGGCAACCTTCCTAGACGTCTCTTGATGCCCCTTTTTATTGGCCAGTGGTCAGACAACCCATAGCACTAAGTGGAGAAGAACCAGAAGTGAACCCAAGTCTGTCAGAGAAAGACAAACACCATATGATTTCACTTATATGTGGACTCTAATGAACAAAATAAACAAACAAAATTGAAACAGACTCATAAATACAAAGATCAGACTGATGGTTGCCAGAGGGGAGGGGTTTGGGGGACAGGGTGGAAAAAGTGAAGGGATTAAGTACAAATTGGTAGTTACAGAATAGTCACCGGGATGTCAAGTACAGCAAAGGGGATAGAGTCAATAATATTGTCATAACTGCATTTGGTGCTAAGTGGGTATTGGAAATATTAGGGGGGCACTTTGTAAAGTATATGATGGTCTAACCACTATGCTATACACCTGAAACTAATGCAGAATAATATTCAGTATAAATTGTAACTGAAAATAAAATAATAATAAGAAATCTAATGTGTATGCAATACAGCAGGACACAAAGGAGGGAATATTGAACTGGAGAAGCTTACAGAGTTGTTGACACTTTATGTTTGGGTCCTAAATAATCAACAGGCATCCTCTGTTCTACTAATGCGGGGTGGAGGGAGAGAAAAGAAAATTCCAAGGAGGAAGCACAGTATTTACAAAAACATGGAAGCAAGAAATGTAGAATACATTTGAGAAATTGAAACTCTTTGGATAGCCTAGGGTATAGAATACCAAGCAGGATGAGATGGGGTACATTTCAGATCACATCAGACCTTAAATGCTAGAGCAAAGCAACTGGTATTTACAAGACAAGCATTCCATTATTGTAAAGTAAATAGATTTAATTGGCTTTTAATATTTGTACATGCTAGCCATATTTTAATCTCAAACCATAAAATCCCCAAATCATTATTTACCCCTTTCTTTGCAAACAGATAAAAGAACAATATTCATCTCAGATTTTAAGAAACCTAGAGGGTACACAGGAGGTGCATTTAAATTTTAAAGAAATCAATATGAGCTCTTCTGTTGATGTAGACAATTCAAATTAGCTTCAGCTAAAAACAAATAAAATCAATTATGTATCACAGGTTAACTTTACAGAGACACTCCTCTTTTCTTTAGGTAATGCAGGGATCCCCAGGGCCTCCCACTCCACAATGGACTAGTAGTGGGAACATTCCTTCTATTCTGAGAGAGATATGTGATCAAGCCAGATTTCATCATTTCTTAAACCCTAAGTGGGATTTCTCCAATCGCCATTGCATTGTTTTGCTTGTTGGACTTTATGTTTCATTGTGTAAGAACCTTGTTTCAAAATGAAAGGTGTATGGGCAACCTTTTGCCATTGTAACGAATACTTAGGGGCCTTAAAACAACACAAATTTATTGACTTGCAGTTCTGGAGGTCAGAAGTCTGAAATCAGTTTCCCTGGAGTGAAAGTCAAGGTGCAGGTCGGACGGTTCCTTCCTGGAGGCTCTGAGGGGAACCGGTTTCCTTGCCTTCTTCAGCTTCTGGTCTTTATTCTTTGACATGTGGTCTCTTCCTCCATTTTCAAAGGACATCGTTCTTTTAAATTTGTCAAGGTCAGACTGTGGTCTGTCTTGGTGAATGTTCCGTGCAGGCTTGAGACGAATGTGTATTTTGCTGTTTCTGAATGAAGTAGTCTACTCAGGTCAATGATTGAAGGTGCTGTCAAGTTCAACGACGTCCTAATTTTTTGTCGGTTGGATCTGTCCATTTCTGACAGAGGGTGACACGTCCAACTACCATAGATTCATCTACTTCTCCTTGCCATTCTATCAGTTTTTACATTTTTTTGTGCTGTTATGGTTTTGAAGAAACTGTTATCTTACATCAATTAAGAGTAAAAAAAATAAATGTGTTTCTCTTGTTCCCTCTTTGACACTTGCTCTCTTTCTGCACATCCGGATTTCTGAACTAGACCGTTTTTCTTCTCTCTGAAGAACTTTTACTATTTCCTGCAAGGCAGATTTACTGGAAATAAATTCCATCAATTTTTTTTTTAATCTAGGGCAGACTTTATTTCTCTTTCAATTTTGAAGAATAATTGCACAAAATATAGAATTCTAGATTATTTTTCTCTCAAAACTTTAAATATTTTTACTCTATACTTTTTGCTTGCATGTTGTTTTCTGAAGAGAAACCAAATGTCTTTTTTTTTTTTCCTTTGCTCCATGTTTATTTTCCTCTGGCTTCTTCCAAGATATCTTCTTTATCTTTGATTTTCTGTAGTTTGAATATCACATGCTTAGCTGTTTTTTTTTTAAGCATTTATCTTATATGATGTTCTCTAAGCTTAGCGATCTGTGATTTGATGTCTGACATTAATCTGGGGAAGTTCTCAGCCATTATTACTTTAAATATATTTTCTGTTTCTAGGGTGGTAAGTTGTGATACCGTGTATCCACCTGATTGTCATTTCAATTTTGAGGGCAGTAGTTTTGCTTCGTGACTTCACTTTTCTGATGGATCTAAGGAGAGCTGATGATCTTCCAGTTTGTTCAGCTTTTTATTATTGTTAGGACAGAGTGATGACTTCTAAGCTTTTTGCATCCCGGCTTAGAAACTGGGAATCTTAGTTCCATTTTGTAGATGAAAAAATTGAGGCTCAGTGAGGCTAATATCACATGGCTACTTAGGGACAAAGCCAGAATTCAAAAGCCCAGTGTCCCTGCTCCATACATTAACCATTCTATCTTTCAGTTGACATGTATTGTCACCTTGTAGGAACACACCAGAAAATAGAATTGAGGTATGTTGTGAGTGTCTTGAGTAAAGAATATACACTTGATTTATTTTTGACCTTTCTAGAATCAGAAAAATGGTGGCTGATGTGTAATAGAGCCGAAAAAACCCAAGTCTTGGAATCAGACAAATCTAGATTAAAGTCCAGGTGCTGCACTTGCTTGGTGTGTGACCTTGAAAATTGCTTAATAACCTCGGAAGCCTCAGATCCCTTCTATATAAAAGGGGAATAAGAGAACCTGGCTTATATTGTATTGTGAGAATTAAAAACAACAACAACAACAGAAGCAGAAATCCTATACTAGGTAATACGTTGAGATTAGTAATACATAAAGAAGATAATATATCATGATTATCTGGGATTTATTTCAGGAATGTAAATTTGGCTTAAACATTTAAAAAATCAATTAATGTAATCTAACATATTTATATAAAAGACAAAAATCCCTATGATTACCTCAATATATGTAGAGAAAAACATTTGATAGAATCTAACCCCTTTATATAATGCAAATATTTATCCGATATTTCTAAAAATCCCTAATTCCTACTGTCATATCACTGCTTACCCAATCATTGCATCAGTAGCATTCATTTGTTTACTGCAAAGATAGAACATAAATCAAGAGTAAGGTGAGTCGTCGCTTGGACCTGAGTTTTAAAAATCCTTAATGGGAATCTAGTAGACTAAAGGCAAAGTCTTTCTTCTTTATTTATTTTTTTTCTTTATTTTCACTTACCTGTCTTATATTTCTCCTAGGGGGATAGTTTTGTTGATAGAGAAAAAAATTCTCCTCTCTTCCAATGTTGAAGTTTATCTAAGAAGTCAAGCCAGAAATTCTGGAGCACAGGTTTCTTTCATTCTTTCTTTCTTTCAACGAACAAAATCATAATTTAAGAAAGGTAAAGGTGTGACACAAGCAAGTTCCTGTCACACAGGAAGGAGAACAAGAGATTAGGGAAGGTGGGTACAGACTCTGTGAAGTTTGCAGGGAGTCTAAAACACAGGGACTGGTATCCTGCATTCTCGGATATAAGCCTGGGTGGAATGAAAGCGTCTCGGGAAAGGTTTGGGTCTGATAAGATCTCGGAGGGTTCGAGAAACAATGGCTGAGGAAAGTGTACCCGTGAGTGAACCTGAGAACAGGCTAGCAGAATCCCACAGGCTCCTCTGAGGTGTAAGAAAAGCAGCTGAGATTTCCTTTGCCTCCCAAGAAGTAGAACTGAAAAGCTGGGATTTTTGAGCAGCCCTAAGAATGGGGCAAGGACGCTGTAGGCTACACGGCCCTCCCACCTGCCTGCAGACAGCTTTTTATGGATTGCCCTCTCTGGTGGTCAGCTTTCTAGGGCAGGCCCTGCCCCTGTGAGCGAAGCCTGGGTCTGTCCAGCTGCGCCAATGCCTGGGAATTCACTGCCTCTAGAAAGAGTCCATTGAAACGTGTCCTCTTCTGTTGGTAGTGTGGAAGGATGTATGGTCCACACGAAGGGGTTTAGTTCAAGGTTTTTCTCTATAAAAGACTTTAAACTTACTATTGCATGAGAATGTCCAATGTCCAAGTTTCCTTTCATGTCTTCTCTAGTCTTAGACTCCCTCCAGTCTGTATTCCGTGCTGCGTTCTTCCTAATATGTGAGAATAGCTCTAGCGTTTTTCTTAGGGATTCTTCAATGATTTGTTCTTTGATCTTGTTTCTAGGTGTTGTTTTCAATGTGTCTCACTTAATCTTTTGTCCGTAAGTGGAAATAATACTTTGTATTCAATCAGCTGAAAGCACAGTGGGGCTGTCATCTCTTTTATTTGGATACTGCACTTCTAGTAGTGTAGTCTAAAAATAAATAAGTGTTTCAATGTCACAGTATCGACTCATATTGAGTTTGCTGTCAGCTTTTGTCTAGGCCATTTTTTTTACATAACTGGCAATTACTTAATATCTTAATCATCATGTACTTGTGTATTTGATTTTTAGCCTCAGTGGGTTGTTTACATTTATCTTCATTAAATTTCATCATGGCAAGTTGGCCTGTCTTACGAGGCTGCTGAGATGTTTGATTCTCTTGTCCTTGGTAGCGTTCTCCTAATTTGTTTGATAATCTTGTCTTCTGAATTTTTTTCCAGTGGTTGGTTAAAAAAATTTGACCAGCAAAGAACCAGCAGAGACATATTTATAACCCAATTGTATATAAATATGTTAATTAACACTCTAAATGTGGTCATTTATTTATTTATCCTTTCATATTATGTCATGTTAACAATATAGCATGAGAGACGTAATGGACATCAGGGCAGAATATCAGTTAAGGGTATTCCCTTTCTCCTAGTCTTATCAGACTTTCATAATAAGGATTGCTTAAAACAGAATTTTTTTCTAGTGAACACAGGAACTCGACTTTTTAATACTTTTTTATGCAAGTAACTACTAATTTCTTGTTTCTCTCTCTCTCTCTCTTTTCTTTTTTTCTTCTTCTTTTTTTTTTTTTTTTTTTACAGAGTCTATGTTTGTGCCCAAAGATGCTCTGTGCTCTATTAGTTCTTTCCTGTTTTGGAAAATTAGAATATATAATACATACATGTCAAGTAAAAAATTTTATTTTAGGACTGCAATACCTTGAAGAAGAAGGCATAGATTAAGAGGCAGAACTATTTAGAATTCTGATTTTCAGCACTTGCTGCTTTCCTTGTTTTCACCTGTAGGTGCATTCACACTCACGTCTACATCTAGTCCCAAAACGGCCTCCTTTGCACTGATAGCTCAGTCTTACCAGATTCACGTGGTGTTTCCAGTTGGGACAGTTGGAAGCTTCGGTGGCAGGGCCAGTGGATGCAGGGCTCAAACAATGGGTTCCTTTCAAGGTTCTTCTTTATAAAATGCTTTACTTCTCATGCTTACTATTGCACAAAATGTGAGATTTCCAAATTTCACTTTTTATCTTTTTTTCCCTCATTTTTTTTCCTCCTCTCCAAAGGTTAGTGAAATGAAAGACATATAACTTGAGTCTGGGAGACTCGGGTTCAGATCCCGGCTGTGACTGTACCAGCCAACTGCCATTGGGCAAATGGGCTTTCCTGAGCCTTTTTACTCATCTCTGATAATAATACTTATTTTAGGAATTTTGTGAGGGTAAAGTAAAATGACACATGCAAAGTATGTAGCAGGGTTGGGGGGCACACGAGGAAGGCTAAGTAGTTGTTAATTTCGTTTCTCTCCCCCTCCCACAGCAAATTCATAACTTCAGACTTTCTTTTCTAAATAGGCCATCAGTCTAAGTTCTATTACAGATTTGCTCGTATTAATCACACTTCATAACTGCCATTGCGTTTTGCTTATAGTTATAATAAAAACCCTCATATAAGTGATATCCACAATCACTGTCGCAATTGCCCGTATAAATCTGCCACCACCTAGTCCGTGCGAATGGCTCAGCTCTGAAATGCTCACACAGGTCGGTGATCAGCAGCCAGATCCAAGAGAAAGCTTGTGCTGTCCTCCCAGTCGCCGTGACCCGGTCGGAGTGTGAGTCCATCTCACTGTCCCCAGGGAGGAGTGAGTGCTTTGGCCTTGCAGCTTGGCCAACACGCTTTCCCCCCTTCTGCATGTCCTCTGGCAACCTTTTCTATTTCATACCCACTCCTATAAGTTTTTTCTTGTTGCTTTAATAACATGTAATTATTTTCTAACTCACTGTCAAAGCAGTTATTATAATTTTTATGTAGCACTAAAGCTCCCGTAATTAAAACTTTCATAATGAGTATAAAAATGGGACTCACGGTGCTGCTCTTTGATGAATTGGAACTAAAATTCTGCAAATATTGTAACTCAAAACTAACACTTGTTATTAATTGATTTTTGCAGAACAACATTTATTCCACGATAGCAAGGATAAGGTTATAGAAGTAGAGGTAGATCGCAAATGAATGATGAAGGGCTCTGACTAGCAGGCTAAGGAGATATTTTATCTTCCGTACAATGGAAGATAGTCAGAAGCTTTAGAGAAAGCTCTGTGGTGAGCATAAAGACGTTCTGGGAAGATTTAATCTTTCACTAGGGCCTAGGTTCCTACCTAGAGGAGGGCAGTCAGGCTAAAGAGCTTATCTAAATGCTAGAAATGGGATGGGAAGAAACTGAAAAATGTGAATGGTGTGACAAAGGGAATTTCATTCATGTACTTAGGAATTCAGGTTTCAGAAAAACAATTGTCGAGCCTGGTGCTATGATTGGCATTAAATTTATTCCAGTGATTAAGACATGTTCCTTTGCTTGCTTTAGAGCAGCAATTTTGAACCAATGTGCCACGACAATTTTTCAAGACATGCAATACCTCACTATTTAGTCAGGGGCACTGACCTCTTTTCCCTTAGATTGTCAACTAAAAAAAATGACAACAGCCCGCATAGCAATAGCCATTCAGTGTAAATGAATCCAAATTATGCCTACGTGTTTTTTTTTTTTTGGTCAGATTGGCAAAATATATATTTTTTGGTGTGCTGCAGAATTTTAGTAATTAGTAGATGTGTGCCATGAGATGAAAAAGGTTGAAAATCGTGCTGTAGAGTTGTGTGAAGTGGAAGTGATATGATGTAAGAGTCTTAACAGAGGTTAAGACAGGCTGCTTTTATGGAAACAAATGAGGGGGCACCTCGGCCTGTAGCAGTGCTCCTAGGTTGGTCTAAATATTTCTTTTGTTAACACTTTGTTTGAGCCTGAAGTTTCAAACTATTTTTGGCATTCAGAATTATGAAAAACATTTGGCAAGTACTCCGTCTATGCAGTCCATGCCTTCACATCAGCAGATTTGAAATGAAAACAATAGTATCGAGCACATACCACTTTAAAAGTACCCTCCTGCTGTGCAATACCTATGCTGACCTCGTTCTGAATATGTGTGTGTGTGTTGCTTCCTTTTTATCTCAGAATTTCCAGTGTCTAGCAGAAGCCTGGCAAATAGCAGGTGCTCAAGAAATGCCTTTGAATAATCATCGCCGAATCAGTGCAACTACAATTGCCTGTTGTCATTTTAAAATTTTGTTTCTTCCCATATTGAATGACGATATGTTTACAAGAGGCTTCCCAGTGTCACCCCAATAAATTTAATTAAAAAAATATATATATCAGCAGCTCTACTGCCTTATTCAATTCTTCCCACCTTGGCCAAGGCTCAGGCCTTGAAAAACAAACCAGACCTATTTATATTTCCTTATAGAGTTCATGTATTTCAGTTGCAAAATATTGGTCCCTGGCCAGCATTCTTGTGACAGCTTCCCATATGAATGTTAAACAGGCAACGATGATGCGCTATAATTACAGTGCTTAAAATGATTGGGGATAAATTGGCACTCCAATTACAGATGCATGAAAGAGGCGCCAGTATATCACAGTCAGTCCATTAATTTCTAAAGTGGCTCAGGCCATCTCACTATTTTGGGGACATTCCTTATTCACGGCTGCAATGAATCACTCTGAATTATGGTGCCTCCGAATTAACATGCTGAAGGACATTTTTTTTTTTTTAAAACATATCACAGGTTATTTTTTCTTAAGGGAGATAAAAAAGGCAGACAGGGAGCTAGGGACATACTATTAAATTCTGAAATTCTGTATAGGATTTGGAACAACAGGAACATTTGGGTTTTGATAGCCTTTATTTTTACCCCTTTCTTTTAGAAAGAATAATTTCACCTCAATATACTTGAACTAAAATCATAAACTTTCCCAAAGCTGTGAAAATTAAATTAGGAAAGTAATATCATTCAGTGTTTAATTTTTGGTTTTTGTATGGATGTCTGTTTGAGTTTGTCAGGCCTAAAATACCACCTTTCACATAAAAGCAACCTAAGAAATATCCTGAACATTTCTAAAAATATCTCTTTAATGGCCACATCTTGCTTACTTTATAGGTTGAAATGACCACCTATATGCTTTTGGAAGTTTCTCCAGATATCTGATTCATGAGTTTCACTAAAAGATGACATTCATTTGATTCTGATAACTAATCTCTATTAATACCATATTTTCTGATTACCACTGTAAGAATCTAGGGGCATGCTCAATCTAGCCATTAAAATAAGTAAACCTATAATTGACAAGTAGACACCAAGCTCTTCCGCTATGTGATGGATTCCTTAAGGCTAGGAACTATGTCTTATTCATAAATGGTGCAGGTAGTTGGCAGGTAGAAAGTGTTATAAATATTTATTGAGTGAATGTTATTGACTGAGGCCAAAATATAATTTAATTACCTGTATATTAAAAAATATATGTAAAGAAGGTAGAGGAATATTTTGGAGTAAAGGTGACATGACAATTTCAGATTGGGTAGTTTATTTTCTAATATTAAATGTTTATCATGTAAAAAATAACACATGGAAGTCATAGAAGTGTTTTTGTTGTTGTTTTTTTGGTTAATCCTTATTAGAGGATATTTTTTCCATTGGTTTTTTAGAGAGAGTGGAAGGGAGGGGCAGAGACAGAGAAAGAAACATCAGTGTGAGAGAGACACATCGATTGATTGCCTCCCACTTGTGGCCCAACAGGGGCTGGGGATCAAGCCTGCAACTGACTGGAATCAAACCCGTGACCCTTCAGTCCGCTTGCTGACACTCTAACCACTGAGCAAAATCGGCTAGGGGATGGAAGTGTTTTATAAAAATAAAATACAACAGGTAAGAATAAAGCCTGCTGGTATCATTTATATAAGGTATAGCTTTTCATGGTGAAAACTATTGTAGAAATTCTTATTTTATTATAGAACTTATTATAGAGCTTTTAAAAATTGAAAGTCTTCTAAAGGCATTTATTCTTTTTGTTAACATTTGCTATATAATATTTCAGACTTTTACATAAGTAAAGAAATATAATGTGAACCTCTATGTGTATATACATCAGTCCTTTGAACAGTCATTAACACATGGCCCACAGTTTCATTTATTCTTCCCCACCCACTTTTTGCCCTACACCATTGGATTATTTTGACGTATTACCCAACATTATCTCACTTTATCTATAGATGTTTTAGCATGAATCTCTATAACATAAGGGCTTTTAAAACATAACCACAATACTATTATCACACAGAGTGAACAATTCCTTAAAAATCATTATATAGTCCTTTCCATCTGCCATTGGGAATCTGCAGCTGCTAAAGGCTGACTGTAGTGAGATGTGGACTTTTCACCACACTGGGGCTGGCGCCGCTAACCCTACATTGTTCAAGGGTCAACTGTAGAGACAATGTGTTCATATTTCTCAGATACTCATATTTCTTTTCTTTTTTTTCAAGTTGATTTGTTTGAACCAAGATTCAAAGTCCACATATTTGGGACCTATGATCTGGTTGGTGCTTACTCAGGATATCTCTCTACCCTCTCTACTTTCTTCTCTCCCACCTTCCCTCCATCTCTTTATAGCTAACCTTTCTTTCTTTCCTTTGCCATCAACTGTGGAGCAGGTGCCAGACATGTGACAGGCTTCAGTTACCCAAAGATGAACAGAATATAGATCTATTATAGTAAGCTCTGGGGTCCGGGTTCCTATAAGGGTATCTCCTCCCACTAGTCCATTCACTAATTCCATATACTTTCAAGGTCATGAGCTTATATTTATTCTATTCCTCTTATCTAAAAGCTTTTTACCTCCATCGACCTGTCCATTCCTTTCCACCTTTGAGGCCCATTTTAAATATCTCTTGCTTTAGAAATACTTTATTACCTAAATAAAATTAGTCTGTTTTCTTTCCTGGAGCTACTTGCTTATGCCATAATTTAGCACTTGTATTAATTGGTCTTGTTTTACTGTATCTTCATTTCCATTATTAGATTGAAAAATTCTTGAGTGCCAAGTGCAAATCTTTCTCATATTATTTAAACCTCTTGGGGTTTACTATGTGTTAATCATACTGACAACAATACTTTCAGCATGTCTTTGTTTCAAACACTGTACAGCTTCAAGGAAGAAGTATAGGACCTAGCATAATGCCTTGCACAGAACTGGGGTTCAAATGTTAGTGGAACTGAGACAAATCAGATGACACATTTCAAAAGTTATATGCAGTTTTTAATGTAAAACTATAACATGTACAGTGGTCTCTTTTAGAGTGTAACATTTTTATTTTGGGGTTGCTAAAGATAACTTCAAATAAGAAAGATAACTATGACCTTAATGGTAATGTAGCTAATTTGATCAAAATGGCTAAAATGAGTGGAATAAGTAATTAAAACCTGCACTACCTTTTTATGACATCACCATCTACCCCATTTAGCTGTGATTCTTCTGGATCAGTGACTATATCTAAACCATTACCTACCACAGTGCTTAGCCTATGGTAGGTGTTAAATGAATATTTCGTAAACTATTGAACTGTGAAAAATAAAAATAAAAATGTTGAAAAGACCAGAAAAGCCTAAGGAATACTGCTGTTATACAAGCCCTGTTTTTTTTTTTTGTTTTTTTTTAATGAGGCAAAACATATGAAAACATGAAAAAAACACAAAGAAGGATCTAAGTCAGCAGGGTTTTCTTCTAACAATTACATCTTAAAGAGACCAAGGCAAAGGAGGGAAGGCTCAGGGAGGTTTATGAAGAAGGTTTATGCTCATTAAAGATTTATTTCTTTTCAATAGTTTGGTGGACTATGGACTGTATGGACCATATTTTATAGCCCGATATCATGTTTCTGGTTGGTCAATTTTCTTGAGAAATTTTGACAAGTCTTTTAAATTGTAACTGAAGCAATCATGCAAAGGAAAATTCACAAAGGGCCAGTACCAGTTTTTTGCCATGTATCTGTTTTTCTAAATAGACCAGACATTTCTAAAGGTAGCATGGCTATTAACAAGAACATCCTAGACAAAGCCTCAGTTAAATGCCCCACTAGTTTCCTGTTTTTGAGCATATCTGATAGTTAATACTTTTGAGCTGTGCACTAGTACTTTATATCACATATAATACTCATTAAAATCTTGTGAGGTAAGTACTATTATTGTACCAGTTTTGTAGGTGAAGAAACTGAATCTTAAAGAAGTTAAGGCACTTGCTTAGAAACACAGTTATAAGGAATGAATCCAGGCTCTTGCACAGTTAATCTCATTCCCTGAGATGTCAAGAGAGGGCCTGAGTTGGAGTTGCTGATTTCTAAGGGCCCTAAACCTACTTGCTGTGTGTCTCTGAAGTATTTCTAAGTCTTTCTTCCTTTCTTCCTTCCTTTCTTCCTTCCTTTCTTTCTTCTTTCTTTCTTTCTTTCTTTCTTTCTTTCTTTCTTTCTTTCTTTCTTTCTTTCTTTCTTTCTTTCTTTCTTTCTTTCTTTCTTTCTTTCTCTCTCTCTCTCTCTCTCTCTCTCTCTCTCTCTCTCTCTCTCTCTCTCTCTCCCTCCCTCCCTCCCTCCCTCCCTCCCTCCCTCCTTCTTTCCTTCCTTCCTTCCTTCCTTCCTTCCTTCCTTCCTTCCTTCCTTCCTTCCTTCCTTCCTTCCTTCCTTTCTTTCTTTTTTAAATATATCTTCATTGATTTCAGAGAGGAAAGGAGAGGGAGAGACAGAGATAGAAACATCAATGATGAGAGAGTCATTGATCAAGCCCACAACCCGGGCATGTGCCCTGACCGGGAATCGAACCCCGATTGTCTGGATCCCAGGTCGACGCTCAACTGCTGAGCCACGCCCGGCCGGGCTCTAAATCTTTTTTGATGCCCAGGTGAGTGGATGCATGTACTAGGAGTTATGGGATCTCTGCAATTTAGGACGTTAGTCCCCATAATACCAGAAAGAGACCTTTTCTGCCTGAGATTTGATGAGAACATAGTTGTCTAGTTGTCAAAGGTTGCCAGTTTCTTTGGGTCAAGAACATAGGTAGGAGATAAGTTTTATGAAATGAATGGGGAAAGGGTATCTCATTTTGGATGAAGGAAGTAACAAGGAACTAAGATAAGACTTAGAAAATACTAACAGAAAAAGAAAAAAGAATTGGTCCAAAATCAAAGAAATCAAATGCATTTCAGTGTGAAGTGAGAGGAGTGGGTGCTGTGTATTTGCCAGGGGAGGCTGGTTTGGAGAGGGATGTGGTAGAAATAAACCATAAAAATGTCTGTATTTGTACCTTGGATTCAGCCAACCTGTGCTTTGCTCCCGCTGAGTTTCTAGGAAGAGATGACGCCTGGGTGGAGTACTGCACGAGGCGCAGGAAACAGCAATGTGGGCGGTTAGTAGGAAAGGCAGGAAACAATGTGAAGAATGTGGGTAATGAACCGCATGGAAGGGAAAAGAGAAATACTTACTAGAGAAAACGTATGTCGAATATTTGCCTCTGTGTGGTGCACCCTGGCCAGTGTGGCTGTGGTGATGGTAGTGCTCTTGACTGAGATGGAGAATCCAGGAGGAAGAGCACATTTCGGGGGAAGTATAGAGATTTTAGAGTTCAGCCTGTTGAAGTTGAGGCATCTTTGGGCTACCCAGGAGTGATGATGCACAGATAGTAGGGTAATTGCACCAGAAGCTTTGGGAGAGTCCTGAGCTGATGACATGGACCAGGCATGCAGGGCTCATATTTGTGGTGCTTAAAAACTCCCAAAGCTAATGAGCTTGCTCAGGGAGCATGAGCCGAGGGTAAGGTGACTTGGTTACTCTCATCAAAGTGGATTATACTGAGCCCTGGAGATGATAGTCTGGCTCTGTTCTGCCATGTAGCTCATATAATGCACCAACTGGAGTGTGAGGATCTCATTACATGTAGAGGAAGATAAGTAGAAGGAATAGAAACAGACAGTTATAACTGGTGTGTGTTCAGAGGAGAGTGACAAGGACAGTGAGAAAACAAACCAAGCCCTATGAAAAATAAAACGTTGGCTCTTCAGCTTAGAGAAAAGAACATCTCCAGGGATATAATAACCACCTTCAAGCATTTGAAGGGCTCTCACGAGGAAAGGGGACTTTGCCTTTTTGTGCTTTGCCTGACTCAATTACAGGGATCGTTTTCTGATTCTTTGTACTCTGAAATTGGGATGAGCTCTTTTGGGAGAGGACGGGTTCCCTGTTACTCTTTGTTTGAAAATAACCAATAGGGATGTTTCAGAATGAATTTAAATTTCAGGAAAGGGCTTAAAGACCAAAGGATATTCTGAGTCTAACACAGTAAAATTTTGTGATTATTTGTCAGGGAATGTCCTTTGCTTAATACATTTTTTTAGTTGGCACAGTTCCTGTAGCTTACAGGTTAGCAGAGTGCAATTCTAATAGTTCTGTGAAATCCCCATCTCACAGTAAGATAATTGATCAGGTAGTGTATTGAATCAGGCCCACAGTGATTGAAGAAGACTTGTGTTTTCTTTATTTCATCAACTTTCTCTACTGCTTCCCACCACCCTTCTCATCTCCCCTCATTGGGCTGATATGGCTCCTCCAGAGTTGGAGAGGATTGGGAAGGGGAGAGAGAGGCCAGTGGCTAAAGGTTTAACCGGATTTGTATAATTATAGATTAGACCAATGACTGTAGTCATCTGGGTCTAACCAGGAGATAGAAATTACACAGTAGGTTAAACAAATGGACTTTGCTATAAAGAATAATTAAGTCTGATAAAAGAGCAACTGTAAGATAAAAGGAAAATATAGGGTACCCTAGAATTAAGGGAGAGTACCCCAGGAAGGACAACTTGTAAGGGGTTCAGGCTTTCTTGCAGGAGAAGGAATGGTCAGCCCACTGGATAGCAGGTAAGTTTCCGTTTAGCCAATTTGAAGCTGGTGGTAGTGGCTGGTGAGCAGTAGGAAACCTTCCAGAGTGTAAGCGGGATGGCAGAAGATGGGAATCCCAGTGCAGGTGTAGACAAGAGGTCTTTAGAGCATGTGGGCTGAGTGGGACACTGGTTTTCAGTAGAGAGGACTGTAGAATAATTACAGCCTGGTAAGCTGCATGGTGTCAGAGGGACAGTAATCTGGGCCAGTGTTTGGGGCAGTGCTCTACTAAAAGACATCACACCCATACCTCCCACCGCTGACTCTTCTTGGTGGAAATTACAGGAAAACCTCTTCCTCCTACAGTGTCCCTCAGCACCCTGTACTGAGAAAGCGTAACATCCTTCTCACTTCAAAGGAGAAATGCTTGAAGGAATTTTGTTGTTCATCACAGAGCATATATTGAAAGCTGCATTCAAGGCCAAGAGGCAATGTGTTCGATCCCCCCAGTGGGCGACAGCCACATCAGAGAGCATGAGCAGGGTACCTTCTGCCAGCTGAGTTTCCCTCAGTGACCATTGGGGAAAATACCCAAATACCTTCAAAGTCTCTGGAACAATTCCCTCGTGTGTCTTGTATGTGAGTGAGAGATGAATGCTGGCAGGCTGATTTTATGTCTCAGTGAATCCTATCACCTCACTGTAGGGTATGGCATCCTTGAATTTTATTCTATTTTCCAAGTGACTGGAACAATTCTCTGTTGTTTTTACAGTGGTAAAATAATGTGTGCTGATTTGAAAATTTTAAATAAAATTTTAATGTTATATTCATGAAGAGCTGGATGACCATGTTGATAAGTGGGCTGCAGGACATTTGACTACCAAAGAAGGACTCTCTGGTCATCACGGAGATGTTACTTACATTTTAGGGTTTAGCACATGGCTGGTCAGTTGACAGCACTAGAGCTGTCACACCATCTGTGGCTGGACTGAAAGACCTATCTGGAGACTCATGGTGCAGATCCCATACCACCCACACAGTAGGGGCCTTGCTAAGTTTGCCAAAGTTGTGCCCTAGATTTTATGACAATTTCTACATTGGAATTAAGAGATGTTGATCATCGCAAGTAGAAAAAAACAAAAGGTTTTAATGAGTTTATGATGAAAACTTCTTGTATTACCTCCACACTTAATGCACTAATAGCCTAGAAAAACAGATTCTATTTTCTCTGAAAAAGATGTGGTGTCTCCCAGAACCATTTGATTGATAGAGTGTGAGAGGGTAAAACTTCATATAACCTTTATCCTTGGGAACTCTGAGTAGCCAAAATGTACTATGATGATCCAGAAATAGGATGAAGGTTATAGGAACAAGTAAGATTTGTCTTTCCCCACCATCATCGTTGTCATCATCACCATCACCATCAACATCACCATCATCATCTATCTACCTATCATCATCTGTCACCTATTTATCATCTTTTTATTACTGATTGAAATACGAGTTCATCCAAGGTGCGAAGTATATTTGATTCGTCTTGTCCTACAGCATCTTGTACATAGTAGGTATTGAAATAACTGAGTCATGACAGGATTTCTTAGCAATAAAGTGAGTTCCGAACACTGACTATTTTGAAAAGAAGTTGTAGGTTGTTTGGTTTCTTTTTCCTTTAGCTTTTGTACTTTCATTAACCAAACAGTTGGTTCTGGCTGCTGTCAGGCTCTTTGAAGCAGGGACAGGAAATTTCAAAACAGTGCTGTGTACACAGAGCACAGATGCTCCTCATGATTTTTTAGCCCAAGTCCCTTCTTCGCAAGGCCACAGACTGTTGCCAAGTTAGGAGGAAGCCAACAAAACAGGAGGCAAGGCATGAGTCCCCTCCCTGTGCAGCAGCTTCCCTCACTCATGTGGTCAGGCAAACACAAATGTCTCGGGTGTCTGCTGTTTACCAGGCACTGGGCAGAAAGTCGCCTGGTTGACTCGTGTGAGGGGCTTTGCCGCCGGGGGGAGGCGGTGATGAGGGCGGGTGGGGAGGCCAAGGTGGCAATGCTGGTTTGTAGTGAGTGAGGGCTGTGGCGCTGCTGGATTGGTTTGCACGTCTCTGAGCAGAAGCTGAAGTAAAGGAAGCACCCATTCTTCTGTCACCACCTTAATTCACTCTCTTCTCCGTAAAGGCTTATCTTTCTAGCTCTACCTTCATGTCCCTTATACCGTCTTTTACACAGCAGCAGGGATTATATTTCCGATCATGCTACTGTCCTGATGAAAACTTTCAATGACTTTCCTTTGACTTCCTTAGCACGACTTTCAAGTTTCCTTATTATTTGTTCCCTTCTTGCCTCTTCAGCCTCACCTCTGCCACTCTCTGCCTTGTATATTAACTGGTAATTTTTGTCTATTTACATTTGTATATAAATAGCTTACCTGCAGAGAGTGTGCCTCATTTATCACTCTCTCCTTAGCTATAAGCATATTGTTGGACGTGTAGCGGAAGTTCAATAAATGTAAGCACAGTGGCTTATTGAGGTCAGGCACCATGCCTTATACATTTCTACTTCTAGTTCTTTCCACATTTTCTAGTATCTTGTGAGTGTGCCAGCAATTTTGTTTAAACTACCTGAACTGAACTGGGATCTTCCACAGCAGTAAATGTTTGTTAAATAATTATTTTTTTTCCTGAGTTTGATACCTGTCCTCCACTGCGGTGAATTTCTTCTAATTATCTTCAGTGTGTGAGAAGCTCAGCCGACTAACTGGGCTAGATCCCTAAGCCTGCTCTTCCTTGCCCCCCTCCAGTAAAGCCAACATTTGTATCTTATGCTCTTTCCTAGTTTACATTGTTTGATATCTAACTATTCAAACCCTGAGTTTGTAAGTTCAGTTCAGTTTAATTAAATTTGATAGCCATGTGTTTGTTAATTAAACGCATAATATTAAGTTGACCCATATAATTTTTTTTCTAATATTCGACCAGTCTAGACTTATAAAAATGGTAACTTAATATGGTGGGTAAGGAAAATTTGGTCTTTATCAAACTTTCTATCTCTGTTCTCTTGGTAATCTGATAAGGGTAGAACATCAACTATATTGTTAAGCAATATTGCTTGGGATAAAAATAATTGAGCACTGCAATTAAGATTAAAGGGACTATTTTAGATTTCACATATAACTGGAATCATGCAGTATTTGTTTTTCTGTGTCTGACTTATTTCACTTAGCATAATGTCCTCCAGGTCGATTCATGTTGTTGTAAATGGCAGAGTTTCCTTCTTTTTAAAGGATGAATTATATTCCATTGTCTACATATACCGCATGCTCTTCATCCATCTGTCCATTGATGGACACTTAGGTTGTTTCCATAATTTGGCAATTTTGAATAATGCTATAGTGAACACAAGAGTACAGCTACCTCTTTGAGATCCATATTTTAATTCCTTTAGATATATTCCTAGAAATGGGATTGCTGGATCATATGGCTACATATATATATATATATATATATATATATATATATAATCAATATATATATATATTGATTTTTAGAGAGAGAGGATGGGGAAGGGGGAGAGAGAGAGAGAAACATCAATGTGAGAGTGAAACACTGATCAGCTGCCTGCTGAACACCGCATACCAGGGATTGAACTTGCAACCCTGGCATGTTCCCTGACTGGGAATCCAACTGGCAACCTCTCTGTGCACGGATGATGCCCAACCAACTGAGCCACACCAGCCAGGGCTGGTCATTTATTTTTAATGTTTTGAGGACCCTCCATAATGATTTCCATAGTGCCTACACCATTAATATTTCCACCAATGGTGGGACCAATAGGAAAACTGAACAACTGATTAAACACATCCTAAGAGAAAAGTTGAGAAATGAAAACTTGGTGAGAAGAAATTACACAATGTGAAGCACAGAAAGCGCAAGACAGGGAAACTACAAAACTTAAGAAATAGAAGCCATTTACTCTTTCTGTTAATTTGATAGGCAAGGTAATTTTTTAAATCAGTTTTAGTACTGGGACAGGGTTAGGTGGGCTTATTTAGCTCATTCTTACCCGAGGAAATTGCCCTTTGAGACACATTGTATTGCTCCTAAGTTTTATCACTCGAAGCCCTGGGAGACTGAGGAACATCTAAGTTTCCCACAGGTGGCAAAAGCTCTCAGACAAAAGTGGTTTTAGTTCTCTACTCACCTCCTTGGATTCCTGCTTTTGCTTAGATTTTGGTGTAATGATTCATAAGTGTCTTGTCAGACTTATTTTAGGAAGATTTAAAAAATATTTTAACCTGAATTATTAATTATTTGTTAGTAGAGGTTGATACAAATACAGGGCCTATCAAATTAACAGAAAGCGAAAACCCCTCTGCCTCTGAACTATCTTTTATAGTTCCCCTTTCTTGCTCTTTCTGTGCTTCACGTTGTGTCATTTCTTTTGATCAACATTCCGCTTCTCGGTAGTTCTCTTGACATATGCTTCACCAGTTGTTCAGCCATCCCATTATTGCTGTTGTTATTATTTTTGGTGGGGAGAGGGTACATATAATCCCTCTCCCCACCAAAAATCCCTACCAAGTAATCCAAACATGTTAAGTGTTTGGTTTGATGAGTTTGGGCAGACATATACACTCATGTAATCACCACCCCAATTAGGATCTGAAATGCTTCCATATCCCAGTAAACTAACTCTAAGTTCTGTTTTGCTGCTTTCCCATCAGTGATCCTCTCACCAGCCCCCAATGTTATCCACAATGAAAACTCAATTTTGTTTGTTCTGCTCTGAAATTGTATTTAAGTGGTATCATATGGTGTCTATTATTTTATAACTAGGTACTTAGACTGAGCATCATATTTTTCAGATTTATACATACTACTGTGTTTATCAGTACTTAATTCTTTTTTTATTTTGACTAGCATTCCATCATTTGAATATACAACAGTGTGTTCATTCATTCATCTGGTAATGGACATCTGCATCATTTGCAGATCTGTGCTATTATAATGCTAGTGTATAGTTTTTTTTTGGTGGAGTTATGTTATCATTTCCTTTGGGTTATTACCAAAGAGTAGACTTGCTAGGGCAACTTATTTGAAAAATTATTCACCTAACATTTTTCAAATTTGATTATAAAAACAACAAAGCCAGACCCAGCTCCAGGAAAGTCAATGAAAACTAAGTTGAGTAAATAAAACCATATAACAATCAAAGAGTTTAAAATCAAAGATAAAGAATATGTCTTAGTGACAACCAGAGAAAATAGAAACTAGACACAAGGGAACAACCAAATGAAATGTGATTTCTCATAAGAAAAACTGGATGACAGAAACAATGAAATGTCATTATTATGATGCTGAAAACATATAATTTGTTAACTTAAAATTCTATATTCATGAAAACATTTTTGAAAAATAAAAGTGAGAAATAAACATTTTCAAATACACAAAAGTTGGAAGGATGCGTCATTGGAATATGTGCACTGCAATATGTGCTAAAGGCTACTGGGTTTGCTGAGGTATCTATGGTTGTCCCTCCTTCCTCGCCACCTCATTGCCACCTGCTCAGCTACTTCAGCCATGGGCATGCCATTGCCTCTGTGGGCATGTCCTCCCCATCACCTTCTTGACCTTCCAGTACCACCTTTGCTGCCACTTCTCTTTCTTTGGAGTACATTAGTTTTATTTTCTAGGCTCTTTTTAAAAAAATATATTTTTATTGATTTCAGAGAGAAGAAGGGAGAGGGAGAGAGATAGAAACATCAATGATGAGTCATTGATCGGCTGCCTCCTGCACGCCCCCTGCTGGGGATCGAGCCTGCAACCAGGGCATGTGCCCTGACTGGGAATCGAACCTTGATCTCCTTGATCATAGGTCGATGTGCAACCGCTGAGCCACTCCAGCCAGGCAAATTTCTAGGTTCTTAATTCCAACTTAACTTTTTTTTCTTTAAATATTGAACACACATTTTTTTATACTGTTAAATTTCATATGGGAGATCTTTGGTCATCTAAAGAAATTTATTTTTTGTTATTTCTGCTGAATCATGTGGTGGTTTGTTTCCTTAGTCTTAGTTAATATTTTATTGGTTCAATTTAATCTGAGTGCACCCCTGAGGGTATAAATTGATCATGCTTTCCTCCAGAGTGTTTCATTTGTTTCTATTGGAACTGTGGGCACTGCTGATTTAGTACCACATTAGTCCTCTTAGATTGGGAGACTTCCAGATTCATCTTCTCCAAGTTCATGTGAGCTGAAGACAGCACAGCACTGATTAGGAATTTATCCTGAAGTAGCCTGGCTTCCACGTTCTCTCACTGCCCACTACTCTCAAATCTTGTTTTAGCTTCCTGTTGCTGTTGTTATTGGCCTGCCTGCCTTCTTTCCTTCCTTCCCTCATTTTCCTCCTCCTTCTGCCCCACTTTATTATATGTTTGCAATTTATTATGAAGTTTGTTTTAATACATCAAAAAATTAGTTATAGTCCTGGCCGGGTAGCTCAGTTGGTTAAAGCATTGTCCCGATACCAAGGTTGCGGGCTCAATCTCCACTCAGGGCACATACAAGAAGCAACCAATGGATGCATAAATAAGTGAACAACAAATTGATATTTCTCTCTCTCTCTCTGTCTCCCATCCTCTCTCTCTTTAAAAAAAAAAAAAAATTAGTTATATTGTCCTGAGAGCATCATTCTAGGCTGCCATACTGCAGAAAGTGACAGATGAGAGCCTCATCTCTAGACTGGGAATGTTACCCTCACCTCATTTAGCCTCACGTAGTTTTTCTTATGTGAAATGGAGACACTAATAAGGCCACCTCAAGATGATGCTGAGGACTGTCAATATAGTGTTTGTGAACTCACTTTGCAACCCTTGGCTACAGAGCAGTTAGCACATAGAAGATGTACAATTACTCCCTGTCAAACGGGCCAGGAGATGAACGTACAGGATCTATCTCCTGTGGACCTAGAGGGAAAACTGAAACATGCTTAGCAGTTTTCCTCACTCGGGTTGGAGAGGGCCTTGGCAGTGCTCTCCCTCTCCCCGGGAAGACATGCTGGGCGCAAGCTAGAAGGAAAAGGAAAATGTGAAGACAGTGTTGCTTGTGTATGGATTCTACTGGGAATGCTTGAGAAGGGTAGATGGAAGGGGATGGGAGGAACATGTTGACAGGATAAAATACAAGATTGCTGGTGAACTTGAGAACAGCTGTGGAAGGATGAGCACAGAACAATAACAATCGGAAATTGCCAGAAGGAGAAAATACTGTAATCGTTTTATGTTGTTTCTCATCTCAAGCCCCTGTTGTCTGAAAGGCAGCTGTATGTGGCATGCACACGCTACTTGTCGGACTCTGTCCTCATTAAGAAGCCATCAGCATTGTATTCTTAGACATTATTTGTATAATTTAATTTTCACTAACTTTTTTTAAACACCAAAACTAATAGGCTTTCCTATACACATTATTTTAAATAATACTTAAAACAACATAGTGAAAGAAACACTTTTTTAATCTTTCTTTTTCCAGTTAATAAAATTGAACTTACTTTCTAATAATTATTTCCTTTGATTTGCAAGACAAGGTTCTGAGTATTCCCAGTAGCATTATTTCCTTAGGTTGTCTCCCCTTGACCCACAGCTCAGATTTCTCAGCAACAGTCATAGCATAAAACAGGTTTTACTTTCTGTGCCTTACATGTACTGAGAGGGATTGCATTTGAATTTTAATTATTGGTCTAGTTGCCTTTATAGTATTTCCCTTTGGTTGATATGTTTTCAAGAATCTGCTTCTTACTTAACTTTCTTTATTCCTTCTGCAATAATAAATCAATGCCAACACAGGAGAGTTTAAGCTCAGTGAGAAAAATAAAGAGAACTGAATTGGTGTGTTGTTATACAGATTGCATGCCGTAAAAAGCTCTGAGTTTGGTACAAGTAACCTGAGAGAGGGAAACATGATCTTTTATGTGATTCAGTGTGAAAACAAACACATTGTAATCAAGTAGCTCACATATAACTGAAATTTCTCTTGTTTTTCCTCAGAAAGAATATCATATAACATGGTAATCAACTCATTCAAGCATGCCTCCAGAAAATACAGCTGTACTGGTGAAGCTACTTTTCACTATATTCTGTGGGGATTTTATGACAAAACATAAAATTATAAAACAATTCAATGAAAACAGTTCTATGAGAGCAAATATGATACAGTCCAGGTGTGCAGTCTTCACCTCTACTTTAGATATGTATGTACATGTGTGTGTGTAAATATACATATATATGTATATATGTATTTTTAAATTTACATAAAATTTATAAATGGCCATATAAAGTGTATATTTAATGACTTTTGACAAAATTATAGACCCACATATCCATACATTCACTGCAAGCATTTCTGTCACTGCCAAATTTCTTGTCTCATTTTAATGAAACCCCCACAGACACTCTAAACCATCACTGATATGCTTTCTGTCACTAAAGATGTAGATTTGTCTTTTCTAGAGTTTCATACAAATGCACAGATAAATATGTACTATTTTATGTCTGGCTTCCTGTGCTCAGTAAAGTGTTTTTGAGATGCATCCGTCTTGTTGGATGTATCTCTCTTGTTCATTCATTTTTTTGCTGATTAGTATTTTATTGTATAACTAGGCTATTTTTTTCCTTTACATAATTTTTTATTTTCCAATTACAGTTGACATACAATATTACTTTAGTTTCAGGTGTACAACCCAATGATTAGACATTATATAACTTACTAAGTTATCACCTTGATAAATCTAGTATCCATCTGACACCATATGTAATTATTACAATATTATTGATTATATTCCCTTTGTTGTACTTTACATCTGGGCGACTATTCTGTAACTACCAATTTGTATTTCTTTTAATCCTTCCACCTTTTTCTCCCATTCCCCTCCTCCCTCCCATCTTAAAGAAAACCCTTTAACCATTTCTTGTAATACTGGTTTGGTGGTGACGAAATCCTTTAGCTTTTTCTTGTCTGGTAAGCTCTTTATCTGTTCTTTAATTCTAAATGATAGGTTTGCTGGGTAGAGTAATCTTGGTTGCAGGCCCTTACTTTTCATTATTTTGACTACTTCTTTTCACTCCCCTCCAGCCTGCAAAGTTTCTGTTGAAAAGTCAGCTGGCTGCCTTATGGAAGTTCCCATTGAGATAACTAATTGCTTTTCTCTTGCTGCTTTTAAGATTTTCTCTTTGTCTTTAACCTTTGGCATTTCAATATGATGTGTCTTGGTGTGGGCCTCTTTGGATTGATCTTGTTTGAAATTCTCTGTACTTCCTGGACTTGTATGTCTATTTCCTTCAGGAGGTTTTGGGAATTTTTCTGTTATTATTTTTTTACACAGGTTTTTAATTCCTGCTCTCTCTTCTTTTTCTGGCACCCCCTCCCCCATGATGTGAATGTTAGTGTGCTTGAAGTTGTCCCAGAGGCTCCTAACATTATCCTCACTTTTTTGGATTCTTTTTACTGTTCTGACTGGGTGTTTTCTGCTTCCTTATCTTCCAAATCTCTAAATTGATCCTCTGCTTCATCTACTCCACTGTTGATCCCCTGTAATGATTTCTTCATTTCAGTTCATGTATTCTTCATGTCTGACTGGTTCTTTTTTTGTTTCCCATCTCTTCATTGAAGTTCTCACTACGTTCATCTGCTGTCTTCCTAAGTTCACTAAACATCCTTATAACCAGTGTTTTGAACTCTGCATCTAGTTGATTGCTTGTCTCCATTCTGTTTAGTTTTTTTTTCTGGAGCTCTGTTCTGTTCTTTCATCTGGGACCTGTTTCTTTGTCTCTCCATTTTGGCAGACTCCCTGTGTGTGCTTCCATGTATTAGGTACAGCTCCTGCATCTCCTGGACTTGGCAGAGTGCCAGTCAAATAAGATCCTTTCTGCCTCCCAAACTCTTCTACCTCCTTTGTATTCAGCCCTGGACGTGCCAGAAGAAACGAGGTAAATGGGGAAAAAAGAATACAAGCATAGAAGAAGTAAAAATAAACCAAACACACACATTTACAGCAAGTCTAAACTGGGAAGAGGCATAAATTTGGACTTTAAATGAAGTCTAGATTTTTATTTTAATCTTATATGTGGTTGACATAGAACCACTGAGTGATAACTACTTTGTGATTTAGAAACAGTGTTGAAGTGGCAGTTATGAAATATGCCTACAGAGCATGTGTGCATTACATAAGCCCTGTGTGTTAAAAAATCATATAATTTGTGCATACTTGCATGATTGAAATTTATTTTCCAAAAGAGATTTTATTGGCTGGAACACAAAATGGCCACTAATAGCCACAATTAATGTGGCTATTAATTATCAGTGAGAAATCATTGCTATGATATCCATGTAATAGATAATCTCCATGGCATTATCAATGGGTTATTCACAGCCTAAGTAGATCTAATTATTTTCATATAACATGCATAGTAGCAAATAATAGTTGTTTTGAAATAACTTAACTTATAAAATGGATGATTGCGAATATCAGCCTCCTAGATATGTAGTAACTTATTTTATCAGGAGTCGTTTTCTGCCTGCATGACCTATAGGTAATTCTTGAGACGTACAGGAATTTCTAGTCAGGTAGCTGGGATTCTCGGTCTGAGGCTGTGAAAGAATTGTGGTTTGGGTGGTTAATTTGGTTTAGAGGAAGACCCCAAGCAGCAGTTGTGTTCATCTCATGGCAAGGATAAGGTAGTAGGAGGCAGGTGAACTATCAGGTCTCTAATGAAGTTGAGGAGCCTAATCATAGAGGAGTCAGAAGACAATGAGCCCAGGTGGACATGCAGTTAATTGCTGTCTACTCCACATGCTCTAGATGCCGGGAGTAACATAGCAGAATTAATTGCAGAAACCACCTGTTATATGTAGGGAATTAAGATTTCATCTCTACCATGTCACCAATATGGCTTTTGTCAAAGTCATTAATAACCTTCAGGTAGAGGAAGACAGTGGTCTACTCTCAGTCCTCACTTGTACTTTTTATTTTCAAACTTTGATAAGTTTGGTCTGTCTCCTTCTTGAAATCTTTTGATTACTATGTTTCTCAGGTGCATACTCTCTGAGTCATCTTTCTACCTCAATGGTCACTTTATGGTAGCACTTTTTTTAATATTGGAATGGCTTAGGTCTCTGTCTGCATACTTATTTTATTCTCTATACAAACACACTCTCTAGGCAATTTCAACCATCCCATGTTTTAAATACCATATATTTTCTGACACACATCTCTAGGCATATCTTCTTCATCATTGACATTTCCTTAAATTCATTATCATATCCAACTGCCTATTCAGCTTGCCACTTAGGTGATTTTTTTCCTTCAAACTTGTTCCCTAGTCTCCCTTTCTCAGTAAATTGCAACTCCATAGTGCTAGGATAGAAAAAAATATGTTTATTCTGGCATTCTCTCTTTGACATTCTACATCTGTTATGGGCTGAACTGTGTCTCCACAAAAATTCTTGTGTGAAAACCCTAACTCCCAGTATTTGAGAATGTGACTATATATATACATATACACACACACACACACACACACACACACACACACACACACACACACACACATATATACATATATATAATCTTTATTGTTGGAAGTATTACAGGTATCCCATTTTTTCCCCCATTTACCCCCTTCACCTTACTCCCACCCCCTCCCCAGGCCTTCACCTCATTATAGTCTGTGCCATGGGTTATGCACATATGAATATAACTTCTTCAGTTAATCTCTTCCCATCCCCCAACCACCTTCCATCTTCCCTCTGAGATAAAACCGTCTGTTGCATGCTTCAATGGCTCTTGGTCTATTTTGTTTATCAGATTCTTTTGTTCATTAGCTTCCCCTTAAAGAAGACCCTTCAACATTTCATGTAATACTGGTCTGGTGGTGATGAACTCCTTTAGCTTTTTCTTATCTGTGAAGCCCTTTATCTGACCTTCAATTCTAAATGATAGGTTTGCTGGGTAGAGTAATCTTGGTTGTAGTTCCATGTGTTTCATCACTTTGAATATTTCTTGCCACTCCCTTCTGGCCTGCAAAGTTTCTGTTGAGAAATCAGCTGACAGTCTTATGGGTGCTCTCTTATAGGTAACTAATTGCTTTCCTCTTGCTGCTTTTAAGATTCTCTCTTTGTTTTTAACCTTTGGCATTTTAATTATGATGTATCTTGGTGTGGGCTTCTTTGGGTTCCTCTTGTTTGGGACTCTCTGTGCTTCCTGGTCTTGTAAGTCTATTTCTTTCCCCAGGTAGGGGAAGTTTTCTGTCATTACTTTTTCAAATAGGCTTTCAATTTCTTGCTCTCTTTCCTCTCCTCTGGTAACCCAATAATACAAATTTTGGGCTGCTTGAAGTTGTCCCAGAGGCTCCTTATTCTATCTTCATATTTCTGGATTCTTTTTTCCTTTTGCTCTTCTGGTTGGGTGTTTTTTGTTTCCTCATGTTCCAAATTGCTGATTTGATTCTCAGCGTCCTCTACTCTACTGTTGATTCCCTGTAAATTATTCTTCATTTCAGTTCATGTAAGCTTCATTTCTGATTGGTACTTTATTATGCCATTGATGGTCTCACTAGTTTCCTTAATAGTTTTACTAAGATCCTTGAGCATTATAACCATAATCCTGAACTCTGTATCTCGTAGTTTGCTTGGCTCTATTTCATTTAGTTCCTTTTCTGGAGATTTCTTCTGTTCTTTCCTTTGTGACATCTTTCTTTGCCTTTGCATTTTGGCTGCGTCCAAGTGTTTGTTTCTATGTATTAGGTAGAGATACTATGTCTCCTGGAATTTGTAGAGTGGCTTTGTGTAGTAGGTGTCTTTTAGGGCCCAATGGCTCAGCCTTCCCAGTCACCTGAGCTGGGCATTCTAGACACTCCCTGGTGTGGGTTGTGTGCACTGTCCTGTTGTAGTTGAGCCTTGGTTGCTGTTGGCATCACTGGGAGGAATTGACCCCCCAGGCTAATCGGCTGTGAGGACCAGCTGTAACTACAGCTGAAGAACTGCTGTGCTGAAGGCATCCCTATGGAGCAGGACTTATTTCAGTGGAGCTTTGGTGTTCACTGAGTGCGCCCCTTGAGTGTGTCACTGTTGGATGTGGTAGGGTTGTAATCCAGTGTGGTCGAGTCTGACCACCAGGTGCACTATCTCTTTGGCCTCCCGGGAGGTGCAAAGTCAGCCTCTGCCTGTGCCCTGCCCAGGGCCACCCAGCATGAGCTACACAGCAAACCGTAGTTGGCTGCTACTTGTGCTGGGCTGGGCTTGGGAGAGGCCAAGCTATGAGCCATTGCAGGCTGCTGCTAGTGCCAGGCCTGGGAACACTTTTCAAGCAAAATGGGGCACATTGAAGCTTGTTTGAGAGATTTTAGAAAAGTCCTAAGCATGGGGCTTGAGAGGCCACTTGCACAGAAAAGCCCCTGGAAATGGCCTGGATGAGCTGCAGGTGGGAGGGGCGGGGCCTCCGGGAATCATGGGAGGAGTGAGTCAGGTGCTGGCGATTCAAATATGGCGCCTGCCTGCCGGCTGTGTGCAGAGGACTTGCCACGAGAGCAATGGCCTCCGCCAGCCCTTCTGCCTGGAAGGAAGCCGCCCTCCACCTCTCGCTGGGATCTCAGGCAGGTTAGTTCCTCCCCGAGTGTCCCGGGTCCTTTCAGCTGCTGCCCGGCGCTGGGCTCAGAGGGAGCGAATCCCAGTGAGTCCGTGCCGGGCCCTTTAGAGGAGCTGCTGGGGCTCCCGCAGCCTCCGCGACCCTCAGGGACAGTCCCCGCTGGTTTCACAGCCTGGAGCTGTGGGGATGTCTCTTCCAGGCCCCCGAGCCCTGGGCTGGGCCTTCTGTGGGCTGGGACCCCTGACTCCTCCGGGAAACCCCTACCGCCGAGATTCCCTCCCGGGTTTTACCGGCGGCACCTGGTGTGGGTCTGCGGCCCCGTCTCTACGATTCAGCCCCGACCCGCTGGCGTGTGCGCTCCTCCTCCCGGTCTCGGTGCTGCTTCAGGTCCCTGGTTGTGGGGCTTCTGTTCAGCGAGATCTCAGGAGGCCCTGAGTGCTGGTGGTTCTGTATTTTAGTTGTGATTTGGATGTGGTTGCGGGAGGCGGCGGGGTACCGTGTTTACCTACACTGCCATCCGGCTTTCTCTCAACCGTGACTATATTTTTATTTTAAGAGGTAATTAAGGTAGAATGAGGTCATGTGGGTAGACCCTAATTCAGTACGACTGCTGTAGTGAAAAGAAGACGGGATCAGAATACAGATCCACATAGAGCGAAGACCATGTGAGGACACGGGGAGAAGATGGCCATCTGCAAGCCAAAGAAGGAGCCTCGGAAGAACCAGTCCTGCCATCACCTTAATTTTGGACCTTCACCCTCTAGATCTGTGAGAGAAGAAAATTCTGTTTAAGCTACGCAGTCTGTGGAGTTTTATCACACAGCCTGGGAAGACTGACATAACATCCAATCTGTCTTTTTTTGCACATTCTTTGGTCTCTGGTTTAAAACCTATTCCCCCAATCTGATTATTTCCCACCACCTCCTATGTTCCTATTATGGTCCAAGTCATCACAGCTTTTACTTGGCTACATGAATATCTTCTCAGCAGAAATCCTGACTTTCATTTTTTCTCTTTTCAATCACTTCTCTGCAGCAGCCAGAGGGTTCTCCTAGGCTCAAAACCTTGCCATCGTTTCCCCGAATAAAATATAAAGTTCTCACTCGGAATTATAGGCCTTATGTGCTTTGTCCCCACTCCCTTCTAGGTTCAGGCCTCTCATTATCTTTCACCACCCTCCCCTTGGCTTCCTCCTTTCTCCTTCCTGGGTTTGAGTACTCCAAGCTCTCTCCCACCTCAGGAAATGTCCATTCCCATTCGTTCTGCCTGGAGTTACTCAGAACTTTCTCTGCCCCTGCAAGTACTTGCTCAAATGTTGACTCATCAAAGGGAAGTTTCTATGATACCCTGTAAAGTGTCATTTCCTGTCCTCATCTCTTTCCATCTCTTTGCATGCTTTATTCTCTCCTGTAGCACCTATCAAATGAAACATTTCTTATTTATTGTTAGTCTACCCTCTCAGAATGTAAATTCTAACAATGGCAGGAATTTTCCTTTTTAACTGTTCCCTTGCCAGCATGTATCACAGTACCTGGCACATGATTGACACAATAAATATTTGTTGATAAATGAATTAATGTCTACTGATGTGCTCACTGCACGGTCGTTCCAGGAAGGGGACATATTTGAAATATTGGGGACATTAGTGCCTGTAGCTGGGAAGAAGAGTGAAAATCAGGCAATAATATTGAATTGCAGACTCAATTTTGACCTGTTCAGTGTCTTCAAAGTCAAACAATTCAAAGTGGTTGTCTAAATAACTATTTGCTTGCTCCAACCAGTGCCTACAGAAGGCCACTAGAAATGCGGTACTCTTGGTTGATTTGCAAAAGGCAGTAGCTTTTTAGGGATTGCTCTAGTTTAGGCACCTCTTTCTTTCCACTTCAGTGCAGTGAGGGTTGATCTGTGAAACTCTGGGAAGCAGGACAGGCATTAGTGGACGGAAGTATGGGGAAAGACTTTGTCCCAAATTTATAAAGTGCTTTTTAGAAGTCAGAGCTTTCTAGCAATAGCTAGCCGGCATCAGCAGGTGGTATGTTCTCTGTCAGTAGTAATGTTATAGTTGGAGGAACACTGGTTGGAGTGTTACACTAGGGGACAAATGCCTTGGGTTTTTATTTTAGTTGGCTTTAGGTTAGCTGATTCTCTTACCTGCCTTTATAGGGTTAGGAAGACAAAAAAGATACCAAAACAATATGCCCATTAATATTGATTAAAGACAAGATAGTCATATAGCCACTTTTTTATATCCATGCTTTTTCTAAGTATATCACAAACCAATTAAGGGCAGTGACTAAACTGTTATCTCTGAACAGTAATGACAGTTATGGCACTGATGCTGATGATGTCAGTGATGAAAAGAGTTTAAAAATAATTATTGGTTCTTAAAAGTTATGAATATACAACTCATGTCTATTCTTGAAAATTAGAAAATGTAAATTAAAATTTAAATGACTCATAGACAGCTAGAATTAGCCCTGGGTGCCCTGGTTCTCCCTCTCTCCCTCCCTCCCTCTCTCCCCCTTCCTCCCTCCCTCCCTCCCTCCCTCCCTCCCTCCCTCCCTCCCCCCTTCCTTCCTTCCTTCCTTCCTTCCTTCCTTCCTTCCTTCCTTCCTTCCTTCCTTCCTTCCTTCCTTCCTTCCTTCCTTCCTTCCTTCCTTCCTTCCTTCCTCCCTCCCTCCCTCCCTCCCTCCCTCCCTGCCTTCCTGCCTTCTTCCTTTTCTTTTTTTCTTTCTCTTTCTCTCTTTCATAGTTAAGAGAAAGGGCTCTGAAATTAGATGTTGGTTCAATCTGTGGCTCCAGTACTTGCCATTCATATGAGAAGTTTCAAGTTATTTAATTCCGATGAACTTCAGATTCTTTATTTATACAAGAGGGCTAATAATAGTTCACATTCCACCATATTTTATAGAGTTGTGTTGAGAATTAGTTGTGGCAATTCTGTAAAGCATTTATTATAAAGCCTAACTCACAGCAAGTACCCAATATAACTAAGCAATACATCTTTAATAAGTGATAGTAACTAATCAAATATAATTATTGTGCTTTTGAGATTATTGTCCTCATAATCAGCAGATAGGAAAAAGATGAATCTATGATTTTGTGTTGCAAATAGGTTGGCCTACCTGGCCTATGAGAGTATACCAGCCTCAGCAGGCCCTATGTTCCTATTTCAGACCTGACTTTCACTTAAATTCCTCAACTGCCATGTAAATTACAGGATAGCACAGACCTGGCATTATAAACTAGGAAACCTGCACAGCCTGCTGGGGTGGCGTGTGTCCTCATTATTGGGGAAGAAAATATATTCAGCATCATCCAGGCTCTTCCGTTCTTGCATTTTCATATTGATTAAACTGCACCATTCCTGACTTCTTCAAGTTGCTCTCTCATGCCTCATCTTCTTGTGCCTTGCCATCTGTCTAATGTGTCTCTTGCTGGCCCGATGATCTAGTCTTCATTTTTCTTTGCATGTTTTCCACTATCAATCAAGTAAGAATGAAAATGATAAATGAACATCTATGGAGTGCCTACTATATTTCTGAGATTTGCATAATGTTATCTAGTTCACAGTAACCCTATCAAATGGATGTTACGGCAATTTCTACTTGACAAATGAAGAAACAGTCCCTTGACCTTAAAAATACCAAGGGGAAGAACTGGAATTTGAACTCCATGCCTGCTGCTCTTACCAAAGTCTACTTTTTCTAGTGCTTATAGGTAACACCATGTGTTAGGTGATGTGGAAAAAGCTGAAATAACAAAAGCAAGGCTCCTGACCACAAAGAGCTTATAATTTAGATCAGGATTCAAAGAGGCGAAGGCCTATAGCCTCCTGGTAGGCAAAAGAAATGAATGCAGCTGTTCATGGAGATGTAATAGTGGGTGGTGGGAAATGGATAAACTGGAGAATGCATTTTTCTTTTAAATGTACAGTTGCAACTTTGTAGCTATGGGAGAAGCTGTGCCTGCTGTTGCCTTCTGAATTTTTAAGAGAAACAGGAAATCTGAATTTTTTTGTTTTCTTCTTATTTTTAGATAATAAAAACTAAAAAGACAATAATAATCGTAGCAACGACAAAGCGATATATAGACACATAGAATGAGTGGAGCCTGGTATCATTTCCCAAAGATGTCTGGCAAACTGATTTCTTTCCTGGTTCCATGGCACTGAGGTCTGGAATGTTATCAGACCAGCTCTGATTTAGCCTGGAGAATATGAGTGTGGTGTGTGAGAGCTTGGCTATATATTGTACAGCTCATAGTTAGATTGTTAGTTGTAGAGCTTTGAGATTGATAGGTGCTCCAGGCCAAGATGAGGTGATCCTTGGCACAAATGATGATTCATTTATGCACCAAAGGTGATTGCTATGCTTTCAAGAGTTCTGATGTTATTCTTGCTCATATAGATGTTGTCATCTGCAATGGAGAGGCTTTGGTTATCTACACATGTCTCTCTGGGTTGGAGACTGTGGCTAATTTATCTGCCAAGTACCCTGACTATGCTGATTTTATTTTATAAAATTAGATAAGCAAATTATCTTTGGTTTGTTCCCATTTTTATATATCAGGTATTTCTGCCAATTCTTATCTATTATTGGAATTTGTCAATAGAGTGTGTTGGATTCAACAAAAGATAATAATGGACTTACTCCAATCTGCAGGCTGATTACTGGAGACCTCTGGCCTTTGTTCTAAAATAAATTTTGTCCATCAGGTGTGAGAACTGACAATGCAGAGGTGCATACACACACAAAAAACACACACCCAAAAGAGATAAAAATAGCTTTAAGAATTCTGTGGGAAGATTAATCCCTAGGAGCCTGAGAGAAGTGACATGGGCTGGGCCTCAAAGTGTAGAAAAATTATGATGGGTAGAGCACAGAGGAACATGGCAACTACGGAGGAAACACAATGAGAAGGAAGGTTTAAAGGTAGAAACTAACAAGTATATTCAAGGTAACCACAGTGAAAGCAATCTGAGCACATGAAGTTTCTCAGAAAGGATTACTGAATGATAAGGGTCATGAACATTAGATTATACCCAGTAGGGATGGGAAGGAAAATGATTATTTTCTAAGAAAGCTTTGAGTCCATGACTATTTCTGCTCTTCTGATGTACAAATAAGTAAGTTGCAGGCAGTAGGTGTATTATGACGAATTGTAAACCCCCTTCTTATGCTGATGATGTTAACAGTTTAATGGATGAGGTAAGCTATGGGTTCCATAAGCATTGAAATAAACACAGCTTAGAATAGTGTTAAATACACTGAGGGCATATGGGCATATGCCAACTGGAGGACCTAGAAAGGTGCGTGGAAACAGAAGTGAATTCTTGGAGGATGATTTTTAGATATTTGAGATAATATTTGAAAGGTTTAAAAGTTAACCAGGAGAAGGGGCAGAATGCATGAAGGTTCTGAGGGAAAAAAGCATGGCTCTTGGGGTAAGAAAGATCAGTGTGGTTGGAGCACAGAGAGATAGGAGGTTTGGCACAAAATGAGGCTTGGCTGAGGAAGGAAGGCTATAAAGGATTCTGGTCTTTATTCCCAGAGAAATGGAAATCTATTAAATTGTTTCACTGGGGAGATGACATGATTACATTTGAATTGCCAAGACGTAACTAGCCAGAGGACCTAGGGATAGTTGGATTCTTAAGTCTAACCAGCCTTTCTCCTCAGGTTGAATCATAGAAATCATAAGCACAAGAAAGACAAAGCAAAGCAAAGTGAAATTTACTTACCTTTAGGAGCACATTAGACATCTCTTTTGTGGCACTTCAGTGTACCCTCAACCACACCTATTACCCAGGAATGTGTTGGCAACTGATATCTTGAGGTTTTTGACCAGACTTTTGCAGGAGCAATGAGGCAGTGCCTTGGCTCATGCCTGTACCTGGCATCTTTCCTTCTCTGACAACCTAGGATATCTTTTGCATCCATGCACGTGCAAACTGGAAGTGTAGGGAGTTAATGTCATTGGACTGTCTTTGACCAAGGTGGGCATGGGCAATAGATAAGTACTCCTCCATTAGTCTACCGAGGCAGACAATTCTAAAACAATTTTCCAAGGGAGGGTTGGTTTGTTTGCTTGCTTGATTTTTTTTGTTATGTATTTGTTTTTTTCAACTTTATTGAGGTATGACTGACAAATAAATATTATATAAATTTTGCTTGTACAATGTAATTTTTAATGGTATATAGCATGGTGATTCAAAATATGTATACACTGTGAAATGATTACCATAATTAAGTTAATTAGCAAATCCATTTCCTCAAACAGCTATCATTTTTGTGTGTGTGGGATGAAAACACCTAAATCTATTCTCTTAGCAAATTTCAAGTATACAGTACAATATTATTAGCAATATTCAACAATCTCTATATTAAATTCCCCAGAACTTACTCATCTTATAACTTAAATTTTGTACACTTTGTCCAACACCTCTCCATTTTGCTGTCCTTGGTGACCATTCTACTCTCTGGTTCTGTGAGTTTGACTTTTTTAGATTCCACATATAAGTTAGATCACATAATATTTGTCTTTCTGTGTCTGGCTTATTTTCCTTAGTATAATGTCCTACACGTTCATCCATGTTGTCACAAATGGGATGTTTTCCTTCTTTTTTTAAAAATGAATAATATTCCATTTTATTATATATCTACATATATCACATGATATATATATACACACACACATATATATATACACATCTCACATTTCTTTATCCACTAATCGGTCAATGGACACTTAGGTTGTTTCCGTATTTCGGCTCTTATGAATAATGTTGTAATGAACATGGTTGTACAGATATCTCTTTGAGATCCTGATTTCCTTTCCTTTTCCTATATACCCAGAAGTAGTATTGCTGGATATGGTAGTTTAATTTTTAATTTAATTTTTTGATAAGCCTCTATGCAGTTTTCCATAGTGACTGTGCAATTTACTTTCCCACCAACAGTGTACATGGGTTTTGAGGAATCTTATGAAAGTCCCCACAGGAGGCTGACAGAGGCCCTGGGGGCAGCCAAGCTGGCACATGTTTCAGTATTGCCTTTTCTCCCTTCCTTCCTTTTTCGCTTCCCCCGTCCTGTATTCTAGCTCCTTGGGATCACATTCCCCAATAAACTAAAAGCATGAATATTTTGGTCCCATGCTCTGCTTTTTAAGAGAACTCCAACTAAGACTGAAGCTCTGTCCTGGCTTCTAATTCAGAAACTGGTTAGCCTAGCGAACAATTTCCAGGGTTTCCGCCGAACTTAGCCTCCCTTTCTGGATTTCATAGATGACTGTTCTTTCTTCCTGATACCGACCAGCCGAAGGCAGTCACTGCCATGAATGTTTGTACTGCTTCGGTATCAGACTTTTCCATTTAGACTGTATTCTTTGACCACAATGAAATTAAATTAAAAATCAAATGATTTAAATGAAAATATACCTCTAACAGTTGGAGATTTAAAAACACATTTTTACATTAATCTGAAGTCAAAGAAGCAATCCTAAATAAATTAGAAAACACTTAGAAATGAATACTAACAAAAATATTACAAATCAGACCCTGTGGATATAATCAAAATGTTACTTTGAGAAAAAATGTTAGCCATAAATGCCTATATTAACTGAAAACTTTTTGCAAACATTCAACTTAAGATTTATAAAAGCATAACAGATTAAACCCAAAGAAAAGTTAATAAACACAAAAGCAGAAGTTAATGTAATAAAAAACCAGAGACTAAGCAAAACTAAAAATCCATTCTTTCTTTCTGTAAAGTTTTAAAAAAATAGACAAACCTAAGGTAAAGTTGATTATGAAAAATATAAAATGAAATTTTGAGTATGTGCATGCTCAGATTGAATAAATATTGACCAACATTTTCCCATTTGGACTCCCCTCAGTAGTGTAGAAGCATTTTATTTGTCAACAACAACACCTTCTACATTTTATCAACAAAATCAACGTGACTAAGAGAATTAATACAAGTTTTGGAGGAGGGTCGATCTGAGTTCAGACACTGCCTCTGGCGCTTATAAACTTTGTGATTTGCTTGAGTCTTTTTATTTTTTTGAGACTCAGTTTCCTCATTTGGAGAAGGAGATAATATTTGTCTAACCTGAGGACTGTTAGAGAGTTAAAATAAGATCCATGTGAGGATAAAATATAGTTCCTCTTATATTTTGATTAATGAAAAGGAGCTATTGTTTTATGACGAAAATGTCCATATTTTGTCCTAATAGATGCATATCCTAGATTCATATTCTCCTTGAGCCCAGGGTTCATATTTGATCCTTGTAATCCTAAAAACATGAGACTCAGTGCCTTACATAGAAAATGCTCAATGAATATTTACTAAATGAATGAATAAATGAATAAATGCTGTTTTTTTAAAGTTTGTGAAGAATTTGAATTAATTCTTTAAAAAAAAAAAGTTTTGATTGATTTTTAAATGTTGGCTGCCTCCTTAACAATCCCCCACCCCGCCCCCACTGGGGATTGAGCCTGAAACCTGGGTATGAGTCCTGACTGGGAATCAAACTGGCAAACTCTGGGTGCATGGGACGGTGCTCAACCGACTAAGCCACGCAAGCCAGTGCTAAATGCTGTTTTAAATACTTAGATAAAGTTTCGTGAAATTGGTACTGATGCCATTGTAACAACCTGGTTATTATTTAACAGGAAAGGAATAAAGGGAAGGCTAGATATAGGCATGCCATTTATACAGCTTTGACAAAGAGCTGCCTTTAAAGTTCTCCAAGTCTGTTCCCCACTCTGATGGGGGAAGGGACTGGTGCCTACGTGTCTGCCAGTCATACCTAGGAACCAGTCAGTGGCCAGGATGGCATGGCTACTGCTAGCTCAAGGAATCTAAATATATAAACTTCTAGACAAAGGACCCATTTTCTCTTGGCTCCGGGGTGCCCTGCTCCTGTGACTCCTTCAGCAGGGGGCTGCACTCCCCTGCACCCATGTGGCTCATGGCCATGTGGGGCTGCTCCACACTATGGACTGATGGATTTTAGTCTGGCCTAAATACTGAACTACACTAGGCTGCAACATGGAACAGAAACTCTGGACACTGGCCTTGTTTCTGGCTCTGTTGGAACCCCAGCTGCACCTTTTCCAGGACTGGCTTAAGGGGCAGAGGACTTTGGAACCCAAGAAATGTAACTTCACGCAAGTAAAGCAGTCTTACACATCCCATTCTCCCAAGGAGGCTTCTGCAAATTCTTATTTCATCCATGCCCCAAAAACCTCCACCTCGCCCCCATGAGTGACAGGGGAGTTTGAGTCTCCGGTAACAGTGCTGTTTTAATATATAGACCAATATGATAGGCAGGTTTTACTACATTATCCTATGTTAAAACAATTTCAGGATCTCTCTGGTTACACCGCATAAAACTGCTGTTTTTGCAGAGCAAAAAGTTTAAAATCAGCAACTTCATATGGCTCACCTAATGCCCTGGAGTGTTTGTCTAAAGCTGTTCTTTCTTGGTGTACATTAACTTTTATTTTCTTGCTCTTTAGGCAACATCTGCTTAGAGGTTTTCTTGAACTTTTAAGAACATTTCAATTCTTATGGCAATTTGTTTCGTAAGTCTTCTGCCATAGATGAAGGAGTTATTTTTCAGTACTGTGGTCTATTAACTAGCATACTGCTAAAGGAAGAGACAAAGATCTAGGTCAGGACTGCCCAGCGGGGTGGCTCAGTTGGCTGGAGTGTCGTCCTGTACACCAAAAGGCTGTAGGTTCAATTCCCAGTTAGAGCACATACCTAGGTTGTGATTTCAGTCCCTGGTCAGAACACATATGGGAGGCAACCAATCCACATTTTTCTCTCTTTCTCAAATCAATAAACATATCCTTGGGTGAGGATTATGAATGAATGAATGAATGAATGAATGAATGAATGAATGAATGAATGAATAAATAAATAAATAAATAAATAAAAAAAAAAATAGATGTACTGTTCTTAGTGGGAAAATGTCCACTTTCTCGCCATTAAATATAATGTTAGCTGTTAGCCACAGAGTTTTTTGTGAATGTTCTTCATTGAGTGGAAAATTTTCTTCTATTCCGAGTTCAAGAATTTTTATTAACAGTGGGCGTTGGATTTTGCTAGATATTTTAGACCTTATGGGGTCTTGGAGGCCATTCCAGGCCTGGCCAGGGCTACCTGGAATGCATGTTTGGCACACAGGCCCCAAGGCCCATAAAGAGCACAGGGAATTTGGGGTCTGGTTGTAAACACCATTCAAACCTTCTCATCAATGGAGCATTAAACTTCATAACAATTTTTCATGATGGTGACTGTGCATTAGAATATTGAGGATAGTTGATTTCTCATATACTTGGATGACCAGATCTGGGGGTATTGTGTAAGAAGGTGAAAAAAACCCCAATGGTGTGGGATCTTTTATCTCAAGCTGCTGTGGACTATGACCAATTGCTAAAATAAGATGTCATGAGAGGCACAATAGGATTGGGAAATTCTAATTTCATCTTTTTTTTTAGTTCTTAAAAATACAGTTATTAGTTCTGAATCATGATTTTGAAATCATTCCAAAGTAACCTTTTTTTTTTTTTTCTTTTTAATATATCTTTATTGATTTCAGAGAGAGGAAAGGAGAGGGAGAGAGAGATATAGAAACATCAATGATCAGAGAGTCATTAATCAGCTGCCTCCTACACGCCCCTGACTGAGGAGCGAGCCTGCAACCCGGGCATGTGCCCTGACGGGGAATCTCCTGGATTCTAGGTCCATGCTCAACCATCGAGCCACGCCCAGCCGGGTTGAGGGCTGTTTTTAATGAGTCATGTATATTATTGGACAACAGTTACCAAATAGAGGACTTGGAGCCTATACTCATAAAGGAAGTATCATAAATATATTCTCCAGATAGGAGTTCACCCCTGTTCAGTAGGCTAAATAGCTTTCACTATCCCACTCTCTGCCCATTCTGTGACTATGTCATGATTTACAAGCTAAAGCACTGTCTGAGCTGAGGAAAAGTGAACAAATACTTTGTTAAACTGAGCAGAAACATAGCACTGCCAGAATGTCCCCAAAGAAATACTGTTATATTTACATATAAAATGTATTATGGCAAACACACATATGGCCCAAAATGCGGGTAAATCTATTAAGCAACTTTGAAAAACCCTCATAATAATTAACATACTAACAAATTTGAGAACACATTGGTTTCAAGGAAAATGATCTGATTAATCGACTGCTTTTAACTGTGATTTATTCCTTCCACCTGTAAATGCCCTATTTGCTGTTAATTTTTGTGTTTCCAGTTGGTTAGGAAACACATTGTACATAATAAAAAGAGAACTAGTGTTGACTTCCTTTATCCATGTGGAGTCTTTACTATTTGAATATGACAAACTATGATAGCAGTAGCAACAATAATTATATTAAAAAATAATTATGTTGTTTATATTTGGTAACAAAATAACTATGTTGTTTATATTTGCTATTTATAACTAACTTTAATGAAATGACTATCATATTCAAGCCATTTTTTTTTTCTTGCATGGTTTTATTTTGATCCTACTGTGTAAGTACCATTATCTTTATTTCAGATGATCATATGAATTCAGGAAGATTAAGTAGTTTGCTGAAGGACAAAAAACTTTTATGTAAGGGAGAGAGCTGGGTTTAGAACATAGATCTGTGTGACTGACTCCAAAATCAATGTTTTTTAATATGCTAATATCTTTTAGCCTCACAATAATCCTTAGGGTAACTGGATCAGGTATTACTATATATATATATATATATATATATATATATATATATATATATGTATATATATGTGTGTGTGTGTATAAAATGTCATGGCCCTCCAGAGAAGAACCAATAGGATGTGTATATGTATATATCTCTATATCTGTCTATGAGAGAGAGAGAAAAAGAGAGAGAGAGGAGAGGTATTTTTAACAAATTGGCTCACATGATTGTGAGGATGGTAATTGAAATCTGTATGGGAAGCCAACAGGCTGAAGATGCACGTGAGAGTTAATGTTGCAGTCTTGAGTCTGAAGGCTGGAAATTTAGGCAGGGTTTCTGTGCTGCAGTCTGAGAGCAGAATTCCTTCTTTCTCGGGAAACCTCAATCTTTGCTCTTAAGGGTTGGATGAGGTCCACACATATTATGGAGAGTAGTCTGCTATACTTAAAGTCAACTGATTGTAAATGTTAATCACATTGAAAGATACCTTTACAGCCACATCTAGACTAGTGTTTGAGCAAACAACTGGGCACTATATCCTAGTCAAGTTGACACATAAAATTAACCTTCATGATATGAGAATTTCAAACCTCTGATTAGAAAGTTGTGGTAGGCAGCCTCTAAGGTGCTGTCCAATGAGTCCTGCTTCCTATTATCTATGCCTTGTGTAATCCTCTTTGAGTGTGCACTAGACCTAGTGGCTTACTTCTGACAAGTAGAATGCTGCAAAATGATTGGATGCCCACTGAGACATTAGGTTACAAGAAAACATAGGCAGTAAAGTCACAGACATCTCACATAGTGGACTTTTCACTGATACATCTCCTAGGGCAAGAGAAACAAAGGAAAAAATAAACATATGGGACTATATCAAACTAAAAAGCTTCTGCACAGCAAAAGAAAACAGCCTCAAAATACAAAGGAACCCCATGATGTGGGAGAACATATTTGCCAAGGATGTATCTGATAAGGGGCTAATTTCCAAAGTGTACAAAGAACTCATACAACTCAACAAGAGGAAGACAAACAACCCAATTAAGAAATGGGCAAAGGACCTGAATAGACACTTCTCCAAAGAGGACATACAGATGGCCAAGAGACATATGAGAAAATGTTCAATGTCACCAGTCATCAGAGAGACGCAAATTAAAACCACAATGAGGTGTCACTTCACACCTGTCAGAATGGCTCCATCAACAAATCAACAAGGGACATGTTCTGGCGAGGGTGTGGAGAAAGGGGAGCCCTAGTACACTACTGGTGGGAATGCAGACTGGTGCAGCCACTATGGAAACAGTATGGAGGTTCCTCAAAAAATTAAAAATGGAGCTGCCTTTTGACCCAGTGATCCTACTTCTAGGAATGTATCCTAAGAATCCTGAAACACTAATCAGAAAGAATATATGCACGCTGATGTTCACAGCAGCACAGTTTACAATAGCTAAGATCTGGAAACAGCCCAAGTGCCCCATCAGTAGATGAGTGGATAAAAAGCTGTGGGACATTCACACCATGGAATACCACGCAGCTGTAAAGAAGGAGAATCCTGTACCCTTTGGGACAGTATGGATGGACCTGGAGAATATTATGCTAAGTGAAATAAGCCAGGCAGAGAAAGACAAACATCATATGATCTCACTTACATATGGAATCTAAAGAACTTAAACTGATAAACAGAATAGATTCAGTGACATGGAAGCAGGGATCAGACTGATGAATGTCAGAAGGATGGAGGAGGGTGGGTGGGTGGAGGGGGAGAGAGTAACCAAAGAATTTATATGCATATATGCACAACCCAAGGACACGGACAATTGTGGGGAGAGGGACTGGGGAGGGGGATGGGACAGGGTAGAATGGGTCATTGGGGAGAAAAAGGGACATTTGTAATATTTAAAAAAAAAAAAGACTATGGTTTCCATCTTGGGTGCCTTCTCTTCTTTTCTTGTATGTTAACTTTGAGGGCAACCAGCTTCTATATTGTGAGCTGCCTAATGTAGAGAGTATCGTAGCATGGGATTGATGTCTGCTGTCAACAGCCATTGAGGACCTTATACCTACCAACATGATTGCGCTTGAGAGCTGGTCCACTCTAGTCAAGTTTTGGGGTGATTGAAACTATAATGAACAACTTGGCTGTAGCCTTGTAAGAAGTCCTGGGGCAGAAGCACTCATTTAAGTCACACTTGAATCCCTGAACCACAGAAACAATGAGACAACAAATGTGTATTGCTTTCAGCTGCTAAATCTTGGGGTAATTTTTCACATAGCCATGGGTAACTAATACAAGATTTATCAATGTCTTGCTTATAAATTAGAGATGTGTTTGAGAGGGATTCCTTTTTTATTCCACTGGCTTTTTAGCAAGGACTTGTTCTTGAAAGTAGATACCATTGAGAGACACAGGATTAAAAACATCTTGCATCATTGGGTTTTAACTAGGTATTGCTAAGTCTAGGACACTTGTTAGATACTCAGTGAGAACTTTTCAGAAAATAGAAACAAGAACACCAGAACTAGCAATGAAATACTCCCAAAGGCTAGTAAATTACATTCCTAAAAGCCTACATACGCTCATTTCTGTTTCTTTTAAAGCAATCTGAAAAAATCCAAAATACAATCAGAAATCAAAATCAGCTTATTAAAATTCAGCTTTTCTTCATATACTTGGAAAATTCTCCCATGCATGCCATAAATAATTGGAGGATATTCAGTTAGATTACTTTTCACAACCAAATAATTTCCTCAAAAGGTGAACATGCCATTTGAGACTTTACTCTTGTCTCAGGTGTACTTTGAGCCCATTTACATGAGCAAAATTTATGAAAAAAATATGCATAGTTCTTGGGCCTGATTTTGGCAATTAGCTGGTGTGATTTGAATGCATAAAACTGTAAGCAGCAGATTTCAGTAATGGCCCACAGATGGAGAGACTAGACTAAAAAAAACCCCCAAAACCCAACAAAAACAAAAAACCAAATTGGATTTGGAAGACCCCATTTTAATTTCATTTGGGTGGTAGTATGCACAGTTTTCAAATGACCTGACTTCCAGATTTTTTCTGGGTTCCTCACAATGGGACACACCAGCTTTTAAACTTTCCTATGATAAAATCTGCAACAAAAACAGCAGCTCAACAGTAAATAGCTTCAGAATTTTTGAGCAAACCCAGAGTTATCTTAAATACCATTGATTCCAGAAAGTGCATGACTTTTGACGTTTATCCCAGAGGTGAGGTCACTAAAATTTGGTGGTGTGACACACTGATGTATCAAGGTCATTGTGAGGTAGAACATAATACATTTATCTTTTATCATGGTCAAATATTAACATCTGCATATGATTTCTCTTAAATAATTTAGAATTATTTTATATGTATTTTTATGTTAATCGTGCATTTTGTTATACTCTTTAGAGATGAAGAGAAATGCTTAGAATTATATCTGAGAACTGCATGGAACTCTTAGCCTGTTTATCTGTTTCCATATTTGTACTAGTAATATCCATAACACTCATTTATATAGTAATTCATTTATTTGACAAATATTTATTGAATATATACAATATATTGAAATTTGTTCTAGGTGCTGCAGATACAATAGAGAGCAATACAAGCAAGGTCTTTGGTTCTCACGGAATTTACTTTCTAAAAGGAAGAATCTAACACTGAACAAATAAACAAATAAAATAATTTCAGCTATTGATATGGTATTAGGGTCTCACTGCTTCTGTTATAAATTACCAAAAACTCTTGGCTCATGGTTTTATTCTCTGAACTTAGTGGTTTTGCTCTCTGGGCTTGTGGCTCTGCCCTCTGAGTAATTTTTCCTTTTTCATAAAGGGTAGCAAGTGTTTGCAGTTGAGTAGTTTTATCATCCTGTTTCATGCCTGTAGAATTTTGGGAGTCTAACAACCTTGTTTTATTTTACCCTTCCCTGTACCTTTTAATCCAAGCTGGTAGGATTTTTGCTGGTGTAACATGCTCAAGAGCCTTGTATGTCTCTCATGTATGTCTCAGGGATTCATTCCTTTAGACAGTAGTCCCCTTCGTAAGAATTTCCTGGAGCTCAGCCGGGCATGGCTCAGTGGTTGAGCCTGCACCTAGGATCCAGGAGATTGAGGTTCGATTCCCGGTCAGGGCACATGCCCGGGTTGTGGACTCGATCCCCAGCAAGGGGTGTGCAGGAAGCAGCTGATCAATGAGTCTCTCTCATCACTGATGTTTCAACTCTCTCCCTCCCTCTTTCCCTCCCTCTCTGAAATCAATAAAGATATATCAAAAAAAGAAAAAAGAATTTCCTGGATAGGAAATTTTTTACATATTTAAAAAAAGTATCAACTTTTGTTTCCTATATCTCTTGCTTTAATAAAAATTATAGGAGAAATTATAGCTAGATTAACAGCTCACAATTATTTCCTACCACAACACACCCACTCTGTGCTGAGTCCTATATGGTACTTTCATTTAATCTCCTTAACATTGGTATAAGGTATTTATCACCATACTTATTTTACAGATAAAGAAAATGAGATTTATCAAGGAATTCTCTAAATTCTGCTTTTCAATCAAGAATTGAACTTTTTGCATTAATTGGAAATCTGTTTAACTGTGTTATGTTTTGGTATGTTTGTGGATCTTCTCTTTCCTGCTGTTCCAATTCTCCATATTGACCTTTTATTAAAATTTAGTCAAGTTTTGGTAAATATTGAGTATTTGCTTTGTGCTAGGAAATGAGATAGAAATGGTATGACTGTGAAAAAGAACAAGTCTCCATCTTCAATGAGTTCATGGTCTACTGCAAGAAATGTGATGCTATTATGTTACCAGTATGAGACTATAATAACAATAAATTATGTTGTATCCTATAATAGAAATATGCACAGAATGTTAATGAAATGCAAAAGTGAGACACCAATACATTCTATAGAGGTAGGAAATGTTTAGGAATGTTTCTTTAGAAGATGTTATACCTTATCTGGATCTTTAATGATGAATAATTTTGACTATGTAAAGAAATAAGGAATGGCATTCAAAATATATAGAGAGGAACATAAATGAAACAATGGTGGCCTGAAATTAGGTGTTATGGGCAAGAATCTCCAAGAAATTCAGTTCCTTTACTTTGAATTTTATATAAATTCAGAATTCTTTTCTTGTTTCAGCTCTAGTGTCCCAGGTAAAGGCACTAAAATAGTTGGTGCATACTTCCATCTAAGGCAGACCATGAATTGTGGGCAAAAAGGATGGCTGAAGTAGTTGGGGGAATAGTGCTGAATGTAAGGAGGAAAAACAGACTAAAAGCTTGGAGAAGGAGAACAGAATAAAGGGACTGGAACAAGACTGATGAAATGCTTTATAAGTGAGGCTGTGATGTGGTCCCTCTCATGAGTGCCTGGCCTAGGGCTGGGGGCTGCTTAAGATCCCAAGAACTGTGCAGAAATGAAGCTCGTTTGGTACCTTAAGTCAAATTATCTTTGCAGGCAAATTAGAACTTTGCATAGAACTTTGTTCTATGACAAGTATAATCACATTGAGGAGGAATACTTCTGGTACCTGTTCTTGAAGCTCTCCTAAACCCCTCCTTTTGGAAAATAAAACAAGGAAATGATTTAGAAATCAAAACTAGGACAGCAGGTCTGACATCAATTAATGTATCATACATTAAGGAATTCTCCTGATAAACACCAAGATGTTTCAGAGAACAATCTTGGATAATAAGACAAAGGTAATGACAGGAACATACGTCTTTCCAGATGCAAAAGATATTAAGCAGGGACCAGGAGAGAATAAGTTAGCAGGCTTTGGGTCTCCCTCTTTCTCTCTTGAGGAATTATCAGGAGGATATGTTGCTAAATTTCATATAGTTGAACAACTCGAATTCTGAAGGGAAAAGTAATAAAGCATTAATTCAGTTCTAATCAGATGCTAGTCATATAGATATTTGCATACATTGGATAAAGTCTCATGATCATCCCATGAAATTCTTTGTGTCCTGATGAGAAGAGGGGCATCCAGAAATGCTGAATGCCTGGTCCAATGTGAGTCTGCTTACCTCTGAATGGCACATTCTTCCTACTATACTACACTGTTGATTGGGATTATAAATCCCAACTAAATAAAATTCAGAAGGATGACAGGAAAATGCACATGGAGAGTTGGGAAAGTGGGTCCAGGAATTTAGAATTTAGAAGTGGCCTGGGAAGTCACTACAGCTGTGTTCTGGTCCGGGTTCTGTCACTGACCCAGCTGTCAGTGACAAATTATCTCCCTTCTCTGGGCATCAGTTTAAATGAGTTTTTGACAAGAAAAATTGCCAAGACTTCTTTTAGCTGAGAGTCCTGCCTCTGTTGGCAGGTTTGTTAGGTTGGTAAAAAGTTAACTTTTGCTAAAAAGAGAAGCTGCTTTCATCTTTCCCACCTTCCTTCATTCAGGTGCCAGATTCCTGTGCTATGACTGGATGCTCAGAGCTCCTCAGGGTCTGCCCCTTTCCACGCCTACTGTCTTCATGCTTCATTGTGGATTATAATAAAATTTACTTCATAGTGTTTTGTGATTAAATAAGTTAATTTGTTAAACTGCTTACACCAAAATCTAGCACATAGAAAGAATTCAGTCAATGGTGTATTGTGGTTATTATTATGATTTTTACTCTGATAATAACCGCAATCATTCACAATAGCCTCTCTCTTTCTGGCCAAAACTTGACCATGTTGTATACTTCAGTCAACTAGGCCATACTACTCACCTGTCAATTTGTAATAAAGTATTAATCACTGATAATTATAAGATTATCTTACTCTCTAATGGTGAAGCAACAAACAATTCCAGTGTGTGTGTAGGTGGGCTTCCCACAGCAACAAGCAATTCTACGGCATGAGCTGGGTATCCTATAATTCAAATTAATTTGGACACTGTACCTGGAAATGACATCAAATTCCATATGTTAAGGGCTCAGTCCCATGAGACTGCCCTTCACTTCAGATGCCAATCACAAGTCCAGCATGTTACTGGCTTTAAACCAGAGGTTCCCATGACCCCCTCCTAGGGCTCTATTAATTTTTTGGAGTGGCTCACAGAACTCAGGTAACCTGTTTACTCACTACATACACTACTAGTTTAATACAAAGGACATTAAAGGGTCAACAGTCAGATGAAGAGATACATGGGACAAATTTCTTAACAAAGGAGCTTCTGTCCTTCTGTTTGGAGCCCCACATGATGACACATGGAAATGTTTAGTTTACCAATCTGGAAGCTCTCTAAACCCCGTCCTTTGGGTTTTTATGGAGGCTTCATATCATAAGCATAATTAATTAAATTATTAGACATTGCTGATTGATTCAACCTCCAGTCCCTCTCCCCTTCTAAGATATTATTGCAGGGGACTGAAGGCGGGGGGACCGAAAGTTCCAATTCTCTATTCATGGTTGGTTCCCCTGGTAACCAGCCCCCATCCTTAGGTGCTTTTCAAAAGCACCTAACATAAACCCAGTGTGGTGAAAAGGGTGTTGTTATAAATAACAAGACATTCATTTCACCTTTATGTGGCTTTGAAGCAATTTCAGGAACTGAGGACAAGAGACCAAATACTATGAAGCATGTTCCTGTTGCTCTTATTGTTCAGAAAATTCCAAAGATTTTGGAATCTGTGAGCCAGGAACTGTGGACAAAGACCAAATACACATGATAAATTGTTTTGATCATCTGAATGACAAAGTATATGTTTTTTTATAAATCACAACACCTTACTCCCCCTCTGAGGGAGCATATTCACATTTCGGTAGGATCCTCTAATGACTGAACATAGAGAGGTCAGTGGAAGGGGTCACATCATGAACAGAGACACAGAGAGGAGGGACTGTGAGTTCATGGTTTTAACAATGCAGAGAGGGTTCTTTGATTGTTTATCTTTCAACAGAAGCACCACTACTCTTTGAATTGGGAGACTAGAAAGGCTATGTAAGTGATCCCTGCCCTTCCCATTTAGAAGTCCTACCAATTTTTAGCAGGTCCCTTTCTAATAGAAGTAGGAATTATTTCTGATAGACTGTAGAGCAACTTCATTTGTTTTTTCTACCCAATCCTTGATTCATATAAACAGATAAACTTGTTTAAAAATATTTTTTATCTCTGGAAGGTACACTGTGGTAAATTCATCCCTTGGTTTCTAATCCCAGGCATGATCCTCTCTGAATCCCTGGAGTATGGGATTGGAGGCTTGGATACCTGAGTTAGGGAGGAAGCAGCCACGAGAAAAGTCATACATGATGTTGGCCCATGAAACCCAAAAAGAGATGACTCTGAGGTTCTTCTAGAAAAAGGTAGTATAATGTGTGTGATGTCCCAGTTTGTTTGATATAATGTAAACTGTGTGAACTTTATAAACATGTATCTAGATATATTAATTTTAAAAATCAGTCAATTAAAAGGGAAGAAGAAGGCAGTCTGCAATGGCAGCCTCTGTATTTTGGAGGCTAATAAAAAAGCATGCTTGGACCAGGATGAACGTGTGTGTGTGTGTGTGTGTGTGTGTGTGTGTGTGTGTGTGTGTGTGTGAATTTGTGCATTTTTATGTTTAGGACCTAAAGGGGGTGTCAGTATTTTGGCAGGACTAGATCTGGGCTAAAAAATATTGGGGAGGGTGTGGAGTTTTGTCTCATTCGTCCGATTCATTTTGGCAACTTCATTCATACAGTTTCTCTCGCCATGCTAGGCACCTCCAGGCTCTAATGAAAGGAAATCCCTGTTAGAAGTCACATTTCAGTTGGGGGAAGACACAGAAGGTGAGGAAATGCAGGCAGTGAATTCTGTTGACCTGTTTTGATGAATTGTGTAATAAATAGTTTGTCAAGTACCCAGAGTGTTTCAGGGTCAAGGGAGTATTATTTTGTTTTTGTTGTTGCTGTTGTTGGAATTGATATGAACACCTTTGTAAGAAGAGAGAAAGAACAGGGTATAGTTTTAAAGGGGGAGAATTCCTTTGAAGAAAAGATTGAAGATGGAGCAATAGAAGACAATAAAAACAGTGCTCTAGAGAAAGCGACAGTCAGTGGATTTTGTTTTAAAAGAAGAAACATGTCATTGACTGGAGAAAAGGAAATGAGGATGGTAGTGGATATAGACAGTGAAACATGTAAATATTTTACATAATTAAAATAAAACTAAATTAGAAAAAAAAAATAAAGCAGTTCCCAAAGCTGAAATTCTAAATGTAATTATCAGGTTGGTTGCATAATCATATACAGAAAGATAATTTTAAATAATTATAAAGCATACATGGTGATATATGCTAAGGATAAGAACAATTTAAGTTTAAGAAATATTATTTTTTTGCAGTTTTATTATTGGTAATAAAGCAGTAAGTGGTTAGTGATTTTGTTAATAACTTAGCAACCAGGGTTTTCAATTTAAGATTAAAGAAATACAAACCTAAAAAAATTTAAGATAAGAAAACTTTCTATAATCTTACATTTGAATTGGAAATATCAGCATGAACTCTTTGTTTAAATTTTTCTGTTAAAGATGCTTCTTAGCTTTGCTGCTTAAAAAATGGCTTACAAGTAGTAATATAAAGCCCACTTAGGAATGATCACTTCTAGTGCTTGTTTTGTAATCTCTAATCACTATTTCCCATGATGGAAAAGCAGAAACTAGGATTTGGATCTGGGGAAGAAAATATACACAATCAGCCTGGCATATTTTCTTGTTCTAGAAAATAAAGAAGCTCTCAGAAAATCCTAGGGATGTTTGGATGTTTAAAAACAAGATTTAGTTAAAGGGGCTCTCCCCGGCTAAAGATGGGATAAATTAAACATCCAAGAGAATGATGACTTCAATTAATTAAAATATATCAAACCTAGAAAAATTTCTTTCATAATAAAACTCATAAAGGGAAAAAATGGTTATATTTGAAAGCCACATTGACACTAACTTTACCTGAAACTTCGTAAAAAAAAAAAAGAATCAAGTAATTATCCTGTTTACCGTACGAATGTTATTTTATGGCAATGAAATGGTGAGGAGGGAATGTTTTTTATCTGTAGAAAAATCATAGTTAATCAATGCAGGATAAATGATTTATTTACAAAATTTCCATTTGAAATTTCCAGTGGGAAAAACAATTCTATGCAGATTATCAGTGAGTATGAAAACCAGTATGTGAAGAATACTTTATAATGGATGGATCACACTGACAACACCTGAACCTAAAAATAAGTCTTAACACTTCTAAAAAAACCCATGTTTCCTAATGTTAGAAAATAGGACATGTACAGTTTATCTATAAGGTTTCAGATATTCTTGTGACCCCCCTCCCCAAATCCAATTAAGCCTACAGATTTAACTACTAATGAAATGTGAGAAATAAAGGAAAAAGTTAAACATCACAGGAAGCAATGAGCTAAATAAAACTATTGGACATTTTACATAACAAATGACCCACTTGCTTTAAAAAGTAATTGGCAGCACAAAGATCAGTGGGTTCGAGGCTTTTCCATGACAGGAGGCTAGGGGCATGAGAACATGTAGGTGCTGTTGATCTCAAGAAGGAGGATGCCTGCTAAGAAGGACTCCTTGTGGTTAAATGGGCTAAAATTTCTAATCGGAGCCTAGCAGCCATAGCTGACAGGGCTTCTCATGCACACTGCATATCACAGACGGGGCTGCCAAGACTCCCGCGCTGCGATCCTGCTGCCCGAGCTGACCTTTCCAAAGGAGTTCCTAGAACCATCTCTGTCCATGACCTGAGGCCTGCCTGGTCCAACAAGAACTGCGTAGCTATGGCCTTATTTGCAGCTTTACTGACCAGGGCAGCTCTATAACAACCAATCAGAATGTGCAATTCTGACCAATCAGGACCGAGCTATTTGGAACAATCAGATTACTTATTTTCATAAAAATGGATCAATCAGGGACTAGGGCAGGGTCTCTCTCCCTCTCTCTCTCTGTCTTTCTCCCTCTCTCTCTTTAAAGCAGCCTCCCCTTTGTCTTGTCTGGGTGCACTTTAGGTTTCCTCTGGAGGCTGCGTTTTCCTGTTTTGCAAGCTCTTCACCTGAATAAAGTTTCTCCTTTTAGTGTACCCCAGATTAGGAACTCTTGTTGGCATTGGATTAGTGGCAGCAACCTTTTTGTTGACAGTGTGTGTGAAGATCATTGAAATAAAAGCTTATGGGGCCCAGGCTCTAAAGAAAAGAAAAGAGATCTGGGAGGAAAGCACAGGTAGGAAAGGGAAGGGCCAGTAGACTGGAAGTATCTGGGAACTGCAAGTACAGGGGGAGGGGAAACGAGGACATGAGAGAGAGGAGGCTAGGAAATCATGCTCAGCATAGAGTATTGAAGCAGGTGACTTTTAAGGCGAAACAGATCTGCAGTTGATATTATTTATTGTATGTCCCTCTGCATTAGGGGCTGAAGTTCAAAAGAGGTGAAGGCATAGGCCTTAAGGAGGCTTAAGGCTAAGGCTGCAGTTTTTATGATATAGTTACATAAATTTTGAAATCTCCAAGGATGAAATCAGGAGCTGGGATAGAAAGAAAACTGTACCACAGACTCTGGAGGCTTCATTGAATAAAGGAGCATTCTTAACATGTTGTAAGTTGATAGTGGTGAGTAAAGGAAGAGGTGAGATGTGATTAGTTTCAAAAGTTGAGGTTTGACTGACAGGTGCAATAACAAGGATCTGGAAATGGCAATGGGGAATCAGGAGAGGACAAAGATCCTCCTTAACCCAAGAAGTGATTGAGTAGTTTCCTCTGGGGAACGCAAAGAAGTCCTCAGGTGAGGCAAGACCTTTATTTAAAAGTGAGATAGGTACAGTTTCTGTTAAAAAGGATGAACTCAGAACTTTTTTTTTTTTTTTACAGTGAAAAATGGTGTGAGAAGAAATGAGTGGAAATATGGGGAGGGAATCTATCAGCAAAAGGCATGGAGGAGCATGAAAGTAGGAGATAATTTGGGATTGAACCTGTACCATATTTACCTTTCCTCTACGGCTATATTTGTGTTGATTACTATCACGTCACTCGCCTGCTTCCTGGTTAAAAACAGTGTGAAGGTTTCCATACCGTTTCTCCGCATTTGTTCGTCTAGGCCTGCCTTCCCGTTTCCCCTCTACTCCTCAGAATGCAAAAGGCAGCAGCAGAATTTACTCAATAGACAGAACTCTTCACATTTGCACAAGATATATTCTTAGACTTCAGAAAAAATTTTCAATACCAGTTTAGAATATGGTTTACTTTGTAAAGAAGCTACCTATCCGCATGGAAAACATCGAAAGTGATTTTAGAGGAGGGCGGCCTTAAACACACCTAATTGCCTAAGTAACTTGCTCTAACAATTGGGCGAGCATATGCATGATGCAAATTCATTGTTTGGCAAAATTAAAAATTTCTAATGAATTGACAATTGTTTTGGATTAGTCTTAAAATTCTACGGTTAATTCTGAATTACAAGGGTTTCATAGAATTTTTGACCGATTCATACTAAAATATGCTAATGTACATATGAATACAATAAACAATAATTGACTTTAGAGTTTGAAATTCCCCAGAGTTCCAGAACTGATCTCAATTGCTTTGTTGGCTGGCTTGAGATTTTTACTAGTTTCAAAAATTTTACTTGTTTCAGAAAGTATTTCAAGCATTCAGTCTTTCAAGCATCTGCTGGCATGCCTTCTGTTAAAGAAGGCGAACTCAAGAGATTAATAAACTTTTGGATTGGAAATGAACCTTAAAATTCCTAAAGCCCAATGATCTCTTACCTCTTAGCAATACTATCCTTATAAAAATAACTTAATATGCATGAGAGACTCATGGGAAAACTGAAGATCAGATGGGGTAAGCAATTCCCAGCTAAGGGTTGCTACTCAAAATCAGACCTCCAACTCTAGATGACTTCATCTTTCTGTGACACATTTTTCCTATTAAAGGACCTCATGGATGGAAGAGGAAAATAATATCTTGTGCAATAGGTAGAAGAGCTGATGAGGTTAATGACTTATAAGCCTGCCATTTAGTTTAATATACAAGCAGTGAGTGATGCTGGGATGAGCACAGGACTTAGAGTCATGAGGCCTAAATTTAAGTTCCAGACCAGCTTTTTGACTCTGGGAAAGATATTTAAGCTCTGTTTCTCATGGTGAGTGGAAATAATAATGCCTGCTTTAAGAAACTGTTGTCAGATAGAGAAAGACAAATAGCATAGGATTCCACTTATAGGTGGAATTTAAAAACAAAATAATCAAAGCAGAAACAAACTCGTAGATACAGAGAACAAACTGGTGGTTCTCAACTGGAAGGGGGTTTAGGATGCACGGTGAAAAAGGTGAAGGAATTAAGAAGTAAAAATGGGCAGTTACAAAATAATCATGGGGATATAAATACAGCATAGGCAATACAGTCAATAATATTGTAATATAACTATATATGGTGTCAGGTGGGTACTAGACTTACTGGGGGGATCACTTAGTAAGATATGTGAATATCTAACCGCTGTACACTGGAAAGTAATGTAATATTAAATCAACTGTAATTGAAAAACAAAAACTAAAAAAGAAACTCATCAAATGAATTGCTGTATGTTAATGTGTTTGGGAACAACAATGGTTGATTGGAATGCTTGATAATGTTGCCTTGTCTTTGTTAGTTATAGCAGGAAGCACATAGTTTCTAAACAATGATCCTCTCAATTTCCTCAGTACACTTTCCTGTGTGACCAAGGGACCAGGAGCTTAACTTTGGAAGAGCTGTCTGGAAGGAATACAGAATGAGTTCCGGAAAGCCTGTTGGAATTTAATAATGCATGAAAAATACACCAAGGGGAGGAAGGAACCAATTAGGAAGCAATTAAGGAGATTGCAATTACAATGAATCTTAATAAAGTCCAAAAAATATTAGTCTACAAATAGAAGACAGGCTAGCAACCTGTAGAAGAAAAAAAATTATTAGAAATAAGGAAAGTTCACAGGCATATACTGTGAAAACAAAGAACAGGGAAGGAAAAAATAAAACTATATTCTACTATCTTCTCTGCATGTCCAAATCCCAAACATCCTTCAAGAAGCTATTCTTATGACACTCCTTTAAGCATGTCTGTTCAGCGCTGTTATTAAATTCTTGGCCTTCCTTCACAATTAAAAAGGTAACCCTGATAATTCCCCAAATAGGAAGTACAAATGGTTACTGAATTCTTGAAAAATGATCAGTTATCTTAGAAATCAAATAAATGCAAATTGAAACAATTTAATATCCCACTTTGCTTTGAAAATTAGAAAAGATTTTTAAGTGTCCTTTGACTGCTCCCTGTTCACATTTGCATTTGGGGATCCTGCCTAATATTGAGTAGCTATTTGAGGAGCAGTGCTGCCTTGGTACATGACTGTCAAATGAGTGTGCTGCGGAGAAAGGAGCTCTCGAAAAGTAGTCAGGAGACTGAGCCAATTAAAGCCTCAGCACCAACAATGGAGTCCTGAGAATTCAGATTGAGAGTCAACTACTATTTATTATGTACTGTATGAGAGGTGAGAACTTTAATCTATGTTACAAAGCTAACCTTCAGAGTAAACCCTGCCTTTTGTTGTACCCCCATTTGTTCAGAGAGGGGAGGGGACAGATAACTCAGGGATTAGGTGTCTTTCCCAAGTTCAGGGTTTTAGAAAAAAACATCAAGTTAATATATATGAAAGGGTTTTGAAAACTAATTATCATCATTAGGTGCACCTAAAATTTATCAATAGTGACAAATAATGAGAAATTTTGAATTTTAGTTTAAAGGTTTACATCTCTTTTCTATTCTAAAATGGCATTCTACATCAAAGAGAAAAATGTGGTCATGATATCTGAAGTCAGCTTCATACAAGCTGCATAATTTTTTATTAGATTTTTCCCCCTCATTTGGAATATTAGTATGATTTCCTCAATCACTCATTTAAAACCTTTAGATGTGTCCAGACACAGAGAGACATGTTTAGTTGTTGATCTGGCTCCCTGGTAACTGTATTATTTCCACTTTGGTGAGATATACATGGTATTTTATTGTTTAACTTCTTTTAATTTTTGCTAATTATAAAAATGATTATGGAAGTATGGCTTTCATGTTTCAGATATGCGAGTTATTTTCTCACAGTGGGTTTGTACGCTGCTTGGAGCAGAGGCTATATTTCATTCTATATATGTCTTAAGGTTTTTATCATACGTATTTCCTCACCACCATTTAGCACAGTGCTGGTATATTGCAGGCCACTCCCCCAATGAGTGGGGAATCAGAAATAACAAAAAATCTGGAATTACAGGATTGGAACAAACTATGAGGCAGCATATGCTTGGGCTATGCCCCAACATATCAGTTTGCCTCTCCACACCCCCCCAACCATTTCACCATTAACTAAACCAGCATTCACAGTGCAACCAAGTTCTGGGGACAATTCTAGCATTAGGCAGAGAGGAGTTTTGAGAAACTCTATCAAATTAAAAAATCAGGTGACTCAGCATTAAGAACTCTTGTTTCTGGATTAGTTCTGACTTTTCAATCCAGTCTTATTACCAAATTGAGTTTCTACATTGTAGGATCTCTCCTGGTTTCCCACCTTGATAGCTTTCCATTACTCCATTCTCTGTATAGGGTGTCATTTTCTCTCTTGAAGCAGTGCTGCAGACTGGAAATAACGTTGGATTTGCAATCACCACACCGAGGTGAATCCCTGCTCTGTCATTCCCTGCTATGTGACCGTAGATAATCCTTTATAAAAATGAGTTCTCTAATCGGTAAACTAAGATCAATTGTACCTTATTCAAAGAGCTGTAGTGTAGATTAAATGAGAGTGAAAGAAATTAACTAGTGCTTAACACTTTTTAATTAAGGAAATATTGGTTCCTTTCTACTTTCTTTTCCTTTTCTCTGGTCCATTCAACTTTGAAACTAGAGCCTTCTACCAAACCTCGGGTTTATATCTCAGCCTTGCTTTGTGCTTACAGATCTCTGCATTATCAAGCCTGTCCTCACTGCTAGCCTGCCTTTGTTTTCTAGTATAGGCTTTCTCCTGCGTTCATTATAATAATATCCTCCTGGAACCTTGTATGAAAGTCACAGATGCAAATAAAAGACGAGTAATAGATTTAAATATTGTAAGAGATCCATTCTAAGACATTATATAGATATCCCCAAATTATTATTTAAATATCCAATTTTTACTGGTAAGTATAATGCAATGTATATGTAATTATTTAAAGCACAGGTTAAAATATCAAATATAAACAAGAAATATAGTTTTATAAATCTTTCTTTCTTCAAATTGTTTTGCACAGCTTATTTGAAAAGGCAATGAAAAGTGCTGATTTTAATGTTGGAAGCAAAGACAAGCTGTTCATCATTTTGCAAGGTGTTTTGTAACTTTGAGAACTTTTTGTGAAGGTAACATGGACCACCAGCCTTTTTCTTTTTATAAAGAAATCTGTTCTACTCTAGGAAGATATGAGCTTCTTGTGCATATAAGTTTTGGGATGCTTTTATAATGCTCACTGTCAAATTATAATTTCCAGTGTCATGGTAATTTTTCTTGGCGAGGCTGCTGGCATTCCTTCCTTCTACATTCCTCATTCCTCAAAACAGATATACTGACGCTGGCTCGTACTAAAGAGGAAGCTTATTGTCCACATCTCTTCCCGACTCCATTTCCATGATGTCATGTTGGCAGGCCATGATGGGAATATTTACATCATGGAAACAGGTAAATGCCACAAATCAGGAAATTTTTTTTGAGAGCTAGTTGTTACAGTTTTACCAGCACCCTTGTCATTTATGCTTAAACATTGGGGTGGACACTTTAATTCATCCGATTACTCCTGATATTATTCATTCTACAAAGAATCTCTTAAGCGCTCACCTGTAGTTAGGTAGGTTTAGAGAGCACCCATGAACATTGAGAAAAGAGGGCAACAAGGTGTTTACCTTCTTTGAGTTGCTGAACAAAAGCTATAGCATCACCTGGTGCAAAGAGCTGGTTATTGGTAGAAAGTAGATTTTCTGTATGAGACTTTCTTGAGAGAGAAGAGATAGAAACTAAGCTACTACTCCCCACATTTTCAGAAAGGGAAATCGCTTAGTGTGAATCAAGGTGTTTGCATTTAAGAGCCAGTAGGAAGGCAGGCAGATAAGCCCTGTGTAATGAATTATAATGAACTCAGAGGGAGTCTGAGCAGATGAACTGGGCTTACCACATGAGTTTAATGTATTGTGGGTAGGCCTAGTTTTTGTACCTCCTGCTGCTGCTATTTGTAGCAGCTCCCATTTCGACCACCGTTGCAATTAGAAAGTGCCAAGTGGTTGTGCTTAGGAAACAAGACCTAAAAATGGGAATATGAACAGGGTGTATTTGGAAGCCCATTTGTTGACAGGGAGTTGGCTTTCCAAGGGTTTGACAGTTGTAGAGGATTGACATGAGTCCTCAAGTTCTGAATTGCATGACACAAGAGGCAGGGACTAGATGGGACCAACCATACTGTTCTTTCTCCAGTTGACCTTTGGAACCAAGTCTGCTTTCCTGACTTCCTGGGCAGTTTGTAGGAACATGCCCTTGGAGTGAATTACTGGATTTTCTGACACTAGGCCAGGGAGAAATTAAGAATTCATTTGGAAAATAAAAGAGTTAAGCCCATATTAGTTAATTCATTTATCCAACAATTATTTACTAAACTCCATTACATTGCAGGCACTATTTTGGACACTTGGGATACATCAGTAAACAAAATAGCCAACAGGCCCTGTCCTCCTGGACCATGTTTGTATCATGAGTCTATGGAGCAAATCACACTGTGTATTTACCCTCACCTACATTGCTCCTTTTAGAAAAGTTCTTCAGACATTAATTTACAACACTTGGTGTATGCTTTACATTCTTTTCTTTCACAATTGAACATACTCAGTTTACATTCAAAAGCCATTTTATTATGGCTAAGCACTTACATTTTTGACATGCATATTTATTTTTACCTTTGCACAATTATCACTGATATCTATCTTCTAATTTTTCTATTTTTCACTCATTTGGTAAAATAGGTAATTGATTTGATCTGGGTTGATTTTCTTTTGTTTGTTGTTGTACTTCCTGGAGGAGCTTAATAATTACTTGCTGGCTATTTGATTAGTAATTGTTGATTATTTCTTGGTTCTAGGGGAAAGGTAGTGTAGGGAATGGTGTGATGGTGTTTTTGGACATAGATAATACATAAATAAGTTAGATTTTTTTAAAAAAGATTTAAAATTGGTCCTATTAATATTGAATTTTAATCAGAAAATCAGGTCTAGATTTAACCTATCTGAAAATATTGTAATTTTCTGTGTTGGGTTAGATGTAAAGAGGATTTATAGACCTGAATTTATAGCCTGCTCTCCCTCTCACTGACAAGGTATGCGTGTGCAAACAATTTAAATGTACTGAGAATCTATTATTAATTAATTACACAGGGGCAGTAATACTTCACAGGTTAAGACAAAGAGATCATGTATGTAAAATAATGTTAATAGCTAATACTGTTGAATGGTAGTTATGTGCCGACATTTTATAAGTGGTAGCATTTCTCACTACAACCTTTTGGATAGGTATTATCGCTATTCTTTATGTTCCATTTTACAGAGGATTGAACCACAGAAATAAATAACTTGCCCAAAGGTACACAGCTAGTAAGTAGAAAACTTGGGTTATGGCTCAGGCAGTCTGGCTCTAGAATTTTCTCTTAATCACTATTTTCCTGCAGAGTTTCTCAATAGCAGCACTAACCAAAATTTATGTTTATCTATACCTCAAGGTTTATTAAGAGGAAATTTAATGAATGATTTCTTAGAATTATTAAAACTATGATAGAAAATAGCTCTAGTTTTCTATGTATATCTATGCACACTAACATTTTTGGTCATAATAAAAATAATATTAATAATGATGGTGGTGATGATGATGTTGGTGATGATAGTGATATTGATAGTGGTAGAATTTACCAGACTTTGTAAAAAGTCCTTTCTATGTATTATTACACTTAATTGAAGGTAGATGTAATTACTGTCATTACTACCTGTGTTTAAAGATGATGAAACTGAGTTCCATAAAGGTAAATTATCTCCCCCAAGGATAATGAACTAGAAATTATGGTCTAGCTGATGATTGAAATCAGGGCTATCTGACTCTGCTTTTCTGCTTCCTCTACACCTGATTTTGTTTAGCTATAATCCTAGTTTTGGGTTTCAGAGCATTCAGTGGAGAGTATTTTAAACCTCTCAGGTGATAATATTCACTTCTGTCTTGTATTCTGAATATACTCCAAAGGCCCATTTTCTGCTTTTCACCACTAACTGTTGTTTGGCAGCTGTACAGTGGTGCATTATTTAATCTCTTTATGTTCCATATCATTGGCAATGCACAGAACCTAGGGGAAAAAGGAAAGTGGGATTGCATGGCTATTCAGATTGGTTTTCTCCGAGCATCCGTAGCACACATGTGATTCGCTTTTTCTTTTCTTTTTTAAAAAAATATATCTTTATTGATTTCAGAGAGAGGAAAGGAGAGGGAGGGAGAGAGAGACAGAAACATCAATGATGAGAGAGTCATTGATCGGCTGCCTCCTGCACGCCCCCGATTGGGGATCGAGCCCACAACCCAGGCTTGTACCCTGACTGGGAATTGAACCCTGATCGCCTGGATCCTAGGTCGATGCCCAATCGCTGGGCCATGCCTGGTCGGGCCGCTTTTTCTTTTCTAAGAGACTTACTCTGACTACCAGCTAATACTAATTCTCTTATCTTGGTCATTTGCATCCAGATCATGGGGTGCGGGTCTGAGTGGTAGAAACTAAGTTTTATGCTGCACTATAGCTGCAACAGAAAGGTACTTTTCCTTTCTCCTCTCCACAGTACAAGAGCACAAGCTGGAAGGAGGTTGGAATGACTGCAGAATGAACCAATTACAGAGCTTGTTACAACCTTTTATATGGAATTATAGAAACATGATATCTTTGTCTCAGTGCAAAAATCTTGAAGTTATAGCAGTTTAATCCTTATAACCTGAAAAGCACTGAATATACTGCCTTGCACATAATAGTGGTCAAATAAATATTTTTTGAAGTAGATTAAGTGAACAACCAAATTTTAGGGCTCTTTAAAGAAAAGGAAATTATTTATTGAGCAATTACTATGTGCTAGCAACTGTATACACCAATTTTATTTATTTTCCCTCACAAATGTATGAAGAAGTTATTCTCATATTGTAGGTTAGAAAGCTGGAAGTCAGTAAGTAGTGAAGTAATTTATGTAAGAACCCACACATAGTGAATGGGAGAAAAAGTTTAATTTTTTTCTCTGAAAATGCATGCTTTTTCATTGAACTGATCTACCTCCCAACTGGGTGGGTTACTAAATATGTCCCCCCCCACATATTTACATATCTGTGTATTGACTTAATTGGTTCATTTTGTCTCTTGCTTAACTCACTTAGTCCAGTTTGAAGATTCTTATTATTTAATTGCCCGAATCTATAAATCATGAAAGTGAGCTGTGAAGAGGCTTCTTTTATCTCTTTCTTTCTGAACTTTTGAAAGATTTGTTCCTGAAAACAACATCCTCAAGGGAAAACCAACACAAAAGCATGCTTCACTGTCCAAAGTCTCCTGGAAGAACTGATAGACTATTTAAATGAAATCTTTCCTAAGAATTTGATTTTGGAAATGTCATGAATTACTTGGCAATTCCTCACAAATAGCCATTATTTACCTAGGTATTTACACAGAGATTCTCCCTCTTCTGATAATTGTAGTCACAGTGCATTCTTGAATAAATTAAAAAAAACTATGCTCTCTCAGAGCCTATGTAATAGTTACTTCTTTATTTTCTTTTTAAAGGAGGATCATTTACAAAAAATACCATACCAATAAGAGTTAAAGGTTTACTATATCATCAGTAGAGAAATTAAAAAATGTAACACATCACAGAAATAAATCCTTGCAACTCATGCAAGAAGATGAGATTATTTCGATGAGTAATGTAAACAAATAAATGAACAGATAGTCAGAAATAAGGGCTCCTTACAAGATTTTAAAAGGTATGACTAAAGGTGAAGCATTAAATAAGAAGAGATATAGGGACAGGAAGGAGAAATAAATTTTTGTTGCCTTAAAAAGTCTCTTTCCCATGCTGAATAATTTACCTGTACAAATTCTCTCTTCTTCAACAAGATTTATTCCCTATGTTGGCCGATATAATTCTCTTTATAGATTTCCAGGTTATTCCTGTTCTCAAGGGATAGATCAAATCGCTCTTCTCACTGAAGGCTTCCCTAACTCTACCTCTCTTTCCTCTGGGCTGCTGTAGCACTTAACCAGAGGGGAAACAAACCCAAGGGTCCAAGGTTGCTGAAGGGAAGTTGAAAGGTGTTAAGAAGAGGACCGGGGAGTGAAAGCAATGGGAAGGCAGAAGTCTTAGAGGAGCCAATTTGGGGAGGTATTAAGTTTCCCACAGAGGCCATTAATGTTCCAAATTATCCTCAGCAAAATCATGCCAACAAGGAGGTCAGCACTGGCAGATCATTTAGTCACCAGAAGTTTGAAAAAGGGTTTTTTATAGTAAGTCTTGAAGTCAGGTAGTGTTGGTACTTTAACTGTGTCCTTCCCCTTCAATATTGCGTTTGCTATATGGTGTTTTTTTTTGCCCGTCTATATCAACTTTAGAATCAGTTTGTCAACAGTCACAAAATAACTTGCTGGGATTTTCTTGGGGATTACACTCAATCTATAGATTAAGTTGGGGTGCCACACTGCGGTTTTTTTTATGTGGCCCTTTTTATATTTCATATATATCTGTATACCTCATAACTCCTTCCCCAGGCAATGTAGACAATAAGTAGGCTTTTAATAAAAAACTTGTTTATTTGATAAAAAGTTTTGCTCTTTAGCTCAGCTAGTATGTGATTTTGATGTTTTGTCTGTACAGTGCTTAAAGGAGGTAAGAACTCCGAACATGGACTAATAAGTGCCTACTCATGACCCTGTACTCTGTGTTAAAGCATCCTTTTCATTATGTGTCTTGTGCACAAATGCAAGTAATCCCTTGTTTTTCTTTATATTCTATTAATGGCGGTGAAAGTAAGTACCTTGACATTATGTTCTTTGCCTTTAGTTAGTTTGGTCTGCTCTGACCTCCTGTATTTAAGAAGTCCATTAATTTTCTTGATTAAACTCTATTTCCTTTATTGATTATCTGAAATATTTTATAGAATTGAATTTTGTTCAATTCAGATTCAACAACCATTTTGAATTCAATATTATAATAAGAAGCTCGCACTTTCCATACATGTTACTTTTCTTTTTTTATCACAAAAACCTTGTATTTTTATTTTACTTTGGTGAGGAAATTGAAGTCCAAAGAGGTTGTGTGACTTTCAGAAGTATCCCATCTGGGAAGCATTAGAACAATATAGGGAGTATATAATTGTTTATGGCATGGCTATCAAGCAACAAGGGAAGATACCCAAGCAGTATATACAAGACTTGCTGGAGCAGTTTTTATTGGAAAACACTCATGCAGACAGAGCAGTGCCAGTCCCATGCCTCCCATTATCCTGCAGGCAGCGCAGAGCCATCTGGCAGCACCAGACGTCAGATTGCTGGAGAGGGACCCTGACCCTTGGCTAGGCGCTTTGAAGCTGCATTATTAGAAAAGTCCTTGTCTTTTCCCTGGTGTAAATAGAAGCTGAGAAGTATTAAATAAAGAATAACATATCTTATTCTATTCTACCTATATAATGTTAATTTAAAAAGTATGTAAAAGAAGTGTTAGCACTAGATTTGAGACTGGGTCTTCTGACTTCACTCTCTATAATCATTTTATTTCCTTATAGCAGCTGAGGAAAATCCATAGCAAAAAAAATTACTGATACTTGGAGTTTTGGAAATTTTTGTCTGTAGGACATTGAGGAGCTAAGGAACATTTTTAAAGAGAAGAGAGGTATGATGTTGGGTGTCTTTAATGATGTGCATTGGTGGCATTGTGGAGGGTGAATTGGAACTAGATTTGGGACAGTTTACTAGATGTAACTGTTTAGTTGCTACACAAGGACTTTAAAACGGGCTATTTGAAGTAAGAAAGGAAAACAAGGGAGAGATGCTAGAGGCAGAAGTGAGACTACTGACTGGTTAGTAGTGGCAAGGGAAGAAAAGGTAAGATTCTTGCCATTTGACTCTGAGTTTTCCGTCTGTGCTCTTGGGAAATTAGAAGTACCAATGGCAGAAATGGATGAGTAAAAGGGAAAGCAGATTTGACAGGATATTAACTATAATAATTTGAAATCAGCTGGATAAGGCTTGTTGGGGTTATGAGATGGAAACTTAGGTTAGACCTGGCCCATGGAACATATATGGCAAATCATAATTCACTTTCCAAAAAAAAAAGCAATTTCATGACTGTAGTGGGAGCTGGAGTTGAATTGCAAGAGGCTATGTGGGAAAAGTTGATTAGAAAGTAGGGAAAAGTAGAAAATATAGACTGCATTTAGGTTTGGTAAATAAAGGAGAGATAGAATAGGAGTATGGTGGTGTAGCAGTCTTGAGAGAAACTCTTTTATTGCTTTTGTTTTCAGCATAGGGAAATAGAAAATGTAATGTGATTCAGTCAAGGAGTAATCAAGTAGAGAGGGTGATGCTTAAATTGCAAGAGGACAATTCGTAGAAAGTTTTAAAGACCCTGGAAAGAAAACAAAACTTAGATTACACATATAGAACTTTAGGTTAGAAAGAAAAAGGCATGCATGCCTTTTTTTCTTTTTCTTTTTACAAATAGAAGAAGCAATGGAGAAAAAGAAAAATAATTTTGAAGTGAAAGGGAAGAGGGGTGATATAATTTATATTATCCATTTAATCATTTACTACATATTTTTGGGAGTCAGCTGCCTAAGAATGAAGCCAGCACAGAGTAAAGCAGAGCAAAGAAAGAGAGCGTGCCTGAGTTTAATGACATTTTTGGGACAATTCCTGGGTATTAGTTGTACTCATGGGCAGTTACTAGGCAATGAAATTATAGTTTACTTAACATAGTTTGGTTTTGCTTAAGGTAGATATCTACCTTGCAACATGACCTCATTAACTGCAAGCATAGTTTCCTCCTTCCAAAATAACTCAAGTTTAACCATGGCCATTGCCATACATGCACCACCATCTCCAACAACACTTCTCAGATGTAAATTTTAGTATCCCATTTTCTACCATAACCTGTCTTTCAAGCTCAATTATCCTAAAACCCTAACTCTAGTATGCTTTCACTGCCCAGAGACTTCTACCTTGTTTTATATATTCCATTTTCTTTATGTATTACCCTCTCACTTCCTAACCTTCATTTTCAGGAATTTAGTTTTCATGGTCCACACAGCAAGTGCTCCCCTACAAATATTCTTGACTCCCTTACTCTTCTTTCCAACCCACTTGGTAAATTACCAATCATAGCTAAACTTAGTTATCTGTCTGCTCCTTGCTGCTCATTGGAATGACTGCAACACCAAAATAAGTGATGAAAAAAATCTGGGTAAGAGGGTGGTGCTTGACTTCTCTGGGGTTCATAGGAAAGTGACCCATGTACTATTTGTTGGGGAGACTCAGATGTTAGTAGCTCCAGGTGATGTTCCATGGACTAGTCAGACTTATTATTACCTGTAGAACATAATCTTGGCTGCCAGAACTCTGGGACTGAATGGGGGAAGAAAGCATAGGTATTAAAATCTAATATCCACTATGGGGATTTTTACTTCATGACCCTGTTTACTGAAATCAAGCCTCTGTTGTATTTGGTTTTCCCAGTTTAAAGACTGGTTGTAGTCCACTGTCAGAAGACCCCCAAGTTCTGTTGGGATGGGAATAAATAGTTGTCCAGCTGTGTGGAACAAAAGAAAGGATCTAGAGTTGAATTTATTGAACATATTTTTAGACAATTCTGCTGATTTTAGCCCTGTTTTTTCTCCATTTCTAGAGATAACAGGACCACCAAGTTTTGAACCTTCTTGGAGTCCTGAAAGGAAAATTAGATTGCTTCTAAGTTTTAACTAGGGATCCACCTTTCCAGGTTTGCTATCAATACTACCCAGTACATTTGCTTTTCAGGTTCCAACATTTCATTGCTCTTGTGTTCCCTCATATCTTCTTTATGCTCACAGGTTGATGACTTCAAACACATTCTTTACCCTTATTTCAGTACAGTTTAAGGAGGAGCAGGGGTTAATTCGGGCTTTAACTGGCAATTGTTATCTAGAAATGACTCCATTCCTGAAGTACCAGAACTATTTATTCTTCCCCCTACTTTTGCTCTTTAATTGGTTAATAAATTATCCTCCTTCATGACTGGTGACAATTTTTCCAAGTCCTACAAAGTGATAGTTTTTGGGCATTTCTACAGAGGAAATATTTCAGAGTATCCCTATCCAAATAATTCATTTAAAATGTATTACATATCAACTTTGACAGGTAATGTGTTTGACAATTTTAGGTACTTCATTTCATTTGTTTTTCAAAAATTACCCTATGCACCATTTCATAACGTAGACACTGAAGCTCTGAGAGGTTAAATTACTTTCCCCCAAACCACAAAGTGAGCAGGTAGCTGAGCTAAAATGCAAACCTGATCTCCCCTATTCTGTCTTTCCATTCTGCTTCATTTTTAGTTTATCTAGGAGCTATCCTGAAGGAACACATTTTCTATCTTTCTCTATAAAGGTGGGTTTTGTGCCAAGTGAAGAGCAGTAAAGACAAAAAAAAATCTAGTTGTCTTCCTGATTTGGATTGTTGTTTTCCAAGTATCTGGTACTCCTTTACCATAGGTAATGATCTCTCTCTCACTCAACTCATGAATTTTTACTTTTTCAACTTGTTAGGAAGTTTGCAGTCAATACTTTTTTAGTTCCACTCTCTCTCTTTTCCTTCAGGAACTTCAGTGACACAAATATTAGATCATTTGTTATTATCTTTAAAGTTCATGAGGCTCTGTTCATGTTTTTAAAATATTTTCCCCTCTCTGTTGATTAGATTAGATGATTTAGATTAATTTATTTTCAAGTCCACTGAGTCTTTTTACTGTCATTGTCATTGGACTGTTGGGTTTACCCAGTGAGTTTTTTAAATTTCACTTCTTGTATTTTTCAGTTCTTAAATTTCCATTTTGGTTTTCTTTGATGAAAGTTTCTATTTTAAAATGTTTAAAGAATGTTTGCAATTGCTCATTTGATTATTTTTTATAAGAGATACTTTAAAACTTTTAACAATATCGCAATATTTGTGTCATCTTGAGGTTGTCATCAGTTGATTGTCTTTTTCCAGTAGTTTTCAACCTTTTGAGGTTCTTCCAATCTGAATAACTTTAAATTGAATTCTGGACACTTAAAATACTATGTTATGAGACTTTGGGTCTCATTTAAATCCTATGAAAAATGCTGATGTTTCTATTTTAGCAGGCAATTTACCCAGTTAGGGCTATGCTACACTTTTCAAGCTTCCTCTGTGGCTGGGATTCCAAACTCAGTTCAGATGTCAAAGATTTTTGCAGCATGCTTTGCATCTATTTCCAATATGTGCTACCTAGTGGACAGTCTGGGACCTGGGCAGTAGTTTATCCATTAGTTGGGTTCTCAATGTCTTAGAGTTTGCTAATTAATATCAGATCCATGCATTTGTGGCATGAGTTTGAACCCCAAGTTCATAAATAACCTTATGAAGTTACTTCCCCAAGCTCCTCTGGTTTTTGTAATCTTCCCAGTATTTGTTAGTTCCTTGGGGCCCTCCTTACAGGTGGGACACATCTTGTTGGAACTGCAGCCCTACTTAAGAGAGAGGAAAATTATCCTCATTTGGAATTTTGGCTCCTGTGAGTTTCCATTATAGGCTGCTTGTCCTCTAGGATTGGTTGGGAGATGGGACACAAGAAAATGGAGAAAAAGGAGAGAAAAGTGGGGGATTTCTGCATTATTTCTCTGTGTTAAGATATTCCCTCCATGCTCCTTCTCCTAGGGCTTGAGGGATTCTCCATACTGCAGTCTTCCCTTCGGGATTTGGAGCTGTGTTGAGTTCAGGCAAAGAGAATTCACGGGGGAAAAACTGGTAAATATGCTTGCTCCATCTTGCGTAGGTCCTGTGTTCTTTTGACATGTGCTATTGAAAGGCATTTAGGATGGCTGGTTTTACATTATAAAGTTTAGGGAGGGCAAGAGTGCCGGGTCCAGAGGGGAGGCTGAGAGGCAGTGAGCAGTCTGAGCAGAGGAAGGCTTGAAGGCAAGCCACGAGGAGCAGGATGTCTTAATGTGGCTTTTGATTTTTGAGGCACCTAGAGTAATTTTATAAAAATTCAAAAAAAGTTTACAAAACTTATATTCTATTTAAAATTTTTATACTGACAATGTTACAATTTTATGATAGAAATGCAACTAGGCATGGTCTCATTTAGCAGTCAAAAATAATATTAGAATTTATATGAGTGTGCACAGTGAGCCTAATGGCTCTGTTACCTGGGCTCCCTCTTACTGGGCTTGGCCCACTTAGCACAACTGGGTGCTTTATCTGGAGATTAGTAGGAAGCTAGTAAAAAATTTTAAAGCAAGGTGTTTGCACTGTGGAAGAGTATTTTGGCAGCATATGTGGGAGGGTGTTGGAGGGAGGAAAGGTGGATGTGGAAACAGCAGTTAGGAGGCTATCTGAGTAATCTAGACAGTGGTAGACAGAGTGATAACCCCCAAAGGTATCCAAGTCCTAACACCGGGAAGCTGTGACTATGTTACCTTCTATGGCAAGGGAGACTGCAGATGTGATTAAGGACCTTGAAATGTGGAGATTAACCTGATCACCCAGGTGACCCAGTATAATCACATGGGTCCTTCAAAGTGGAGAACTTTTCCTGGCTTGTCAGAGAAAGGTATTGGAGGAGAGCTGCTGGGGCAGAGAGATGGCGATTGCAGCTCCAAAGATGGAAGAAGGGGAACACAAGCCTGGGAATCTGGGTGGCCTCCAGAAAGTGGAAGAGGAAAAGAAATGGACTTTTTCCCTAGAACCTGCATAAAGAAACAGTTCTGCTGATCCCTTTAGTTGAACCCATGTCAGACTTCTGACCTACGACATTGTAAGAAAATAGATTTGTGCTATTTTAAGCCACTAAGTTTGTGGTAACTCTTCATGGCAGCAGTGGAAACTGATACACAGGCGTATGCTGATGGCAACCTAAACAAGGCTACTAGCGCTCACATGGGGAGAGTGGGCTGATTTGAGAGATATTTAGCAGGTAGAACTGCTACAACTCGGTAATTGATGGAAACTGTTGCGTGCTGGGAAAAGGCAGGTTTGAGAGGACTGACTTTAATTTTGAAAGAAGTTCTATTGTGGGTAACATGCTACCAAACAGCATGCTACTGAGAAATCATTTGTGAAAGGAATAGTCAATCGATATGGCAAGCTTCCGTGCTGTCTGATATTTAGAAATTGCCACAGCCACTCCAACCTTCCACAACCTTCCGCAGCAACCCCACCCTTCAGTCAGCAGCCATCAACATCCGGGCAATACCCTTCACCAGCAAAAACGATTATGGCTCTCTGAAGGCTCAGCTGATGGATGGTGAGCGTAGCTCTTTAGAAGTAAAGTATTTTTTAATTAACGTATGCACATTGTCTTTTAGACATAATGCTGTTGTACAGTTAATAGACTACAGTATAGTGTAAACGTAACTCTTATATACACTGGGGAACCGAAGATCTGTGTGACCCATTTTATTGTGATATTTGCATTTTTGTGGTGGCCTGGAAGCAAACCCTCAGTATTCCTGAGGCATGCCTGTGCAACAGCAGACGAGCAAATTTCTGGCTTGCTTTCCCAGCATAGTTATCTCATATTCTTCATCTCTGATGCATATGATTGTGTAAAATTCTGAACAGCTTTTTCTTTGGGCTTTGATGCATACTCTACTTTGATATGATTATATTGTTATATATTATTTATTACGCTCCAGTGTGCTATTTTGTGCTGAGTGAAATGTAGATGTGGATAAATTGCCTACTCAATTACACTGAAATAAGAGGGCAAACAAAACAGGGAGAAAATTATTTCTATGGTGAAGTTTTGTATTCTTTTTATTATTTAACTACTTTATTTATTTCGTAAATATTTTTAGGAAACTTTGTGTTATCTTACCTTGACAGAAATGGGGGAGGGTTTAATGATTTAAATATTCCAATTACTAGTATTCTATTATAATAATTTAAGTGCTGAATAGTTTATACTACTCTTTACATCCATTATTGTATTTAATATACATCAGAACGCAATGAGATAGGGAGGGGCAGCCTTAAGAGAGTATCTTGAACTTAGTAAGCATTTTTTAACTAATTACTTTAAAAAATTTTTTATTTGAGAGAGAGAGAAACATCGATCGGTTGTTCCACTTATTCATGCATTCAGTGGTTACTTCTTGTATGTGCCCTGACTAGAGATTCAACCAGCAACCTTGGTGTATTTAGATGATGGGGAAAGTGGCAAGGGAAATAGTTTTGGATTTTGAGCACAAAAATCCAATGGAGAAAGTGGACTGAAATGTTAAGATAAGCTCAGTGTTCCTGGGGTATGGGGAAAGGGGAACCTCAGACACTTGTTGAGTGACTGGCTGTCTTTGTTTGATCTCAGGCTCACCATGGCTTTTCTGCACTTCAACACAGATGAGAATTTGGATCGATCAGTATCTTCCTCTAGTCTCCAATTATCTGTCTTAGGTAGGCAGTTCTTATATATCAGTGTGTTAAGCAGTGGACAAACCTCTGTTAACTGCAACTTTCATTACAATTGTCCAATTACTTCTTTGTTTCCACCATGAACATTTTAGACCCACGATGACAGCGGTCATATCTCTCTAATTTGTTGCTTTAAATCTGGCACCTTTCCCAGCACCTGGTGGTAGAAGTCACTCAGTGGGCATTTGTTGGGTGAGTGTAAAATAAGAACACAGGGTGAGCAAAAGTAGTTGTGAGTACACAAAACAGGGTTTATTCTTGTATTCTTGTTTATTAATTATTGTATCATTTTCCATACAAACAACTGTAAACCTACTTTTGCCCACCCCTGAATGTAATAACCCCCGTCGGGGGTCAAAGAGACCTCCGCACTGAAGGAAGCCGTTATTTATGTGGGCAGGGCGATGGAGACAGAGTGGTGATGCTGCTGTTCTCACAGGGAGCACTGTCACTGTCTCTGTTAGTAAAGAACATACGAAACTGGGTTGTTGGATTTGAATTCCATGTTTTTAAGGATTCATAAAAGAAAAGCCAACCAGACACACATCCGGACCGGCAAAATATCAGACAATTTAAAACGGTGGCTGAGAAAGAGTGTGAAGAGCGTTACTGAAGAGGGAGGGGAGGTGGTGCCGCAGAGGATTAGCGGAGGCGGCCAAGGGCATTTACAGCAGGGTTTTGGCTGACACAGCAGGCACAGCATGAACCAAAGTCAAGGACAGGGGAGGAGGCAGGGGCTTAGAGATGCTGCTGTACAAACCTCCAGGTGGCTACTGATAAGGAGATCAAGACATGTTTTTACTGATAAGCAGGGCCAATGCAAAGGTCAGAACTTTGATCATGAGAAATTTTAATTACTTAGATATTGATCAGAACACCTAGGAACCAACTGCAGAGGGGAGTTTGAGAACAGGGCTGGATTTCTTAGATTTACACTGGGGAGCCTGACTGCCCTTCCTAGGCTGCTGTCAGTTGCTCTTCTAAGCGCATCCTAGGAAAAAAGCCAACTATGATAATGGGTTAGACTTTGGGGAATGGCAGTGACCACAATATTATTAGGCTCTAAATGCTAAATGGAAGAAACATTAAAGGAAGTTGATTTTGCAAGAACACGTGGAAAGCCCTGAGGACCTTTGATGGGAATTGTATGATGTAAAAGGAAGAATATATAAAGGTGAATTGAAATGCTTCTTATAAATCAATAAAGAAAATTAAACCTCCTTAATGATCTAGGGCCAGTAATACAGTCTCAGAGTCAGTAATAAAGTCTGTCCCTGTATATCAGGTGTCTCTCTGGCCTTTGAAAAATTGCTTTTTGTGACTTTAGACATGCCTGGTTGAGTGAATAGGCTTTTATTTGGATCTCAGTGGGTAGTACCATTTCAACAGACACCCTAATTTAGTTCCTGAAATCTTTCACCTGGACGCTGTGATGCCTCTGCCACTATGCTCTCTCTCCAAGCCCTGCCTCCCCTTAAATATATTTTCTGCAAAGACTGCAGAATGCTGTTTCTAAAAGACAGGTTTGATAGTTTCACTCCTTTATCGAAAGACAATTCTCTAAAATTTGGTCTTCACTTGTTTCTTTGATTTCAGTGTTTGCAGCCTTGTCCTATATGACTCCTGCATTAGTCTTACCTAAATCCTTCTTACTTTGGAATAATTTTCTCTTTTATTTAACTTTTCACTTTTGAATAATCTTAGATTTACAGAAAATTTGCAAAGATAAAATTGAGTTTACATAAATCCCCAGCCATTCCCCCCCCGCCCCCCGAAAACTTAGCATCTTACATTAATATGGTATATCTGTCAAAACCAAAAACAAGCATTGGTGCATTACTACTAATCAAACTCTATGCTTCATTTAGATTTCCCAGTTTCTCCACTAATGCCCTTTTTTTCTATTTCAGGATTCCATCCAGGATATTACACTGCATTTAATCATCGTGTCTCCTTAGCCATCTCAGGTAGGTAACACTTCCTCGGATTCTCCTTGTTGTTGTTCTTGTGATCTTGAGAATTTTGAGAAGTACTGGTCAGGCATTTTGTAGAATGCCTTTCGATTGGGTTTGTTTAATGTTTCTTCTCACAAATAGATGGGAGTTATGGGTTGTGTGTGTGTGTGAAGAACACCACGGAGGTGAAATGTGCTTGTCATTAAATTGTATCAAGGGCAACATGCTATCACCATGACTTATCACTGTGATGTTAACTTTGACTATTGGTTAAGATAGTGTTTGCCAAGTTTCTCTACTGTGAAGGTACTGGTTTTCCTTTTCTACACTCTTTTCTTTGGACGTGAGTCAATATGTTAGCCTGTGCTCAAGGGTGAGCGAAGGACCGGGTTCCACTTCCTGGAGGGGCCATGATTAACATATATTATTTGGAATTTCTCTGTAGAGAGGATTTATCTCATTTGCCTCATTTATTATTATGTATGTATGTATATCGTATAGTCTTATGAGTATTCATTTTATACTTTGAATCTTATAATATTATAATCTAATATTACCTTATTTATTTTGTTGCTCTACGTGTTCCAGCTTTGGCCGTGGGGAGCTTGAAATGGTTGGCTCAAACGTTTTTATTCCTGGATTAGTAAGGACACCGTAGCTATCAGTAATGAAACCAGGTCAGGCCTGCCTAAGCCAAAAAGGGGAAATTTATTATAGGGACATAGTAACATCTCCCAGAGCCTTTGAGGTAGGCTACATCTAGGTCCAAAAGCCTGAAATGGGTATTTACAAGGTGACCAGGACCCCTACTCCTCTCTTCTGCTTTACTCTCTGTGTCTTGTTCTTTTTTTCCCTCCTCTGCAACCTCAGGCAGCATCATGGGGCGCGGCTGCTATTTCAGAGCTACTGACTCCCTGTGCTAAAGTTACAGCCACATAAGAAAAATGATATGACTTTCTTAAGGTCCCACATTCGAGTTATTTAGGAAATAAGTTGTATTTGCCTAATTCAGTTTAAAGTGTATTACTGGTCCAAGAAGTTATGGCTAAGAGTATGGTGTGGGTCCTGAAGCACAAACTTGGCTCTAGAGGTTCACACCTGTGTCAGTGTCATAGAGTAGGGAGACATTTCTGAGACAAAGGTGGATAGTTTTGAGCCTGCAAGACACCCCTAAAGGGTCGCCTGTTAACATGCATGGGCTTAAGAATGCTGCAACCTCCGCCTTAAATGCACTTTTGTCTTTGTTCTGCACAGAAAGCTCTACATCAAGCATTCCCTTCTTCTAGAATATTATCTCTGCCCAACTACTTTTTTTAGTATATTCTCATGTGATCTTCCTATATAATTTTATTATTAATAAATAGGCTCATTATTTATCACACAGCATATTCCATTTTTTCTCTCAAAGTTTTCATGTGCAGTTCATCTTATCATCTCTAAGATCCGATATAGTCTCTAGCACATTATAGTTCCAATAAACGGTTTTTGAATGAATTAATGAACAAGTATGCTAACATGTATTTAATTATGGTAAAGCTGAAGGTACTGATATTAAAGTGTAAAATTAATGAACTTTAGTTAAAAACAATAACACTTGCTGATCTGCCATTCTCCACAAAATAGTCTTAGAGAATAGGATGCCTTAAAAGAAAACCACAGCTCTTCAGTGATGGAAAGAACTGGGAGGATTCAAAGGCAAATATGCTGAAAAAATCTTTACGAGATACATGGGCGTGAAAGAAGAAAAACCAGAGTGCTAATTTGCAGGGCCTAATTCAATCTGCAAGAAAGGATTTCTCAAATGTATTTGTGGAAGACAGACGGTAAAGAGGAAATTGGTTAGCTGAAAAATGAGAACAGGGAATTAGAGACCTAGGCTAAGCAAAGGGAACTTTGTTCAACAGCTGTATTTTGATGTAAGGGGAGATAAGGAATCGCTTAAAACGGAAACCATAGCTCTATTTTAAAGTAGACAAGCCATAGCTGAGGATGGACAGATGACTAAGAAGACGGAGGCAGTTAAAGAAAACACAAAGTTAAACTCTACCAACTCTGTCTAGGCTCATTGAATTCATGATGGAGGCCCTCCTCTCATACTTGGTCTTGTCCAGCTTCTGCCTTTTTTGTCACCTACCAATAACCCACTGAGGTTTTAGGAGCCCCATGTGCAATTCGCAACCTGCTATTATTTTGTCTAGAACCAGAATATTGTACATGTACAGCAGAGTGAGTCAGAGAGAGGAGCTGGAATTCTAGCCTTGGGCTAGAGAATTTGGGTCATGATAGCATGCCATTTTAAGTTAAGACTTTGGCAGTAGAAGACGTTAATTAACAAAATGATGTGTGGTAAGTAAGCGACAGATCAAGAGAGAATTAAGAATACATGCATTTAAGGAGCAGGAAGAGCAGAGGGGGTCCAAATAAGGAGATTAAAAACAAATGGTCCAGGAGGAAGAGGAGAGTAGGGAATGTGGTATCACAAAGGGGGACGAGATGGCTTCAAGTAGGAGAAAGTGGCCCATGGACTTGAATGCTACCAAGATCAGGTTTTAAAAGAGTTCTTTGTATTGCATATTGTTATATCCATTTATAGTCTATTATTTTGGATTATCTTTCCAAGAGATCCATGACTTTGCTTTGATTTTTTTTTCTTTTCTATTTTATTGAAATAGACTTTTTTAAAAGGTCCAAACAACATATTTATTTGTTGTTCTTATAATTGCTCTTATAACATTACCTTGTATTTTTATTTATTTATTTATTAAAATTTTTTTTTTTTAATTCTTACCCTAGGGTATTTTTTCCATTGCTTTTTTTTCAGAGAGAGTGGAAGGCAGAGAAAGAGAGAAAAATTGAAGTGAGAGAGGGCCAGGGGTCCAGCCTGCAACCCAGGCAAGTGCCCTTGGCTGGAATCGAACCTGGAACCCTTCAGTATGAGGGCTGTCACACTAACCACTGAGCAAACTGGCTAGGGCTATCTTGTATTTTTAAATCCTATAACGTATTTTTGCTACTTTAATTTTCCTTACTACCAACCACTTCTTAAGAAGATAAGTTGGTGCTATTTTATATTATGATTCCACTTGGAATCCCTGTTCCAAAAAACACTGCTGGTGGTGATTTTGGTCTATAGGAGGATGGCTTTTGAATCAGGGAGGCAATTTGGATTTTGGGTAGAGGAAGGTTTTGGTTTAGATCTCAGTTCTGTTATTTCATATCTGTGTGTTCTTGGACAAGTCATTTGGTCTATCAGAGACTTATTTGTCTCATTTGTACTTCTATAAAATGGGTCTAAAGATATTTATGTCACAGAATGACTCTGAAGGTTATGTGAAAATTAGTGCACAAATAAAAATATTAGTTTGTTTGTTACTGTGCAAGTTTATACTTAATTAGGTTTAGTTTAAATGAAGTGACTTTTGAACAGATTAGTTTTCTCTAAGTTAAAAGTTAAGGTTTAGTCTGTGGGTCTACAACAAGTGAAAATCTTTCTGTATTCTTACTCCAGAGAGTCCCTGTACTGAAACATTTGTCTTGGATAAATACTAACTGAAGGCCATCTTCTCATTTTGTGCATGGTCTTTAGGGGAATATCACAGATAAAATTTTGTATTTCTAATTACACTTAAATGAACACCTAGGACTCACGCAAATTAAGTGGTGTCTTGTTCTACTGAAAACACTGAATACCAGAATTTAAAATGTCTTTGAATGATCATTTCTCCAAGGTTCAGGAGAAACAGTGAATGGAGGGGATTGTTTATGCAAATAAATATGATTTGACTTTCATTGCCACAGGCTTTGCTCTCTGCTAGTCATATCTGGCACTGATTATCAGAGTAAACTTGTGGATCATCTTCTTCAAGAGAAGGACCATCAAAAGAAGCTTGCTTCAGGCACAGTCTTGAATATTTTACTGCCTACCAGGGCCTTGATCACTGGCTTACTGACTCTATATTCATACCAGATACCAAAATATTGAATGCAGTAAATGATAGGTTTCTTTTATAACCTCATATTTGGTCACCTGCTACCTGCAGAACTGCAGGTTTTTTATGCTAGCCTCTCCTGCTGAAATTTTCTCTGACATGATTGCTCAACTCTGCTTCTCTCTACTCCAGAAAGCTTGATTAAGTGCCTGTGAGTCCCCTGTGCATACCCCATCACGGCACTTATTCGTCCCTTTGTACTTCATGTTTCCATGTTTCCACTGGAAGTGTTAGCCTTGAGGGATGGTTCTTACCTTTTTAACCTATGTGTTTTTATACATATGTCCAAAATACCTGAGATGGAGTAGGCATGCATTAAATATCAGTTGAATGACTCAGTGAAGGGACTGACTTCTGATACTGTAATGTTTTATACTTCTGTAGTTCCACAAATTTACATTTTGACCCAGACTTCAACCAGCAATACTTCACTACTCACTCTGTTGGTTCAATAGTGGCCTTTGCTTTCTTCTGTTTTCAGCATACTTTGGAAATGTGTGCTCATTTTCAAACTACTCTGAAACCATGTTAGGGTATACTTGTGCATTAGAAATATTAGGGACTTTGCCTAGCTTTCTAAAAGAATCCACTTGGGAGCAGGACATCTGAAAGTCGAAGATCTAGGCCAAATATTACCGTCTTTCATAAAACTTTTTATGATTTTCCAGAGTATTAGCCCTCAACTTGTCATGGTTTAATTCATCCATTTGTAGAGCAGAAACAGACTGGGAGTTCCCTAAGGACAATATCTTTGTCTCTCACTCATTTTTTCCTTATGCTTGGTCGAATAGTACCTTCTAAGACTTTGCACATATTGTTTCCTCTGAGTAGAACACTGTTCAAAACCCTCCACCACTACCATCTCCTGCCCTATTCTAACCCTTGAAGAGCCTTTCAATGCCAGCCTTTATCTTCTTTTGGAAATGTCCTATGACAGCCTCCACCCTCACCCCACATGCTCATATTTATCATATTGTATTTAAATTGTCCACTTTATTTTTCATACTAGCCTGAGAACTCTTGAAGCTCAGGAATTTTATCTTATTCTCCTTCATGTCTCCTGTGCCTAGTCTTATTCTGAACATGGTAGTTAGCGAATGCAACTATTTTAAAAATAAACATACCACGTCTGTCATTCTTAGGAGCTTGTATCTAGTGAATTATTGTCAAAGGACTGAATCTTTCCAGTCTATTTTGCGTACTGGGGTTCTTCTCTTTTCAACACCTAAGCTTTATTATGTGAGTTCATTGCTTTGGAGATTTTTGGAGACACTTTAAGATATTATTTGGGGTTAGGGTTCAGTAAGTAATAATAGGAACATAACATTTACAGGTTTCATGACTGCTATTGAGTGAATTTCAAGAGAAAGTCTATTAATGCTTGCACATCCTGGGGGGGGGGGGTGGGGAGGCCTGCTTTGTAGACTGGTCTTCTTATGGGGGAAAGAAGTGACTGATAGAAATTCAGGTCCAGAGAGTGTAAGTGACAAAGGTGTGATTGTGAAATGCCTTGCAGACTGTGTGTACTTTGTCAATGATTTTTCTGGTGTCAGACTGACTGAGGACCTCCCGAGAAGTATCAGATGTCACCCGTGTTATGAGCAGAAGCTTTTAAAGAGCTATGATAAATGTTCCTTATTTTCTGTTGATTGCTTGTTTCCTTATAATCCAACTCTCCACCAAAAAACCTTTCCTTCCTTCCCTCCTTCCTTCCCTCCTCCCTCCTTTTCTCCCTCCCTCCCTCTATTCCTATATTACGTCTATCTTTGTTGAGTTTCTATTATATATAGGCCATTATCTGGCACTACAGATAGAAAAAATTAAACTTGAACCCTATCTTCAAAAATTTATAATGAGGATTTATGTAAGTAAACAAATAATTTTAGCACAGTTCAAGAAATTTTGATAGGGACATGTACAAAATATTATCTGAGGATGGAAAAGTAATTCAGTCTACCTTAGGAGAGAAATGGGTATTGTCCTCCACCGAAAAGAGAACAAACACACAACAAAAACACAACCTACATGTAATATACGAACAAACAAAAAACCCAGGCTTCTTAGTGGGAGTGATCAGATCAAATAGTAGGTCACTACGGCTCATGAAATACGGGAAGAATGACATTTCTCTGCAGGGAATCATGCAGATTTTCAAGGGAAGTACAGATCTGTGTTGTCCAGTATGGTAAAGACATGCAGTTATTTATATTTATTTATTTTCCTTAATATTTTTAAAAATAGATCTTTATTGATTTCAGAGAGAGGAAGGGAGAGGGAAAGAGAGAGAGATAGAAACATCAATGATGAAAGAGTGTCAGTGATCGGCTTCCTCCTGCACGCCCCCTGCTGGGCATAGAGCCCGCAACCCGGGCATGTACCCTGACCGGGAATCGAACCTCAATCTCCTGGATCCTAGGTCGATGCTCAACCTCTGAGTCACATCATCTGGGCTGGTTATTTATATTTAAATGACTTAACATTAAATAAAATTAAATTGCACTCTCTCTGTTACACAAGCCACATTCCAAATGCTGAATAGCCACATGTTGCTAGTGGCCATCATCTTAAACAATATATATAGAGCATTTCTTACATCACAGAAAATCCTGTCAGATAGCACTGGTCTAAATTTTAATAATTGTGCTAGAGGTAGAGGGCACATTATTGAGGAATGGCTTATAATTCAGTTTGCTTTGTGAAAAAATTAAATAAATTATAATAAGTAAATTAATAGTTGTCATTGGTTGCTTATACTTGATAGCCATAGATGTTAGTATCTATTTATGAAACTGGAGACTGAAGTTGAGAGAAGGAAAGTGCCTTTCCCAGGGTCACTCAGCTAGTGCATGGCTGGAAGCAGAAGTCTGGGACCCAAGGAGAATGAACACTTAAGCAGCGTGAGTTGTGTATGTTAGATGGTGGGGAACAAATACACGTTCCAAACAGGCAAGTGTGTGATGAAAGCTGCACTTGAGGAAACGTATTCTTGTGGTGGTGGCTTGGTGGATGGTTTGCCCTTGTCAGGGGAATCGTTTTCATCAGATGCCAGAGATTAGATCTCAGAGTATTTCAGAGTTTAATTCTCTATAAAACCCAGCCTAGGAGTATCTTCCTTTGTCTAGGTTATGTAAAAATAAAAGGTAGAGGGACAAGGATGGGCATATCAAGAAAATCTTGCAGATTGTCACATAGGCGGAAGTGGTTTTTAGGGTATAAGCAACTCATCTCTCAGAGAATGTCGTCACCGACAAATTTGTGGCTTGTAAAGTTATTCACATGCTTGTCGTATACATTTGCAATGATCATTTTTGTACCCACACACTCAGGCATACGCACACATACCCCCCACCCCCCATATGTATTTGGTCTCAGAACAATCCCTAATGTTGGAAAGCAGGGGTTTTATTTTAACATGTAAATGTAACAGAGCTTTATATTCTTAGTTTTATCTTTTTATCAGTTCATTCAACAAATATTAACGAGAGCTTACTGTGCTGGGTACTAGAGGTGCAATGACTGTTTAGTTTGCCATCTAGCAGAAGACACAGAGACAAAAATCACGCAGTTGCAGTATTCGGTAAGTGCTGCAGTGACAATCTGCTCCCTCGCGAGGCTCAGGCCCGAATGCTGAGTTGTGAGTTACGAAGATAGTGAGTGGTGATGGTCTATCGCATCTCAGTGCAGCTGGGTGGTTTTCTCCTCCTCATGTGCTTATAAATTCTCCTAAGCTTGTAAAAATGCTTTACTTATGAAATATTGCTGACAGGGGAGAGAGAAAAACTTTAGTAAATGTTGAAAACTGTGGTTAAAATTTTGAAGCTGTGCCAGAAAACTCATTACTCTCAACATAAATATAATTTGAGGCAAAAGAGCGAGCCTGAAAAATAATCTGTTTATAAATTTAGGAGTTGACAAAGGTTTCAGGGTATACGTATGTAGACTCTAGAGGAATGTCAACTGTGAAAAAATAAAAATAAAAAGTCACTCCTCTGGGTCTTCTAAAAACAAGTTTCTCATGAGATCACAGTAGAAACACCATAATGATGATGATGGATTTTATTCTTGAGGGTGTCTAGGCGATTGGCCTAAATATACCACATGAGGAGTTCTTCTCTGGGACTTGACAGCTTTTTGGTTATTTATCCAAAAAAGTGGGTATAGATCTCTTCTGATATTAGTCACAGAGTTTGGAGGGTTTTGTTACAAAGCAATAATAAAATGAAATATATATATTTTTCAGCAGAAATAATAGGTCCTGCTGATTGTGCTGTTCAAATATTATGAAAGAGTTTGGTAATGCCAGTATATATTACTAAATCAATCCTTCCACCGATAACAAGTAGTAACTCTGAAAAAATATATTAAAAAAAAATAGAAACACGTGTGAAGGAATCTGCAGAGACAACCATAAGCATGTCTGTACTTGGGAGAAGAGAACTGGACTAGGTAAATTTCAAGTTTTTATGGCTTTCAGTCTGAAAGCATGCCTCATTCTGTGCATGTGGGGTCAAAAACCTGCAGTCTTATTGGCTTCAAGAACCAGAAGGAAGAATTCAGGAAAGCCACAGGTACTAGAAATTGAGGGGAAATCCTGGAAAGGAGATAACCAGAAAGGGGAGACCACAGTTTGATGTATAAAATCCGCACAAATCTCTGACTGACCCCTGAAGAATATGTGTGTGGAGCAGATTCCAAGCACCCTGGTTAAAGCTAAAAGAACAATTGTCCACATGGAGAAATAAATTGACAGTTGACACTCAGCTATGATCCAGATATTGTGATTAGCAGACAAGAATTTCAAACCAGCTGTTATGAGTTGAATTGCACCACCCCAAATATAGAAGTTTTAACCCCAAGAACCTCAAAATTTGACCTCATTTGGAAATAGGGTCTTTACAGAGGTAATCAAGTTAAACTGAGGTCATTAGAATGGATGCTAATCTAAATGACTGGTGTCCTTATAGAAAGAGGAACTTATATATAATTATATAACAAAATTGACAATATTGTATTGTTGATTTATAATATATGTACATGTATTACATACAAAAGCTATAGCATAAAGGACAAAGAGATTATGGACAGAACTATATGTTAGAAATTTCCTACATTTGATGTAAAATGATACAAAATTAACTGTAGATGGTTAAAAGTTAAGAATGAATAATATAATCTCTAGCACAACCGTTATAAAATAATGCAGAGAAATATAGCTAATACCAATACGTAAGTTAAAATTCTAAAACTATTTAAATAATCCAAAATAAGGCAACAAAGTAGCACTAGTGGAAAACAACAAAGAAAACAGAGAAAATAAATAGAAAACCATAAGTAAGTCAAACCTTATTAAAAATGCATTGAGCGGTAATGGATTCAATAAAGTGGTAGAGATTGTTAGAGGGGATAAAAAAGAAAGACCCAAATGTTTGCTATCCACAAGAAATAAAATTTAAACACAAAGGTGAAAGTGAAGGGAAGAAAAAGATATACCTTGAAAACAGTAAGCTTAAAGGCTGAAGTGGAAATATTATTGTTACATACAATAGACTCTTGAAAGAGTGTATTACCAGAGACCAAGGAAGATATATCACAATGATAAAAGAAAATTCATGCCAGGAAGACATAATGATTATAAAAGTGCATGCACCTTACAACAGAACTTTGAAAGACATGAAGCAAAAACTGTCAGAATTAAAAGGGAAAATAGACAATTTCACAATCATTTTGGAGATTTTAACACTCTGTCCCCAGCCGTTGGTTGATACAGTAATTATACCAAAATAATCAGTGGTCCCTATGTTGAAACTGACCTTATGACAGGACATAAAAAAGTATCAATACATTTAAAAATACTGAAAACATAGATGCCACTAAATAAATTACCATCAATAACAATAAGATGTTCAACACCTCCCCACCCCCACCCCATCCACTGGGTATTGGCAAATTAACCAATGCTCTTGTCAATACTTTATGGATTAAAGAAGAAATCACAAGGGAAATTAGAAAATAGTTTGAACTGAATGGTACTAAAAATACAATACATCAAGTTCTGTGACATGTAGCTAATCAGGCTTTAGAAGAAATTTTAAACCTTAAATGCGTATGTTAGAAATTTGGAGAGAAATCTATAATTTTAAATGTTTTTATGACAAAGTAAAGATCTACAATAAGTGACTTAAAGTTCCACTTTCAGAAGCTAGAAGTAAACATACAAATGGCCAAGAGAATGCAAAATAGGTAGGGAGAAGAAAATAATAGAGAGCAAACATCAATGAAATATAAAACAATCAGATAAAATAAACAAAGTTGAATCTTCTGCATTCGCCTCCCGTTGTTAGCAGTTAGCCACACAATCCTGCTCCCTCTAGAACCTGGGAACAGAAGCTCTCCTGGCTTCCAGAACCTGTGCAAGGGAGAGCTTAGAAATGGTGCTGAGTGCAGACAGGCACATGGAGCCACGGGGTGGCCATGTCAGCCACAAACCCCAGGCTGATACAAAGCCCATCACCACGGGGACGCTGTTTCGAAACTGACAGTTTCTTCATCCTTTAATACACTGTTAGGCACATAGAAATCACTGACAACTTAATGAATGGCAAGATAAGGATAATAAATAGGGTTGTTTACCTCACGTTCTCCTTTTGAATATGTCATCCTGGGTGAGAGGAACAAGACAAAGTCATGACCTGGGAAACTGTGTGTGTGTGTGTGTGTGTGTGTGTGTGTGTGTGTGTGTGTGTAACTTTAACTGATTTTGGGTTTCAATCTTTGACCTTAAGTCCTCTCCTGAAGTTCTTTGACTTAACAGTGCTTAATATAATTTAACAAAAGATGTGACATTTCTATTATTACCAAGAAATGTTGAGTGGAAAGACATTCTGTGAAATAGGCTCTCCATAGGTAATCAAAATTACATGAACCCAAGATGTCCAAGTCACTAATTATAAAAAAGAATGTAATTTGATTCTAATATATTATTTCATAATTGGAAAATACAGACTGCAGCAGTTTCAGATAGGAACATCTTTCTACTTTTTAAGATGATGTATCCACGGAACAGTCATTTGTAACAACTTTCATTATGACTTTCATTTTCCAGAAAGCTACTCGCCACAAAATGATAGGTTTTCCATTTCATCACAGAAAGATTTTAATTATAAAAAGACACATGCTATATTGTATAAGTTGGAGACATTTAGGGAAAGCAGGGTGACATGTGATTTCAGACTTAAAACAATTATTGGTAAGAACACTTTACATTGAGATCTATCCTCTCAACAAATCTTTAAGTGTATAATTCGGTATTGTTACTTACAGGTACTATGTTGTACAGCAGGTCCCTAGAACGTATTCATCTTACATGCATAGTTGAGATTTCTACTTGTTGATTAACAAGTCCCCATTTTCCTCCTCCCCCCCATGACACTGGTCTTGGAAATGATTTCATTGCATATGACACCATAAGCACAGGTAACAAAAGCAAAAATAGACAAGTGAGGCTATTTCACTCTAAAAAACTTCTGCACAGCATAGAAAAATAATTAACTGAGTGAAAAGGCAGCCTATGGGATAGGAGAAAATATTTATGAACTATGTATTAGATAAGGGGTTAATTTCCAAAATATATAAGGAACTAATACAACTCATTAGCAACAAACAAAAAACTAACATAATTATGTAATGGACTAGATACTTGAATATATATTTATCCAAAGAAGACACACAAATGGCCAACAGATATATGGACAGATGCTCGATGTCACTAATCATCAGGAACATGCAAAACAAAGGCACAATGACCTATCACCTTGTACCTATTAAGACGGCTGGTATATTTACGAACTATGTAAATATAGATATTTAGATAGATATTCAACAGATAGTTAGAGATACTAAAAAATACAAGAACTGCCACCCTAGCCAGCCTGGCTCAGTGGTTAGTTGGCCTGTGCACCGGAGGGTGGTAGGTTCTGTTCCAATCAAGGGCATGCACCTTGGTTGCAGGTTCGATCCCCGCCCCAGTCGGGGTGTGTGTGGGAGTCACCCAATCATTGTGTCTCTCTAATATCGATGTTTTTTTTCTCTCTCTTTCCCCCTCTCCCCCTTCCGCTCTCTCTAAAAATCAATGAAAAAAAATATCCTCAGGTGAGAATTAACAAAAAACAACAACAAAAGCACACCCAACAACTGTTGGTGAGAATTTGGAGAAACTGGAATCCTTGTACATTTTTGGTGGAAAAGCAAAATAGTTTCCTCTTGGTGGAAAACAATCAGGAGATTCCTGAAAAAATTAAAACTAGACTAGTATGATATTCAGACTTTTAAAAATTAAATATTTTATTTTGAGATAATTATAGGTTCACATGCAGTTCTATTAAAAAATACATAGGGTTCTTATGTTCCCTTTACTCAGTTTCTCCTAATGGTAACAACTTGCAAAATTACACTACTGTAATATCACAACCAGTATATTGGCATTTATATGGTCAAGAACCAGAATATTTTCATTACCATGAAGATTCCTCATGTTGCTTTTCACTGGCTACACTGATTTTTCTCCAGCCCCCACACCCCTATAAACACTGGTAACCACTATTCATAATTTATACCATTTTGTCACTTTAAGAATTATATAAATATAGTAATACAGTATGTAATGGTCTCTTTGTACACATATAGTATAGTAGAACCTGCTTATAGGACATTTTGATTTTTGGTAAAAATAATGCCAAATATTGTTCAAGGCAGCAAATGGCTGGCAGTGAGTACTGCACATTAAGTGTTGTTGTTGTAACCCCAAAGAAGAAGAGAATGTATTGTATTTTATTTTTTCCCTCAGGCATGTGAAATAGGTTGTGTGCTCAGACATACAGTGCTAGCCTTTACCTGCTTCTCAGAAGAAGTTTCCAGATGATAATATTAAATATTATAAGTAGGGTGGGCATTATGTGTACAATAAATAATATTTCATGCAGTACCCAAAAGGGTGAAGAGTTGCAAAGTAGAAAAGCTCTACTGCTTTTATAACCTATGGGGGGACAAAACTAAGGTTTTAGCAGAAAAGCTGACGGGGGGAAAAAAAGAAATTACTCAAAAGCAAATTGAGGACATAGAACCAAAGTTGCTTTATGTAGTCATTAGAGTTTATATATAGAAAAGCCTATTTCACAGAGATAAGGAAATGGCATTAGTGTTTTCTGATTTAGAGTCATCAAAATCTATTTAGTTTTTATGTCCAGATAAAGTTTCTGACCTTACAGGAGACTTCGAAGACAGATAAGTGGGTAGATAAAACTCCCCAATAGAATTTAATTAAAGCTATAATGAACACTGGTTTTGTGTTATCTAGATGAATTTTCAGTCTCTTGCAATACCTGTAATGTTGGTAGATTTCACTATAGTCAAGTTCATGCATTTGGATGTGAGGTACTTGCTGATGGTGTGTTCAAGGAACAAAGAGACATTTGGGGCTGTTTAGGAGCGAAGGTCTTTATATTCTCTGAGCCCATAATGGTGGAAAATAAGCTAAAGATCAAGTTGACAGAGTTATAAAGGCTAGAAATAGTATTTTCATAATAGCTATAATTTATTGAGTGTTTATTATGTGCCAGAGATATTATATTCATTAACTCACTTATCCTCCATAATAATCCTAGAAGGTAGATAGAGACTATTAGTAACTCCATTTTATAAATAGAAAAACTGAGGTCTAGAACAGCAACAAGCAGATCTAAGTTCTCTCAACTAGTAAGTGACAATGAGGAGATTCTAATCCAAGATTGGGCAACATGGTAATATGAGCGCTTAACTACTCTGCTATACGGGTCTTAAACTCTATGTTTTACATCATCAGTTCCATTCGGTAGGTAGCAGAGGAGCAAAGGATAGAGCACTGGGCATAGAGTCATAAGACCTGTATTTAAGTTCAAGTTTTGCTACTTACCAGTTGTGTAACCACCAGCTGGGCTAGACTGCATGTCTCCATAGTTCAAACACATCCCTGTTGGTGGCTACTGACTCCTAGCTGGGAGCTCACTGAGACTTATTCACATGCTTTTGGCTTAAAAAACCAATTTGTTCCTAAATGTCAATTCCCTCTATCCTGCTTGTCAAACTTCTATTTATTCCTTAAAAACCTATGTCCTAAGTCTTCATCCTGGAACCATCAGGCTGACTTGCTCTCACCATCCTTGGGCTCCTAAAAAAGTTGTTCATCTCTCTGTTAGAGCTTTCATTTGCTGACGTCATTGGTATTGAATTAGAGGTCAGGCTACCGCAATAGGCTGTCACTGCAAGTGCTGCAACCAAAACTTTGTATTTTTTTTTCTTTAGACACTAGACATTGCCTCCATCGTAGGCAAATAATAAATGCTGATGAATGAGTGCTGTTAGGGCAGCTTTCTACTGTAGCATTTTAAATGGCCCAGAGTTGACTTGTACAGCAGTTACTTTACTTCTTCAAGTAAAATCACTGAGCGAAGTCGGAAGGTGAGTCACAACACTATTAAATTGCCTCAGTAAAGGATGGCAACACTTCCTAAGTCCCTTTGTATTTTACCCTACCCCCCCAGTATGTGGCATATTGACAATGCCACTTGTTTGCTTGAAGTCTTAAGAATTATTCTGCATGAACATTATTTTCTTTCATCAGACAGATGCAGCTGTATGAGTAAGATACAACAGTAAAGAATTTGCTATGTCTAATATTAAATAGGAGTTGTAAGCATTATTATAACCCCCAACTAATTGTTTTAGAGATAATAGTGTTGTGTTTTTTTTACCCCCCAAATTTTTACTTAAATATACAACTAATAATTGATTCACCATTCATTGGTTACAAAAACACTTACTGGGCACCTACTGATGGACTAAATCCTGAGGATAGGGAAAATTAAACAGCGCCAATTATTTTAAAAAACACACTCTGATAGTGATTAGTGAGCAAACACGTAAATTTTGTAAAAACAGGAGCTAAATGAAATGAATGGAAGTAGCTAGTGCAAATGAAATTAATGACCCATGTGAAAGTGTTTCTGTTTGAATGTTTAAGGGGATGGTTCAAAGATGATGAAATGATGGAGCCGCATCTTGAAATACAAGTGGGGAACTACTAGGGAGAATGCGCCTGGAAAAGGAAAAGAGCGTTCCAGGCAGGATGGACAGCAAGGCAGGACGCAGAGTCGCCGAAACCCACTCATGGCACCACATCTTTAACTCGGAAAGGCATGGGAGGTGTGGGAGAAGGAGCGTGTCATGATCAGAAGGGGACTTATAAAGGCACATGTGTATGCATAATGGAAGAACATGATTACAGGGAAGAAAAACCAGAGGAAAAGACACCAGTTACAAGGTTTTGAAATAGTTTAGGCTGATGGGAATGGGGATATGAATTCAGGTAGGTGCCGTGGGAATGGTGAAGTAAGCTTATGAAACAGAACTATAGCAACGTGAAATCTATGGGATTTGATACCAGGCTGCAGAGTGTCACCAGAGGCCGTGGGAGAAAAAGCATACCCTGTGTTAAGCTATGAATTTGGTTACTGGGAACATGGTAATGGTGTCAGCATAAATTCAGTGGGAAGGAAGAAAGCGAAGTTCCCTTTTAGAAAATACGTTTGAAATACATATTGGTAGGTATGATTCCACGGCCACCAGAGATGTCCCACAGCCTCCCGAGAGGCCCAGGCTCCCTGCCTCGTGCATGTAAGCAGGTGCCACCTTTGGAAACGGTCCATGAATTTTAGGTAAACCCAGATGTTATACCAGTAGAGACATATTGCAATAGGAATTCACATTTTATCTTTAATTGACACATAATGGCAGCAAACAACATAATTTGCATTGTGGGCTAGTACCGATTTAGACAAAAGCTCGGGATCTCTATCTGGACACACAGTCTTTGCCTATACAAATGAGCACAAACCTGCAGGCAATCTTTAGGGACTAATATTGCCTCCTTTAAGATTCTGAGTGGAGTTTGTTTGCTCATTCATTGTTTTTTTCCTTCTTTCCTTTCTCTCTCTCTCTCTCTCTCTCTCTTTCTTTCTTTCGATTTTAGCATATTATGTAGTATCACAATGTTCATTCCAGATGCAGGAGAATCAAAAGCTCAGTTGATCACGTAGAAAATATACATACAGATTTATAAAATAAATCCAAACTTTCCGACAAATAAACAGAACAATGCAATGCCTATACTGAGATTTGAAGAAAATGTTTTTCTCCTAGGCCGGAATGAACTGACCTAGTCCTCTCTTACATTACTCTATTAAAAACAAAATAGCAACAACAGCAGACAAAACTAAAGCAAACAAAGAAAACCAGCCCTATAGTGATATTTTCCAGTATTATAATAACTTAAGACATATGTATTATTTGTTGAGACTGATACTAGCCATCGCAATTAAAAAATATAGAAAACTATCCTTATGCCACATTAGGAAAAAGCTGTTGCTTTTCCCTATGGCTACCATCTGGAGTAATTGGTAACTTTCCCTGCAGGTCATTTATTTTGCTCATCAGGGTAGAAGGTAGCCTTTTAGTTGCTCATCAGCCTTAGGTCCTTCTTATGGTAAAATATGTAATTATAATATTGTCCAGATTTTTGATAACGTGAGTTTCAAGGCATAAGGTCAGAAAATTGGTTTTCCTAAAGTACTGACAACATTGCCCTGCTCCCCAGATTCTTTCCCATGCAAGTTACCTTTTGGCTTAGTTTCTCTGCTTAGCACTTTTCAGGAGTGTCCCCTGCCTCCCCCACTCAAGCATGGCTATATCTGTGGAAACCAGAGCTGAGTCCCAAAGCTGCCAGTGCTTCACTGCAAGAATTCGCCCTGGCTTTCCCCTCACCATCTACTTTGAACCTTCTCTCATGTGGCTTTGGGTCATTACTGCTGGTGTGTGCTGCCCTATTTGGAATGAGGACTCAGCTTCAGTCACCCTTGGAAGTGATGATTGTCTCCTGACCATACATTGCTGCTGAGAACAGTGCTCTGTTCTAGACACCACCTGGCCACGGCTAAAGAACCTTCCTGATTCCAAAGAAGGAGGAGAAGCGATACAGGGTCCTTTCCCCTGAGCCCCAGATTCCGAGAGGGGGAAAGGCAAACAATAAGAATAGGACCACAATTGTTTAATGATTATTCACCTTACTAACTGTAGATAAGAGGTTTTCCTACAGACCCTGGGAAACTAAAGGATGTGCTGCAAGAAGAAAAACAGAGCTGTAAAAAGATAAGAGATGCCTTGGGGTCCGGATGCATCCATTGCTCAGAAAAGAAAATACACCTTGAGAACAAAGGACAGGACTACTTTGAGCTTTGAACTTGGTTGCTGTGCCTAGACCCTGACCCCCTCTGGGAGTTTGCCTCAGGAATATTGACCATTCTCCTGTCCCAGGAATGGGTGGAGCTGTTTTTAACACCATGGAAAATTGACTACCTTGTTATTGGACTTCAAGACCCTGGAAGGAGACACACAGACCATGACCCTGCAGCCCCTTATCCTGCCCCCTCCCCCCCTTGCATATAGTCTTTCTTCCTCATTCATATATAATCAGTTGGATAAAAGGGAGGTTAGAGCAGAATTTACTGCTGCTCTCTCCATACTGCCGGCATTATTGGAATAAACGCTCATATATGATTCAACCTTGTCTTTGCTTAATTTGGCTCAAGTAGTGACATGCAGCCCAGACCCATTTTGTGGTCAGTTTCAATTCTAGGATGCCTGCCTTCCTCTGGAGGTCTCCCTCTTCCAGAACCTTGGACCCTGCTCTTAAATCATTTTCCTTCTCAGTTCATGTTATGAATGCCTAATTTCCTATAAAAAAGTCAGTGTTACCCATGTGGCTTTCATTATCAATACTGAAGTAACAGAATCCCAGAACCTCAGCATTGGAAAGACCTTTAAACAACATTGCAACTCAAAATCAATTCATTGTATGAATCCTCACTGCAGCATTTTACCAGATGTCCATCAGCTGCCGTGTAAACACTTCCATCATCAGAAAACTCATTACTCACAATTTGGAATTTTTTTTTTTTTCATAGTGAGTCAAAATCTGTCTCTTTGAAAGAGACATTTTCTTATTTTTTTTTTTGTACTATGTTTATTAGTTTACTTTAAAAACTCCTTTCTACCTAGCTTTTCACTTTGTGCTTATTATGGGAATAGAGCTCCTTCTAGAAATCTCTCTTGATTGCCTGTTGAATTTTCTATTTTTATGTGTCATTTTAATAGCTATGTGAACCATTCTCAGGGGAGTAGAAAAAAAACCTCCAAAAGCTATGTTTTAAACATTCAATATACAAAGCCATCTGCTATACCCAGAAGAGGTAGGATTGATGGAAAGGACATGGGGTATTATTATTTTATAAATGCATCCCAAAAGAATAGACTTCCAATGAGCAAGTCACTTTTTCTGCTGGGACCTAGCAAGTTTGTTTTGCCATGATTATGAGAGTGAAGGGATTTGTTAGGTGGTCATTGAACTTGTCAATTCAATCTAATGAAAATGGATGACTTTATAGAAAAGCAAAAGGAAAGAGGATTACATTAATAGAATCTTAAAACTCTAGAATATTATGTTAAGTAGCAATTATTTGGGTCCAAGTTTAATTAATGTATACATAAGCTTTTAAAATGAATCTTGGTCTCTGCTCTTCAGTACTTACCTTGGTGAGAAGCTCAATCTTACATATGTAGGCAGATTCGCTGATGAATAACTCTGATTGTACTAAATTTTTTCTTTTGTTGAAATGACATTTGGCTCTCTCGATTATCCATCTTTCAGATCTATTTATTTATACTAAGTTATTCATTTATCCACCCATTTATACATTATGTGTCTTTTTCTCTGAAAGTGTATTTGTTGAGTATCTTTAAAAGCCTTGTCCTAAACCCTAAGGATTCAATAATAAACAAAATAACACAACAGTTTTATGCTGTGATAGAGCTTAGACTAATGGGTTAAAATCAGTAGTAATTGGGAAAATCACATAATAAGAATAAAATTTTATTTTAGTTAAAAAAGTAAAAATTTAAATTGTAATAAGCAAAACTACAGAGGTTTTATTAGATCATATAATTGTGCAAACTGATCAATTGTGATGGTAGTAGTAGTCATAGAGGTGATGGTGGTGGACAAGTGATATTTAAATTGAGATCTGAAGAATTGTTAATAGAGGGAGAGGTTCTCATCTCACCCTGTTGCTAGTGGGAGTGGAATTCTTGCACTATCCCGAGAAAAAGAATTTTCTGAGACTTACATGGGACAATGGGTGATTTTTGTTTCTGTGGAATTAAATCCCTGAGTCTTCAAAGTCCCATTGCCCTTTGTCCAGTCATATAAGAAGTGTAGCTGGGGTTTCAGCAGAGCTGAAATCAGAGTTAGGGTCCAGAGTTTCCTTTCCACGTTTTGGTAGAGTCTAATCCAGGATCAGGTTAGCTTAGCTTGTGTTTCCTGTTGGCAGTCCATCAGCCCATTGCATGTAGGGTCCACAGGGCCACATGGTTATGGAGGGAACATGGACAGAAGCAAGGAAGCCAAGAGTCAAGTACCACAAGAGCAACAAGAGTGACAAGCCAACATACCAAGAGAGGACTCCTTTGTTTGGAATATTATGTATTCCCAAATTTTCATGTGCTTGCAGTGGCCACGTGCATACTGTCCAACGACCTTTGTTCCCAGGTGTAACTGACAAACAAATACTTTCCCTATGTTAACCCAACTTTACTGGGCATGCGTCTCTCTTCCCTTTGTTGGATCCTTTCCCCCAGTGTTTTGCAGGGAATAGGCCTGTGGTTGGTTCCCTTGGGAGTGCATAGCTGCAGCTTTCTGGTGAAGCTGCCCAAACCACATGCCTCTAATGTCTGGCTTCCCCCTTTGATTCTTTCCTATTATTAATAACTAGCTAATTACAGTGGTATCAGAATGAGTTGTTAATTTTGTAGGAATCTGACATTGGAACAAAGAAGAGCCATTCTGGACAGGGAATGAGCTATGAAAAGAGTTTTAATTGGGTAAGATTAGGGCAAGATTAGGACTATTTTAATCACTTCCCCCACAACAGTGCACTGCTACTCTCTCTTAAATCTCTGTCTTTACATCTTTGTGTCCTTCAGCTATTTCTCACATGACATGAGCTCCAGACTTCTCACCCCTATTTCTGTTCCCGTTTGGACATGTTCCACCTTGTCTTTGTTTCCTTTACACATGTTTCTAGCAACATGACAACATAGAAGTCATGTAAGTGTGTCTGGAGAAAAACCAAGGCCCCTGAGTCCCAAACAGGGGATGGAAAAAGTTACAGCTGAAGTCCTACTAAAAATATCAAGTTAGCCAAGACTTACCAGAGTGACCTCCCAAACCCTGCTGGGATGGCGAGGGAAGTGCTATCTCCTAAGCTTCTCTACTTCCTCTCCCATATTAATACTAATTTAAAAGGTGAAAAAGAAGCAAAGCTGGTGGATGTGGAATCAGGCATCGGGTGACTTTGGCCAATATGAGTAGCATTTTGATGTAGGACAAAAGAGACAGAACAAAAGAGCTCTTTTATCTATTTCTACACGCTCCACATTATAACAATATCTATTTGTATTTCATCTCTTTCCTCTCAACCTAAAGTTCCTTGGGGCCTGTTTCTCTTCATAAATAGGTCTCACCCTGGACTGGAAAATGTCACCACTGGTGATGGATTACCCCAGGTGGATGAAGTGCCAAGCAGTTCCCAAAGAGCTCTGGAGGCTTTAGCCTAAAGGGTAAGAGGCAATAATAGCTGAAGGGGAGAGAGTTGATCCTGTAAATAAATTTGACTGGCATTAAGTATTTAATTTGGCAGTTGGCTTCATGAGGGCAGTACATTAAATGCATAATGGCATAGTATCCATTCAGGTTTTACTATAAGCCTGTCAAGCCCCAACCAGGCTGCAGGGCATTAAATTGTAAGTGACAAGTTCTGATAGACCTGTCAGCTTGAGAAGGTTTACTTTAAAGCAAACAGAAAAGGCTGCAGGTTCTTTTATTAATAAGGTAATGTTCACTTGGAGAAAAGAGGGGAGGTACTATGATAATATCAAGGCATATGGCTTTGGAATCACACTAACCTGGGTTTGAATTACCGGCCCTGTTACTTATTGCTGTATAATCCTTGAGCAAATTACTTCATTTCTCTGAGTCTCAGTTCACTAATGAGTAAAATGGCAATAACCTATATTTCTGGGCTGCCTTAGGTCAAGTTCCCCAGGAAATAAACTCTGGGATGGAAATTTACATTCATTTCATTTATTACAGAGTATTCTAGGGATCAGTAGCTACAATGGAGTAAAGAAAGAGGTCTCAGGTATACCACCTGTAAAGGAGTGAGGAAAGCAGGAGATGGTCAGAGCAAGTGGTTGATCTGTACTGTAGTCATAACAAAGGCGTCAGCTGATTCCCATGGGATGCTGTGACACAGGGGTGGCATTTTGAAGGTTTCTCACATTGACTAAAGGGAGCTAGATCTTTCTTCAACTGAATCAATAGGTCACTGGATACAGGCTGCCTTTGAGGATGTAACTTTGGGCAAGGCAGCTCCTTTGGGACAAGTGTAATTGCCAGGGAGGGACTAGCTATGAGTTGTAAGCAGACAACATGATCGATAGCTAGGGGATGAATGCCTTGGTTTGGAATAGGCTCCTGCTGCACCGCTGGGGTCCTCTTGGTTCACACCATCTAGAAAAAGTTTCCCCTAGATTCTGTTTGGTTATGTCCTTGGGTACCCAAAGTCTTACTAGAGGAAGGTTGATAGGATAAAATATGGTCCTTGCAGCTGCAGATACACTCCAGGTTACAACTGATAATGATAATTTTCCTCTATTACTATTATTCTAGATTTCTCTGTCTTTCAGTTAGTATCTCTTCTGGTGGTATCTCCCAGACCTCTATCCCTGAGGGATTTTCAGCTCCTGGTATCATGTCTTATTCAGAACATAGCTTCTTTACTTGTTGGTTTGCTATCAAAATTGGGCAGAAAAGTACTAAGAGCAACTATGCTTGATCATATTGTTGTTAAATCTAGTATATTCTCCCACATTGTTTATCAGCAACCTGACTTCCCTCTGAATATCAATGTTAATTACCCTGCCAGGATGGTGATTTCCATTCCTTGACCTCTGGCTTCTCAGCACAAGGAGTCAAAAGTGACTGTGTAGTACCTATAGATAAAATGTAATGAGATGTATTCTCCACTTGGATCAGGACCTCTAGATGCACAGAAACTAGAAATAATGGGACAGTGAGTATACATTCACCAACAGGTTATTGGGAATGATAGTAAGTGGTGCCACTTTTTATTCCACCCTTTGGTTCCTAGACCTATATATTCTATATACTAGGGATATCACACTGTCTAACAAGTATAGGTTTAGGGTGCATTCTGGATCCTGAAGGATGGTTCCTATTACTTTAAAACTGTAACCTCAAATGTGCCTTTAAAAGCCCATTATTTTTCTTAATTAGGCTGGCAGCTTCAGAGTATATAGCATATTATAGAACCATTTGGTCCATTGGAACTCAGTGGAGCCCACTGCCATGCCTCTTTTTATGTAAAGTGAATCCTGTGGTATGATGTGATGTTACACAGAATTTTGTTGTTGGTGCATCAATTACATATGAGTCCTCGGATAGAAAGGCTGGCTAAGACACTCTGGCAAGAAAGGCAAAGTCATATCTCTAATATGTTCTATTCAGTTATAGTGAATTTCTTTCTAGTCTAGCTTTAGAAGAGCCCAATGTAATCAATGTGATAATAAGTGGCTGGTTGGGCTCCTTGAGAACTATAGCCTACTGCCAACATTAGTGTCAGTTGTGGCAGTTTGGGTATTTAGCAAGGTTAGTAGAAGGATTAGCCTGGGGGAATGAGAACCATATTCTGAGATCTATACATTGCCTTTATCTCTGATACTATGCCTACCTACTGTAATCTTGATTCCATTATTCCATAGACTGGTCTGGCTGATGGCTGATGTCAACTGTCCATAGTCATTCTGTCATGTTGACTAAGGCATAAAGATGGATCAATGCATTTTTTATAGGAACTAACATTTATTGAGCACCTACTTCATGCCTGACCCTTTGCTGAGCTCTTTATTTTTATTTTATTTTTTTTAAGATTTAAAAAATTGATTTTTATAGAAATAAAGGGGGGGGGGAGAGACATTGCTGTGAGAGTGGGACATCCATAGACTGCCTCCTACACACCCCTTACCAGGGATTGAGCCAGCAGCCTGAGCATTTGTCCTGACCATAATTCAAACCAGCAACCTTTTGGTGCACGGGACAGTGTCCATCCAACCAGTCAGGGCAAAGGGTCAGTGAATTTGACAGACCAATAGAAAGTATTCATTCTGAAGAATAAAGAGGTAGAAAAAAAATTACCAGTCTAAATACCGAGTAATCTATTATGCATACAATGAAAGTTGTGGAAGACCGCATCTTACTTGTGGCCTGCATGATATTTATGTTTACAGTAGTATTTTTAGATAATAGTGAAAATATTAATAAACTTCCACTTGCTTCAATTACAAATGTTTGGAATGATAAATTTTCCTTTTGATAACCTAGAGCCACATTGTCCCTAGGAGTGGTGGTTATTAAGAATTAGATCAAATGGAGAAATTTGAATGTGCAAATATATTCTTTCAATTTCATTATTTTCACTAAGTCACACTGCCTCTTAGATAGGATGGGCACCTTTGATTATATCTTACTTATTGTTGAAGTCATGCTCATAATTAAGTGAATTAAATTATGTGTTGGGGGCAGAAACTTACTTAGCAGAACAATAATAATTGTGTAATAGGATCAAGTGAGGGAGGAAAGCAACTATAATTTCTTAGTCCTACTGTGTGCCAGTTTTTCTCAGATATTTATTCTCAAGTTACCTTGTCCCATTGAATTCTAATAACCACATTGTGAAATGAACATTTTTACATTTAATTTAATTAATGTAGATACAAGAGCCTTTGAACTTTTACTATAACCTCAAGAATGTTTTATTCAAATTTAGTTCTATCCATATCTAAAATCCCCTTTTCCCTCCGCTGCACCTCTTCCATATTTTATTTTGTGCAGACAGTGTTTATAAAGTGTGATATTTCTTTTTCTTTTCATTATTAGAAAACATGGTGCCATAGCACAGATGCGATGCTTAGTTGGCCATATTTGCAAATTGGCCTAATCTCATAAATTGGTTGAGTGGGCATGAATTACAAGACACAGATAGATGGTGTTTTTCCCTTGGTTACTCTGCTGTAGTTTAAGAACACATTTTTACTTTGATAAAATGTGACACCTCTCTCTCTCCCCCTCCCTCTCGTTCCTTATTTTGCCGTAGTTTTTTTATTTAACACATTTTTTTGCGTGCCTAATCTGTGACAGACACTGTGACTTCAGTGTCACAGAAAACAGACACTGTTTATGTTTTCATGTAGTTTGAACTCTATTTAGGGGAGGTAGAAAACAAGTAAATAAACAAATAAACAAGATTTTAACTTCTGAGAAATTAAAAAAACAACTATAGATGACAACATAGAGGAGGGATAGGAGTGGCGGCAACTTCCTTAGACAGGTGAACAGGCTTTTCTGGGGAGGTAAAACTTGAATTGGGCCTTGAATGATAGGCTGGACTAGAAATGCAAAGATGTGGCAAAGAACATTCTAGACTCTGGGAACAGCAAGTGCAAAAGGTTTGGGGTAGGAGTGAATGTGTTGAGGAATTCTTTGACTGGAGCACATTAAAAGGGGGAAAATAGGTGAGGTCAGGAATATAGGAAACATAAATCATTGCTGGAAAGCATTGGAGTGTTTTAAGCAGATGGGTAACATAATCTGAATTACTTATTTAAAAGCATTCCTCTAGCTGTTGATGAGCATGACTAAAGAGAGCAGTTAGGTGATTATTGTCCTGATCTGAGTAAAATATAATGATAGCTTTAGCAAATGTTGTAGAAATCCAAAATAGGGTGATTCCAACCCATTGTAGAAAAAGAGCTGATAGCCCTTGATGATTAGAACAAAGATAGGTATGTTTTCTACATCGTGGACTAAGTTAGTATAATATGATTTAATTTGACAAATAGTCACCGAAGTTCTAGTTAATATAGATACTTCCAGTTTGCATTAGTGTTTTAGGTGTGAAAACGACATAAGCCCTGACCTAAAATAGATTCCTGGATGTCACCTCAGACTTACTGAATTTTAGGAGTGGGCCCAGGATTCTGAATTTCAACTAGTTTGAGAACCCCTGGTGTGCTAAATATGCCCCTGTTTTTCCAATGTAGAAGTGGAGAGGAAAAATAGAAATAGGAGATTATCCTCCCAAGAGGGAGAGGAGCCTGGAGAAGATAGTAATTAGATGGAAGACTGAGTACTTAGTTTGAGACTAATTACTTATGGAGACAGTATTTAGATTGAAGAAAGTCAGGTGCTCTCTAAAAATAAAATTAATAAAATAATCCCATTTACAGTAGCATCAAAACTAAAGAAATATATAGGAAAAAATGAACCAAGGAGTTGAAAGATCTGTACACTAAAAACTATGAAATATTGATAAAATATATTGAAGTTGACACAGAGAAATGGAAAGATCACTCTTATTCATGGATTGGAAGAATTAATATTGTTAAGATGTCCATACTGCTGAAAGAGATATACAGACTCATTGCTATCTCTGAAAATTCTCATGGCATTTTTCACAGCAATTAAGAAAAAAATTCTAAAATTTATATGGAATCACAAAAGATCCTGAGTAGCCTTAGTAATTTTGAGCAAGAAGAACAAAGCTGGAGACATCACACTGCCTGATTTTAAAATATTCTGCAAAACTACCCTAATGAAAACAGTATGATACTGGCATGAAAACAGACATATAGACCAAAGAAAATAGAGAACCCAGACATAAATTCAGGCATGTACAGCCAACTGATCTTCAATGAAGTTTCCAAGAACACACAATGGGAAAGTATAGCCTCTTCTGTGAATGGTGCTGGAAAAACTGGATATCTAAATGTAGAAAAATGAATTTGGAAACTTATCTTATACCATATACAAAAGCCAACTCAAAACGGATTCATAACTTAAACATAAAACATGGAACTAATAGAAGTAAACAGAGGGGAAAGACTTCTGAACATTGGTCCGGGCAATTATTTTTTGGATATGACCCCAAAGGCACAGACATCAAAATGAAAAAATAGACAAATGGTATTACAGCAAAGTAAAATCTCTACATAGCAAAGGAAACAATGAACATAGTGAAGAGGAGAGAGATTGAAATGGGAGGATGGGAGGAAATATTTGCAAACCATATATCTGATATCTGAGGTTAATATCCCAAATATATAAGTGACTTCTAGCAAGAAAACAACTAGCCTGATTTTGAAATGTGTAAAGGACCTGAATGAACATTTCTCCAAAGAAGACATACAAATGGCCAACAGGTACATGAAGAATTACTCAACATCAATATTCATGAGGTAAATGCAGATCAAAACTACAATGAGAATTCACCTCACACCTGTTAGGTTGGCTATTATAAAAAAGACAAATAATCACAACATGGAAAAAAAGAGGACTCTTGTACACTCTTGGTAGAAATGTAAATTAGTAGAGCATTATGGAAACAGTAAGGAAAGTCTTCAAAAAATTAAAAATAGAACTACCATATGATCCAGAAATCCCTCTTCTGGATATATATTATCCAAAGAAAATGAAGTCAGAATCTTGAAGAAATGTCTGCACTCTCATATTTATTGCAGGATTATACATAAGAGCCAAGATATGGAAACAGCCTAAGCATTTGTCATTGGATGAATGGATTTGAAAAGGTGAAATTATATATATATACATATATATATATTCAATGTATTATTATTATTCAGCCATAAAAAGAAGGAAATCCTGTCACTTGTGACAACATGGATAAAATTAGAGGATATTATATTAAATGGAATAAGCCAGCCACAGAGAAGCAAATACTTCAAAATCTCATGTATATGTAGAATCTGAAAAAAGTTGAACTCAGAGAAGTCAAGAGTAGATGTTGGTTATAAGAAACTTTGGTGTGGGGGAAATGCAGAAACATTGATCAAAGGGTATAAGGTCTCAGTTATACATGACGATAAATTGTGGAGACCTAAGGTACAGAACAGTAACTATAGTTAATAATACCATGTAGTACACTTGAAATTTGCTAAAGTGAGTAGGCCTTAATTGTTCTCATAAAAAAAAAAAAAAAGTAACTGTGAAGTGATGAATATGGTGAGTAGTGAGTATGGTATGTAATAATATACCTTGATTGTAGGAATGATTTTACATTGTATAGACATATCAAAACATCACATTGTATATCTTACACATGCTCAGTTTTTATTTCTTAATTATGTCTCAGTAAAACTGAAGGGGGGCAGAATTGAAAGCCTAAAAGCCAGAAATATCAGGCTTTTAGGGAGAAACATAGAAAAATAGCTTTGCAATATGGGGGTAGAGACTTTTTAAAAATTAGAGAAGCTCCAATAATCATAAAAGAAGAAATTTATAGAGTGGACTTCACCAATGAGTCTACAAGCCACAAACTAGAATAAGATATTCATAAATAATATATCTAACACAGGTCTTGTATTCAGAATATATAAAGAATTTATATAACTCAGCAAAAAAAATCCAATTGAAAAATGAATATAAACTGAAATGGACACCTTAAACACTAAGCAGACGCTGTCTTAATGGCCAATAATCCTTTAAAAGTTTTCGTTATCAGTCCTTAGGGCAATGCAAATTAAAATCACAGTGTGTTGCCACTTTACCAACCCGAATGACTAAAATTAAAAACAAAACACCTGTCAGTACTAAATGTTGAGGCTGTGGAGCAATTGAAACTGAAAAATTGCTCATAAGAGTGTGAAATGGTGCAACCACTTCGGAAAAAGCTTTGGCTTGTTTTTATGAAGCCGAAGCTGCAGAGTGCCCCCAGGATCCCCAGGGCCCGGTGGCCTGTCCTGTGGACTTCCTGCCCCTGAGTGTGGCTCGGACCTGTGCCCAGGATGGAACAGGGGCCCCCTGACCAGGCTACACTGTATGGGACCCTAACTGGCAGACGCGGGCGAGCTGCTTCTGCCGGCCTGGAAGGCTTTCGCTGCCATGCTGCGAGCTGGCCAAGCGGCGGGAACCCCTGGGCCTCCTCCAGGAGCTGAGAGTAACCCCGACCCAACAGCCGGCAGGAAAGTGGGGAGCTTAGCCTTGGAACTGCAAGGAACGTGAACGTGCCAGCACCCGAATGAGCTGGGAAGGGGGCGCCCTTCCAGCCTCAGCTGTGGGTGCGACCTGCGCGGGGTTCCGCCTGCTGCCCCGAGCAGAGGGTCCCCCGCGCTGTGCGCACCCGGGTCCCGCAGCAGCGCGGGCATCGGCGGGCAGCTCGTTACAGGGCCGCGGAAAGCGGGCGCACGCTCCCACTCCCTCCCGCCGTGCATTACTCAGTAGTTTCCACTTGCGGATCATTAAAACTTCTTTTCTTTTTCATCTTTATCTCCATGACCACGTGGCGCTCACATTGTGGAGCCCGGTTCGGTCCGTCTGCGGAGGAGAAACGAAGTGGCCCGTTGTGTTTGGATGAATCCGGCTCCACAGGGCAGGCCTGCAGGGCTTACAGGTCAGGCCCCTTGTCCCCAGGGGCTGCGCGCTTCAAGCACACGTCCGCTTTGATTCACATCGCAGGCAACGCTTGGCAATGAATTCCTCTGGGTTCTCACCTCCACCAAATACGTGTCCTTTTAGATGATGTTTTCCTGTCTCCATTAGCGCATATTTCCCCCCAAAGCCGACGCTCAGTTACCCATTACCAGCACAGAGATGTAATCCTTCAGACCCCTCTCTTTTATCTCTCTGTCCTTAACAGTGCGTTACAAAAAACGTAGGGCACATTTAGAAATGTCTCAAAGACCTTGCATTTATTAAAATGACCAAGCATTTTATTCATGAAAATTGAAATAGGAATTGATTTCAAAATGCTTTCCTCAGATATACAGATTAAATTAATATGCTTTTAACTCCCTCCTCAGTCTTCACTTTTCTATCCAGAGCCCAGCAGATAACTGAAGATCAGTTTCCAACAGGAACGAAAGGTTATCAGTGGAAACCTTTTAGAGAATAGTTATTATCATTGCGTTGCCACCTTTAATCAAAACTTTTGCTCAGGCTCATCATTACACAATACTTTCTGTTGCGCTAGATTTCAGCCAGATTAATGCAATTCTGCTCATATGCCATCTAATTTGGGGCACTGTTTTAACTATGGATTTTTGAGGGGCTGCATAGTTCAGTGATAGCTCTGTGGAAAGGGTGCTAGAATAGAAGCCAGGAATCTGGACTCTTGCTTTGACTATCTCACTTTTGCATACATATTTTTTCTACCTTACGGACCTTAACTAAAGTAAATGTATGTTTTTCATGACATTTTTGGAAAATTCAAGAATAGCTTCCATAATACTTAGAGGACCACTAGAAATATGATAATACAAGACTGGGAACTAATGGACTAATTGGTGTCTAAAATATCTTCTAACCTAAAAATTTATGAATCTTGTATCTATACCATGAGTCATAATTTTCAGAATGCCTGCTTTGGTTGAAGAGAACTATGGATTTTATATGTCATCACTTGTCTTGGTAGTCATCATACAAAAGTAAGATAAAGGTTTGCATATACAGATGTATGGATAGATATAGATGTAAACACTTACCCTTTTAGTATTGTAGATCTTAGGGATGAATGCAAAGAAAAGTTTATAACTCAGAATGATTTTGCTGGTATTGCATTTTCTAAAGTAAAACTGGCACAATTATTCAGCAAAATGCAGTGTATGTTTAGCAATTTACAAACATTTTAAAGTAAGTAGGCAAAAGGAAATGAGGAACTTGGCTGGCTTTCAATATAGAAAAAAAGTAGAAAGGCCAATATCTGTAAGGTTTAATTTTGGTTTAACTAGGTTATGTTAAAAACTTTGTCATTCAGTCAATTACTTCATGCAGGTAGATGCAATTTCCAAGTGCATTACAAGGGTCCCTGGTGCATTTTTAATCTAATCTACAATAGATTGAACTTCAACAACTTGCTGACTAATCGAACACCAGAGATTTAAAAAAATATCTCTTGAGTTTTTCTCAGGCATGTTCTTCTATGATGACTTAGAAAAAGTATTTTGTACCTTAAAAGAGACAATGTAGAAAACAGGCTTTCAGGAGATTATAATATGTAGAAAAAGGTCACGATCATAAAGAGAACCTGGGTTCCAGTGCTTGTTGGCATACACCAGTTGTATGAACTTGGGAAAATTATTACTCTTTCTGAACCTCATATTCTTCATCTATAAAATGGAGAGTGTAATGAGATGAATATTCTCTCTTAATGAACTTCCACTTAACTAACTTAGTCAGTAAATCACGACTCTCCACATCCTTTGTAAAACATACTAGTTGGTGATCAAACCCTGTGAACTTTTGGTACTAGTAGACTACTCTCTAGCATGCCCATATATTTTTCTTGCAAAAATAATTCTTGGATACCAAGGTTCAGGGTTCCTCCTCCCCCCCAAACTCCCCATATATGTGGCAGTATTTGATATTGTATTTACATGATTTAATTGCATTCAAATAAACTGATGTGAACATGCAAATAGTTTTGATTGCTTTGGAGAGACTATAATCATAGATGAAGCACAACAATTATACAACTTCATGTGGGTAAGACAATAGTAAATGATTGGAAATATAAATATCTAGGACTTGGCACTCAGTTTCACAAGTATTTTAAATTATCAATTCATTTCAAAATAACAAAAGCTACGTATTAACAGAGATCAATTATGTGTATGATGCATGCAGAAATATTCACTAGAATCTAATCAGCAGGCCAGAAAAACTAAAAGGCCATGGTGCTACATAAATATCTTTTAAATGTTTTAAGTTGAAATGAAATATTAAACTGAATTTTAATATTGAGTGTAGGGTAAGTGATCATAAGCTTTGTTCTTGATAGTATATCAGGACAAAAAAAAGTGATTTAAAGTCACTGGAACATCATAAACCAGGAAAAGTGTTTGCTCTTAAAAAACTTCAACTGGAACAGCTAAGAATTATGAGTTTGTGTCTTTTTAAAAAAAATAATTTTTTTTTTTTGCCAGAAGATATTATTCAATCTCCTGGTAATAGTAGCAGAAAAGCACAGCCAGATCAGTTTGAAATGATGAGCACAGAGAGGGAAAAAAACCCCAAATCTGTGCAAAAACTTTGCCTCAATCTCTGGCTGATAATATGCAAATAGAGAGGAAACAGTAGGGCCCAGAGTAAAACAGACAGAAAGGTCAGAGAGAACTCTAATTTTGAAAGACAGAGCTACATAAGTTGAGACTTTCAAGTTTACTAGTTTCTACAGTGACTTCACAGGGTCACAGGTGTTGTATTAGCAGACAGACTTCATGGCATTTATTACAAATATAAATAAAGGAATTAAAGAAAATGGTTTTAATGAATGAGCAGATAGGAAATCTCAACAGATAAATAGAAACTATTAAAAAAAGAAATCCTGGACCTGTAAAGTATGAGAACTAAAATAAAAAGAGTAAATCGGATGGCTCAAAAAACTTTGAAGATGGGAGACAGGTTAGTGAACATGAAAATAAATCTATTGAAATTAAGAGATCTGATTAAAAGAAAGCAAGCAAAAATGAGGGAGAATGAACAGTTTCAGAGATCTGTGATAATAAATAGTTCCAATTTATATGTTACATCTATCTATCCATATACATCTATCTGATAAAGGGCTTATATCTAAATTTATGAAAAATACAACTCAATAAATAAGAAGACAAATGTAAACAACATAGGCCAGTGATTTGGACAGATACTTTATAAAGGAAGCTATAGAAAAGACCAGTAAACATATTAGAAACTGCTCAACATCTTTAGTCATCAGAAAAAGGCAAAGTCAAACCACAAATGAGTTACCACTACACATTCATTAGAATAGCTGCAATTTTTAAAGACAAAATTAAGTCTAGAATGTGTAGCAACCGAAATGTTTATACATTATAAACATCAGCATAAAAACGATATGATTCTTTTGGAAAAGTTTGGCAGTTTCTTAAAATTTAAACATACGCTGGATAGAGGTAGTCTAAGAGGGAAGAAGTGGAGGACATCTGTAATTGTGTCAACAATAAAAAATTTAAATATACTAATGTGCTGCATACGCCTCTACATTCTCTTTGGAATAGAAGCTACATGAGCATGGCAGATCCCAGAATTCCACCCTCCCCCTAACTCCCCAAAAAACAAACAGTGGGAACATGTGCAGTCTTTTGAGGCCTTGGCTGAAATTGGCACATTGAAATTTCCATCTTCATTTCATTGGTCTCAGCTAAGTCAACGTTAACAGGCTATATTATGAGTGGTATTTCAAAGTCACATGCCAACACTATAGATATTAATTTAAATCCAAGGGCAGTGTGAAAAATTATATTTATCACAGACAACATATAGATTATGACATTAGCAACTTTTACATGGCTATTTAGTGAAGAAACAGGCTAGGAGGTGGCACGGTTTTAACTAATGCATATGAGACAAGAAGAAAGAAAGATTTGAGTCAGACCTGGAAAGGGGCTGTGAGCACTGATCCAAGGACAGCATGTTTGGTTGAGCATTTTCTAAGAGAGGAGAGAAATGTTCCCCAACTAGATTTTCAGCCATTTCAGTGTCTAGACATCAAAGGACTTTGTGAAAATGTTGAAACTAAAGCTCATCTTTCCCCCAATTTCCCTGGAATAATCACTAACGTTTGCAAGTATCTTACAGTTTATAAAATGTTTTCTTGTAGGTTATCTGACTTACCCCTTTAAGAACCTTAAAAAGTAGCATTTATTGCTGAAACTGTTTTATAGATGAGCAAACAGAGAAGTAAGGTGACTTGTCCCCTTTCACATAGCCAGAAAAAATCACAGCCAGGGGCCAAATCTGTATCTCTTAATGCTAGTCACACAGGTTGTATATTATTTGATAGTTATTAATCCAGATTTGAACACATAGAAAGTGTTCAACAAATACTTCCATAATTGAATTTGTACAGATGAGCAAATACTGCTTTGGTTCAGTAAGACGAGAATAAATCACAAGTCTGTAGGGATCGTTTCCTTTCAAATTCTACCCTTTCTGCATATGTAGAAAAAGAATCTTTACTTTTCTTCAATTTGCCCATGTATGATCAGAAAATAAGAGCAATTTCTCAAATTTTCAGTTGTTAGTATGAAGCAATCTCTTTTTTCATGCTACAACTAAAGCAGATAGTGTTATTATCTCCATTTTATAAGAGGAAACGGGTGGCCTACCGGGGCTTGCCCGATGGCATAGCAGCAATATTAGTGGCTGAACTAAAAGCTCAGCCAGGCCCGTTCTTCTTCCCCTTCTTTATTTGTGATTATCCAGAATCGAGCCTCATATATGGAATTTTTTCCTCAACTCTAGAGAGATGATGACATTAAGTGACCATTTAATTGCAGTAATCATAATGTCTTCATTAAAAATGTGTTACATTCTAGTCCAAATATGCCGGTGTTTTCTATCAATTCTTAGGCTGCTGGGTTCCCATGGGACCTGCTGAAAACATTTAATTTAGAGGTTACTGTTCCAGCGTATGTTAATTTTGGCTTCCTTAAGTGTTTATTAGTGTAGATCCTCTACTGAATTCCCCCAACCTCTTTTTTACTTTTACTTTTTAAGTGTTAAATTGCCTTGCCTTCTTTATCTCATAGGAAGCATCATCTTTTGGTTTTCAACCTAAACGTTTGTTTGTGCCGCCCCCTGCTCCCCCTTGGAAATGGTGGCACACATAGCAATAGAAAGAGGAAAACGGAAAAGAAATCCTTTATTCCTAAAATGCCCCTCTTTCCTGATGTTTGTAACCAGAGAATTATTCCAATGCCCCAATACTGAGTCCCCCAAAACAGGTTCCATGTGTAGAACAGAAAGAGTTTTAAGGGCAACTACGTTGGAACACACTGACTATGCCCCTCCCTTTTAATATCTCTAATGTACAGTTTGAAGCTCTGAGAAGAACACTACTAAGAAGTTTGATCACTTTTAAATCCATAATTTAAAGGCTTATAAATATATCATTAAAAATTTTTTTTCAATATATAAAAAGTAACAAAACTCATTTTGGGTGAGAATGTGATGGCAGAACAGAAAGTTATTTTGTATACTTTATAAACAATAATTTTTATTCTAGCAATTGAGTCTGATAAAATGATCTGAAATGCAAACTGTTAATGGTTTTGTTTGTTTGTAATAAAAGTAAGAAAATGTAAGTTTCCAACAATAAAAACTAATACATAAATTAGAATAAAGCTCCATGATAAATGCTCTGTAGTTATTAATATATCTTGTTCAAGAATGCTATAATGTTACTCAGAGGGTGTATAAATAAATATTTCATATAAACTAATTTAATCAAGTCAGTATTGGGTACTAGGACATTCTAGGTTAGAGGAAAGTACATGATTCTTTGATTTCACACATGCACTGAAGCAGGAATTTAATGTAAAGGGTCTAAGAAGAAAGAGATAGAACTGGAACCTATGGATAGACGCCACATAGATAATAATTTTGCCATATATAAAAAAGAATTTAAGGATAGATTATGTGATTTTACAGCTAGAGCTATCATTTACTAAACATATAGTGTATACCAGGCTGTACTAAATCCTTTACATATATTAACTTCTTGAATCCTTACAACAGACTTCTGAGTTAAGTACACTGTTTCTGTTTGCTAGATGAGAAAACTAAGCATAGAAAGGCTTTAAAGGTCACATACATTTCATGCGGTAGAAATAGGATTTGAACCCAGATAGTAACATGGCTTTGAAACTTGTTCTCTCAGCACCTGATTATAAGAGAATAAGGGTTACTTATTCTTAAAAAAACTTTTATTTCTTTTATTTATTGAATTTATTGGGTGACATTGGTTTGCAAAACCATACTGGTATCAAGGGTACAATTCAATAAAACATAATCTGCACACTGCATCACATGCCCATCGCCCAAGCACAGTCTCTTTCCATCCCCCACTGTTCCCCCCACCCCACTTGGGTATTCAGGCAGGAATTGAAAACCCCAGAATGGCTACCATCAATAAACCAACAAACAACAAGTGTTGGTGGGGATGCAGAGGAAAGGGGACCCTTGTATACTGTTGGTGGGAATGCAGACTGGTGCAGGCACTGTGGAAAACAGCATGGAGGCTCCTAAAAGAAATTAAAAATGGAACTGCCCTATGGCCCAGGAATTTCACTCCTGGGTATATCTCTGAAGGAACCCAAAACACTAATTTGAAAGAATATACGCACCCCTATGTATTAATTGCAAAGTTATTTACAATAGCCAAGCTATGGAAGCAACCCAAGTGCTCATCAATAGAGGAGTGAATAAAAAAGCTGTGGGACATATACAATGGAATAGTACTTGGCCATTAAAGAGAACAACTATTTGCAACGGCATGGATGGGCCTACAGGATATTATGCTGAGTGAACTGAGTCAGTCAGGGAAAGACAAATACCACATGATTTCACTTATATGTGGAATCTAAAGAACAAAATTAACAAACAAAATAGAAACAGTCTCACAGATGCATAGAATAGACTGATGGTTGCCAGGTGGGAGGGGAGTTGGGGGACTGGGTAAAAAAAGGTGAAGGCACTGAGAAATATGGGTTGATAGTTACAAATAGTCACGGGGATGTAAAGTACAGAATAGGGAATGTAGGCAATACTATTGTAATAACTCTGTATGGTGCCTGTAGGGTGCTGGAAATATCAGGGGCAAAACTTTGTAAAGTATATAACTGTCTAACCACTGTGCTGTACACCTGAAACTAATACAAAATAGCATTGAATATAAACGGTACTTAAAAATTTTTTAAAAATAAATAATAAAAAAAAGAAAAAGAAAGAAATTGAAAACCCACTTGCTAGCACATTGTAGAAGGGAACTCAAGCATCTATACCTCTTTAAGCCTGAATTTCTAATTCCATAAAATTTCTAAAATATGATTTTTTTGAATAAAAAAAGCTTAATGAGTCTGCATACTGTTGAATATCGTGGGACATAGCTTTCACTTTTGGATCCTTCACTGTGCTTAAAAAAGTCAACAATACACACTTGCTAAATTGAATACATTTCAATTCTTTTATTTGTATATCATTAAGAGAATTAAGAACCAGGCAGTTGATGTTTCACTAAATTCCCTCAGCTGCCAACTTATCCTCTACAGCATTTAAATACTTTCCTGTAATTGGATGAGCTCTCTCTCTCTGTACCTATTCAAGGCTAACCTTCTTATGTATTTCAGTCACTTTCCTAATTTACACATATCTGTAACCACATCTTATATTGCCTCCTTCCCATTAACGCCCTCCCCTCCCCTCCCCTCCCCTCCCCTCCCCTCCCCTCCCCTCCCCTCCCCTCCCCTCCCCTCCCCTCCCCTCCCCTCCCCTCCCCTCCCCTCCCCTCCCCTCCCCTCCCCTCCCCTCCCCTCCCCTCCCCTCTCCTCTTTCCTTTTCCCTTTCCTTTTTCCTTTCCTTTCCCTCTCCTCAATTTTTCTTACCTCCCCTCTCCCCATTTATCTCTTTCACTTACTTTTCTACTTTCTCTCTTCTCTTACCCTCCCTTCTTCAGAAAATGGAATATTCATACAAATAAATATTTTTTACCATAAAAAAGAATGAAGTATTGCTACATGTGACAACATGGATGGTCCTTGAAGATATTATTATAAGTAAAAACAGTCAATCAAAAAAGGCCAATGATTCCATTTATTAGACATATTCAGAATAAGCATATCTAGACAGACATTAGATTAATGGTTGCCTGGGGATTGGAAGGGATCAGGGAAGGGGGTGGTTTGGGCAGGGAATGGGGAGTGATTGCTAATGAGTATGGAGTTTATTTTGGGGTAATAAAAATGTGTACCAAAATGACACAGTCCTGCCAGCTCCTTAATTTTAGACCAGTGAGATCCATGTTGTACTTCTAATATTCAAAACTATAAGATATGTATGTATTTCTTTGGCCGCTAAGATTTTTTTGTAATTTGCTACAGGAGTAGTAAAAAACTAATACAAAAGGGTATGATGGCACAGTTTCTATCTGTGGAAGGTTGTATTTTTGACATAAAGGTCACTGACTCATTCATTCATCCATTCATTGAACAAATAGTTGTGGAGTACATATTAGGCACAATTTCAGAAATTGAGATATAGCTGTAAGTCAGACAAGATTCCTGTTGTCTGAGAACTCATAGGTTAGTCAGAAATAGATAACAAATATATAAACATTTAATTTAGTAGAAAATTAAAAATCAGGACAAATGTATTATTCATTTCATAAAAATGTGTTGAGCCCTAATATTTGCAGACCTTGTGCTAGCCGTAGGGTGTAACTGATAACCATTAAAGGCAGAAAAACAAAGTTCATCAAAGCAGAGACGCTCAGTTCTCACAACCTGGTTTTCATTCCCATCTTCTCTATTTATTAGCTTGTGACCCTGGGCAAATTCGTGAATCTCTGTGAGCCTCAGATTCCTAGTCCAAAAAATAGAGGTGATCACAGTCTCTGAATCATAGGGCTGTTGTGAGGATTAAGTGAGTTATAATATTTAGAAAGCCCTTGGTGGAGTGTCTGCCTCATCATACAAACAATGTAAATATTTAATAAATTAAAGAAAATAGTAATAAAATGAACTTGTCTTATCTGCAAAGAATTCACAGCCTTGGGTAGAGAGATGTACAGATATACAAAAACTATATAGAGTGTGAAAAATATTTGATGCTAACATTCGTGTAAATTGGGATCTAGAGTAATAGGGATTATGAAAACTATGTTTTTCCAGACACATGGACATTGCAGGCCTTTATTCTTGGAAAAATAACTTTCCTTTTTTCCAAATGGTTCAAACCACTCTGAAAAAGGAGCTGACTTGGCATGTCCCCAGCAACAGAGGCAGGCGAGATCATGACACTGTTTTTTGTCATCTTCCACGTGGCCCAGTGTGGAAGAAGCGGGAAAAAGACAGCTCATTTTTCATAGCTCCTTCATGTACTCTTTGCGTGGGCTGGATTCTCCGATGCTTGATTTCAGGCCATTTCCAGCTTTTCTCTAAGATCAATATTTCAAACTAACAATAGACTCTGGATGTGTGTGCCGGTGTGTGTGCGTGCGCGCGCGTGTGTAGTGTTGATATTGTGCTGCATTTCTAACTTCTATACTGCTGATATAACCACAGGAAAACAGGAGAGACAGGTCCACAGAACTCCGAAAACAGCAAGTGATCAATCGCAAAGCGAATCCTGTTAACTTATAAAGGATGAAACTACATTAAGGACAGAAAAAGAAAACGTTGGTCGAAGGCGAGGAAAAGAAAAATATACCCAGGTGATGGGCCCTTGAGATGCCCAGTAGCTGGAGAAGAATCTTTAGAGCTCATTGACTTTTTTATTCTTCTTTTGAAAAAGAAAAATATAAAAAATGCCAATCAAGATACAATTATGAAATGTTCATCGTCAAGGAGCACGTCTTCCTTAGACACCACCTCCGCAAAACTACATCTTTCCATTAAACATCTTTTTGTCCGCCTACCCCACAGGGAGGGAATAAGGCAGGTGTCACGGCGATTGGGGCGTGGGCTAGAGGTGACTGTCGCCGTGCGAATCCAGTAAATCTGTCTGATTTTCCTCCTGGGAAGACAGTGAAAAGGAAAGAAGGAAGATCGAGGAGCAGCTAATTTTGGAGCGATCAGAAAAAAATAATATGGTAGAATTGTAAAGGAGCATGTGGACTCTCAGTAGTGATAAGATTGCAGGTTCAATTCCGACCCCTGGTGTGGTCTAGCGCGGTCTAGCCCCTACCCCGCGTTTAAGAGTTAGGCGAGGCTTTTCATCAGCGTCACACATTCACAGCCACTGCTTTCCGCTCCTCCCAGCCACCGCCACTCCTCCCAGATCTCCTCTCTGCCTGACATTCCTTCACGCCTTCATGTGCTTTCTCACCTGAAATGTCTTTCCTTCTATTACCACCGGTGTCCTATCTGCCCAACCCAAACTCTGATTACAGCCAGGAGGCATGTAGATCCCCAAAGAGATTGCTGTTATCACACAAAACGATTCTCAGCCCTGCGTCCTACCGGCGGCTGCCTCCTCAGCCACTGTAAATGCCTTGGATCAGGAGCCTCTCTTTCGCAGAGTGTGCCAAGCTGGGTGGACGGTGGCATGAGGTGGCATTTGTACAGCACCCTAGGAAGCTGCCTCATGTGCGTTGCCTCGGTGCTATTCTCACTGCAGCTCTCTGAAACAGGGATTATTGTCACTCCTTTTTTAAACCTTCTCTAAGATAAGCACTGTGATAGGCACTGCAAATATGAAGATAATACCTATTGTTCAATAGTTAAAAGTCTAGAGGGGGTGACAAGCACGCCCGTTTACAAAACTGTTATGTTACAAGGACAACCCTGGCAGGTGTGAGGTTGGAGATAAGTGAGTGATTTTAGAAGATTCTTCAAGAAAGATTGCCTGAACCAGTTAGGGTATGTTACTGTACTAGTTAGTGGAGCAAAGTTGTGTATTAAACCTTGTTTTGAACCTAGAAAGGGCAGATTAAAAAACTAACCTAAAAGCAAACAACACATTTTTTTTACCCTAAACCTGGAATTTATGTAAGTATAGACTAACAATTTTACTTTCTATAAATATAAAACTTAATTAGAAACATACTAGATTGAATGTACACATTTTTTATGATTCTTTTTAAAAATTTTTTTATTTTTGTTTAAAATATTACAGATGTCCCTTTTTCTCTCCAATGACCCATTCCACCCCATCCCATCCCCCTCCCCACCATCGTCCCGTGTCCTTGGGTTGTGCATATATGCATATAACTTCTTTGGTTACTCTCTCCCCCTCCACCCACCCGCCCTCCTCCATCCCTCTGACCTTCGTCAGTCTCATCTATGCTTCCATGTCATTGAATCTATTCTGTCCACCAGTTTATTAAGTTCTTTAGATTCCACTTATAAGCGAGATCATGTATATATTTTAAATGTTTTCTTAATTTCTCATATTGTTGTAAAAAATCAAAAGGCCTCTAGAGGTCACCAATGGGCTAATTTGAGAGTGGGCCCGCTTTGTGGTTAGTTTATCTTTGCTTAGAATAAGCCACTGAAAAGGATTATGTGGTCACTAAAACCAGGGGGAACAAAAAGGTCCCCTCTGACTGTTCTCTAGAATTGTAACCACCCATTGAGAGTAATGACCCACTTCAGTGTAATGCTGTTTCTGATGGAATCATCCCCAGCGTAGTTCCATAGCCAGATGATCTTGGAGAACTTACAAAAATCTCCATCAATTTCTTGTCTTAAATACTTGCTGAGCACCATTGATGAACAACACATTGTGACTCTTGAGAGAATTTGTCTATTGAATTTCTTCATTTCCCAGGTGAGGAGCTAAATCCCAGTGAGAAAATGCTTGCCCAAAGTCACTTAAATGATTAGATTCAGAGTGAGGATTGGGACGAATGTATTCTGATGCTCTCTCTGCTCAGTTTTCTTTTCTCTTGTCCAGATTTTGAACTCTGAGCTCAGTGCCATTTAGTTTAATGAACTTTTACCTAGAAGCTAATACATGCCAGTCATATGTTTTGATGGGTGCTGAGGTGAATTATGGTATCTGCCCCAATACACAGATAATTATGAAGAGGGGTGTACTAAGATAGAGGTACTGCCTTCTAGGGAACAGGGGCTATAGGAGCACAAAAGGGCACCTGTTCAAACCTAAATATCATGTGGGTATTTAGATGCAAGAAGTGATTCTTGAGATGATGGAAAAATTAATGGAACTTATCCAGAGAGAAAAGGTGGGGAGAGCATGGAGGAAGGGAGATGAAAAGGAGAGCCGCTCTGGGCACACTGGTAGCAGCAATAAGACTGTGTCCTTGAGCAATACAGTTACTGGACTAGCAGTCAGGAGACTTAAGGTTTGCATCTGAGTTGGGTTATCTTAAGCAAGTAACAGGCCCAGTTTTTTCAGCTGAAAGTCAAGAGTTGCCTAAATACACAATTAGATTAGCTAGCGAATGTATTTTTATAGCTATATTTATGAGTCTTTAGGCCTGGGAGGCTCATACTATGCTTTCAGATGTAATATTTTTTAATAATTTCTCATTCTCTCCACCCCATTTCTTGTAGATGCTTTGGTCTAGGTGAGAGTGACTGAAACAAGTGACATTCCCTTCCCCTGTCAGCTCCCAGTCATAGGGTAAGGGCTCTACTCTAGGTGCAATGGGCCAAGCATACTGCATTCCTGATTTCCCCTTCCCTGGTTGCTTTTGGGGTTGAGTTTTCATGTCAAGAGGGGCAAGCTGAAACCAGAGGCTGCCATTTACTTCAGTGTTTGCTCATATAGTAGATTTGTAATTCCATTAGAAACAGGCTGCTATCCCCTTCCGCAGCTCCAGTGCAGGGGGCTGAGGTTCTGACCAAGGTAATAGGCAGGTTTTAGGGACTAATAACCCACAGTGATGCCTGAGGGCCTAGGCTTTACTTGAAACAAGGCATGGAGAAGTTCATGCCTGAGTCAGGAAAAGTGTCAACCAGAGAATGGCTCATCCTCATCCATGCCTGGGGGTCTGGAAGGCTGGGGCAGTCAGTGTAGGAAAAGTTGAAAGTGTTCTCCATGCCACACACAAATTCATGAGCAAAGGGAGGAAGTCTTACTTGGCTCCAGGGATCTAAGCACAACCTTTGAGCAAATGCTGGCTGAAGGATAATTTACTCTGACCCAGGGCTAAGTCTAAGAAAGCCAGGTTCAAATGTAAAACTGCGTTTCATTGCTGGTCATCTGGCAGGCCATGTGCTTGCCCAGAGGTATGTCCTTTCAGAGACGACCAGAGAGGGAGCTCCTGAGCTATTAGTCCCTGGCTGAAGGCAGACAAAAGTGTGAACTCCCTGAACCGTGAAAGCCACTTCCACGTCACACAGAGATCCAATGGTAAAGGATGACAGTCTTACTGGCTCTGGTGGCTTAAGCATCTCCCATGGTATAAGCGTAAGTGGCTTACGCTGACTCTGAGGTGACCCCTAGGAAGCCATGCTAAAGGTAAACTCAAGGGGTAAATATCTGAATTGACACCAGCTATTCAAATCTACATGAAAAAACAAAGAGATCCGGTAAGGTAATGATAAAAAACATTATAATTGCATATTTATTTTCTCTTCATCTCTTAACTGATTTAAAAAGCAATTACATAAAACAATACCTATAAAATTATATTGTTGGGCCTTTAACATATAGAAATGTTAATATTTTTTACAATAACAGTGCAAAAGGGAAGAAGCTATATCAGAAAGCTATATCAGGAAAGAGCACAATATGGTATCTCAGAGCCACAGGAGTAAACAAAGAGAACCACAAATGATATATAAGAAGGTTAATTTTTTTTTAAAGAAACTTATAAATGTTATTGCACCTTCTTTTGTTCTCTTTGCCTTTTAAAAATACATAATTATATAAAGCAATAATTATAACAATATATTTTGGGGGGATTTTTAACATATATAAGCTCAATATCTATAACAATAATAGCACAGAAGAAGGGAAGAGAATGGAGTTAGGTTAGTATGAATTTGAAGTAGATTCTGATGTTATGATGTATATTTTAAGTCCTAAAGCAAATAATAAAAAAACTAAAAAAATTAGCTAAAATTTATTAAAAGAAGTATTCTAGAAAAGAATTGTTCAGTGCAAAAGAGGGAACGGCATTACAACATAGTCATGAGTCATATCAAAAACAAAAACCACAATGGCAGGTGTAAATTCAAACATATTAATGAAAGTGTTTAATGTGAATGGCTTAAACAACCCAATAAAATGACAGAGATTGTCATACTGGATTTAAAAATTCTAATTACATGCTATTTGCAGGAGACACACTTTAGATTCCAGCTATGGACAGTTGAAAGTGAAAGGATGGTAAAATATATTACGTAGACAGCAACTATAAGAGAGTTGAAGTGATGGCACAAATAGCAATGTCTTGGGCCTCTCTGACTCCTTTAAATAAGTTGTTATTTTCCTTTACCTTGCCTTAAATATATCTCTATTTTTATATCCCTCTTGGCTATTTCATCTCTATGCATCAATGCTCTATTTTCTGTCATATTTCTAAGGCAACTTTTTCTAACCCAGGACTCTAAGTCAAGTTCATCAATAGTCACTCTCAGAGTCATTCATGATATTAATGATAAATTGTAGGTAATTTGTGATGTCTCTTTTACCTGGTAGAGCCGACTGTGATAAGAGCAGGGACTGAGCTGATCTTTTTTTTTTTTTTTTATATCTCCAGCATTCAGCATGGACTCTGGCATATATCAGCTGAGTTTATCAAAGTGAGTGGATAAACAAATATAGGAAATTTACCTCTACTGGAGCAATGGCTCCATTCCTCTCCCACTCCCATTGGTCACAAAGTGAGAAAGCAGGAGTTCCTCGTAGCCAGTTTTTTTCTGAAAGAGTCATCAATTGAATAGTTAGGGTTAATGGAGACACTGGTAAAATACAGATTCCTAGGCCTGTTCTAAGAGCTTATTTCAGTAAGTCAGGATGGGCCAATGTATCTGCATTTTAAACACCTCAGGTGATTTTCTTTTTCAATTTCCCTATATAGCATGTGATCATAGTATCATATATGGTCAAATAAATATTTACTAAGTCTTGACTAAAGCATGGGAACTAGGCAGACAGGAAATGAGGGGAAAGCCATTCGAGTAAGACTTAGCAAGTGCGAAGGCACGGCAGCAGGAACTAATGTGGCAGGGTGGTGAACTGGAGCACGTAGCAGAAGTTACCCTGGGCCACAAAGATGACGTGGGTCATGAAATCAGACTACAGAATTAGACTTTCTCCAGGCCACTAACACTTGGCATGCCAGGAGAGGATATTTACATTTCAACATATGGATTTCACATAAGAGAAAAAAATTACAGTCTGATAAATGCAAGACAGAAGGAGTGGTTTTCAAGTTTCACCGCTGATGCACATGGCTGGGAAGAACTTGAATAAAGAGAAATCCAGCCAACTCCCGTGACTCAGAGACTCCTGTTGCCAGAAGAAACTTTTGAGCCTATTTGAATTCCTCATTTAACAGTGTAGAAAACTTTCCCAAGAGAGGTAACTTTCTCAGGGTTGAACATGGTTATGTTTTGGAAGAGCTGGGGTTCAACCCAAGTCTCTTAATTCCTGGTCAGTGCTTTGAGTTGTACTTGTATGTATATCTCAACTAACACTATGTTTGACTACTAAGTATTCTGGGTTAGATACTATTCAAATTGTCTCATTTAATTTTGATTTATGTATTTTTCCAAAGTACTTTTACCTTATGACATTACTTTTAAATTTTTTTCTTCTTTTGGATTTATATTTGCATATTTATTCCTACAAAAGAAATAATTCTCATTATATTGAAACAAAATAAAAACCTGCTGAGACTAGATATATATGTGAACTAAATAAAATATGTAATCTAATATGTATGTGTGCATGTGTATGTATACATATTAGTCATAAATGCCCAGACAGCTCTAAGCAATAATATATCATGTGCAAATTAGTGTCTGAATTAATGTTCTGTGGCTAGACCTAGAAAAATGGAGCCTACTTTATTACGTAATAAAATGTTTTTAATTGTTGAAGTAGAACAGCTTTATTATGTACCATAACTTTTGGAAACAACACCTACCTTTCATTGATCAAAAAATGTTGTCTGTCATAACAAGACTGAAAATAAACCGAAGAATAACATTCTTGAAAGGGTGAAAGGAAGTGAAATAAAGTGACACAAGTATGGCTTTGAATACAAAATGGGACATAATTACGGAGCAGGTTGATAGCAGAGCTTACACATGCTCAGCCTTCTGAAGTCAGATGTTTATATCAAGAGCTTTGAAGTGTTAGCTTGTATTTTTTTTTTAATTCAAAAGTGAGGGCTTCTATGAAATTACCTACACAAATTTCAGCAAAATAAAACCAGGTTCATTTTTTCTTTCTCTTGATGCTTTACTTAAAGACACTTTTTTTTTTTTGCTGTGTATATGTCTTCCTTTAGATTTAAAATTAAAGATAAATATAGACAGGAAGGTTTCTAGGTTACCATACCATTTTAAAATAAAAGTTTATATATATGTTTTATATTATATATATATTTATTTTTTTATAAAGCATGATGAGAGCTAATAACTTCAAGGAATGGTTCATAATAATAATTTGCATGAAACTTTACAATTTTGATCACTTTAAAAAATATTGGTACCCATGCATTATATGCTTAATTCTTCTTTTCCAGGGAGTATCTAGGTGTTTTTGTTCATTCATTTATTTGAGAAGTATTTGTTGAATGTCTCTATGTGTCAGGTATAACGTTCACAAGAAATACACAGTTCTTGCCATGGTGAAGTAAATGGAGAAGACATATTAAATGAGTAGTCAAAATCATGCTTTGTAAAATTTAGTTTTTTTACTTATAAAATGGAGATATTGTAATACTATCTGCCTTTGTTCTTCCACAAATAAGATAATTGTGAATACATCCAAAAAGTTAAATGTGTACCTAAGTAGAATCTAATAAATGGATATTGAAGAGCTCATATTAGAAAATCTTAACTTCTCCTTCCTTAGTTTGTGAGATAAGAAAGTCATCTGCTAGGAAGTTATCTTGGATATAGCTTCACTCAGAATTAAAAAGCGCACCTCAGGACGGAAGTTTACGCCAAGTAGTATGTTGGTTTTGCTGACGATTGCTTCTAGGTGAATAATGTATAAAGGTTTTGCACAGGAAAAAAATACTCCCATGATGCTTTTGCTTTTTGTTTGTGAATCCCACCATTAATGCTTCCTTCTCTTCTCTCTGAATGATTATGTCTAGAGTCCTTAATCCAGAAAGCCTTATCTATAAAGGAATCATCATCTCCGACATTATCAATTAATGACTTTGGCTTGTTGGGTAAAAGGACTGGCAAAAACCTTAGCCTGGGAGGTGGTTATAGATAAAGGAAAAGTTGAGCCTGTGACAATACCTATAAACCCCAAAAGTCTCTCTGCTCAACACTTCAGTTCATTATCACATGTTATTCACAGTTGGATAAGTAAAAAGATTCTTGAGAATGGGAATGTGGGCTTTGAATAGGGGAAGATGGGAGAGCTTGGAAGGGAAACAGAAAGTCAAGAATATAAATACTTCTTGCCTTCAGGCATGTTGGTTAGAAGGCCCTGATAGAGTCTTCAGTTAGAGTGAAACTCAGTGGCTCCTCAAGCCCTCGCCCTGATGCTGGACAATTCAGTTCCTCCCATATGTCCATGATGCCTTTTGAGCTCCTTCCCCAGCACTGGAGCTCCCAGCTAGTGAGTCTGAGTAAGCCTGTGCATGGGCCCTGTAAGAGGCACGGGTCTTTCAGAGGAACGCCTGGGACGCCAGCCACCCCCTGTCGCAGCCACAATCTCTGCTTGTTTTCACAGACAGAAGTTATGGGGGCTTCTCTTCTTGGCCCTGGAACCCTGGGCTGGGAGGCCTGATGTGGGGCTGGGACCCCTGGCTCCTCATGGGGAGACCTCTACAGCTGAGAAAACTTTCCCAATTTTTAACCACCAAACATGGGTGAGGGACCTGCCTGTTTAGAGTCTGCCCCTCCTGCCAGTCAAGAGGTAGCTTCTTCTTTCTATCTTTACTTATAGACTTCTCTTCAGCTAGATTTCAGTGGGTTCTGAATGATGGTTGTTCTGTAGTTTAGTTGTAATTTTGATGTGGTTGTGGGGGTGTGTGAGTACCGCTGTACCTACACCACCAACATGACTGGAAGCCCCACAAATATTTGTTGAATGTGTACATGGGTAAATGCAATATCTGTAACACAGTAAATTAGTATATGATATTATTTGTGATTATCATTAAATGTTTTTATTATTCTTAATTGGGTAAAGAATCTAATCTGTAACAATTTTTATCAAATTAATATTTTGATAGAAAATAAGTTGCATTTTTGTAGGGGTAATTTAAGTATCTGTTCATCTTCCATCCTTTATAGAAACTCTGAAAAGTGCAGTATCTATCTTCATCTCTTTATCATTATGAAATTTATAATAATGTTAAATTAGAAAAGGTTAATATTTCTGTATTTAAAAGTAGAGGACATTTTAAAAAATGTTCCAAATTTATAGTATGCAAAATTAACTTCAACACACAATTAATTTATGATTCATTGAATAGCCCTGATATTTTGAATACTGATAGATTTATTAAAATGCATGGACTATAATTTAATGGCTGGTTAGTTGGCACTGTTCCCAGTCCCCCATTGTTGAACTTTAAAAGTATGTTTTAATGAACAATTATCATTTTGTATTCAGAAAGCACATTATTGAGCAAATAGGTTGAAAACATTATATTACCTAGAGCAAGTAGAATTTTCTATTTTCTGGTGGTAGGAACTGAGATATTTGTCCTCTAAAATCTGGTCCTGTGAGCAGAGTTTTTGCTATTTCTGAACTTGTTTACATAGTTCCAACTATATCAAGAACTACAAGTACATTTTCAGAGCAGTCATGGATCTGTGGGTTTAATTAATTATGTGACTCTCTAATTCTATTTTTTATAATCCTATTTTACATTCATCTTTTTAGTTTAATTAACATATAAACCCACTGTAACATGATAATCAAGCCCAAAATAATTGAATTGCATAAAATGTGAACTCATAGTATTGCAAGGTTAATGGCATTACTAAGCTGGGTCTATGCTGTTAACTAGCTCAGGAGTTGGGTGATGTATTTGTGTAAACCAAATTCATTCCAATCTTTCTATAATATGGGGCAGCCTGGTGATAGTCGTTCATTCACATTACTGGTTCTTGTGGCTACTGGTATTTCTAGAATGGAAAGATCAGCTGGCCAGGAGAGTGAGTTCAGCATGACTGACTTGAATCAAAGATTCACACCCTGAGCTAGAAAGGTCTTGACTTCCATGAAGGATGTGCCCTTTGTAGAAGAAAGTAAACAAACTCAGGGTTTTGCTGTGAAGACAAATGGGACCAATGCTTGTTGTATCAATAATCCTGGTTTGTTACTCAGGATGCTGTGAATTTGGAGTTATGTTCTCCTGGAAGGAGAAATCAATGTTGGCCCTCAAATGTCATAAATCATAAAAGATATAGCCAATTACTTAAAAATTCATATTTAAATTAATCAAAGTAGGAAAAAACCTGCTAGTTCTGATTTTTAATTATTCATAAGCTGATAGTGATTAAAGAGTATTTATGGATATACTGCTGGTGAATTCTGTAATTAGGAAGGCTTCATACTTACACCTATCAAGATGGATGAAAACTCAGTTGCAGTGACAGATATGGGTTGTGTTCAGAGTCTGTTTTTGAGGTGGATTGCACGTTGCTATGATTAAGAGAACATCCCAAAGTAGATGAAATCAGGCATTGCCAGTGCACTTTCATTTCTCATGAACTTTTAGTTTAGTTTTCCTCAAGTTAGAAGAAAGATCACCTATTGAATACCTACTATCTCCCAGATCCTTCACTCATGCTACTCCATTTAATACGTACAAAAATCTTGTGGCGTAGATCTCATCACTCTCATTTTGGGAATAAGAAGGATGATCAGCACCATTTCCGAGGGTGAGTAAAGGACAGCTGGGACTTAAACTCAAGAGCATCTGACTCCAAAAGCCCAACTCTCCTTACTATACACTGTGGGAGTATGGTTTTTCAGGTCCAGACTCATCTTTAGAAATGTTTTACCAGGGCTTGTGAAAAACTATTATCCAATGGGCACATTTTTGTCTGTCTGGCCTATCTTTCCCAAACAGCTATTCTTCATCATTTTGAGAAGTACTAGAAGTTTAGTCTTTGCTATAAGTATGGGCAAAGGGAGATGGAAAGAAATCCATAAACACATCCAGCAAAGTGTTCAAGGAAGACTTGGCAAGAACGGTTGCAGGAAGACTTAAGCAGAAATGGACTTAATTATTGAGAGTGTGGTAAAAATTGACATATATCTTCGGGATGAAAATACTGAAGAAGTTGAATTAGCTACTGTAGCATTAAGATGTAAAAATGGGAACTGAGGGATATAATGAGGGAATACAAAAGGAGTCAAGCTTTAGTAGAATGTTCTCCTATGTAGTTCTCAAAGGACAAAGAATAATCTTTCCTAAGCATGACTTTTATAAAACATTTAGAGTAGAGTTGACTGACAGCTACATAGAAGAGTCATGTTTAAGATAGAAGACACTTAGGAGCAATGGTTTTCTACATCTTATTAGGCAGATATCGAGAAGTAAGTGGTTAGGGTCATTATTACAGGTTGAATTGTGTCCTCCAAAAATACACATGTTGATGTTCAACCCCCAAGTGTTTAAAAATGTGACTTTGTTAGGAAAAAGGGCTGTTGCAGATGTAATTAATTAAGATAATGAGGTCACTAGGGTGGGAACTAATTTGATATGACCCATTTTCTTATAGAGAGGAAATTTGGACAGAGACACATACGCATAGAGGGAAAACTATGTGAAGAAATATTGATCAGCACAATAATTCTTTCTCTGCTGCATTTAATCTGCCTCTAAATCTACCCATTGAGTCCTTTGCTTTGGTTACCATGTTTTTCAGTTGTCATATTTAAAATGTGTCCTTTTTCAAATATATTGTCATTTTTATAGTTCCCAGTTACCTTCTGAAATGCTTATGCTTGTCTTTAACTCCTTGAGCTTGCATGCACAGCACAATTGTTTTAGAAACTATATCTTCTAATTGCAATATCTGAGCCTATTTCTGTTATTTAGTTGTATTTCCCCTAGTGGTTTTACCTCATGTTACCTGTTACCTGTTATCTGGTTTGTCATATTGACTTTGATCTTGTATTTGAAAATTTGCTTTAAAAATTAACATGAAGCATAGGATGATGCCCTCCTCCCCAAGAAAAGGGGGTTATCATGTTTATGTTTGTAAGGTGCCTGAAGACAAAGGCATTGTGGGAGCAACGTTTCCAGGCTTGAGGTTTTTCACTATTTAAACAATGTGAGCCAAGGGATAGAGCGTGAGAGAAGGTTTTTTGGGGGGTTGGGGAGAGGTTGTTTTGTTTATCTTTACTTCCAAGTCACAGAGCACTTTCTGGTTCCTTTAAAAAGCAAAGGCTCTTTACCAGGCTCCACAACTTTGTCAGGACTGAGATTCTAATATTTTTTGTCTCCTGGCCTCTCCAGGCAACCCCGAAACACAAAACTGCCCCCTCTCCCCTCCCCTGATCCTTCTCACTGGTAAACAAATGCTCCTGGGATTAAAACAGTCCTTAGTGCCCTGCTCCTCTCTTTGGGATCCTGACATCTCCTGGATCTTGACTAATTGCTTCATATTTGTAAGCTTCTTGATGCTTTTATGGGAGATACAATTTTTATTTCATTTACCTTTGAACATTGTCTTCAGAGGAAGGGTTGATTCAAATTATATAACCTGTAATTACCTAAAGCAGAAGCCTCAATTTTTTTTCCATTAGAAAATGTTCAAAACTTCCTTTAATATTTAGTAATAGTATAAAAAAAACCCTGCTGGCAATTTTACTTTCTGATATTTCTTTTTTTGGTAATTTCAATTTTTTTGTCTTCAACTAAACTATAAATCACTCATTATTTGAAGACTTCTTAATAACTTGCATGATTGGTACAGAAACTAGTGGATATTTAATAAATGAATTGAATGAAAGAATGAATTGGTAAATTGATCCATTAGTCATAATTAAATTATGAAATCTCACCATCCAACAATCTAGAAAACTAGAGTAGGTCAGGTAGTAAATTTATTCTATGCCCTCTTTTATTACAAAGAAAAAAATACCAAAAAATAAACAAACTAACATCAATACATTTGGATATCAAATGTTTTTTTATTTTCCATTGTATCTAGAGATAATGGTTTCAAGCTCTGATTTTATATACTGTTGAAAGGTTAAGGGTCACCCTAAAATTTCTGAGAAATTCCAGATGTTCTCAGATAAGCAAGCTCTAGAGCTGAGCTTCTTCCTCCTTGGAACCAGTTCACTTTATACATCATCTCATCACTCTGGACATATTCTCTATCATGTCCATTCAGATGTAGAACTAAGACCTTTCCATCATTTTCTTCTCTAGGCTCACACTCTCACTTGCATATATGTGTTTATGTAATAGAGATCTTTCTGCACATGCAAAATTATACCCTGCTGCTTTTCACCTAACATTTATTATGAGCTTTATTATGTCACAAAATATTATTTAATAACATGAGTTCTGCATCACATTTTTCTGATATAGTTGTACCATATTTTGCTTTAATCATTTTTCTATTTTGGGGTAATTTAAAGCACTTACTATTTATTTTTTAACATAAATATCTTTTAAATAAACATATTGACACATAAATTTTTGTCCAATTTTTATCTGTTTTATTAGTGTGGAATTATTCCTATGGGAGGAATTACAATCTAGTTATATGAACTTGTTGAAGGATATAAATAGATATTCCAAAATACTTTTTCATAGGTTGTAAAGATTTACATTCTCTCCTATAGTTAACGATGCCAGTTTTATGTCACAATTGATGAAATTAAATTTTTAAATTGCTAATTGAGTAGATTAAACCAGTACATCATTGTTTGAATGTGCATTATTTTGACTACAAGTGAAATATTTTGTTATGTTTTGGTCGTAAAATAATCTGTAACTTTGTGTTTTACAATGAATTCTATTAGTATAGATAAATGGATGGGTTATGGAATATAATCTGCGTTCCATTCATCGGGACTTAATTTGCAGGCGTGTTGGAGAGGCCTTCTTTGTGCGCCTTCGTCCTTTCCACTTCCATTTTCCCAGGGTAAATGCAAAGGGCTACTGAATTTGTCTGAAAGCCAAATTGTCTTACTGCAGACTAAGTTATCATGAAAATCCACGAGAGGAAAGCAAGCATCAGATCCAGGATGTGATAAAAATCCATAGAATTTTCTAGAAATAAATGGGAACAAATACCAGCAAGAATGATTTCACAAAAGAGCCCAAGGAAAGGATGTATTTGAGTTCGCCCAGAATGGACCTGAAACTGCCCCGTCCTAAAGCCCTCAACCTCAAACTGGCTCAGGACACGCGGCCACTTGTCTCTGGAGAGGATCATTATTTAAGATTAAACTCTCAGGTATGACATGTACTGCAGAGTGAGACGTTGCAAACAATTAAGATTTTATGTAACTGCGTGTTAACATAAAATGTATATGATGCATATGTGAGCTGTGACTGTTGGTAAATTTCCTTAAACTTTCCTCCCTAAGTTTTCATGTTTTATTAGAATTTTTCCACAGTGTCAACATAGAAATAAATTAGGCTTTTTTTTTTTTTTTAAAAAAAAAAAGGAAAATTAGGTTTAAACCTTAGCCCTGTCACTTCCTTATGATTTATGATTAAGCTGACTCCTATCCTGGCTCTAAGCCTCAGTTTCCGCACTTTAGGATGCGGATACTAGCATTCTCCTTGCCTTTCATGTAGGATTGCTTTGATGATCAAATGTGACAGAGATAAAAGAGCGTTTCAAAATTTGAATGTGTTCAGTTAGTCAGAAAACTTCATTCCTAGAGTAAGTGGTACTTTACTATGCTGTCATAATTAAGAGATCTGACTTACTGAAAACAACGGAACCGTTGCCGGGCCTGAAGAGAGAGCAGGGAGGATGCTGAGCCACTCGTCAAGGACAAGGCCTGCGGCTCCCGCAGCCGTGGGCTCGCAGCGCCTCTGCTGACCTTCAGCGCCAAGCTCTACATCCCTTCTGGGCGGGGGCCCCGCAGTGATCGAAACAGCAGTGACCTGTCACTGTAACCTGGTAACAGCCCCCAAAGCAGTGTTATGGGGGTGGGTAATATTTTAAAATGATCACATGTTATGATCAATCTGACCCTGAGCATTAACCTGCCTGGGCCCCGGCTGGGCCGCGGCTGGGGTTCAGAGCCAGTGGGGCGTCCAGCTGGCATTTCCGACGCGTCGCGTGTCTGTCTGTGGAGCGGCGCGCTCTCCCTTGATAACAGATGATACAGAGGCATCCTTCCGGGGGGGCAACGCTGAGAGGGAAAAAGGCAGATCCCTTCAAAGGTAGCTCAGCCCAGCCTGACCCTGCTCCCACTGCTTTCCTACAAAAAGGGAAAAGAGAAGCGTTTATCTTTCATGTGCTCAATCGCCGGAGGTTTACTGTTGTTTCATTGGTAAAATGCATTTTGTACAATTGCAATTCTTGGCTATGAGACTGTGGGGATTCTGGGACAATGTTGGTATTTTTAAACTTTTGTTGGAAGAAAGAAACACACACCACATGCCAGAGGTTTCCATTTGCTCTACTGAATCCTTTAGGATCAAACATTTGAGAGAGTCCAGCCAAAAACATGCAGATAATATCCTTTTATACTTTTCTTCCCTTCAGTTAAATGTCATCTATGTAGTCAATTTCTTTTCTCTGCAGTCTTTCCATTTAAACTATTGGGCTTATTCCCTCCTGCTCCTCCTGTCCATTCTTAAGGGGAAAAGGATTCTGATATCTCATATCATAAAAAAAAAATACTTCCTCTGATCCTATTTCTTCTTTCAGTACAAGAGTAAACTGGTTTAAGTATGACTTTTGGAGTCTGGCAGCTCTAGGTTCGAGTCTCTACATACACATTTATTATCTGTGTGACTTTATTTATTGCCCCTAAGACCTGGTTTCTATATTTGTAAAATGAGGATGATAGTACACACGTCAGAGGGTCATGAGGGTCGAGTTGGGTATGGGGTATAAAGAACTAGGTACAGGGCCTGCACACGTAAGCCCCCTTTTTCTTACTTCACCACAGCAAGTCTTCATCAATATCAGTGCCTCGAGCGCCTGGAAGAGTCTTGTTCTTTTTGTTCCCTGCTGTACCTGCATTGCCTAGATTAGCATCTGTCACATAATAGGTGTTCAATAAATGTTTGTTGAAAGAATGAAGGAAATAGATACATAATCTCCACGTGCAACGTCCACGTTCTTTCCTGCCCTTTACCTCTCCCAGGAAGGGAGAGCGCCTAAGGTAGTGTTTAAGTGCCAGCCTGTCTGTCCTTAAATCGCAAGTCTGCCTCTTACAAATTTTATGACCATAGGGAAGTTTCTCCATCTCTAACCTCGGTTTCCTCAGCTGCAAAACGTGGCTGGTAACAGTTGTCCCTATGCGGTAGGGTTGTGAGGATGAAGGAGTCGATACCTGCCAAGCACTGGGCGCAGTGAATGCTGCATCACGAGCACTGTGCCGATGTTTGCTGCCGTCGTAATTTCACTTACCCAGAATTTTATTCATCATTTTTTTTAATAACACTTTCCGTCCTGGGTGGGTTTGTGATGTCTCTGTGTTATTCACTCTTATTTACCCAAACTGAACTGCAGGGCTGGCACATATTGAGTGTTAAACATATGCATTTTTTATTTTATTAAACTTATTGGAGTGACATTGGTTAATAGGGTCATATAGGTTTCAAGTGTCCATTTCCATGATACATGATCTGTATATTGCATTGTGTGCCCACCACCCACAGTCAGATCTCTTTCTGTCACCATATATGTGGCCTCCTTTACCTTTTACTACCCCACTCCCTTCCCTCTGGAGACCACCAAACTGTGGTCTGTGTCTATGAGTTTCAGTTTTATATCCCACATATGAGTGAAATCATATGGTTCTTAGCTTTTTCTGACTGTTTTGCTTAGCATAACATTCTCAAGGCCCACCCATGTTGTCGTAAATGGCTGTATTTCATCTTTTCTTATGCCTGAGTAGTATTTCATAATATATATATATATATATACGCACCACATCTTCTTTATCCCATCCTCTATTGAAGGACACTTTGGTGGTTTTCATGTTTTGGCCATCATGAATAATGCTGCAATGAACATAGGGGTGCATATAACTTTGTGAATAAATGTCTTTGAGTTTTTGAGGTAGATACCCAGAAGAGGGATTGCAGGGTCATATGGTAACTCTAGTCTTAATTTTTTGAGGAAACACATGTATTTTAGATGAATACTCCTCCGTGTGGCTTAAATAACTCTCCAAAAGGTGTCCTGGCTATTATATTCATCCCCATTGACTCCCACATACAGACCCCTCCCCTCTGGCTTCCAATTGCTCACTTTCAAGATCCACTCAGAAAACTTTCTGCACATACTTATGACCTGCTCATAAATCATCCATTCCAAAGACTACCTTACACCATCTCAAAGAGTTCCTATCTTGTTTAATAACATATAAAGTAGGAACATCACTCCCCCACCCTACACTATTATTGTTTATAAGATTTGACTTTGCTATCTTTTCTTTAACATTGGGAAAAATCATTTACTCTCTCTGTGCCTCCATTTCTTTGTCTGTAAAATGGGAATCTTCTAAATTTTCTAAGGTTTCTGTCTTTTGCAAATCCATTACAAGGTGCTTAAAATGAGGCTTATCACTCAATAAATGCTCAGTAAGTCTGATCTAGCATTATTCTTGTTCTTATAATTGTTGAAATCTAATAATATTCTCTCTCAGACCCAATTTAAGTCTTAGCTGATTACATGTTGGTTTAGCACTCAGATAGGTACTTGTTTAATATGCAATTATTACATTTTTCAACTTCTGATCATTTCCAACAAGGGAAGACCACTTCAAGGAGCAATCAATCCCCGGCCAATCCAGGGGTTGGAATCTTAGTATAGCAAAGTGCACAGAAAGTATTTGATACTTTGCACCCTGATCTGAGCAATATGGATGGCTTCCTGCATGTTTATAAGACTATATTTTCTTCAGAATTTCTTCTTTACACAGGCCCTATTTTTAAAAACACTATTTTATGTTTACCACATTGATTCCTTGTATTAATGTTTCTCTCTTCCTGGAATGACCTGCCACTGATTTCCATTTTACTGTTAAAATCTAACTCAGATGATGTTTAGTCTATCAGGATCATCTCTCCACTTTTGTGCTTTACCTATAAATTGCATGTAAATTGCACATGTTTAATTTATTCATTTTCAGTATTTATGCAGTATTTACTTACATGTCTGTTTTCTCAGACAAAAGTTGATAGCCCATGCTTTAATCATTTCCATTTCCCCAGTGCAAGGGCTCCCATATAATAAGTACTCAATAACTGCTCATTGAATTAAACTGGATTTTTAAGAATAGATTTTATTGATGATAAGGAAAGTAGTTAATGTGCAAGCTGCTGGTGAGGATGTGGAGAAAAGAGAACCCTTGTGTACTGTTGGTGGGAATGAAGATTGTTGCAGTCATTGTGGAAAGCAGTATAGAGTTACTTCAAAAAATTAAAAATGGAATTGCCTTATGATCCAGCAATTCCACTACTGGGAATATGCCCGAAGAAATTCGAAACACTAGCTGGAAAGAATATATGCACCCGTATGTTCATTGTAGCGTTATTTACAATAGCCAAGATTTGTAAGCAACCCAAGTGCCCATAAGTAGAAGAGTGTATAAAAATCTGTGATACAATTTACACAATGGAATACTATTTGGCCATAAAAGAGGAGGAAATCTTACCTTTTGCAATAATATGAATGGACCTGGAGAGTATTATGTTAAGTGAAATAAGCCAGTCAGAGAAAGACAATTATCATATGATTTCACTTATATGTGGAATCTAATCAACAAAATAAAGTAACAACAACAACAACAAAAGAAATAGACTCAGATACATAGAACAGACTGACAGTAGTCAGAGGGGAGGGAGTTTGGGGGGCTGAGTGAAAAGGTGAAGGAATTAAGAAAAAATACCTCATGGACCCAGATAAGAGTATGGTTATTACCAGAGGGAAAAGGGGTTAGGGGCAGGTAGGAGAGGGTAAAGGGGGGGATAAATGGTGATGGAAGGAGACTTGAGGTGGTGAACACACAGCACAATATACAGAAGATGTTATAGAATTGTACACCTGAAACCTATACAATTTTATCAACCAATGTCGCCCCAATAAATCCAATAAAAAAGTTCAATTGAAGAACAGAATTGTTGAACACTCTACTGAGCAATTTTAATTCTATGGTGATTCATCTATTTTCATAAGTCCAGTCTCAGATGGCTGGAACTATTTTAAGGTTCAGAAAGGAGGAACAAGGAATTCAGGTACTGAAATGTGGGGGAGGATGAATTTGACAATTTTGAAGGTCTCCCAAGAGCTTCTATTAGTGGATATAAGACACAGTCATAAATAAACAAATAATAAATCCAGAAATGTATAAGATAATAGCTAATAGTAAGTAACATGAAAGAGAAAACACAATATGCTATCGGTGTTCTGAAGGAGGTTTGCTTGTAGGAGAGTCTAAGGGGCAGTGTGCCATGTGTTTGTGAAGGGAATTTCTGATGCCGATAATCCAACAGTCAACCTGATGCCTGGGTACTTCAGAAAAGGCAGTGGTCCAGATTTGTTGGCACAGGAACCTGTGCAGAGCTTTTCAATCACACAGTTGAGAGCTTCTGGCCACCATCACAATGTCAGCGTTTCATGAACCAAAATCAGGATTGTGTCTGACAAGTCCTAATCTTCTCCTGAGAACACTGGGACAGGACAATTTAAAACAGGGCAATCCTCCTAATGCAGCACATGCTTATAAACCACATGGTGCTTTCTCTTCCCTCTTTCATTGGTTTTTCAGCCTTGTTCAACATTTAACTCAGTAGTTCTATGGTGCTCAACAAATGCTGCCTGAATAAAAACAAATGAGCCTATAAGTGTTATCACCACAGTTCTTATAATAATAAGAATTTGAAGAGTGTGCATGTTTTATTTATTCATCCATGAATCATTTATTGAGTGCTACTAAGTTTTGTGGCTATGAAGTTGATGACTTGGAAGCTACCCTAGATTTCTTTTTCTTCTTTTCTCTCCCTAAAAACTAAAGTGTTACAGAGTCACATCGGTTCTACCCAATCAATGTATGTCTCATCCTCTTTATTACCTCAATCCTAATTCAGGTGCGTATTGTTTTGTGGCTGGGTGAGTTCAATAGTGCCTTAATAGTTTACCTACTTTGACCCTTACTCTACTGGCTAAACCACCCACCATATAAGTGCCAGAGGGATCTTCATCCCGTGAAAGTCTAGTCATGCTGTGCTCAGGCACACACCTCTGCATTGGTCCTTCATATTGGTCCTCTTCCTTTCGTCAGGGTGCCTGGCCCTTCAAGCTAGCGCTCTCAGCACTGATGTGCTTTGTTTGTTTTTGGCATTTCTTAGAGCAGAAAGTTTACGATTCTATCATTCTCACTCTCACATCTCTGACTTTTTAAAATAGATTTTATTTTTTAGAATGATCTTAAGTTCACAGCAAAATTGAGCCGAAAGTGCAGAGATTTCCCATTTCCCTCTCCTCCCAACATGCACAGCCCCCCAGATCATCAACGGCTTCCGCCAGAGTGGTGCGCTTGTTACAGCGGATGAACCCACACTGGCACGCCGTTATCATCCGAAGATTCCTGACTTCTTAGTTTATTGCTCTCTCTACAGTATATCTCTGGGTTCTTTTCTGGATAGGTTATTCCCATTTTCCATTACATTTTTAAAATCCTGATGGAGCTTTGTCTGGTCTGTGTGTGAGGCACTGGGAATGTGTCGTATAGACACGTTCGGTCCTAGACCTTCGGTGCTTATGTGCTAGTTCCCGATCACAGACGCTAGCTTCTGTCAAAATCAGTATATTGAATAATTGGTGATGAGTACTGCAAGAGGTCCAATAAATAGGAATGCTTACACATGTTCCTGGGATCCTCTGTTTTTTGACTTATGTTTTCAGAGATGTCTAATGTATCCCATACAATTGCTAACTTTACCACGGTGCACACCAGGCCTCCTTGGACTACACTGACCTCTCTAGTTGGATCTGGCCCTTTCAGCTATGCGGCCTGTCCGTGTTGGTCGTGGCCTTTGTCCTTGCTTGCCCTGACCATACTTGAGTTCTTGTCCCATACTTCATGACCTTTGCCCAGTCATCTAAATTTCTGACACCTTAGTTAGGGATTCATGCTTGATGCTTAGGGAAAGCTCAGACCTGATGTTCTCTTTCTTTTTATTTAATTGGTTTACTTTCTGCATTACAAATATCTCCCTCAAACTAACTGACATAATTTTCCTTGGGCAAATAGTTCACCACTTTGGCACAGTCTCTAGAATCCTATGTATGAATCTATGTGCATCCGTGACTGCTTCGGTTAATTCTGGTCTCCTCTGCAGGTTCCAGAACACTCACTGTGCTTTCCAGACCTTTCCACCACTTCATTGCTATGGGCAATGTAATATATTTGAAATGTGGAGGACAAGCATTTTACCCTTTCCCTGCCCTTTCTGTTATTAATAATCGCTGTGACTTTTCAAAGTCTCACCCTTCTCCCTCCACCCGCCTCTCCCTGGATGTGTCCTGTCTCCTGTCTAATTAATGACCATAGTTTACAGACAGTGCAGCTGTCTACACATATGGTTCATTACCCTTAAGACAGAAAACGATGTAAGAGTTGAAGGTTTCTTTCTCAGGGTTCTTCGGGCAACTATGAAGGATGAAATCATTAATGTGACTTTTAACTAACACAGGGCCTTGTGGTACTGCATCATCTTGTTCTACCTCCAGTGCACACACTAGTGGCATTACAGCTTTTAAATCAGGGTTTATTAGCTTTTGTTTATAGCCAATTTTGCTTGGCGCCAAAGAGAACTGAAAAATAATAATAAAACATTTTATATTGTATCTGAGTTTTCTGAATGACTCACATTTGGGGTGAACTACCAACAATAAAATGAACTAATTACAAAAGAGGACTCAGTATTTTCCTAGAGAGACAACAGGCTGTCATTCGAGCAGCTGACATATTTTAGAGAAGGGAGGCACTTATAAGCCTAAAGAGAGAGTTCTTAGGTGCTTTGTAGAGTTGCCTTTATTCATTCATGTGACACATATTTATTCATACTGTTTGCCAGAGACTGTCCTAAGAGCTGGGTACTAGTGAGCAAGAACTACTCCTTGCCCTCTAAGAAATCAGGGGATTGCTTTACTCTTTGGGTAGTAATATATAAGGTTGCTTTGCAAGCTTCTCAGTCTAACTTCTACCATATCATAGGAATCCTGGTAACTGTGAATACTATGTTTAGCTTCTACTTTCCTCAGTCCCTTATGTTGACCCTTAGTTGTTGACATGTGACGAACTGCTCATTAACTTCACAACTGGGTCCTGTGCCACCAAATCAGGTACAGTTATCTTCATACTCACATACCAGTGAGGAGGGAACTTTCATGGCTTGTGTGCCTGGGGTGGCCTTGAGCATTGGGTGCTGACTAAAAGTTATATTGTTTTCTACCCTCTTATTGCTTTTGTCTCAGTTCTTGCCCTCCACTCTGTTTTTTATTTGTTTGTTTTTTACCCCAAAGTCTATTCTAAACCTTGCAACTTGACTAGGACATTAGCACTTAATGAGCTCAGGAATCCAGTTCTTATCTCTAATCTCTGATGAGATCTTCTCTTCCTTTTTATCTCTTTTATTTTCCCTCTGTTCATCCTTTAAATCAGGGGTTTGTAATCTGGCTTCTACAATCTTTAATGGGTCTTTGTAAATGAAATCCATGGCTCCCTGGAATTGATTAACAAATTGTTTTATGTATGCCTGTGTTTGCTTCAGATTTTCAAAGTGACCCAAAAATATACCGTTCTAACAAATTTGCACCTCTATAATTTTTACTATACACTTCTGTCTCCCTCTAAACAGTGGCCATCATACTTACAGCATTCATTACCATGTAAGTACTGATCACTCTCAAATTGTATTTCCAGATTAGAATTCTCTCCTGCTCACCTCCAACTGTCCACAGGACATCTTCCCGGGAGTCTCACAGGCTACTCAGGTGCTAACCTGATCTGTTGTCGCATTGTTTTCCTCGAATAACTCTTTTGCCTTTTGCTTCCTCTCATTGTTTTGGTAAGGGCTATCCTTACCAAGACAGATAAGACAGGATTCTGAAGCACCTTTTCCCTCAACACATACTGTGCAAAATTTTGATATATCACTCAAATCTCCTCATCACTCTGTCCTCTGCTAATGCTCTTGCCTTACTTAAAAACTTTAAAACTCTCACCTCTGCCTGTCTCTATTTTTGATGCCCTCTAAAGTATCTTCCATACTCAGACAAAAGAGATGATTCTCAAAAGCATATGTAATCATGTCATTTCTTTATTTGAAATGCTTTAATTCATCCCTTGTCTACAAGATGGAATGACATGAAAATTCCATTGGCGCGGTCCACCGTGCATGCTACGGTCTCGTTCAAACCTGCCTCCCAAGGCTTATCTCTTGGTTACTTCCCGCATACATTGATGCATCAAGAGCTTTAATGTTTCCTGTACTCATGCAGGAAAGTGCCCTCCCACTGAACGTGGGGGTCACTTCTTTACTCCTTGACACTGTGCCCAACCACGACATGTTTAGACTACAGAATTAGCATATGTGACAAAAGCATTAGCATATGTGACAGCTACTTAGATGGCTGGCCTTATTTGCTCTTGTACTTCTGTCATCACCATGAGAAGGACTTGACTAGTTTATTCTGCTGGTCCTGGAGGAACATGATGAACAAATAGGACAGAATTGTCCCCATTGAGTTGCTCCCCTCAAGCACTGACTGGAGCAGAGTCCTCTGCAAAGCAGTGAGCAAGACCAGATGACATAACCAGCGTCCTGCAGCTTATTGTTGTGTGTCTCTGAGTTTTGGTGTAGTTTGTTACACAGCAAAAGCAAACTGTACATTTTCCACAAAGCTTTCTGCACACTGAACCTGTTCAGCTGCTCAGGGTTACTCAAAGCCATAAACCTCTACTCTTATGATTCTTTAATTCCCTTCAGATTCTCATCTGCCTAGTGAATTCTTATATATATATATATATATATATATATAAAAATGTATATTTATTGATTTCAGAGAGAGGAAAGGGGAGGGAGAGAGAGAGATAGAAACATCAATGATGAGAGAGTCATTGATCGAGCCCACAACCCGTGCATGTGCCCTGACCCGGAATCGAACCCCGATCGCCTGGATCCTAGGTTGAAGCTTAACTGCTGAGCCACACCCGACCGGGCATCTTACTTATATTTTGAGACCCAAATCAAGCATTTCTTCCCCAGTGAAGCTTTCTGTGAATCTACCAAGAAAATTGTCATTTTCTCCTTTGGGCCATGTAGCACTTTCCATACATTAATCTGCATTTGCAGCTTATCACGTGTCTTTTTTCCTCTATAGGCCTGGATACCCAGAACACAGGGCTGTGTATTAGTTAACTTTCGGCAAGATAAGGGAAGCCTTTTGAGAGGAAGACATACCTAAGGTGAGCATAGAAAGATGGAGATAAACAGATCGGATGAGGTAGATCAAGAAAGCCTGGATCACCAAGGGGCTGATGTAACCAGAAATGTTTGTGAATAACATTTTCCCTCCATGTTTCTTCTACTTCCCAGGTATAATGGAGCCTGCTGTTTAGTGCAGGAAGGAGAACTATTCCAAAGGCACAGTCCTGGATGTGCCCGGGAACACTGTGATTTTCTTCCCTTTGGGCAGCGAAACCATGTACTGCATGGTGAACACCTGCTTTTCTCTGGGCATTCTGTCCAGCTGTCCAGTTTGTGAGAGATGGTGACATTTACAACCATTACAAGTAGAAGGCAACTGTCCTGGCTGCCTGCCATAGTGGGGCCGAGGTCCAAGTGGCTACCATCTGGCAGGACATCTGCTCTGCCACTGGGAGGGCTTTGGTTGCAGCAACATGCCCACAGAGAAGACATTGCACTCTGCCCTTAGGGAAGGCAAAGGCGTTGCAGCTCTACCCATGCAAGAGATGACAGTGAGAGTAACCGAAAGCGTGGCCTTTCCACTATGGCTGTGATCCTTCAGAGCTTTCAGGTTTGGGGGCCCTGGCAATATGTTTAGAATATACTTGAGAACATGGTCTGTATGGCCAGACTGACTGCGTTCCCATCCCGGCTGCATTATTTTACTGTGTGACCTTGGGGCAGGGTACTTAACTTCTCTGTGACTAACACTGAGTCTATCCTTAGTGTCAGCTATTTTTATTTTTAGACAGCACCTTAGAGTTTGTCATGTGCTCTGGAACTCTGAGGCTGCCAAAGATCTCCAGGCAGTGCCCTTCAATGATGGTCAAGTCCTATTTTAATTGACACTCACTGTATACCCCAGCCATGTTGAGTACCAGTACTTCCCTGAATTTGTAATATGTCTCCTGATACATCTGGGCCTTTGGACATGATGTTCCCTCTGCTGGGTAATTCTTTGTTCTCCCTTTATCAAGTTAACTCTTCATCATTTAAATCGCTTCCTCCTAGAAGCCATCCTTGATTACCTGCAGGCAATGTATTGCCATATCTCTCTGTGTACTTACCTTTAATATCGGATGGGTGGACGAGGTCCTTATGCATGCCATCTCTATTACTCTCATTTAGTTAATTCTTAAACAGTTAAATTACATGCTTTATTGTCTTCTTGAAAAAACATCTATTTGTTTTGTTTCAAATGCAGATTTTGACTCACAAGGGAAGGAGTTGAAAGCCTAGTTCTGGAGAATGAGATTGGAATAATCACATGCTACTTTCCCATCCAAACCTTCTTCAGTCTGTGATTATGTACAGCCAAATTGACCAGCTGGAAAGAGCTGATTCAGGAAATTGGTGTTATTGGTCCAATATAGACACTTGTTTGGCTGAATCTAATCATGTTTAAAATGGTTTTAGTTAAGTGGAATTGTGTGTACATGCTATCATTGGATTTAAAAATAAAGATGAAGACATTTGGCCACTGGAAATTCTGTATATTTTGCTATAGCTTAGGCCAGCAAACCTCTTAGACAGGCAAGTTGTTGTCCACTTTATGAATCTGTTGAATTGAATGGGGCTTACCTTTCCAAAAGCAGCTTTTTCTCCAACCTGAGATAGGATCTGATAATCTTACAATTTTAGCAAATCCTTGAGTTAAAGTTATATCTCTAAAAAGTTGATGGAGTTCTGCTAGTGTGCATGCCAGTCAGCACCCTGGACCCCCTGATCCTAGGGCTTAGAGTCTCTGAACCTCAGCCCTCTAGTTGTGACCTTGATTCCTGATGACAGATGGTCTTGACAGACACCCTTGGGTATGGAGCACTGTAGGACTTTAACATAAAGGCCCTAGGAATGGGGCACGTAGGGACAGAATGGGAAGTGCCCCAAACTAGAAGTCAGACAGGACCTCATAACCAGCGCAAAGATCTACAAGGGACAGAAGCAAAGGTAGCAGGTAAATAAGTAATATTAAGTAGATAAAAAGAAGCACATTTAGAGGAATTATAAAAAAGTTATTCAGGGATTCAAATCATTTTATTATTTATAAAAATAATAATATTAATAATAATATACTGTTGTGTTCCTTTTACTTGTTGGACACTAGAATATACACTTGACATATATCATCTAATCCTCCATAGAACCACTTAAGGTAAATAATATGCCTTTTTTAAAAGACAGAATTTGGCTCAGAGAAATTAAGCAGTTTGGTTAGTTTCAGAGCTCATGGAAGCAAGGCTGTAGAGGTTCTAGAGCAAAATCATGAATTCACACTGAATAGTTTTATACCTCGATCATGTTTCCTCACCTATACAAAATAAAGCTAATAAACTTACCTCATGGGGTTGTGGTGAAATTTAAATTAAAATATGTATAAAAATGGCAGTCTAGTGCCTGGCATTTGCTACATTTTCAAGTTATTTTGTGGTTATTACTTTTATTGTGCTCCTGTATCTATGTTTACCCAGCTGGGGCTAGACCAGATCATAACAGAACAACTGCTCTTCATTGTGACTTAGGGCAAGTGAGTGGTTGAATTAATGGTGTGAAATCTTACTGAGTGCAATTCACTGTCAGTTGTGGCTAGCTACCAAAGAAGGTGGCAATACATTAGTATTCGTGATGCTATTTATCTGCATCTTCACTAAGAGGTGTTTTAAATTAATGCTTTTAGTTGCTTTCCGATTGTTTTTATTATATTTTGGTGTCTTTGCAAGGAGAATATTCAATTCATGATTACTTTTGGTATCTGTTTGTAAGACATAGAACAAGCTCTGCATTTAGAGACATGGGACTTCATTTCCTTACTTGGGATTCTTGTATGCAACTTGTGCAAACCGAAGCAAATCACTTCCCCTTGGTGTAGTAGAGATGTTAGAAAAAAAACCAAATGTGTCTCAAATCTGGTTCTATCTCCAACTAGCTGTGTGAATATAACTTCTTGAAGTAGAAAAAAATAAAAAACAACAAACACACACAAATAGATGAATAGCTTGAATCTGCCAGGGCTGTGGAGTTAAAAGGAATAGTAAGTACATTAACAATGACCAGCATATAACATTAGTGCTTAATAAACATTATTTCCCTTCCCAGCAACCTGAACTCTGAGCTGTCAGAGAAATGATGGAATTAAGCAAGAATAGTGGCCTGCTATCATCTATTCTCTCTCTCTCTCTCTCTCTCTCTCTCTCTCTCTCTCTCTCTCTCTCTTCTGCATTTCTCTCTGTCTCTCTTTTCCTTCTAAATCTATGACCTAAACTTTATCCAGGAAATATTTTTGCCCTGCCTGTGTCTTCTCCTGCTATTTGATTCAGAGTTTGTTATGTACTCTGGCCCATCTAAGAGTGATAACTTGATTTTGGAACTTGGAATCTGCATTTAGACTGCGATAAAAATGTACATTTCGACTGTTATAAATATATAAAAAATTATTTATTATTATTAAAATATTAATAATAAGTTAGGAATAATGAAAAGAAGCTGAAACTAGAATATACTTTGCTTCTACAGAATTCAATGGGGTCTTGAGACAGAGAGCTCTGCCCTACTGCTTTATCACTGATAAATAGCATTATGCTTGGTCAGGAAGCCACAACTCTTGTAAAACTTTATTAGTGTTCAAGATCATTAATGGGAAGCAAAGGGGAAAAAGAAGTAAATATAAAGTGTCAGTTTCAGACAGTCAGAGACAAGTTCATTGAGCTGTAAATTACATAAAATGCCACAAAATATGCAGATTGTAAAATGTCCATTCTCTGCAAAGCTGTTAAACTTTAAAAGGTCTTTTCAATTAAAATGACTGAGATGAGTACTGTGTCATGTTGCTGCGGAGAGGGCTTGCAGAACATTCCGAAGGCACTGGGTATGGGAAAATCAGTGTGTAAATTTTTAAAAATGTACTTAAAATATTCACTGGCAGCAAATATTTTGCCTGCCCTGTTAACTACATGGTCTAGCTTCCACTCCTTGTCTCCTTGCTAAACTTCCACATGCATTATTAAATTTGGGGGGAACTTCCCACTAATATTCATTTCACATTTGCTTATATAATTTTGCCATCTCCTTTGTATTATATTCGTCTCTGAATTTGTTTTGAGTTTTAGTCATGAATACATTTATTACTATTGTCTGATGCAGGTTTTTGGGGGGTCCGGGGGTGGGAGGGTCTGTGGCCCACTGTGGATTCTTGGCTCCATGCAGAAAATAATTCAAACACGAGCCAGCATAGCGCTTAAAGTGAAAGTGTGCTTATTAGTAAAGCAGTGAGACAGGGAATGGGCTACTCCACAGACAGAGCAGCACCCCTTTAGCGGAATTTGCTTCCTTTATTGAGGTTCATTGAATCAGGGGTTACGGTATTTGATAAAAGGGAGGAAAATTCAGTATCTTCCTGGGAAAAAGGTAGATTTCTAAAAGGAGCTGCATGAGCCATGCTATGTCCTTATGTGGCCTTTCCATTCCCAATCATGGTGGCATGGGGTGTGTCGCTTAGCATGCTGGTGCGTTACAGTGAGCATATAATGAGGCCAGGGATTACCTGGAGGTGGAATTAGTCACCATGGTAAACCGAGCTGGTCTCTGCTGCTATCCAGCCTTAAGCCCAGTGTGGGGTGGTCTTCCTTCTCCTTGGCGGCTTCTATAACTTTTACTGATTGCAGCTCTTCTGCCACAATCCCTATCTCACACCCATCTTTGACGTCTCAGGTAAAAGCATCCTGGTGGAGACTGGGTTATGGGTCCCATATTCTAATTGTCATAATTGGAGAGGAAGGCCACGGTGCCTCTCTGATGTGACACGGTAAATTCCCAAAAGCCAACCAACTTGTTGGTGTAGAATGGTCAAAAGTTGGTAAATGTCCAACTTTTACCACATCTATTACTTTGGTTACTTAATAAAAAGTGCATACTGTTTTCATTTTTAAGAAAGGAAGAAAGGAAACAATGAAGGAAGGAAAAACATAATAAAACACATTTAATTTTCAGATTTAATGCAGTATGCTATTTCTTAGGGACTAAATATATTTACTCAACTAAGAAGATCACATCTCAACTGTTAAAAGAATTGAGGTTCCTCCTTGATGAAGCATATAAACATCTACTATCATTTTCTCAGAATATTCTTCTCTGTATTGGTCCAACAGGAAAGTGAAATGAGTTAATGATAGGAATCAATAACTCCTCTCAGGACTTTTTGTTTTAATGATACTGGTGATTTATGCAATGCTCTTCTCCCTCCTGGTGTGGTATTACTTTGTTTTTTCAATTTGTCAGGAAGGCATAGAGAGCCAAAGTGGTGAAACTGAAACTTGTCAATACCTCTCCTAATTATATGCTTATACCAATGAGAAATAACCATGGGAAGGATTTAGGTGTCTATTGTAGACTGAATAGTGGCCCCCCAGAGATGGCTACTTCTTAATTACCAGAACCTATAAAGGCTCTTATGCTTGAAAAAGGACTTTTCAGATGTAATCAAGTTAAGGGTATTGAGATGGAAAGATTATCATGGATTTTCCCGATGGGCATGATGTAATCACAAGGGTACCCTGCGAGAGGGATGTGAGCAGTCAGAACCTGGCAGAAGACAGCGTGGTGATGAAGATGGAAGTAGAGGGACAGAGAGAGACATTTGAAGAGTGCTGCTGGCTTTGAGGTGGAGGAAGGAGATGTGAGCCAAAGGATGTAAATGACCTTTGGGTGGGTAGTGTTTGAAGGAAACCATGTGGCTTGCTGTTAGCCCTGATGAATGGCTTACCCTAAACATAAGTGTTAAGGGCCCTATGGATGGTGATCACACAGAGAATTTTAAAAGAAAGGTGTGTTGCTTCTCAAGGCAGAATACAGATTCATGAGCAATATGGATATGTTAATAGGAGTGCCCATGTGGACATGATCATTGGGGTGGTTTAAACCTAACCCCTTGTATGATGCTGTGGTAGAGGTTAGGTGACAAGACATGCTTCCACATTTTAAATATTATCAACTGCTGAAAGATAAGAATTATTGAATTATTGGTGGAATGTGAAGGAAAAAATACAATAAAAGTGCAGCTTTTGAGAAACTGAAATATAAGGCAGGTTTTGAATAGCTTATACTGAAAGCACAGAAAAAGTAAGTCCTAGTGTTTTACTAGTGGGTTTTTTGTTTTGTTTTTTTCAGAATGAGTGATGTGAGATTACAACATGCTGAAAAGTAGTATGCTAAGTTTTTGATTGTTTGGCAGAAAGTAGAGAAATAATTCTCATTTTATGATTATTTTAGAATAATTGCAATGTAAATCTAAATTATTGTTTATTCATGCTATGATCTGCTTCCGTTTTCTAAAATCTATGTTAAATAAGCTAGTATGACAGGCGAACTTTATGTTAGTGCTGGAATTCCCAGAGGTAAGAGAGAAAGGATATGTGCGAGGTGTTGCAGTCAGCCTCATGACATGCAAAATCCTTGTGGCTAATTGAAATAGGTGCTTAAGCCTGGCCCGGCGTGGCTCAGCAGTTGAGCATCGACCTAGGATCTAGGATATTGCGGTTCGATTCCCGGTCAGGGCACATGCCCTGGTTGCGGGCTCGATCCCCAGTCGGGGGTGTGCAGGAGGCAGCCGATCAATGACTCTCTCATCATTGATTTTTCTGTGTCTCTCTCCCCCTCTCTCTCTGAAATTAATAAAGATATATTTTTTTAAAAAAAGATGCTTAATGTAGGACCAAATCCAGTCCTTCCCATGAGTTATCTGCTTACTGGCTCTGACAAGTTGGGGAGCAGTTTTAGGCATTCCTCCAGTATGGATTTGGTGCATTAATATATCCATAGGCAGATGCTGTCTGGTGCACATGCAGACGGGCGTGGGAGCTGACATTAAACATTTGTGTTCGCCTCAGTCATTTTCTAGCACCGGACAAAGGGAGTAGAACTTGAAAGGAAGGTTACTCTATTTTGTGAGATATGCAAATATCTGCTACTTGTACTGGGTTTGGAGGTGCCCAGGAGCGGGCAAGTTGAGAACTGCAGCCAGTTGCTGCTAGTGCTGGGCCTGGGGCCACTTAGTGAGAGGTACAGGGCATTCTGAGGCCAGGTGCTCCTTGTTTGAGAGATTTTAGGAAAGTCTGAAGCATGAGCCAAGACAGGCCATTCGTACATCTACCCTCTTGAGGCTGATCAGATTATTCCCATTTTACAAATAAAGAAATCGGGAGTCATGGAGGTAAGGGCACTTGTCCAAGGTCACACTACAAGTTGGTGGCACGCCCAGGATGCATACCTAAGACTAGTGGCTTTATCCTATGACCAACGTCCACCTCTGACCTGATGCTTGAGAGGTGTTGGTCCTCAGGATTTCCTCTTCAACGTGCTAGTGGTTGTAGTCATTAAAACATTCTCCTTTTCCACAACCCTAAGAAAAGTATCCGTCATGTAAGTAGCACATTGTCAACATTAAATACACAAGTAATTGAGGTGCTGCTCTCACAGTGGAAAGAAATGAACAAATCAGGGTAAGGCAGTGCTCTGGTGCCCTTCAGGGAAAAGCCGTTAAATGCTATTGAGGAGTGTCCCAGTCATCCATCCGTGGAGGGTAAATTGTCCCAAATATACTTAGCTGCAAAAGTGTCTCCTCAGCCCATCTTCCTGGTCAACAAATAAATTGTGTTTTTACTATTTGACCCAAGCCTCCCTGTTCCTTGTTACTTTTTCACCTTAGCTGCAAATTGTCTATAGCCTGATCTTAAATCTCCAAATCAGATCTTCATTTTATCACTAGTTCAGGAGATTAAAAAGTAACCCTCCAGGCAGCAGTTACTAAGGAATTGTTTATTTAGCCCGCATGTCAAGAGTGAAGTTCACAATCAATTCTCCGGAGGTCGACTTTAGAATTCACTTAAATCCTGCTTTCCAATCTCCAAGTGAATAACTGCTCAGTTGTTTCCTGAGTTTGATTAAGGCTGAGGAAATAATTATCTACTTTCTGAAATGAAATTCAATCTCTACTTAAGAATAGTACTTATTGCCCTGGCCAGGTAGAGTTGGTCAGAGCGTTGTCCTGATGTGCCAAGGTTGCAGGTTTGATCTCTGGGCCAGGCACATACAAGAAGTAATCAATAAATGCATAAATAAGTGGAACAACAAATCAGTCTCTTTCAAATCAATAAAATATAAATAAATAAATACTATCTTAAAAAGGAAGAAAAAGAAAAGAATACTACTTCTTTACTAACAGGTGTTTCTATCTTATTTTTTCTTTACCTAAACTAAAGATAATTCAGTTTGTTAGATTGTTGTCCTGATAAACCATGGTTGTGGGTTTGATCCCCGGTCAGGGCATATACAAGAATCAAACAATGAATGCATAAGTAAGTGGGATGACAAAATTGATCTCTCTCTTTCTCTTTACCTCTCTCTCTAAAATCAATAAATAACAATTTTTAAAAAATAGTTAAGATAGTAAATTAAAAAAGAGTATTACTAATATGTATTGAATACATATTATATGCTAGACTCTGTGTTTAAACCCGTTATGAATTCTATTGATAAATACTTCTAACATCCATATTGTATAGATACTATTATTATATCCTTTTCTACAGATAAGAAGAGTTTAGGAAAATTTTCAGCTCTACACAGATAAACAGTAGATATAAAGGACTCAAGGCCCAGGTTTTTGCAGCTCCAAAGCTCTTGTTCTTAATCATGATTTCTGACAGTATTTACATAACAATGTGCATGTTTCCTGATAATGCTTTATCTTTATAATTTAATACAACTTAACATTCATTATTTTGGGGGGCCTGCAATTTTTTAATACTGCAATAGACACTGAAGATAAAAAACCTCAGTAAATTATTGCACCTGCCCTTAGGAGCATGGTCTAGGTATAGAAAGAAGGGAGGAATATATGAATAAAATTTTAAGAAAAATAGTGTGACCAATGTAACTATAGCAATATCAATTAATCATTTTGAAATATGAAAGAGATAAATTCCAATGTACTCTTAGTAGAGTTGCTCTTAACAGCTTATTGGGGGAGGTGGGATTTGTAGATATTGCTGTCCTAATGGGTCAGTTCTGTTGCGCCGCTGTGAAGAATGTGTCTCATAATCGTTCAACCAGGCAAGTAAGGGAAGTACTGTGTGAAAGCACATTCACCTCTTCATTTCACTGATAGAACAGTTTACTGGCTGTTAGTCTAAAGGCTTAAAGATAGGATACATGTATTTTTTTACATGGGCAGGCCACTCGCCAGAGAAAAATAAATAGTGTGTATGGAACTGGACGTTGGGAATTAACTCGGGGATCATCTAGTCCATACACAAGCCCAGTCATTTACAGGTCTGCAATACTATGCTCAACTCTGCTCTCATCCACACATCCTTCCCTTTCTTTCCCTTGGGCCAAAGCATTTGTATAATTACAAAGTTGCTGGATGAGAGAAGTTTCTGCATAAACCAGAGACTAGGCCAAGAGCTAACTCTTCCCCCAGACATCCTAGTCCCTGGTGTATTGTCCCTTTCTTGTCTTAAGTTTCCCTACATCAGCCACTGATATCTTCTGTTGTCTGCTGACCTAGACAGCCGATCAAAGATTTTAAGAGTTAGGAAAACTTTCAATAATAAAGAAAAAAAAAAAAAGAGAGAGATAAGAAAGGCTGACTTATAATGTACAAAATTATTATTTGAATTGGGTCTTACAGGATGGACATTTAATTTTTTATTTGTTTTTTCTATAAATTTCTAATTCCATTCCCATAATAAAAAATTCAAAATGCTTCAGATGGGAAGAAAATCTAGTTCCATTAGGTACAGATTATGTCTCACACTTCCAATATCATGGGCAACTTCTTCACTTTTCCCAACAGCAGTCAACAAGATGATTCTTCCTGCGTTTGCAAGGCTTTTTGATTTCTATTGCTGTCTTGGATTTTGACCCAGGGTTGCTGTCTTGCACATAGTGCCCTGGATGCTTGGGTAGCCAGATTACAAAACGAGGTAAACCTAGTGATGGAAATTGATGTGTTACAGAAGGTACAGGAAAATTCCTTCCAATGGACCATAATTTCAACCTCCACACGGTCAACTTTCTGTTTCCAAAACTAAGCCCAGTTTTGGTGAAGGCATTTACTGAACACCTTTATTATTTCAGGAAGCACCAAAAACAAATGACTAACAGAAGTTTGTTTTTTTTTAAAAAACAAAGTATTGGGACAATCAGGTCTTTTACTGGAAAAAAATACACAGTGACTAAAATAAGTTTTAAATAACTTAAGAGTTACAAGAAACAACAAATAAATAACCATACTATAGTTTAAGGAAAATAAAAAAGTATATTTAGCACAACTCTGGAGGTACATGGACTTTTTAATTTTTAAAGCAGCAGCAGAAATCTCAAAGAAAAAAAAATCAATACAAAATTAAAAGCTACTTTAAATCAACAAAGAAAAAAAATGAAGCAAACACATAACCAGAAATAAAAAGAGAAATAAAAATCATGTTATACTGAGTGAAGTATGTCAGTCTCAAAAGCTCACAAGCTGAGTGGTTCCATCTGTGTAACAGTCTCAAATGACCCAGTTAGAGAGATGGAGAAGAGATTAGTGGTTTCCAGGGGTTAGGAATGAGAGGAAGGGATGGGTATAACTATAGAAATGGAACATGAGGAAGATCTTTGTGGTGATGGAATAGTTCTCTATCTTGATGGCTATGGTGGTTGCATGAATCTACACGTGATAAAAAAGCACAGAAATAAAACACACAAACATTGTGCCTACCAGTGACAATTTCTGAGTTTTGATATTTTACTATTGTTCCATAAAATGTGACCATTGGGGGAAACTGGGTAAACGATACACTGGACCTGTCTGTACTATTTTTGCAACTTTATGTTAATCTGTAATTATTTCAAAATAAAAAAAATTAAAAATAGTAAATATTTAAAAAATATATTATTAAGCTTTGAAAACAGAAAACAGTGCTATCTCATAGAAGTATAATTTAAACACATTTTAAAAGTTTATTTTTATTGTGATATAATTGACATAAAACATCAAGGAAGTTTGAAGTATACAGTGTGTTGATTTGACACATTTATATGTTGCAGTATGATTACCATCTTAATTTTAGCTAACACCTCTATCCTTAGATGGAATGTAAAATTTTCTAGTAGCCAGATTAAAAACAGTATATAATAATGGGTGAAATAATTTTAATATTTTATTTAACCAAAACAGTCAAAATGTTATAATTTCAGCATGTAATTAAAAAAAGATGATTGGTAAGACATTGAAAGTTTTTTTTTCTTCATATTTTTCACACTTGAAATTGTTTGGAGCCTCCAGGGAGTTAGAAATTCTTTAATTTAATGTCTTGCCAAGTGCAAATTTCCTTAAGATCCAAAGATCCTAGGATTTACTGAATATGTCAGAATTACTTATACCTCAAACTCCAGATGTAAGAGAGAAAGAACACAGGGACAGAGTTGGGGAGGGACTCCCACCTCAGCTTCCTCCTTTCCCAACCTTTCTCCACACAACAGACCCTTTGCCCTCTCCCAGTCTCAAGGACTTCATGAAGCCAAAGGCAAACCTGGAAGAGCAGGTCATGACATACGCAAACCGAGGTCCCCATAACTCCTCCATGGGAAGTTCTTCTTATGTCTGCCCACTCTCATTCCTGCTTCATCCTCAGTGCTCTTCTCCATAGAGCCCAGGTGTGTGCAGAAAGTGATCCTTGAACCTTCTTTCTCCCAATAACCGCAGGGCTCACTCCCTCAGCTCCTTCAGGACTGAGACTAAAAGTCACCTCTCAGGAAACCTTATCCCGAAGACAATATTTACAATTATAACCAGTCCCTCATCTTCCCTACCTTCTTTCTCTCTAAATCACTACTTTTTGACACCCCAATAATTTGCTTCAATCGTTTTGTTGTTTATTGTTCATGTCTTCCATCAGCTGGTGAACTCCATGAAGGCAGGGACTTTCACCTATTTTGCTTTGATGCATCCCAAAGTGACTAGAATCATGCCTGGCACATAGTAGATGCTCAATAAATACTTGTTAATAAATTAAACATACTTAAACATTTTCAGTTTCTGTTATATCTATTGGAACAGATGTGCAATCATCCTAGATAATATACCCTTTGTTCTGGAATGTTTCTTTCCAATTATGTAGCTGTAATTTAATTAAACCTCTAGTATTTTATTTGATATTGCTTATCAGATATACCTTTCTCCATTTCATGTCAAAAGATCTAACAAATCTTTGGAAAGAGAGTAAACTGGATCAAGTCGCTTCCCTTTGGGGTTTAACTATGAGATATCTTTGATGAGCCAAGTTAGTCCTACCTTAGGTCAACCTGCTGGATGAGCGTGGATAGAAATTCACAAAAAAAGAGGAGGAGTCAGACACCCTCAACCGCATGTCTAAAGGGTCTGAGAGGAATATTATTCTCCAGGTACATCTTGTGGTTTAAAATATAATCTCTTCATATACAGCCATTCTGGCCCATTAGCCATGGTTTTGTGATAACATAGGAACTAATGGGCACGTTGCTAGTCAAGGCACACACTGGGGATCACAGCAGAGAAGAGCACTAGAGAAAGAGATGATGGAGTTCTCCTTCCTAATCAGAAATACAAGATTATTGCTGACTAGAATGGATGGAAGTGCTTTAGCCATGACTGAACTGGGCAAGAGTTGCTTCAAATAGTCCGGACGATATACGGGGTGTCCCCCAAAATGGATACACATTATAAAGGCAGTGTTTATTAAAATACATTTCATTTTCAAAGTTTAATAGAGTCTACAGCTGCCAGCTGTTAAAATGTGTATACATTTTTGGGGGGGACACCCTGTATTTTCAATACTAATAGCAGAGGGTTAATTCTTTTTGTGAATTAACTGGATTTTCTAATACTTCTCTCTTTGGAGCAGGAAAAACCAGGATTAAACTATTGTGCTGACTCAGCTCCCCAATTATTTTTTAAAACCATAATAAAAAGAAGAGAATCATGGGAAAAATAAAAAGTACTCTTTTGATGGTAATATAGGATGCTTAAATTCATACCTATTTAAATATTATTTCCTTTCTTCTGAAATGCAAAGGGGGAAACATTTACATTAAAATGGTGTTTGGTTTTATCATTAATTATAATGGTAAGAAATGGGAAATAACAAAGTGAGTAATAATTAAGTGTAATATTCTCCTTCCTGATACTATATTCATAGCACCTAGAACATTAGTATCAGTATCACAGAAGGTATGCAGTGCATATTACAAAATAAATGAATGCATGAACAACTGTTTAAATGAATTATCCACTCCTGGATTATAAATCCTAGGGTTGTAACTTATAAATGATAAATATAAATGATAATTCCTGGATTGTAAATCCTACACTGTTACTGAAATGATTCTGTTAATCGTGGTATGGAAAATGAGAATATGATACTGTTGAGTAAAGAAACATAGAATATGAAGTGGTGTCTGCAGCAATGACTCTTAAAATGAGGCATCCATAACGGTGCCAGGTGGGCTTGTTAGCACACCGATTCTTGAGTCTGAACACCAGTTTCTGTTTCGGGAGGTGTGGAATGGGGCCTGATCATTTTGTATTTCTAGCAAGTTCCCAGGCCATGCTCATGCTGGTGGTCTCAAGACCATATTTTGAAAACTACCGATCCAAAGGATGATTACAATTACATAAAATAAGCAAATGAAATTATATAGGAGAAAGTGTTGGACAACTAAAATTATGTCAAGAAAATGTTGAGAATACTGTGCTACTAGTGACAGTATTTGGGAGGTGGCATCATGGCTTCTATTTCTCTTCGTTCTAATTTTCTTTATTTTCCAATTTTTTTGGTAGTCATTTATATTACTTTAAAATGGAAAAATAAAAAGGCCAAGCAGTTTAAATATAAAAACAAAAGCGAAACAGAATGGTATGAGTACACAATAAGGGGAAGTATTACTTTTCTCTGAGGAGATAATGAAATCTGAGAGAAGGGGCTGACTTCAGGGCCCGGTGCGTGCTTACCTCCCGCACTGCTTACGTGGCCTCTGCCAGAACGTCCTGACACCCGATCAGTCCACCTGCAGCCCGGAGTCAGCCTCTTCCAGAAACTCTTCACTTTTCTAAAGAGGCCCGCTGACGCTGACAGCAGCTCAGCCCGCGTTTGACTTGCTTGTTCTTTCTCTGCGGGCGGCTGGAGCGCCCTTGAAACCAGGCCTCAGGGTGCGGCCTGTTTGCCTTGCCCCGGGCTGGGGATGTGAAAATACTTCCCCTTCCCAGGCTCCGTTTCAGTTCATGTTTTCTATTTGCCCCTCAGCACCCACTCCTCTCCATGATTCTCTCTGTTCTAGGAGGGAGGTAACTTCGTAGCCAATAACCTACTTATTTAAATATTTTGATATTGGAAGAAAGGCCTGCCAAGATGAAACAAGGAGAAATAAGTGGAAATCCCTGCTCCATGAAATCCCTGCTCCATCGCGTCCCGCTACGGTGGGGAGTGAAGCTGGGTGCCTCAGCCACGCCAGGCACGGCTCTGCCACTGAGCCACGCAGTGTCTGGGTGCAGGCGACTTGGGGCTGCACCAAACAGCTCCCCGGAGCTCTGCTTCGGCTGCTCTGACTAAGGGCAAGTGCTAGAAGGTGGGCGTGGCGTAAGGTTGGTGTATTTTATCCCTCTGGCCCTGCTAGGCCATGGGTTGGCGGTGGTTCTATTCCTCCACTGCAAGTCTTCTACCTCCTCTAGAATTTCTCTCTCCTCCAGCTCCACTTCTCCCTACGAATTCTGGTATCCGCTTCCTTCTTTTGTCCCGTCAGACGTAGAATACCAGTTTCTCCGTTAGCTACTAGTTTGATGATGCTTTCATGCCCTTATTGGTTTCCCTTAATCCTGCCAATATCTTGTACATAATCCCTTTATTAAATTCTCCTAAAATTACCCCATTTGAGTAGGCCATGTGTTTCCTGCTGGGACCTTTGCTGGCATGCCTCCTGCTCTTTTTAATTTCTTTGTCTATGGATACATACCTTCATCTTACAGAAAATATGAGACAGAAGCTCCCTATGGCCTATTATGAAATATGAAGAGCACAGGCTTTAGAGGAAAACATATTGTTTCAAATATGAGTTTGGCCACTTCCTTCCTAAGTAACACAGCTGATTTATTTAAGAGACTCCATTTTATTTTCCCTGAGAAATGGTGATTATCATATCTCACTCACTGAGTTGTTGAAAGGGTTAAATAAGAAAACATGCCAAGTATCTAGCACTTGGCACAAATATATGTGCTCTAAAATTCCATTTCCCCCTTTCTTCTCTATGCTGGAACCGGCCACACCGGTGAAAGAGGAAAGCTGTTTTGTTATCTCACTGTGTCTCTGCATCTGTTCCAAGCATCCTCTGCACCAGATTCAGTCCCCCTCCAAATTCACAAATAATTCTTGCCTTTCTGGGTAATGTACTCCTATCTCCCATGTACCTCTGTTGCCTGGGCTGTACTTGGGACCATCTGAGTTCTAGAGAGTTAGACCTTTCCTGAGAAGGATCCAACAAGCAGACAGGCTTTGGTTGCTAATTTCTCCCCAAAGACATGGTGATCTTCCCTATGTGAGAAAGCAACATGTTGCTTGCTTTAAGCGGAGACCATGGATGCCTAGAACATGCCTCTTTTTCAGTGGGAATGCTACTTCACAATATTCACATAAAACGTTTCAATATGACATGGCATATCAGAACTTTGTGTGAGACAAGGGCCATGTGATTTTATATATATTCATGATCTTAGTCCTTGGAATATGCCTATAAGGATTATTATAACTTTTTCTTTTCTAGTTGGTTAAATTGAGGCTTAGAGATGTTAAATTACCTACCTCTATTAGAAGGTGAGGACCTGAGGTAAAACACAGGTCTGTTTCAAGTCAGTTGGTATTAATCCTAATACTTTACTGCTTTTTTTGAGGATAAAGTGTTTCACCTGAAGACCACAGAGCTTTTAAGGATCGCTGGAATAAGTATTTGTGCTTTTGTGATTGTGTGTAGGGTGAGTGGGGGTGATATCAGAACCCTGAGGTCCTATAAATAAGTGCAAAATATGGAAGCAAAGATCCTATCCCTTAACAAAAGATAACTGTGTGATATTGGGAAAAAACAAAGCAAAACATCTGACTGATCTCCAGTTTTCTCATCTACAAAATAAGATTCTTCTTAATATAAAGAAGATAAAATGCTTGGCTCATAGTAGTGGCCCCAAAGAGTTTACATTTTTCTTCCATGCACTTACCTTGTCTTCACCCTTTTTGCATTCTCTGTTCTGCTTTTGTTCAGGTCCATTTGCTCTTATCAGTGCTTTTTGTGCAGTCCTTTATCCGTGCCCCAGCTTCAGCCCCATATTTGTTGACTAATTCCAAACATGGATCTTATCAACCTAAACACCTAATGAGGATTCACATCACTTGGAGCCAAACCAAACTCAGATAGAAAAGGGAGCTTTTTCACTCCCCAAATACTCACATCATAGTGATAATGCCTCAGATATTTCTGCAGGCATGGGCTAATGGCGGCCCAGCCGCCTCTGCAGAGCATTGTCACCATGCTCCGTGCAACATGGACTTTCCCTCAAGCCTTGGCTGCTTAAAAGCGAGCAAATGCAGATAATGTCTCCATTGTCCAAGCAGAAACACATGTCCACATATCGGAGGAAGTTAAGTCAGGAAACATGATTGGAGGGTATACAATTGAAACTTAAGTTTCTTTGTCACTCTCCTTGATTCATTTGGGCCCTAAGTATTGAAATTGACTTCAGTGAAGCTGTCACTTTCTACTGAAAGGCAGTCAGAGAACTTACTTACAAGAGCAAGTGATCACCATAGTACTGTGATGGTAAGTGGTAACTTGGAATACTTCCTTTCAGAGTGGCTTCTCAAAGGAGATGACTGTCTGAGAGATGTACTCATAATTATGAGACAGTCAGGAGCTCAGTCTCGTATCTACAGTCCCATAGTAAATGTTCTTTACCTGTAAATAAGCACAACATAATTTCTCGATGAGCCTAAAGAGGTGTTAGTTTTTAAAGGAAAGACAGAGCTTGAGGTCAAAACAGGTTCTAAGTTGACATTTCCACTTGCAGAAGTTGGTCGGTTCTGGTGAGTGGCTGCTCACAGAAGTGAAAAACATGAGTAGTCTGAGGGCGAAGTCTTAGTTGTGAAGGTTTGAATTCTGATCCTGGCTCTACTCCTTACTTAGCAGCAACATCATAAGGTAATCAACACTTCCATGTCTCATTTCCTCTACTGTGAAATAGAAGTGAGGAAGGGTAGAAGTTAAAATTTAACTAACTACTACAATCTAGATATCGTGCTGACCATTAAATCCAAATATCCATCAAACGGTGCGTGGATAAACTAAGTGTGGTATATCCATAGATAGTATATTAGTTAGCAATAACACTGAATCAACTACTGACATATGAAAGGCATAAATAATTCTCAAAATTTTAATGCCAGATGTCAAAAACTTCATTTATGTGAAGTTCTAGAAAAGTCAAAACTATAGAAAATGAAGGAGGATCAGTGACTTCCAGAGATGGGTGGTGGAGGGCGGGAATTGACTACAAAGTGTAACAAGGAAACTATCTGGGGTGATGGAAATGTTCTATGTCTTCATTATGGTGGTAGTTATATTACTGCATATACTTGTCTGAATTCATCAAATCACACACAAAATTGTAACAGTTTTAATGAGAATTTTGTTGTATGTAAATTTACCTCAATAAACTGATTATAAAAGTCTTTTGAGGGTCAAATGTATAGTTTATACTATCTGCAAGCTTTTAGATTAAATTTTTACTTTTGAAATATATCTTAAATTCCTTAAAAATTTGCTGAATACAGGGGTGAGAAAATACAGGAATCTATTCCTATCTATTCCAGTTGATGAGAGCCATAGAGTTTATGGAGGAATTTGAGGGAGGAGGGATTTTAAATGTTATTTGTTATCAGGAGCTCAATTTTTCACAGGTTAAGTTCAGGATGAGGGCCCAAAGTGATTACCAATTATTCTTTATCCACTGAAACAACCATCTTAATGCTGGAAGAATAGCAGTGGTTTAATTAATATTCATTAATTTGTTCAATTTAGCAAAAACATCTGAAAAGTGCACTGGCCTGCAAAGCTCAATATTTGTGGGAAAGATATTTTATAATATATGTGTGAGGTTATAGGGCATAGTGTCACAACTCTCATAAGCAATTTGGAGAATTGTTCAAAATTTCCCATGAAAGATCTGAGCTAGAGAGTCATATTTCAGAGACATTTACATAGTGAAGTTTGTTTTCTTTATAATTTTTGATTAAATATAGTAGGGATGTTTCTAATAATTGTAGCTTATTATTGTCTTTGCTCCTGTTAGTGTTAAAAAAACAGAGTCAGATAGACTTTAAGAGTAGTAAAATCAGCCAGATAACCCCTCTCATTTTAAGCTTTCAGTCCTAGGATATATAACATACTAATGGGAAGTCCAGGTCCAGGGATTTTCTTCCTGACTCAATTTGGCTACCAATGTGTTTTGTTTTACACTGAGTCTCTGGAAAGGGTTTACCCTTGAGGTCACAGAGAAATAACATGAAAAGGGAACTTCTCACATGCTGATGAATGTGCCTAATGATAAGGCATGTATACAGCAGGCAGGCGTCTCTAATCAGGGGGATGGGAAAGAACAGCTGCACGGCGCATAAAGGCTCATTGGCCACCAAAAAGATAAATGGGGAACAGTTGGTTTTCCACCAGAGTCATACCTCCCATAATGCCCTTGTCCCTGCTTTTCTGTGACACAAATATTCTTCCAGGCTAAAGGGGAAGACACATTTATAGATCATTGAGACAGCTGTTGTTATTAAAGAGGATAATTTGTCCCAGCTTCAGAAATTGCTCTCATTGGTCACCATGGAAGTGAGCCCAGATGCTTTCTGTTATGAAATTCAATGTCAAACCAATTATTGAATGTACTGATGCATCCTGATATCTGAGATGAAGAAATTGCAAATTAGGCCATTTCCTCTTTGTGAATTTAAATTCTGACATTTTATTCTGTCTTGGTTTATGCCAACTCCTAGGCAGTAGAAATGCTGTTGCTTGACTGCCTAGTCCTTCCAAGGGTAGGTATATAATGTCCCCAAAGGCAGCAAGCTTCATGAAAATGTTGATTAAATTTATCTTTGTCTAGGATTAATGTAGATAGGTAAAATCTAAATGGATGGCTTAAAACAAGCTTTGATTCTGCTTGGGTACTTCCAGGACCTGTCTGGCCCTACTGGGAAGAACAAAGCTGTTGGAGCTAGACTGTCCTGGGCCTCACCCTGTCCATGGCTGCTGCTTGGGTGCCCTTGGAAATACAGCAAGTAGTTTTGGCAAATTATTTAATATTGATTTCTAGCCTCAGTTTTCTTACATGTAAAATGGGGATTAAAACACTCAGTTGACACTCTACATTTTGCACTGACTTTTTTCATTTGAGGTTGCTGCAAAAGCTTCTTGCTGAGTAAATAGTAACAAAAAGGTAAACATCAGGGACCTGGTTGGTTCATAGAACTGAGTTTCAAACACTTAAAATTCACATATTGGAAGAAAAACACTGTATAAATGCTATTGTATATACTCTATGTGTGTGTAGATACATATGCACACATATATATACATACATATATATTATTTTTTGTTTGTTTGTTTTTGGCCTAATTTAATTCAAGGTGAAATTTTGCTGCTTGCAACTGAGGATTCTGACTAATATAGACAGAAAGATTGACAACCAGAACAAAGAAAGGAAACTGAAGAAAGGTGACCAGGTGGATAATGCTTGGAAAATTGGGTTTATGGATTTAAAAAGAGCTCTACTACTGTCTTACTCATATATATTTGCCTAAGACCGTAAGCATGAAGTTTATAGAATTAGTAATATGTCTTTATTCTAAACAGAATGCCTCTAATATTGTTTTATAATAGCTTGTATATACAGTCAAGTATATTAAGGCAGCTCTCTTCCTAGTTTATTAAAACTACCTTTTAAAGCCATGAATAGTATGGAATAGCACAAATTATATTCTCTGTATCTATTGACATACTCTTTTTCTTTTAATTGGTTAATATGGCAAATTGTATTAACATATATTTTTTGCTTTTTATTTAGTTAAAATATAATTGACATATAACATTATATTAGTTTCAAGTCTGCAACAAAATGATTCCATATTTGTATTTAAGTGTAGTTAACATTCATCATCACAAAAAGTCACTATTTTTTTTTGTTATGAGAAGTGTTAAGATCTAATAACTTAACAATTTTCAAACACACAGTGCAATATTATTAACTGTAGTCCCCATGCTGTATATTGTATTGCCATGACTAATTTATTTTATAAATGAAAGTTGAACCTCATGACCCCCTTCTCCCATTTCACACACACTCCACCCCCACCCTACCTCTGGGAAACCACCAGTTTGTTCTGTCTATGAATTTCACGTTAAAAAAAAAAAGCTTTATTGGTATATAATTTACATACCATAAAATGCACCTATTGAAAATGCATAGTTTTATGAATTTATATATCTGTGTAACCATTACTACAGTTCACCTTTAGAATATTTCCAGTATTATAAAAATTTTCCTCATTTCTATTTGTAACAAATTTTCTCTTCCCTGCCAAACACCAACCTACTTTTTGTCTTATAGATTTTGCTTTTTAAAAAATTTTATTTGAAAGAAATTATAATATGTGTATTTGGCTTTTATGTGCATAAGGATTTGATATTACAGTATTTTATGCTTCTGTGTGTTTCTTTATATTGCTGAGTAGTTCTCCATTATATAGACATGTGTCATATTGTTTATCTGTTCATCTTTGTTTTATATTTGGATTGTTTCCAGGTTTTGGCTGCTATGCATATTAATGTATATTTACGCATATTCTTTATGTAAACTATCTTGTTTATTGTGGGTAAATAACTAGAAGTGGAATTAGTCAGTCACATGGTAAATGTGTCTTTAAGAAAATGCCAGCTTGATTACAAAGAAGTTGTTTCATTTTACATTCTTCTGAGTATTATATGTGAAGTATGAGAGTTTTAGTTTCTCTTAGTTCTATTTTCATAGACATTCTAGTGAGGGCATGATGGAATATAATTATTTTTCACTTTTAAATGTTTTTCAGCCATGGCCGGTGTGGTTCAGTTGTTTCGAGCATCCTCCTGTGCACCAAAAGGTTGCAGGTTCAGTTCAGGGTCAGGGCACATACTCAGGTTGCAGGTTCAATCCCTGGTAGGAGTGTGTGCAGGGACGGCCCATAGAATTTTCTCTCTCACATAGATGTTTCTCTCTCCCCCTCTCTCTCTCTCTCTCTTCCCCTTCCTCTCTCTAAAATTCAATAAAATTAGAAATAAGTGGTTTTTCATTTTGAAATAATTTTAGGATAGCATAGAAGTTGCTTCAAATAGTACAGAGATTCCCTTTATCCTAAACCTCCTCAAGTATAACACCATAACTACAGCCCAATTATTAAAGCCATGGAATTGACATTGGTACAATCCTATTAGCTAATCTACACATCTTATTTGTATTTCACCAGGTTTGTATGCACTCTTTTTTGGGGAATGTAGTTCTATAGAATTTTATCACAATCAGCGAGTAGTGCCACCATCACCACATTTAGAATACAGAGCTATCCCATCACCTCAAAAAGGCTATCCTGTTATATCTCCATAGAGCCCTCACCCTTGGAAGCTACTGATCTGGCCTCCATCACTATATTTTTGTCACGTCACAAATGTCATGTAAATAGAATCATATGGTATGTAGCCCTTCAAACTGACCTTTTCTACTCAGCATAAGGCTCTTGTGATCCACGCAGGTTGTCGTGCCTATTATTGGTCTATATTTTTCTTTTATTGCTGAGTCCATTGTATCACAGTTTGCTTAACCATGAAAACACAGCAGAGCATTTGAGTTGGTTTCAGTTTTTTAAAATATGTTTTTATTGATTTCAGAGAGAGAGAGGCAGAAGCAGAGAGAGAGAAACATCAATGATGAGTCATGGATCGGCTGCCTCCTGCACGCCCGCTGCTGGGGATCGAGCCCGCACCCCGGGCATGTGCCCTGACCGGGAATCCAACCTCATCCTTCTGTTCATAGGTCGACGCTCAACCACTGAGCCATGCCAGCCGGGCTGGTTTTAGTTTGTGACTACTACAAATAAAGTTGATATATGTGTGTACAGAATTTTATGTGAATGTAAGTTTTTATGTCCTTAGGGCAGGGGTTAACAAGCTATGGCCTGTAGAACAAATCTGGCCCACGGCCTACTTTTGTGGAACCAAAAGGGTTTATAATACCCACACTTATGAACATACCTGTAATCAAAAAGAATGCAATGCCACGCATCGGAGATGGTTAGGAGAAGCTAGGTCCCTCACGCAATGCATGCGCTACTTACTGATGGGAAAGTAAAATGGGACTACTTTGGAAATAATTTGAGTTTCTTAAATAAATATACATTTAGCGTGTGATTTACCAATTTGACTTCTAGCTATTTATCCACGTTAAATAAAAACATAGCTTCACACAAATGTAAAAACGCTTTTTACATTTTAACAGGTTTGAAAAAATTAAATGACGAATATGCAACAGAGATGGCATCTGGCTCACAAAACCTAAATGTTTACTATCTGGCGCTTTACAGAAAAAGTTTGCCAACCTCTGCTCAGTAGTAAACACCCGAGAGTGCATTGGTGGATTATGCGGTTAGAGCATATTTGATTTTATAAGGAACAACCAAACTGTTTTCACAGTGGCTGTTAAATTTCCTATTCCCATCAGCAGTGTATCAGTCGCTCCACACCCTCATCAGCATTTAGTAAGAATTGTTATTGCAGAAATTTTAATAGGGATGTAGTGGTAGCTCATTGAGCTTTCGATTTGCATTTCTCTAGTGCCTAACGATGTTGATTATATTTTCATGTATTTATTTGCTATCCATATGGGATTTGTTAGTGAAATGTCTATTCAAGTATTTTTCTCATTTTCTAATTGAATTATGTATTTTCTTACTGTTGAGATGACAGTTTTCTTTGTACATTCTGGATACAACTCCTCTGTTGGTTATGTGGATTTGCAAATATTTTCTCCCAGACTGTGGCTTGTTCTTTCTCTAAAACTATTTTTTCCCCAGCACATATTTTAATTTTGATTAAGTCCTATTTTATGGATATTTTCTTTTATGTACTTTTTGCTTTTGGTGTCATGTCTAAAACTATTTAACTAACTCTGTATATTAGAGATTTCTTCCTCTTAGAGATTTTCTTCTAAAAGATTAATTTTTTTACATTTACATTTAGATCTGAGATCTAATTGAGTTAATTTTTGTATAAAGTGAAAGGTTTTAATTGAAGATATTAAGTTTTTAAATTGGATAGTGTGATTCCTCTAATTATATTCTTCCTTTAAAAAATGTTTTAGCTATTTTAATCCCCTTTCCATTCAAGTTTTAGAAAGAGATTATTACTTTCAACAAAAATGCTACTGGAATTTTGATAGGGCTAGATAGAATCTGCATGTCTATTTGGGGACAAGTGCATATTAAAATTATAGAATGTGCCAATCTTAATATATAGTATTTTGATCTAGTTTTAATGCCCCTTTAATTTTTAAAGCAGCATTTAATATTTTTAAATATGCATGTATTTCACTTTAAATTGCTTAAAAACATGGACAGTTAGAAAGAATTACTACCTCCCCTGAGTGCTCAATAAAACTTATATCTGCTTTTTTAAAGAAACATCTTTCATTTAGTTTTATTTTTGCATTTTGTATACTGGCAGTCTCTGTCCCATTTGGGGACAGATGTATTATTATGGCTATCTTTATACAATCCATGGTGCTTCGGCACTTAAGAGGCATATGTCTTTGTAAGTTGAGCATAAATAATATATTAGAGAAATAAGAAAAATTACATTGTCCTGAATACTGGAGGAAAAAATGGCTTTATATATTTCTAAAATATCGGTATCTGTCAGTTCACTGGGGAGCATTTCAACCTACTGAATATCTCCTTCAGTTGGTTAATGTTATTAAAGTACCTAGTTAATACTCTTCAATCTTATTTCTAAAAAACAGGTACTCATAGCCTTGGCTGGGTAGCTCAGTTGGTTGGAGCAGCATCCCAATAGGCCAAGGTTGCAGGTTCCATCCCTGGTCACAAACAAGAATCACATCCAAGGGCACATCCAAGTATCAACCAATGAATCTATAAATAAATGGAACAACAAATCGATGTTTCTCTCTCTCTTCTTCTCTCTCTTTCTCAAATCAATAAAAAGAGGGATGGAGGGGGGCAGGGGGGTGGAGGGGGAGAGAGTAACCAAAGAATTTATATGCATATATGCACAACCCAAGGACACGAACAATGGTGGGGAGAGTGACTGGGGAGGAGGAAGGAATGGGGGGGAACGGGTCATTGGGGAGAAAAAGGGACATCTGTAATACTTTAAACAAAAATAAAAATTATAAAACAAACAAACAAAAAACATAAAAACAAACCAAAAAACATGTACTCATAAAGGGTTCAGTTCTCTGTCCCAGACTATGCTGGTTTTTAGGACTTCTGAAAGATGCCTAGGAAAAATATATTTTAAGTAAAAACATCTAACCATTTTGAAATTGTCTTATGGAACTGTTATATTGATTAATAAAGCATTATATTTTCATGTTTTTAGAAAATATTTGTATGAGAAGTACTATTTTTTTATTTAAAGACTAAGGTGGTGTATATGATTAACTTATTAATATTCTGAGAATCTCCAATTGCATATTGTAATGCAAGATTATAATAAGATTATAACTTTATTTTTTTTCTTCATATGGAGCTACAATTTAGAATACTTTCAAAAACATGTTCTAGAGGTGGCTCCAAATTCATCAAATATATCATTATAACTGCACTTATTTTGTGAATGGAACTCCTTTGAGAAGATAACATTAAATTAAACTTTCTAATTCACTGAAAAGCTTGGTTTCCTTTAAGATGTTATGATTGATAAATAAGAAAAAGATAACTAATCCTCTTAAATCAGTGTCATTTCTTAGACCTGTCTGAAGAATGTAGAATTTTGTTTCAATTTGTTTCCTCTTTATCGCTAGCTTTCAAAGTTCTTTTTGATAAAAAATATCCCTTTCCCAAAATGCAAATAACTGCCATGAGCAATGAAAAATTTTTATTCAGAAGGCTTAGGAAAAATCAAAACCTGCCGTGATGAGATTTATCAATTGTTATGCTTCTTAAATAGCTATTAAAGTTTTCATTTCTAAAAAATGTATTATGAAATATTTCCAGATACAAGGAGCCAACTTGGCACAGCCAACTTTCTTACTGAGGTCTTCTATGCATTACTACTGCTAATGGTAAAAAAAGACAGCATTTTTACTCGATTGAGCTCAAAGCCTAGATGGTAAGAATAGAGTTATGCATTCTTTAATCTTTTTTCTCTAATACACTCCTTGGTATAAGAGTTATTTTCACTCTATTCCCAGTGAGGCAGTGCTAAATTTCACTCTTTCCAAGGTTAATATTCAAGTCTTAGATGTAATTCATGCCTGCCCAAATGGGGCAGTGTACTAGGGGGTATTTACAATATTCACTCACTAAAAGTGTTATGGACCTAGGACGCGAGAAGTGCTGTGATAGGCATGGAGGTTTGGTAGTAAACAACACAGGAGAAAATTTCTGCCTTCAGTGAGCTTAGTTTTAATGCAACTCATATTTTTCTATTTCTCTTCTTGGTTCTATCAATTTTTGCCTCAAGTATTTTGACACTTTGTTATTAGATGAATACAATACATTTAGGATTGTTAGGCCTTTTTGGAGAATTGACTTCTTTATCATTAATGCCCCTTTGTATTCTTGATAATCTTCCTTGTCTGCTTTGTTTGAAATGAATGTAGCTACTCCACCTTTCTTTGGGTTAGTGTTTTCATGCCATATCTTTTTTCATACCTTTACTTTAACCTATATTTATAGTGAGTTTTTTATAGACGACATATAGTTGGATCTTGTTGTTTTTTTTCTATTTTGTATTTATTCTGACCATCTCTGTCTTTTAATTGGTATGTTTTTTGCCATTCACTTTTTTTTTGCATTTAAAAAAACTTTTTATTATAGAAAATTTCAAACATAAATTAGACAGTACAATGAACCTAAGTGTGCCTATCAGCCATCTTCAACAATTACCAGTCTATTGTCAGTCATGGTTTATATATACCTCCCACTCCCATCTGCCTGAGATTATTTTAAAGCAAATTCCAGACATCGTATAATTTAATCTGTAAATATTTCACTATGTTCCTCTAAAATATGACTTTTTATTAAATATAACCACAACACCATTATCATATGTAAAGGAAATGATTCCTTACTATCATCAAATATTCAGTCAGTATTCACATTTTCCAAATTATTTTAGGTATATAATTTTTATGTTTTTTTCAATTACCATTTACATTTAATATTATTTTGTATTAGTTTCAGGTGAACAGCATAGTTGTTAGTCAGTCATATAATTTACGTTCACTTTTAAAGTGACTGATGGTAGAGTTGATGGGGGGTATTTCTACTTGCTTTTTTGTTTTCGAGGGTTCTATCGATATATCCCCTAGTTCGGAGAGTCTTTCTTCAGCTCTGGCCAGCCCATCAAAAACATTCTTCATTTCTGTTACACCATTTGTTATCTCTAGCATTTCTTTTTGGTTCTTTCTTCTTTTTACCTCTGTGTTTACATTGCCCACCTGTCCTTGTATGCTGTCTACGTTTTCAATTAGAGCCTTTAGTATACTAATCACAGTTGTTTTAAATTCCTGTCTGATAAATCCAACCTTCCTGACATGCCTGATACTATGCTTGCTCTGTCTTCTCAATTGTTTTCCTTTTGGTATGTCTTGTAATTTTTTTTCTTCATAACTGGACATGATGTGCTGGGTAAAGGGGACTGCTGTAAATAGTTCTTTAATAATGTGGTGGTGAGGTGTGGGAAAGGGGGAGCATTTTATATTCTTATAGTTAGGTACCAGCCATCCTGTCCAGCTATAAAGAATAAAATGCCTCCGGAATATAAACTTCACAAATGTTTCTCTGTTTTTTCTTCCCCTCTCAAATGGGACAGGTAGGTTGGAGTGGACTGGAGTTGGGTATTTCTCTTCCCCAGATCAGTAAAGCTCTGATGATACCCCAGTAGGTTAGACTCTGGTTAATTAGTAGTTAGTTTCTCCTAAGGGAAGGCCTTGTTAAGAAGAACAGAGCTCTCGGTGTATTTCAAAATGATTCCTTTTTCCCACTTCCTGCTGGAAGCTGGAGATTTTTCTCTGTTACGTACTGTGGGAATCTGGTCCAGGTCCTGGAGGTAAATCTCACAAAATACGGGGGCCGTCCTGTGATGACATCCCCCTGGAGTATTTATCATCAGAATTCTCTGCACTTAGTCCCCAGTAATTTGCCATCTGCAGTTCGTGATTTTCTACCTCGGCATTGGTTCCTGAGACAGTCTCTGCCCATGAGTCTTGGCTCTGGTAAGTGAGAACTTCCTCCAGTCACCTGTTTGTCTCTTTAATCTGGGGGGTAGCAGTTTGCCTTGTGTTCTTCCCTCTCTTATGGATCCAAGAAGAGCTGTTGACTTTTCCATTGGTTTAGCTTTATACATCTTGTTATGATGAAGTGAAGATTTATAGCCTCCTTACCTTTGGAACTGCAAACCAATAACCATCACTTCATTTTAAGAAGTGGACAAATGTGTTCTACATGCCATGATTAATGAATACCCACATATCCAGGTATTCATATATTTTCTCTTGATTTTCCATTTTATACTTTAAGAACTTACATATGATGTTTATTTATGATCTGTTTAGTCTTACTCATAAATAAATACAAGAATTTATTTCTTTATTTTTCCTATTTATTATAGGCTTTATTAAAGGAAAATATACATAATAATTCTAATTAAAATAACAGCATTAATATGCAAAAGAACACAAGAAAAGCCTTACATCTAGACATTGTTAGCTATTATTATTTTCTTCTGATAAATAACAAAACCAGAGTAGGTTACTGACATATAACACTGGCAACACAATTCTAACTGTAATTTTCATTTAAAGTTAACCTTTCTCAGAAGCATATCATTAATCACATCTGAAGGGTTCTTTCTTAGGACTTAAAAAAGGAACCAAATGGAGCTTTAGTGGATACCCATAAAGGATGAATTATAATTGTATTACGAATAAATTTAAGAGAGTTGGGGTTTGAAGTAAAGAAGCAATGCCAAACTGACCTGATTGTAAAGATTGCAGGTGAAGTGTACATCAGAGTATGCATTATATACAAGGATATACACATAGTATGGTTCGAGTTTAAATTCAACTCATTTCTTATTAAGGAATGGGTGAAATTGTTTTTACTATGGCTAATATAATTAATTATAAGATAGATGTTTTAATGCTGTTTTTTCTTAGTTTTGAGGCCCTAATTAGAGGCTAGTTAATTCCTTTTCTTGAGTAGCTGATTAAATCCACAGTTTAATACTTCCCATATCAGGGTTAAGGATGCTCACAATCGGGGAACACTATGCACCAGTCCTAGTTGTCCCAGGACTAGATGCCGAACAGCTAGGGACAGTTCCATGTCCCTGATGCCAGGAAATTATTCAAATTAGCCAATCCACAAGGAGCATCTAAAACCTAGCTGGTCACACCCCATTTGCCATTCATAAGCTGCCCACCACAGCTCCGGCATGCTGTCACCTTGTCCCAAGGTACAGCTCCCGGCCTGGCACCATTCTGGTGTTTGGAGCTTTAAATAACAAAGTTCTGCCTTTCATCTATCCAAGTGTCATTATGTTGTATCCCACCATTCAAAGAATCTTTAAATCTTATAAAACCAAAATTCTCAGACTTAAACTCTCCATCTACTAGTACATCTATCAACCATGCTCTGTACTTCATCTGTGTTCATTGAGGTATTTACCTCCTTTATTCATTCATGGAGACACACTCTGATAAATGTGCCCATGTGCCATACACACTGTGAGCGAGGAGCTTCAGATTAATAGTAGGAGATGGGGCTGAGAGATTTTAGAAAATAAAAAATAAAAAAGAACTTTGTAGTATGTTAATGTCCAGAACTTGGACTTTATTTTGTAGATATCCAGGAAGCCATAAAGGGTGGTAAACAGATGTTTATGTTGATGACTGACTGGTAGAGCATAAGTTGACTTAGAGTTACCTGTGTGGCTATGTTTACATAAATATTTGTCTGTTTGTTTTTTGTTTTTCTATAATAGGCATGAACTTCAGATTCCATCTCCTAATCTAGTTTAAAGTAAGAAAACTTATAGTTCAAAAAGTTTATGTATGACATTCATCCAACTCAAGTAATTGCATTCTTTATTCCCAGTTTACCCTGGGGTTGTTGGAGGGAAAGATCTGTTTTGACAGGATCTAAAGCTGTTTGTAGAAATGCAGGAGAGAACACTATTACTAGTAGAATGGAGACATAGCCATTGACAGTGAGCTCAGACTTCAGACTGTGCATTTTATTCTAGTGCTCAAAAGAGAGAAATGTTTAATTAGAAGAGAATTTTGTCAAGGCCTCCTGCCCTCAGTCTCAAGTTGGTAATATTGACAGCACCTATGTCCACTTTGGATCAAAACGTATTGTCTTTTATACTTTCCCATCAAACATAAATTTTAATGGCAACAAACTTAAATATTATGATGAAAGCCAAGATTAATTTGAATTTAAAATGGTAATATTCCTTTCAGTATTTTCTTCCCTAAGAAATATGCTTTCAAAGATAAAGGATGTATGTTATCTATGCAATTGCAAATTTGAGCTCTGATTAAAAGAAAAAACATTCTTAAAATTTTTTCCTTCCTTCAAATCTTACTCTAATTAAAGGAACCAATGATCAGGTTATAAGATGAATGTCTTTCATTAATTTTGTATTTACATTTTATTGAAGAACAAAATGGTCCCACCTGAGTTTATTAGAAAACTGGTATGTTATACTTTAAGAAATATTACAAGATATTTTTGAATTAAGACCTATTTCTTGTCTTTGTCAACCTTGCAAGTAGGTGCACAAGTATTCCATAGCCCTGAGGTAGAAATACTTTAACAACAGGAATGGCTAGTGACTATTAAACACATTTTAAGTTAGATACTGTATACTGTTACATATCTCAATTTTCACAATTACCTTTTAGATAAACATTCTGATTTAGCCCTTTCCACTGATTACAAAATTGAGGCATGGAAGTTTTAGATAGTATGCTTAAGATTACAAAACTAGACATCTCAGGAGCAAAGGTTAAAATTAAGCTCCTGTCAACTGCATGTCTTGAGTGACTACAGTGGCTCCTGTTGGACAGGTAGCAGGAATGAGAGATTAAATTTTGATGCAATAAGCCCCTGAAATTGTGAAGTTGTCTGTTACCTCCATGTAGCCTTATCTATCCTGACTGACAAAGCAACTCTGCAAGATGCTTCTCTTACAGTGAGAGTAGCTGCTAGGAAAACCATCTAGGAAGCCTGGCACAAGAGAGTGAAAATGTGTCCTCAAGAGGCAAAGAGAAAGGGAGCACAAAGAAATGTGGATAAGACGAGCGATACAAAAACAGATAAGGCAATGCCAAGAAGATAAATTGTGTTTCACTCTACAACTCAACTTCATAGGTGTCATGGTTGTGGTAAGATGTTAGCCCTAAAGAGCAGAGTGGTTCTGAGAAATACGCTTGTGGTACAGTCAGCATGCTATAGTATTCGATCAGAAGTGTGTGGCAATAATGCTTCAGAAGGCTAGGATTGCTCCAGGTTTGTAGAGTGGAATATGCTGTGCGGCATTAGCTGAGATCAGAAATGGAGGATCAGGAGTTGGTTTTAGGGAAATATGAAACTAAAGAGACAAAATATCTATCCCTCACCAACATATACTAGTAGAGAAGGTGCCCAAAAAGGGAAAACACAGTGACTACATCAACACAGTGAGGGTTATAGGGATACTTCACACACTAAGAGAGAAAGGGTTGTTTCACGCTCATTCTCAATGTTGTATCTTTAGTACCTAGAGTGATACGTGGCACAAAGAATCGTTAAATGAGCAGATGGAACTTGGATCTCCTGAGTTTCATGGGACACCATGAAACAGCAAAAAATAATATCAGATCCTCTTTCAGTTCCTTCTACTTCTTAAATGCCTCCTTGCTTGGTCAAGGAAAGGGAAGTGGAAGGAATCAACATGTTTTCCTTCAATGGATTGAGAAAAAAACATTGTGCTATTATTTTATTTAATTTTTAGAATAATCCTTTAAGGTAAAAACTGTAGTTTCTATTATAAAGATAAATAACTGGATCCCAGAAACACAAGATGGGAAAAAGAATAGCTCTCTAGTACTGTATATGTTTCTTATGTGATTAATTAGTACATAATTTTTATATATTATTTTGTATCTATTATTTTAAAAAGGAGAGAAATCCTGATGTTGTCATTCTCACATGAAATAAGACTTCTTACATAATAGTAAAGATGGATTTTCTTATACTAAAATCCACACTAGGGCAAGCAGGAAAATAAAGGGTATCTAGTTTATTATAAATGCACTCACTCACACACACACACACACACACACACACACACACACACACACATTGTGTTTCAAACTCAGCCACAGAAATCAATTCTGGGGTATGGCCAGTGATAAAAAAATTTGTACAGCAAGAAAAACACTTCTTGGGCAACGAACAAACCGAAATTTCTTAATATACTGTTTTTCCTCTCTAGAGAATCAGTGTTGGTAGGTGGTGTACTTATTTATGCATTCCAAGCATATGCTTGTATTTCCTATACCTGCTAATGAGGGGACATATAGAGAGAAGAAAAGCAAGAAGTTTCAAGAAAGATATATGTAACACTGTCAAATGTGGCCCAGAGTTTCTATGAACATGATTTTTGTAAGTCATAAACAACCATTTTGGAATTGTGATTATAATACCCTTGAGAGTCGTACTAGGTTCAGACACAATCAAGAGAAACTCTTCCAGAAAATTCAAACATGAGATAATCCTGAGTAAATTCCTATCTTTCATGCTTGATAGATGAATTATCTCTCTATATATCAGAATTTTGCCTCTATTATTTAGAAACTACTCACTCAGTGTACAGCTGTATAAATAAAACTTGAAGAAATTCCTAAATTAGGGTTTTATGAAGATAACCAATGGAAAATTGATCTAGATCTGTGAAATAATCCTATGGTATTTGAATAAGAATTGTGATCAATCTATAGATTGCTTTGAGTAGTAGGGACATTTTAATGATGCTAGTTCTTCCAATCCATGAACATGATGTATGCTTATTTATATCTTCCTCACTTGCTTTCAAGCCTATAATTTTTCTGAGTACAGTCTTTTATCTACTTAAATTTATTCCTAGGTACCTTATTTTTTTGCTGCAATAGTAAATGGGATTGTTTTTAAAAATTTCTTTTTCTGATAGTTTATTATCAATGTATAAAAATGCCACCAATTTCTGAACATTAATTTTGTGTCCTGCTTCTTTACCAAATTCATTTATCAGTTCTAGTAGTTTTTTGGTGGAGTCTTTAGGGTTTTCTATGTACAATGTCATGTTCATACTGCTGTAATTTGACCAGTTATGAATAACTAGAAAGAAGCAAAGGGAAGGCCAGCTAATATAGGCATTCCATTTGTGCAGCTTTGCCAGGAAGCTGCAGTTTAGCACTCCCAGGAAGCCATGGGACAGGGGAAGAATAGATGCATGCTCAGTAAGGTATCGGTGAACTAGGGAAGGTACTTCTCTCTCGGTCACACATGGGAACAGATCATTGGCCAGGATAGGATTGGCCACTGTAAGCATGGAAAGATTTAAGTTATTTAATCCCTTAAACAAAAGAGTTTGCTCTCTTGCACTCTTGATTTCTGGCCTGTGGGACTCTCATGCTCCTGCATTTGCCCTCATGATGCACAGCCATGTGGACCTCACACTCTATGGACTAATGGAGTGCAACTAGCCTGACGCTAAACCAGACCCAATTCCAACATGAAACGGAAGCTTCAGACACTGGCTTTGCTTCTAGCTCTACTGAATCCCCAGCTGCACACCTTCCAGGACTGGATTAAGGGAAATGGGACTTTGGAAACCCAAGGATGTAATTCCATGCAAGTAAAAATCACTCAACATCCTGTGTAAGTCTCAGAAAATAATTTTTTTCAAGATATCATAAGGACCCCACTCCCACTAGCAACAGAGAAAGACCATGAATGCATTTCTCTGATAAGAATGTAATCTGCAAATAATGAAAGTAACTTGCTTTTGTTCAGTTCAAGGTCTCTGGGTCAGAGGAACTATACCTACAGGACCTATACCTATACAGAACAGTAAAAATGGAGTCCTTTCTATACCTGGACTCCATTTAGGGAATCATATTCTAGATTTCAATCCCAATGCAGTAATGGAAAATGACTTTTTCAGATCCTTGAATAGGAGGGAATATGTTTTGCATGTGAGAGGAATGTGAATGACTTGTGGCCAAGGGATACTTTGAGTTATATATTTTTAATGCCTATACATTTTTTTGCAATTTTTTCCATCAGAAGTTTACATCTATTCTTTCACTCCTTGAATCAGGTCTTGGGCATATGGCTTGCTTTGAGCAATGAATCATTAGCAAATGTGGAATTGCCAGAGGCTTAAATAGTACTTATTGCATTAGTGTATGCAGTCTTTTATTCCTGATAACCATTGAATCAGCATGTGGACATCCTTGGGGTATAGGATAAGAGGCTGTATAGTGAAAGAGACCCCAGCTGTGCCAGCCAACCAAGCTTTCTTAGCTGAGACCCAAGGCAGGTGAATAAAGCCATCCAGGACCTTACAGCACTAACTGAACTAGTACAGCCCAGAAGATCCTCTTAGCCAGTCCTCAGACTTGTGAGAAATATAAATTGTTGTTGCTTTAGCTACAAAGTTTTGGCATGACTTTTAAGAGGCAAAAACCTGCCTTGTAACCAAATAATTGGTTATTTCAAAACCAATTCTAAGTGGTTTATAGATCCTCTAAAATTCATACACTTATTGTCTACAATGTCAGCCTATTTCTTCTTTCTTACAACATAATTCTGATAAAGTAGTTACTTCTGTCCAAGAAGAGTAAATTCTCCTTCCACCCACCCTGTATTATACCCAAAGTGATGCAAAGGCAGAGGCAACATTTTGGAAATGTAATTAAAACCAGTGGCAATGATGTATACAGAACAAAGGATTATTAGGCTTATGGTAAGAATGTCTCATAGGATTGTTGAAAATAGTATTTTTGTAGAATCTCACATGTAGATGATACTTAACATGCTGCAAATATGATTCCAAAAATTTGTGTTTATAATGCCTCTGTAATTACACATAAAGGTGAAGTCATGGTCAGCATTTGAAAATTTAAAGTTTTAAAAGGGTTTAGAGCTTTTTACTCTATTTTTAAAATTTAAATGACAAAATAACTAATGCCTGTTATGTTTTAGGAGATTATATGTTAATCTGTGTTCATAAGAGTATCAATATCTTTGATTTTGAGCCTTGTTATATTTATCTATCCATCTATCCACCCATTCATTAAATATCTACAGGCACTATATTAGTATTCTCTGCATAACAATTTAGAGTTTATAAAGCTAATTTTAGAAACATTATCCACCTAATGCTTAAAACAATATAATTGTATAAAACAATTATTTAATGGTACTAAAATTCTTAAACTTAAATGAAAGTTTCAGTTTTTCAAAAGTTCAGGTGCATAAAACATTCTTTATATATATGATCACAAATTAAGACCACTTGCCCTTGTAATTTACATATAATTTTGAGCAGATTGTGTGTAGCAGAATCTGCATTTCCTTACCTCATAGCCTCCCAATAAGTAGGAAAATACCATAGATGATAATTTTCTCTTATAAAATATGAGAGGCACAGGCATTTTTATTCTTAGCCTCCCAATAAGTAGGAAAATACCATAGATGATAATTTTCTCTTATAAAATATGAGAGGCACAGGCATTTGTGGGGGAACAGCTGAGGAAATGTCTAATATATAGGTTAGAGTTTGTGAAAGATGTTATAACTAGAATAAGGCCTATGTATCAGAAAGCCTGAAAGACATGAGAAAGAACTGGGACAGGAAGCCACATATATAAAGGTGGAGAGGAAGAGATCTACCTTTTTGAACCCAAATGTTCAGATTTTATGTATAACATTGGGAAAAAATGGGAGAAAGCGATAATTTCTGCCTATTTTTATGTCATTTGGTCATTCAAAACAAATCACTTACCTGAGAACTTAAATTCTGTAATCATTGTTAAGATAGTCTCTGTCTCCTGAAAATTTCAGGGTATTATAGTTGTTGAGATATCAAAAGTTGCTATTCATGTATAACAAACAATACACAATCCTTAAAGTAAGTGATGCCCTTTAATACAGTGACTGACCAGAAATAAATTAATCTTTCCATATAAAAGTCATCAAGATTATGTATAAATATTGCTTTAAAGACTGAAATAATTAAAGTTTATTTTTTATAAATTATTAATTTGCTTGATGGATAATGGACCATTTAATACTGCTTGATTCTACACATTAACAGCTGGGTGAGTGCTGTGTAGTTGTGCTTTAGATGGGGCTCAATGAACCCATTTATTGTGGAAGGTCCAGGCCAGTTACAACTAGCTCAAGACAGGGGTTAAAGTTGACAGGCCATGTTTTTGTAGAGCCATGTTTCAAAAGACTGAAAATTGTCTGCTGCTGAAGTTTATTCAGAGAAAATGAACTCTTAACATTGTTGGGTTTTTACTCTCATTTCATCTCATTAATGTATTATTTCAATGAGCCTTAGATGTTGATTAGCTATAATGACTGCTAATGATCATATGTACTAAATTTAGGCAGATGTTGAGGGAATTATTCTAAAAAATGCCTTCTGTAATAAATCTCAAGAGAAGCTAGTTAGAGCAAGTCAGAGCCTTCTGCATCCACCATGATAATGAATTAACCGTGACCCGAAGAGGCAACACAATGTCTCTGGCTTATGATTTGGCTCACATACAGGATAAAAAGAACAGGTGCTTAGAGCACTGTAAAATTTGAATGCAAAATATTTTTAGAAGTGTTGACACACTGAAGGAGATGAAAGTTTTCAGAGCAGAACAAAGCATCTTTGGATTTCCATCATATATTTGTTTTTAGAGCTAGAAGTGTCTTTCTAGATGTATTAGTCCAACTCCATCCAGTAAAATTTCTAATTCAAAGTCAAATGGGTCATACTGAAACTCTATACCAAGTCTATGTTTTCATTTTTCACATACACAGACCTCTAGGGCCATTTGCTTGGGCAAATTTCCTGGATATTTAATTCAACAAATTTTATTTTATTTAGTTTTCCGTATTGAGTGTTTATATAAAAGTACAGTAGTAAGTACTAAACCATGATCCATGCAAAGACATTCCTTTGCCACTTTTGGTATTCTAGGGCTTGAAGTGGAAAACAAAATAGATGGTTTAACCATGCAGCAGAGAATCAATATTAATGTCTTTGAATTTGAAGTCAGCAACACATTCCTGTATGGTAGGTGAACAATTGTAAGGAAACCCCAGATCTCCATGGTTTTACCAATTCACACTCAGCCATGTCACAGTTCAATAAGGGGTTTGGTGGGTAGCTTGCCTTATGGTGACTTACAGGCCCAAGTATCTTCCACATAGTTGCTTCGCTAATTACAGGGAGTTCAGGGTCCTCCACTGGATTAAATGTTAATTACATATAATGGCTAATGAACTAGAGAGTCACCAATAGGGTTTTAAAAAACCTGGTCCTGCCTGGCTGGCCTGGCTCAGCTGTTGAGCATTGACCTATGATCCAGGAGATCACGGTTCGATTCCTGTTCGGGGCACATACTGGGGTTGCTTATAAGAGGCGGCTGATCAATGACTCTCTCTCATCATTGATGTTTCTCTCTCTCTCCCTCTCCCTTCTTCTCTCTCTGAAACCAATAAAAATATATTAAAAAAAAAACCCAAAACAAAAAAAACCCTGGTCTTTAAGTAGCATACTTCACTTCCTTTCATAATCCATTGGCTGGAATTTGATCCCATGGTCCCACTTAACTACAAAGCAGGATGGAAAATAAAGGCCTTCCTTTTTTTTTCTTTTTTTTCCCCTTTTTTTATTTTTAAATTATAGTTGACATACAATATTATTAGTTTTAGATATTGTAAGTTATATGAATATCTAATCATGGGTGTGATCACCCTGATAAATCTACACCACACATAGTTATTAAAATATTACTCACTATATTCCCTACTCTGTACTTTACATCCCCATGACTAGTCTGTAACTACCAATTTGTACTTCTTAATCCCTTCAACTTTTCACCCATCCCCCCAACCCCTCTCCCATTTGGCAATTGTCAAAATGTTCTCTGTGTCTATGAGTCTATTTCTGTTCTGCTTGTTTGTTTTTTGTTCTTTTTAGATTGCATATATAAGTGAAATAATCTGGCATTTATCTTTCTCTGTCTGGCTTATTTCACTTAGCATAATACCCTCTAGGTCCATCCATGTTTTTGTAGATGGCAGGATTTCATTCTTTTATTTTTTTATGGCTGAGTCATATTCCATTGTATATATGCACCACTTCTTCTTTTCATTCATCTATTGATGGATACTCAGGCTGCTTCCATATCTTGGCTATTGTAAATAATGCTGCATTAAACATATGGATGTATATATTTTTTGACTTAGTGGGCTGAGATTCTTCAGATAAATACTCAGAAGTGAAGCTGGTGGGTGGTTATTTTTCCTTTGTTATAGCCTTTGTTTTAATGTCTGTTTGGTTTGGTATAAGTATTTCTACCCCAGCTTTTTGTCTTGTTTTGCTTCCATTTTCATGATCTTTCTCCATCCCTTTATTTTCTGTCTCTGTGTACCTTTTGACCTAAAGTGACATAGGCCTTTTTTTATCAGGAAGAAAATTACATGGAATTTTTTTGTCTCTGCCATAATCCTTTTGTTCACTTAAAAAAAAAAAAAAATTCTAGCTCCCATGTTTCTGTGACAACACACTATTATGTTAATAATCTATTACTACTCATGATATCTTGAATAGTTCAATAGGGAAATGGAATCTTCCTGTAGATAGAAAAGGACATATATTAAATTGGTTTGTTATAGGCTTTTTTCTTAAAGAGTAGTGGCTCAGAAGTCACATGCCTGTAGCTTTAATTCCAGCTATATCAACTCCTAGCTGTGAGATTTAGTCAAATTACATCACCCCAAGTCATGGTTTGGTAAATTTCTTTTCTTTTCTTTTTTCTTTTACTTGACTTTATTTTTAAAATAGTTTTTTTTTTTTTTAATCTTTATTGTTATTACAGGTGTCCCATTCCCCCCCCAATTGACCCCCTCCACCTCGCTCCCACCCCCTCCCCAGGCCTTCACCCCGTCATTGTCTGTGTCCATGGGTTATGCATATATGCATATAACTTCTTTGGTTAATCTCTTTCCACCCTCCACCCCCTTCCCTTTTCCCTCTGAAATATGATCGTCTGTTACATGTGTCAATGTCTCTGGGTCTATTTAGTTCATCAGATTCTTTTGTTCATTAGTTTCTTGTTAAAGCAGACCCTTCAACATTTCCTGTAGTGCTGGTTTGGTGGTGATGAACTCCTTTAGCTTTTCTTTGTCTGAGAAGCTCTATATCTGATCTTCAATTCTAAATGATAGCTTTGCTGGGTAGAGTAATCTTGGTTGTAGTTCCACGTTTTTCATCACTTTGAATATTTCTTGCCTGCAAGATTTCTGTTGAGAAATTAGCTGACAGTTGTATGGGGGGCTCCCTTGTAGGTAACTAACTGCTTTCCTCTTGCTGCTTTTAAGATTCTCTCTTTGTCTTTAACCTTTCGCATTTTAATTATGATGTGTCTTGCTGTGAGCCTCTTTGGGTTCCTCTTGTTTGGGACCCTCTGTGCTTCCTGGACTTGTAAATCTATTTCTTTCCCCAGGTAGGGGAAGTTTTCTGTAATTATTTTTTCAAACAGGTTTTCAATTTCTTTCTCTCTTTCTTCCCTTTCTGGCATCCCAATAATACAAATGTTGGGCCTCTTGAAGTTGTCCCAGAGGCTCCTTATGCTATCTTCATATTTCTGTATTCTTTTTCCTTTTTGCTCTTCTGGTTGGGTGTTTTTTGTTTCCTCATGTTCCAAATTGCTGATTTGATGCTCAGCGCCCTCTACTCTAGTGTTGATTCCCTGTAAATTATTCTTCATTTCAGTTCCTGTAGCCTTCATTTCAAATTGGTACTTTATTATGTCATTGATTTTCTCAATTATTTTCATCATACTATTACTAATATCCTTGAGCATCCTTATAACCATTATTCTGAACTCTGCATCTGTTAGCTTGCTTGGATCTATTTCATTTAGTTCCTCTTCTGGAGATTTCTTCTGTTCTTTCCTTTGTGACATGTTTCTTTGCCTCCGCATTTTGGCTGCTTCCTGGTGTTTCTTTCTATGTATTAGGTAGAGCTGCTATGTCTCCTGGAATTTGTAGAGTGGCTTTGTGTAGTAGGGTAGGTGTCCTGTAGGGACCTCTGAGCTGGGCCTTCTAGGGGCTCCCTTGTGTGGGCTTTGTGCACTGTCCTGTTGTAGTTGAGCCTTGGTTACTGTTGGCGTCACTGGGAGGCATTGACCCCCAGGCCATTCAGCTGTGAGGACCAGCTGCAACTACAGCCCAAGAGCTACTGTGCTGGAGACACCCCTATGGAGCAGGATTTACTTCAGTGGAGCTTTGGTGTTCACTGAGTGCGCCCCTTGTGTGTGTCACTGGTGGATGTCGTAGGGCTGTAATCCAGCGTGGTCAAGTCTGAGCACCAGGTGCACTGTCTCTGGGGCCTCCCGGGAGGTGCAAAGTCAGCCTCTGCCTATGCCCTGCCCAGGGCCCCCCAGCATGAGCTACACAGCAAACCGTAGTTGGCTGCTCCTTGTGCTGGGCTTGGAGGTGTCAGGAGAGGCCAAGCTATGAGCCAATGCAGGCTGCCGCTAGTGCCAGGCCTGGAACACTTTTCAAGCCATATGGGGCATGATGCTGCTTATTTGAGAGATTTTAGGAAAGTCCTAAGCATGAGGCTCAAGAGGCCACTTGCACAGAAAAGCCCCTGGAAATGGCCCGGATGAGCTGCAGGTGGGGAGGGGCGGGGCCTCTGGGAATCACGGGGCGGGGCCAAAGGTGTGAGTCAGGTGCTGGCGATTCAAACATGGCGCCTGCCTGCCGGCTGTGCGGGGAGGGCTCGCCACAGGAGCTATGGCCGCTGCCAGCTCCTCTGCCTGGGAGGAAGCCGCCCTCCACCTCTCGCCCCGACTTCAGGCAGGTTAGTTCCTCCCCGAGTGTCCCAGGTCCTTTCAGGCTGCTGCCCGGCGCTGGGCTCAGAGGGAGCGTCCGAGTGAGTCCGTGCCGGGCCCTTTAGAGGAGCTGCTGGGGCTCCCGAAGCCCCCGCTACCCTCAGTGACAGTCCCCGCTGGTTTCACAGCCTGGAGTTGTGGGGACGTTTCTTCCCGGCCCTGGAGCCCTGGGCTGGGGGCCGTATGTGGGCTGGGACCCCTCGCTCCTCCGGGAAACCTCCGTCCCCGAGATTCCCTCCCGGGTTTCACCCGCGGCACCGGGTGTGGGCCCGCGGCTGCTTCTCTGTGATTCAGCCCCATCCGCCCGCGTCTCCGCCCCTCCTCCCGGTCTCGGTGCTGCTTCAGGTCCCTGGTTGTGGGGCTTCTGTGTAGCCAGGTTTCAGGAGGCTCTGAGTGACGGTGGTTCTAGATTTTAGTTGTGATTTTGATGTGGTTGCGGGAGGCGGCGGGTGCAGCTGTTACCTACGCCGCCATCTTGATTTTCCTCTTTAAAATAGTTTCGGGTTCACAGAAAGCTGAGAGGAACGTACAGGGGGTTGCCATGTATCCCCACCCGCACGGCCTCCCGCTCTATCAGGATCTCCCACCAGAGCAGGACATAAGTTATAACAGAGGAACCTACGCTGACGCCTCATCACGTAAAGTCCATAGTTTACATTAGGGTGCGCTCTTGGTGCTGTACATTCTATAGGTTTTGTTCAGTGTTTAATGACATATGTCTATCACTGTAGTATCTTACAGAATCATTTCAGTGCACTACAAATCCTCTGTGTTCTGCTTACTTAGCCTTTTCTTTCCTGTATAACTCCTGATCTTTTCAATGTCTCAATAGTTTTACCTTTTCCATAATGTGAGACACATGTAGCATTTTCATATTGGCTTCTTTTACTTTGTAATATGCATTTAAATTTTCTTTGTCATTTCATGGCTTGATAGCTCATTTCTTATTCATGCTAAATAATATTTTATCTATGACTATTTATCCATTCACCTATTGAAGGACATCTTGAATTCTTCAAAGATTTGGAAATTATGAATAAAGGTGCTATAAACATCCATGTGCAGGTTTTTGTGCAGACAAGTTATTGACTCTTGAGTTAATAGCAAAGTGTGATTGCTGGATCCTACGGTAAGACTATATATAGTTTTGTAAGAAACAGCCAAATTGTCTTCAACAGTGATGGTACCATTTGTCATTCTTACTGATAATAAATGAGAGGTGTTTTTGTTTTGTTTCATTTCATTTTGTTTTTTTCCTGACCTCATCTGATACTTCTCTTCCCCTTTACATTAGTCTCTATTGTGTCCCTCCCTGTCCCAGAGCCTTCACACTTGAGTTCACTGCTACCTGGGATGTTCTTTTTTCCAGATCCTTACATAGCTAGTTCCTTTTCCAATTTGGGTTTCGGCTGAAACACATTCTTTTCCAAGAGGTGTTTCCTGACCAATCTCTTTGAGATCTTACCAGTCCTGTCCCCTTTACTCCCTGTGATGTCACATTATACATTATCTTTAAAGACGTTTTCAATGCATCAAAAGAGTGCTAGAATTCAAGTTTTATAAAGCGAGTCTGTCTGTCTAGCTCAATGATAGACATGTGGATACTGAATAAATATTTTTAGGTGACTTTACTGAAGGACTAGAACACACACAGCCAGAAGTATACATTAGTAAAAATATTTGTTTGATCTTGGGCAAATTTTGTTCCCTTCTCCAGATATACTCAGTTTCTAGGTGACATATCAGAGTTCTTTTAAGTATAAGCTGGCCTGTCTGCTCTCTGTAGGTTCTCAGATCACCTTGATACAGTCTTTTCCTGTATGGTTCTCTTAAGATGGATGGGCAGAAGTAGCAGCATGCTAAAGCACTCTGCAATGAATATCTTATTAATTGTATAATTTGAGTTGTATTCAAGCTTTACCTGAACAATGAACAAACCAAGAACTTTTGCTTGAAGGAAGCAAGTGTAAGCAGGTGGCATTATGTTCATACACTCTGTTGCTTTGATTTTGATCCATTAAGGTTCACAATTGTTCTTTGGAAGCTATGCCTACAGGTGTTGCAATCATGCTTTTTATCAGCTAATTTACAATAGAACACAGCTTCCCTTTAGGTAGACTACTTTAAAGCAGTTTAGCTTAAGAAAACTTTATGAAATCTTTTTTTTTTTTTCATGGCATGCTTTGTTATAAAGAAAGGCATAATGCAGACTTTTCTAAGAGCAAAGCACTGTAAAAAATGAAAATACGTGGGCATCAGGGAAAAACACACATCATTTTCTTTAAAAAATTGAAAATTTGGAGGATAGGGCATTGGGATGAATGCCCAATATGTTGTCACTGGAAAGTCTCACATCCTTAGTGTAAACTGAGTCTGAGCCTCTGGTTTCCTGTCCTTGATTCCTAGGTGTGCAAAGCTGAAGACAAGGAAGCTCCTTCCTTTTTCAGAGATAATTAATATACAGCAAGCAGCTTCACTAACATAATCTTGTATAATTACTGAGATAGGTTTATAAATTAGATATTATTGGGTCTATTCTATAGTGAAACAGACTGGAAAATGTTGAGTAGTTTGCCCAAGGTCACATAACTATTAGATGAGGGACCTAGTACTGATCGCAGAGCCTTTGGATCTTCCATCCTTACCACTATCTACACATTTCTTATACATTGTCTCATGACAGGTGAGGCAAATTTATTTCTTTTATTTTGCACTGTGGCTCCTGGGGCTCACAGATTAAGTAAAAGCTTTAAGGTCACATTCAAAGTAAGTGATTTAGTGTTGATTAAAACTCATGTCTTTTGGTTTCAAATTTCAGGATATTTCCATGAAGCTTTTCTCCAGATCAGATTCAAAAGAGATAAGAATTGTTAATTCTATTCATACATCTGTGATGACGAGAACTGAGTTATTCTTTTAGTTAATTCAGTTTCTATAGTATTTTTCTTTTTATTATTCTAAGATAGTTTTTCCAAGTATTTTCCCATAAAAATTATACATTAAGATAAATGTGTTGCACATACAGAAAAACATTTCTAGACCTTTCTTCTGGAGTCATTCTGTTTCAGTAGTGTGGAATGAGGCCCGTAAGCCTGCATATTTTATAAGCATGTGCTTCTGAAATAGAGGTCTGATATGAAACTTTGGGAAGCACTGGCATTTTAGTGCCTATTGTGTTATAATATATGTATTTCATTTCATAATTTCTATTCACCTGACTATCTCACTTAATTGGTCAGTTATATTGAAGTCTTACACAGTCATGGTGGAAAATTGATAAATGCTTGAAATGTACAGGAAATCATGCTTTATTTTCCACTGTTGAAAAATACCTTGGTGACATCTGAGGAGTGGGATTGCAAAAGCAAGGCTCAGACATTGTGTTGACTGTTGACAATTTAAGTCTCTTTTCCATTTTTTGGTTTCTCAGGCATCTTATATCAAATTCCTTCCAGATACATTCCACTGTCTGGTCAATGGTGTCCTTTTCAAACAACTAGGCTCCATATACATTTTAATTTTTACAGTCTCTTCTTCCACATGGATGGTTGCCTATAGTAGAGCTTTTAGACCCTGAAATGTTTAGTAAATCTAAAAGATAACTCAAAGAATAAATTTTAAAAAGACTGCAGAATATGTCTTTATATTTTTTATTACATATAATGGAGTGACAATGGCTAATAACATTATGTGGATTTCAAGTGTACAATTCTATAATACATCATCTATAAATTACATTGTATGCTCACCACCCAAATCATATGATTTTTTTGGCGGGGACTGGTAGTTTAATTCTGATATTGAAAGAAGTAAAATAAATGGACATGTTACAATAGACTTCAAGTTGAATATTGCTCATAACACCAGCAAAGCCATAATGAAAATATTAAGAATTCTGCTACTTGTTCTGTCATGCATTCATCTAATGGATATTTATTCAACATTCACAATGTTAGGTACTAGACTAGATAAACAAGACAGAATGGTTCCTTCTTAACACAATCTAACAAAGAAGACCAACACTAAACAAGTAATTAGGAGTTGTGAAGAGAATATATGATATTACACAATAGCTTCTATGATATGAACTTCAGTATACAGTTCAGGACATTCTTTCACATGAAGTCATAGGGAAGCCGATGCCTGAAGAACTGGGAGAAATTATCTAAGCAGAGTGTGTGAAGGTACAGTTGTCTGGGAGCACTGCTTCTCAGGAGTCTAAGAGTAGAAAGAGTTTGCTCTATCTAAAGGAATGGAAACACTTCTTTCTCTTTAAAAATTATCTTTAGCCTGGCCGGGCATGGCTCAGCGGTTGAGCATCGACCTGGGATCCAGGCGATCTGGGTTCGATTCCCAGTCAGGGCACATGCCCGGGTTGCGGGCTCGATCAATGACTCTCTCATCATTGATGTTTCTGTCTCTCTCTCTCCCTCTCCTTTCCTCTATCTGAAATCAATAAAGATATATTTAAAAAAAAATAAAATAAAATAAAAAATTATCTTTATTGTTGAAACTATTAAAGATATCCCTGTTTTTTCCCCATGGACCCCCAGAAATGAAAACATTTCTATTTCATCGAAGGTACTTGACTGAATAGAGAAAGGAACACTGACGAGAATAGTAGGGTCTGATCAGGAAAGACCATGTCGGTGGGTTTGAATTTCATCTGAAAGACGAGAGGGGAAGACTCAAACAGGGGTGTCAGCTTGTGTAGATTCACATTTTGGAGAGATCATTTTTCTGTTCTGTGGAGAGAAGACCTGAGCAAGTCAGCAGTGAAGTAGGAGGCCATTACTAGTCTGTGGCGGTCACCCAGGTGAGGGTTGGTGCACGCTGACCTCGGATGTCACTGAAGAGGCTAGAGAGAAGTGGGAGGAGTTGGGACTTACATCGGGGGAGTGCAGTCTGCAGGCTTTGATGTTTGAATAAATGTTGGAGTTGGGTAAGATGGAAATGCAAATTATATGCTATACTTTCAGTTCTTTAAAGGTAGATGCTAATTTGTAGTTATTCTTCCTACTTTAGAAAGAGAAGGGAAGTTAAACAAATTTCTCTGTCCCGCCACCTCCCACCTCTGAGGTTAAACTGAGCTTTAAATCTTGTAGGTAATTTTATAATATCTTCTTTGGAAAAGAATAGCAGCATGTGTGTTGGGGGTGAGGGGGGAGTTCTGAAACTTGGATAAGAGGGAAACCTAAGCTTCCTTAGGAGGAAAATAGTTTTCTCTTCAAGGGGAAAGTGGATAGGGGGTGAATGGGAGCATGATTTGATCAGTTCCTATTTCATAGGAGCTTAGATAGAGTGGACTGTGGATAATTTGGATGTCTCTCTGAAAGGCATCCTGGATGAATTTGGTACCGATCAATAAACAGATAGCATGGGAATAGAAAATGAAACTTTCACAAGTGATTTTGATACATTCTGTACCTTTTTTTTTTTTTGTCAGGCATCATATAAGCCTCCTGATTCCTCTGGGATTCTAGGGTGGGGGAAGAACCCAAAACAATAAATGTGACTAAACATTTTATCACCTAAACTTTTCTATATCCAGGTTTTCAGAGTCTTTAAGAAGTATGACTTTAAGGGATAAACAATGTTTTTAAAAAGTCCAGATATAAAAGCTGTTAATGTCCACTAAGTACCAGCACAAGGCTATGTGCAATGATTCAGCTCTACCAGCTCCATTATTATCTGCATTTGGCAAATGAGCCAAGTGAAGCTCAAAAGTGTTAGACTTGTGCATGGCCGCATGCTGGTATGGAAGAATAAATTTAATGCCAAGTCACTACGTAATGGCTTCTGAAATGCTGCTCAGAAGCCAGTGGGGACTAATCATCAAATGCCACTTGACCCAGGGAACAAACCTCCAAACAGAAACTGTGCTTCCTTTTAACTTTAATTCTGTGGAGCTTCAGTGCAAAATACCACGTTAACAGCTATAACTTTGATGTAATTATCCACACAGTTGGGTGCATCTATAGGAGCCTGCCTCCTATTTTTAAGCCTAAGATTTATCTTCTGTGATATTAAACACAGTTTGCTGGTTAAAAGTAATTCAGTTTATCTCACAAATAAGCTTACTTTTATTGTTCAATAAATGTTGTGCTCGATTTTCTCCTTTCATGTTAGAGAAAACATTTCCTCAGGCATGCAAAATTCAACCACATTATCTTGTCCTTTGCTGTGTACATTACCTTTTCTGACTTCTTTGCAGAGACCATAAGGTGTGTGAGTTTATACCTCCTGCATCAGGGTATGCATCGTCCCAGGAAAATATTTTTTTGAGGCCTCTTTCTGTCAACATAAATAATTTCATTAAAAAATATAATACAAAATTTATGGGTCTATAGGGGAGATAGTAATTTATCAATGAAGATTATAGAATAAATGTGTGGTGAAGAGGTGCTCAGGTTTGTTTATTGCCCAGTCAGTGCATTTGAAGGTTCTTTGGAGTGTTCAGGCAACATCTCTTCCTGTTCAGGGTGAGAAACCATCTCTTTGTGTTCCTTATTGTCAAATGTGCCATCCCTGGCTAATTTCATGTCTCCTACTATGAAAAGAAGGTAGAGATGCTATCATTACTCAAAATTCCATGGCTCTCCAGCCATGGAATTCCTATTTGCTTACAGTAACAGATCTACTTGGCTATTCAGTTCCCTAATTTCACTTATTTAACACAGGTTACATCGTTACTCATGATGCAACATCTTCTACCACAATCATTGTTCACAGCACCACCTGTGAATACTGGCTTCCAATAACTCTCTCAAAAATTATTACTGTGCCTCATTGACGATGACCAAAAGTGCAAGTCTTACGCAGAGCATGCAGTACATATAAATAATAATTAGTTTTCTGATTCTATTAAACATATTAAGTACTTTATAGTATAAATATAGGGGAAGATCTTCTAATTGTCTCTCCACTTGAACTGTGCATTTACTGGATTCTTAACTAAAGTGTAGTCTTTCTCTTTTGATGTTGACCATATCCCTGCCTCCCACACCAGTAGGGGGGATGGGCAAGAGTCCTGTGGAAGACTAGGAAAAGTGGTCCTCATTCAGTAAGGGATGTCTATCCCTCATTGACAAGGCATAAGACCAACCTGTAAGGAGAGCACTCCTTACAGAATCAATTAGAAGGAATAGGAGCATTGATCAGAAGAGCAATTGGCTTTGCAGATAAGATAGGTGGAGCCATCCCCAGAATGGTGATAGACATGTGGACCAGAGCCTACAAAGGGGGTGAGGTGACCACATTAGATGTCTGTGGAGGGAACGCACAGGGCAAAGGAACCCTGGCCACCATTGCTGCCACCTTTGTTCGCTGCAGACCAGAGACAACACTAGTCAGAACACAGACGGGTGAGAGAGAATCTTTAGCAACACATGGTGAGCTCAATTAAGCTCAATGGCCAAGGGAGGAGCATTGGATGGGGCATATTGAACAAGCAAGTGCTTCTCAAATAGAAAGTCTTTAGACCACACTTTGGGCGGTACTGTTTTTTGTTTGTTTTTTAGTGCTTATTGTATGATAATTTATTGATTTTCTTTCCATAATTTCCAATCTCCTGAATTTTTCCCGAAATCAGTCAATTCATATTAAAAATCCTGCACAATCGTGGCAAAGAATGAAATTGATAAAATGTCCACCTCTTACTTTCATAAAAAATGTTACAGTGGAAAGGAAATTGGCTGAGTTTTCCATTGTTGAAGAATTTCCTTTGGCTACATCCTAAAGAAAGGGATTGTTGGATCAGAAGGCTTGGGCATTATGTTGACTTTCTTTTTCAGCTTTTGACTTCTCAGAACTGGTTGACTGTACACCTCTGAGTAGAGGTGGACATAGAAGATTATAAGGAAAAACGTGGATCCCAGGCTCAGGGTGTTCCACCCTGATAGCACTACCAGCCCCAGCCAGTCTCAGGTACCAAAGTAGGACCAAGAAAATTTCAAGGAAGGCACTCCACAGTGTGAGGTGCCCTGAGGCATAGGGAAGGCAGTGTTGCCCTAGGCATAAAAACTTATTCCAGGTCTTCTGGGCCGGGCATGGCTCAGCTGTTGAGCATTAACCTAGGATCCAGGAGATCACGGTTCCACATGCCCCCGTTGTGGGCTCCATCCCCAGCCGGGGGCGTGGGCGTGTCGGAGGCAGCTTATCAATGACTCCGTTTCTATCTATCTCTCTCCCTTCCTCTCTCCAAAATCAATAAAGATATATTTAAAAAAATTTAAAAAGTCTAATTTCTACTTAACTTTTTTTTTTTTTTTTTAAGGTTCTTAGAGGAAAAATGAACTCCAGCAAAATTTTGAAGGGAATATTTTTTGCCCCTGGCTTCCTGTATTTTATTACTTTTCCCCTTGGATCACTGTGCCTTATGTCTCTATCCATTCTCCTCCAAACATGTTTTGTGGGATTATTCTGAATAAGTTATTCACATGCTTGTCTGAAGATGTGCCACAATACTTGAACTACTAGCAATTTATGCATCATAGTTAATAAGTATGTATTGAGTACTTCTTTAGTCTTTGAAGGTGTTTCTGGAAAAGATTCAGCATTTAACTAAGTAGAGATCAGCCCCACCAATGTGGACAGGTACCTTCCAATCGGTTGAGGGTTTGAATGGAACGAAAGGTGAAAAAGGGCACATTCTCTCTGTCTTTTCAAGCTGGGCCATCCGTCTTTTCCTGCACTCGGACATTGGAGCTCCTGGTCCTCAGTTCTTTGAACTTTAGGACTTACATCAGTGGCCCCCTTTGGCCTCAGACTGCGACTTCCATCATCATCTCCTAGGTTCTCAGGCTTTGGTTGCAGCCTGAATTATACCACTGGTTTTCCTTGTTCTACAACCTAGAGCTAGAGATGACTGATTGTGGGACTTCTTGGCCTCCATTACCCAGTGAGTTAATTCCTGTAATAAGTAATATACATATACATGAATATGTCCTCTATGTTACTTTTTAAAGTATACATCCTATTGGTTTTGTTTCTCTGAAGAACCTCGATTGATGCAACAGTATAGATGATGGCACATTACCCCCTCCACCAAGAAACTGAGTAAATGTAAAAGTAACAACTTACGCAGAACAGCCTCAGTTAATGAGTGACAGCAAAAAGATTAGTTTTAGTTAATATGTAGAAAACCCATATTTTGTGATAGTGTATAAACCTTTATATATTTGTCAGCAGTTAACATATATGCCCATAAGCACTGCATGGCTTTGAGGAAATTATTCACTCCCCCCAAATTACAGCTTATTAAAGTGAAAAATGAGTATAAAAATATCTTCTTGGCCCTGGCCAAGTAGGTCAGTTCATAAGAGCATTGTTCTGATACACCAAAGTTGTGGGTTTGATCCCTAGTCAGGGCACATACCAGAATCAACCATTGAATCCAGAAATAAGTGAAACAACATATTTCCTCATTCTCTCTCTCTCAATTCAATAAATAAAAGATAAAATAAAATAAAAACTTTAAAATTACATCTCCTTGGACTCTTTGACATTAGTAATCTTACCACCTTCCTGATAACCATTTCTTATATCTTATAACTTAGTTCAGCAAGTTGGCAGCCCCTAAATCTTCCTGCACCTGGCTTCAGTGCTACTCTTGTTTGCCTTTGAGGAATTGTAGCCTTTCTTTTCCTGGGAATATTGTCTTGTTTTGAAATGCCCTGTTTACTTGTCTGCCTTCCCCTCAAGATTATGATTTCTTGAGAGAGCTGGGAGAATTTAATTTCTGGATGCAGTACCTTGGACAGTGACCAGGGTAGTGTTTAATCAACTGTTTCTGAATAATTGCTTGAATGAATAGGTGTTATGAAGGTTTTGTCAGGTATACTTATAAAAGGGCCCAGGACAGTTGCTCAATTAATACAATCAGTAAATGAGAGTTGGTAAAGAATGTGAACTTTTTCTAAAGTTCTTTATGCCTTTGATTCTGTGTGAGTAGACTCATTGTAAATCCAAAGAAGTATAGACATGCACCAATCCATGAAGCCAATGTCTGGGAGAGAAGCTTTTCTAAGGAAGACACATGATTTGCATACCTTAATCCTTTGTAAATATTTATTTCATTGATTCCATCCCTCTTCTGAGACTCATAAGCATGTCCATCAGAAAACTTGCACAGGAGAATCCTTTTATAAGACTCTTTGAAAATGGGTAAGATCCTTTGTTGTTTTACTGATTTTATGCTTGAAGAAACTGAGTGACAAAGAATGCTTGTAATGCTTCTAAATGGACTCAAACCTATTATTTATATCAATATTTATTTGTTTTATAAATAGAGGGTAAGACAGCATGTTTTAGATTATTCAAATGGTCTCTTCCTAACCACATCACTAACTTGTTCTATGATCATATGTAAGCTATAAGCTGCTTTACCTCTTTGGTTTCATAAGGTATTGTTATGCACATCAGGAATTTTTTTTAATTTGAAATGATTTTATTTATTTTTTTATTCTCTTTCTATTTTTATTCTGCTAGGGAAATAAAATTGGAAGAAGTATTCAAGTGTTCATTTTAGTGCACTATTCTATTTCAGCAATGAAAATATATCTCAATGAGAGGAAAATAATATTTATTGCTTTCTAGACAATTTTAAGGAACATATTTTCAATAAATTTTTATCTCATGCTTAAAACTTTACAAAATCCTTTTATGACTATTAATGGCCTACTAATAACATTTATTAACTTTTTTACTGATGAAAGAATCAATGAATAAATGTCACATCAGAATTGCTAAGTTTCAGAAAGTTGCATGGCTCTGCAATCTTCTCTTTGGCAGGGTGACTGACCCCTTATTCTGTCCTATTTAATATAAAGGCAGTATGGTGTGAAAAAATCAAGTCTACATGGAGGGAAGGATCAGGACTTGATATAAAGCCAAATAGGCTGAACGCCATGTCAAAATAAAAAGGGGGGGGGAGGGCAGAAAATTGACAATTATTGATAGTACAGTTCTAAGCCATGTCTCCTTGTTTGCCAATACCTGAGGCCACAGAACCCAACGAAAAAGCTGCTGCAGACTCTCATTTCTATATATAATCCATAACAAGGCCACAACCTAAGCAGACAGGATCTCACACCTTACCTCTGCTTGTCTGGGAGAGAAAATAGGAAACAATTTTTCTACTTCCAACTTTCTGAGTCTTCCCTTGTCTTTTCCTCTTGGGTTGGTGGCTGCAATTGTAACTCAGTCTCTCATTTGGAAGCCTTGTCATTATATGCAGATATTTCATTGCATTTGTGGATCCTCCAACTGGCATTACCAAGAATGTAGGCTGCTGGAAGGCTCCTAGTTGGCATCCTGTGGAATAGTTGAAATGGTCAGGGCATCATCTTCAAAATCCAGCTGTTTCCTATTGGTGCCTCATCCTGTGTTATGCCAGGACAGCTGGCAAGTAGCACTGCCCAGGCTTCAGTCTTGCAAGAAGCCCACTAAACTTGGAGAGGAATCCAACATTATAGGTGATAAATGATTAGTAGGAAGTGAAAATATTCTCCCTTGTCTCAGAAGTTAAGAGATGAGGAACAGGCCCACAAACAAACCCAGCTGTGCATGTTTGAGTCGATTTATATTTTTAGACTATAAATATATTTTCAGTGCTTTTGTTCCTTTATTTTTTAGTAAGGTATAATTTATATACAAAAACATTTATCTTTTTTATTATCAAGTTCTATAAGTTTCAAATAATGGTATTCAGTTGTGTAACCACCACCACAATCAAGACATAGACCCTCTCTATCAATCCCCCAAGTTCCCTGGTGCCCCTTTGCAGTCAGCTCCTTACCCCATCCAGACTCTGGCAACCATAGACCTATTCCCTCCACTCTCTACAGTGTTGACTTTTAAAAAATGTAATAAAAATGGGAGCATACAGAATGCTGCATTTTGGATCTGGCGGCTTTTGCATGATGATTTGAGATTCATCCATGTTGTTCATTTCTGTAATTTATTCATTTTTATTACTGAGTAGTATCCATTATATGTTTTCACCACAGTTTGTTCATCCATTCCCTGCTTCAGTGACATTTGAGAGGTTTCCAGTTGGCAATTAAAAATACAGCAGTTTCAGCATTCACATGCATGTTTTTGTGTGAACACAGCATTCATTTCACTTGCGGAAATATATAGGAGTAGAATTACTGGGATACATGGTAACTGCCTGTTTAATGTGATGAGAAACTACCACATTGTCTTCCCAAGTGGTGGCACCATTCTGCATTCCCATCAGCCACATGTTACAGTTTTAGATGCTCGACACACCACCTTTAGGTGTTGTCACTTATTTTTTTTAAGACTATTCTTTTTTTCTTTTAATATGTTTTTATTGATTTCAGAGAGAGGGAGAGAGAGAGAGAAACATCAATGAAGAGAGAGTCATTGATCAGCTGCCTCCTGCACACCCCCTGATGGGGATCGAGCCCGAAACCCGGGCATGTGCCCTGACCAGGAATTGAACCTTGATCTCCTGGATCATAGGTCGATGCTTAACCACTGAGCCACATCAAACAGCTGGGCAGTTGTCACTTTCTTTTAAAACTTTAGTTTTTCTAATATATGTTAGGTGGTATCTGATTTATGGTTTTATTTTGCCATTTCCTAATGACTAAAGATGTTGAGCATCGTTTCATGATCCTTTAACTTTTTATTTTGGAATCTTTTAAGACTTAAATGAAATTTATAACATAAATAATAGACATTTTGCAATAAACATTTTACCTGATGTATTTTATCATATTTTCTCTTGCACTATATACATATTCATGAATATTTATATTTGCACATATATATGATAATGTATATAATATTTTTTCTAAGTTTTTTTAGAGCAACTTATATACATGATGCCCCTTTACCCATGACTTTTTCAGTATGTATTTCTTAAGAACAATATTTTCTTACACAGTCATAGAACAATTATCAAATCAAGACATTAAAATTACTACCATGGATCCTATGCAAATTTTAGTGCTAACTCGAATAATGTCTCCTACATATATGTGTATGTATGTGTGTATGTATGTACATTTTTTCCCTTGTTTCAGATCTAATCTGGGATTAAATATTGTAATTAGTTTTCATACTTTTTTAGTCTTCTTCAATAGTTCCTTTTACTCCTTCTTGGTCTTTTATTACCTTAAAAACATTGAAGAGCACAGGGAATTTATTTTGTAGACTGGCCCTTAGTTTGTGTTTATCTGATGTTTCCTCATGATTAACTCTTTCATTTATATTTCTGACAGGAATACCACATAAATGGCATTTTGTTCTTCTTAGTGCATTAAAATACCAGGTACATTGTGTCAATTTGTACGATTTCTGATGCTATTAACGTTTGAGCACATATTTAATGTGGTATCTGTACCTTTATATTTTTTCGTTGTTTTCTTTTTTTTTACATTTAAAAAAAAATCTTTACTGTTGAAAACATTGTTTAATCTTTATTTTCTCTGAAAATAATGGGTGCTTATGAGCAGATGCTTGAAGGTTATCTATATCATGTCACTCCTCAAACTCTAATTCAGTAGTGTTAGCACTCTGATGATTTATGATGGAATTTGCTAACAGTATCGTGATAGTAGTCATTTGGTCACTTTCTAATTCCATTATTTTTTCCTCAGTTGGCATTCTACTACAGAAAAAAAGAGCTTTAACTTCTCTCATTTATTTATATATTCATTTATTTACATCAGTTTGTTCCATAGCTTACAGCCTCAGATTTGGGGCATTTGAACTGTCACAGATTTGACCGGGGGTGCTGCTTCCGTCTGACTCCTGTTTTCCTTTAGGCATGTCTCCATAATTTTTTGAAAACTTTTTCACAAGATGGTCCAGAACCATCTTATACTTTTTCAGCCCCAGTTTTAGAATTAGCTATTTCTCCAGACTTCTTGTTTTTGTTTTTAACCAATTACATTTTGGTAGATATTTTAGATTAGAAACAGTGTTTTGTTACTTGTAGGCTCATTGTTACTACATTGTCTCTGCTCTCAGGTTTTCTCACTTGCTTTTACTTCCCATGTGATCGACATTAGAGTTTATATATATGAATTGCTTGCAGAGTACTCCCAGACTCACTGGAATTTTAAAACATTGCTTTAAAGTTTAGAAGATATCTATCTCAATCAAAGAGACTCATTTCTATTGCACTTTTTCTGTTCTTACTTGGAATTTTACTAGAGAATGCACAAAATTCAGGAAGGGCTACTCTTTGGAAATTACCCTGATACCTGGTTTTTATTGCTTTCCTCAAAATGCCTACTACTTTGGGGAAGATTAGAATGACAGAGTCTTAGATTTTTGGATCAGAGTTTGTATCACAAGAAAATTTTAAAGCTTACATGGACTTTTAAAAGGAATAATCTGAGGCTCGGAGAGGTGGGAAATTGTTTCTGGGGTGTTTGTCTTTGTTTTCCAGTCTCCCTTAACTTTGGGCTGCATGAATGACATGAAATGGTGGGGCACCAAAATAAGGAACAGAGAGAGGACAAGCATTTTAGATTCCCTCCTAGGTCATTTAATCCAGTTCCCTAAGGAAAGAAGAAGCTAGAACAAAGGTGAGGGGGAGCATGGTTCCAAAAGTTCATGACTTCTTCAGTCTACAAAACTGTACGTTGGCTTGGCTGGCCAAATTCACATCGTCAGCTTTTTGACTCCACTTTCTGACTCTTAATATCGCACCAATCGGGATACCTCCTCTATTCTCGCATGGATCGTATTGCATTTCAATTATGTGATCTTACTTCCATCTCCTGTATTAGTCTTTGAGCACCTAGAGAGTCAAAACCTTGTGTATGTTTAATAACTTTTCAAAGTGAGAGTGTCTCTGGAGGTCTTGACAAGCTAAGGTGTGTGTACAAGACCTACTAACCAGGTTTGTTTTAGAAACCATTGCTTTCCTATTTATTGTGTCATTTTTATGTTAGATATGCTTGCTTTTTTGGCTAATTTCTCCAAATACCATGTGAAAACTGTTTACAAGAGATTTTAGGAACTCTACACAAAGCCCATATGACTGAATTTGCATCCTGGGTTTGCTCATTTGGAAACAATACCTTTATTCTTTCTGGAAACCACATTCATCCACCATAACAATAAAAAATGTTTTATTTTTTAGCTTGAAGGGGAACATTTTTTACTCTCTGCAGTGTGTGTGTGTGTGTTCTCAGACTGACTAACCAATGTGAATAATCACTCTTTGCCTCTGATCTTTTACCTGCTGTGCACAACTTGGGAACAGCTTGATGGATCCACTCACCAACTATACATGCCCTCGTTAATTATGGTAATTTTGTAGATTATGAGATGCCCCGTGATATCAAGTAATTTATTAAGGGAAAATTCTGTGCACATCTTCTTGGTTAATTTGGAAATGAAGGCCACATAACTCATGTGGACTTCTTTATTAGGACTGGGATCATGAAAAGGCAGGTAATAAGTAAGAAGTGGGCTGATGCAGTGAAAAGAGCCCCAGAGTGTGAGTGAAAGGAATTGTATTCCATCCTTGTATTCCCTGGGCACCTGCTGGGTAACCTTAACCAAATGCTATAACCCATCCTACATCAGATTTCTCACCTCTAAAATGAATATAAAATTGTCTACTTTTCCTTCCCGTCCGGGATAACGTAAATTTCAATGAAGTAATATCCAGCAGTTCATTCATTCACTCATTCATTTATTTCATTCCTTTACTGAGAACCTGCTAAGTTCTAGAGCTACTAAAATTTATTAAAATATTCAAGTGGAGAAGAAAAACATCAGGTTATAGTAATGACATGACAGTTTGGACAATTGGCATTTAAAATTTTAACTGACAAGAAAATAGAAGTCACCCCTTCTCTTTAGGACTAACACACCATTCATTCGGTCCTACAAGGTGGAAACTGGAGGGTCGTCTGCCCCCCTCACTTCCTTATATCCCTTCACATTATCAAGTAAAGAAGTCCTGTTGAGGATTCCTCCTTAATATTTTAAAAATGCATTTATTTATTTCCATCTCACTTATATGCCACTGGTGCTATAATTTACCTGGATTATCAAAGAGCTTTTTTTCTTAGAATAAATTCTAGGTTTAGAAACAGGGGTTAAAATCTTTTTCATATCTGTTTTCTGTCTGCTGTCAAAGCAGCCAGTATTTCTCCACCTGCTTTCATTGCTCTATCCCCTAAATAGTAAGTAAACCCCCTGATAGATCCTGTCTGTTTATTTTTTATTATTGCATATCTAGCAACTAGCCTGGTTTTGGTTCTGTGGTAGGTACTTAATAAATCTTTGCTGAAACTTTTGGTAGAACTGTTCCTAAGGTGTTTGAATTAAAATGATTTCCTGGGCTGCTGCCACCTTTTTCTGTTTCTGCTGGTGATTGGGATTCAATCTGGGGAAATAATATCATGGTTCAGTAAGATGTTATTTTAAATCACCTGGTACTTTCAGGTTCATAATCTGTATATTGACATCACACCAATAAGAAAACAGTCATGTTTTATATGTTCTACATATCTCACATGGTGGTGGGTAGCTTAAAGAAGATTAACTTGTGAAAATGAATTAAAATTCAAGTGTTGTAAAATGTTAAGGCATTATTGAAATTATTATTAATTATCATTATATACTTTACACATGTGATATATATTAGAAATATGACTGAATGCCACCCATAGAGTTTGTTCATCTGGTTATTGTTGTTGATTTTACACTGCTATTTGTCAGTGCTGTCTACGCCTTCTGGTGATTGTGAGTGACTTGAGACTCCTAACATATGTAAAAATATTCACTGCTAATCTAAACAAGGCCACGATGCATCAGGACATACAATAACTTTATTGATTCTTTTAGTTTGTTGCTATGTAATGTATTTTACAAATTAATAGCAACTACCACCACAAGCTAAGCCAGCTGCCCTACACCAATAAAGGTCAAGTTAAGAAATTGAGCAAAATGATTAGGCTGTTCAAATATACAAGGACACCATTATTAACTGTTATTTTGCGGAAATTAAGTGAGCTGCAGCTTTTCTCATGTCCAGAATTTATCAGTACTGTGATGTATAAGTCACTCCAAATGTTTAAGTATTCCTTTTGCTAAAAGGGCAATACATCTAGATGTTTAGTGTTCTTCTTCCCTTTTTTGATGTTTTGAAGCCCGTACCTCTTAGGGTTATTTCTTGGCACCTGGAGCCTTTTTCCTTTTAGCCTTGCTGCATTAGACTGGCTTAGGAGCCTGTCTCTGTGCATTTTGTCACCATAAGACTTTCTGTATTTACTGAAATTATTTATTCAGCTGCCAGTCTTTATCACTAGAAGGTGAGTTTCTTGAGGGTAGACCATGTATCTTTGTTTTCAATTGTGTTTATCCATGAATAATAAATTTAAAATGTTGCTCGGTGAAAGTCATTGTGAGATTTGGGGATAGGAATTGATAAAAAATCAGGTTATCATTAGAGGGAGGCTAGAAAATCAAAAGAGAACACAACACATTGACTACTTCATGTCAATATTACTTGATGGATGAATGATGCATGGGTTATAAAAATAGACTCAGTCTAGGGTTAATTATCTTTCCAAGTTGATATTGACATTTTGTGGTATATTGCTTTTTCTGTCAATAAAATTGATATCAGTAAACAAAAACACAAACTTTTCTTTTAGTATATAGTGAGTTCCCATGATACCACTGGCTTTTTCTGTCAACAGAATTAAAGGGTGGAGCCAAAGTTAGAAAACATTTCAACACAATATTTTAATACGGAAAGTAGGGAGACACTATCGTGTATTAGAGCACCAGCAGTAGTCCCACAGAGCTAAACTGCAGCTTGTACAATGAGACACCTGGTTTTGAATCATGATTCTTCCACTCACTAGCTGTGCAGTCTGGGGCCAATAAATTGATCTCTCTGAGGGGATAATGATGATAGTCTTCAGGCCGGTTTGTGGATGTAAGTAACAATATGGAAAATAATATATAACATTTATTATGCTCCTATCAGAACCTGGTTGATGTTTCTTACATAAATGATTTACTTTAGTCTTCACAGCAACCCCATGAATTTGGTGTAATTAAGATTTTAAATGTAAATAAACAGAGATTCAGAATAGTTAAGTGGTTTACCCAGACGTGAACAGCAGGTAAGTGGCAGAGTCTGGATGAAAGCTTAGGGCTATGTGACTTCACAATCAATAGGTTTGACCAACATTTCATGTGGGTAAGCTATATTATAGACTCAATAAATTATGACCAGCATTATTATTATACATTTACAGCTTCTGAGCAAGAAATTGGCACCATCTGAAGTTCCCATTAGCCACGAGTCACTACTTAATGACTTTTGAGTAAAAATCCATCATCTCATACATGAACTTTCATCATCAGGTAGTGAAATTCATAGATGAAGAATGATATTATTATAAAAGCACTGGACTGAAGTCAGAGGTTACAGGGTTTTATATTGACTCTATCAAAAATACCTGAATCCTTGGCAAGTCCATTGACTGAAAGCCCAAAATCTCAAAGAAAACACCTTATATTGAGATTTGTAGCTCATTGATTTGGGACTATCTGTGTTTGGATGCTTTGAGGTACAAAACCATTTGCTCTTCATTTCAACAGCATTTATATGCTAAGACATAAGCCATTTTTGTATACAGCTTTCAGAGATCTGTTGGCATCTCCCTGATTTTTCAAGGTGAATGACCTTGAAATTGGTCAATGCCCAATGAGTTATTAAAAATTGAGCAATGATTGGTGGCAGCAAGAGCAAATATAATTTGTACTCAAGATATCTGAATAATAAATGTGATTGTATTGACTTGACAGAATTCCCTAATTCCCTGGGAGGATGATTAAAGGAAATGATTTAGGATAAGGGTAAGCTTGTAAAGTTTGCAAGTGTGTGAATTTGAGGTCTCTCAGAGACATTCTGGAGGACATCCAAGAAGTTTGCATTTTTGCAATTGAGTAATTCAGAAATTCTAAAATCAGTTATGAAATCTACAAAGAGCAGGACTTTCAAACAAGTTGTATCATGGCTTGTCATTTTTTACTGATTAAATTAAACTAGCAGCATGAATAAGCACAGTGAGCACTAGACTAAGAGAGAAGCACTATCGTGTTAATTTTTGTGATCTACCAATTAGCACATGAACTTCCTCAAATGATTCCACTTCTATTTCTGTGACTGATATTGAGTGAAGATATAATAAATAAATCAGAGAGAAATATAGAAACTGATTTAAATTTTGAGGACTAATACACAAAATACTCTTCCTAAACCTAGAAAAAAAATCTGAAACCCATAAAAAAATCAGCCTGTAACCTCACTCTTGACACATGGCCAAATTAGCCACAGTTCTTTGGGCATTCCTTGCTTGGCCAAACATTCAAAGATACCCTTCTCCATTCCCAGATAGTTTATTGAAAAGGGTAAAATTCTTAGAATTACATGAACTGCAGTTGAAATCCTTATATTGGCATGATAGATGCTTTGAGTCAGTAGTTAATGCCTACTAACAATGACCTTGGCTATATCAATCACTTACTTGTAAAATGTAGGGAGAATATTTCCATGAAAATGGTATTGGTTGCATTAAATAAAGTCAAGTTTTTGGATATGCTTTCCAGAATATTTAAACTCACTGAGGCTCAGCCTTTTCATCAATAAGAGTGATAATTGTGTAATGGGAAGTTGTAAAAGTTAAAACTGATAATAAATATAGAAAATCTAATACATGAGAGGTCTCCAGTTATGGTACGGTGATCAGTTTCTCGATTGTCAGTTCTTAATCAGGGCTGTGTATAGAAAAAAATCTCCTGTACCAATGGATCCCTTGCCTGGATGGTAGCCTGATTGACAGACTCAGAAATTCTCTGTGTTTCTGGGTAGATGTATATTTTTTCTTTTCTTAAATGTCTATTGATTTCAGAGACAGGAGTGAGAGGGAGAGAGAGGGAGAAATATCAATGATGAGAGTCATTGATCGGCTGCCTCCTGCACGCCCCCAACTGGGGATGGAGCCGGCAACCCGGGCATGTGCCCTGACCGGGAATTGAACGGCAGTTTCCTGGATCATAGGTCGATGCTCAACTGCTGAGCCACACTGGCCAGGCAATTTATATTTTTTCAAAGCTAAACAAATAGTTGTCATCACAACTTTGTAAAGGCAAGTAGCGGTGTAATTGTGTGGATCATATCTTTCTCTTTTTTTTATCGTACATTCACTCATTTTAGATTAGAGATTATTCCAATATAGTACTAAACTATTTAAATCCTCTTGAACTGGGCACTTTAGCTGCCATCTATGTCTACATTTAATAAAAAGAGCAATTAGATTTATTTGGAACTTGGAGAGCCTTTTCATTTTATGTGCGTGGGTCTGTTAGGGAAAGTCTTATTTCATTATGTTTTAAACTATTGTTTCTGTTGCAATTACTCTGGGTTATATCTCAGAAAAAAATAAATCTTATAATGGATTTCTATTTTCAATAAACTGTTTTGCAGACTCACAACTGTATATCTACTTTTTGCCCCACCATGTATAAACAATGATAAATTGATTTTTATTTCTACATTTGTTGCCTTTTTAAATCAAATTGTTTTGCTCTGTGATTATTATTAAGTAGATTGTCCTTCAAAAATAATGTAAATAATGTTGATAAGATTTATCTAAAGTTGATTTCCCTCAAGTAAAACACGGTACCATATGTTTCAGAGATGATAGCAGTTGAAATGTACACAAGTTAATTGGCTATGGCTTTGCTCTCATGGTTCAGTTGCAGACACACAGATGAGACATAGCTCTTGGTTATGCCTAAGCTCATATAATTAGTGTGCCCTTAAGACCCTTAAGAAATTCTTGATATCAAACCTATACTTATAAACTACCTTTCCAGTCCCTAATGCTCTCTGATGCAAAGGAAGATGCAGATACAGGATTTTAAAAATCTTCTTAAAGGTAGGTTTCAACAGTCCTCACTACCTAATTCACATCACAAAATATTCCTCATTTTGCCAATTAGTCACAATATTGAGAAATGACTGCTTTTTTAGCTACTTAAAAGAAAAATAGATTTTTATGCTTAATCTTTAAAATGCATGACTTTATATCTAACGGAAGATCTTTCTTTACCTTATAGAAAAAGAAGTCTAAGAAATCTTCAAATTAGAAGCTCTATGATACAGCAGAAAAAATTCAGACTTTAGAACCAATGAGACCTTGTAGAAATAGGTTTGAATAATCCTTGTGCTCTTCATTAGCTCTGAAGTCCTGGTCAAATCCTGAAACATCTCTGAGACACTCTGTCTTGTAGAGGGGAGGACTGACAGGAGGAAAAGAGGATAGGAAAAAGGGAGAGAGAGAAGGTGAGAAAGGGGAGGAGGTAAGAGAGAGGGAGGAAAGATTCATTCAAATTTCAGGGCAGTGGTCACAGGAAATAGTGTGTAAAGAGACTGGCACATAGTAGGCTCTTATTTGATTAGAGCAATTATTAGTCTTTCAAAGCAGTAGAAAAAGATTTCCCTGTATGGTTCTTAAGCCAACATAGTGTAGCAGTTCAGAGCACTGGCATAGGAATCCTGTTTCCCCACTTAGTAGTGTGACCTTGAGCAAGAGCACATCCCTTCCTCAGTTATCTCTTCTATAAAATACGGAAAATAACAGTGACTGCCTCATTGTATTGAGAAGATTAAGTCAGCTGATTTTTGTAAAACACATAGGAAGTCTTACTTAAATGTTTACTATTTTCTCCTAACAATGAAAAATGCCTTTTTATACCAGGCAGAGATAAAGTGCCAATCAGTTCATGGATTGTTTATCCTGTAAAGCTAATATTTTCCACTTAGTGTTTTTCCAGTTGCAAAGTACTAGCAGACAAGATTAAAAGCATGTTGGTATGAGTTTGGGGATTTTTTCTCAGTTCTGTCACTTACTAAAATGATGTTAAAGCAGTTGCTTAACCTCAGACTTAATCTCCTTATCTCCAAAACCGGTCTTAATGATAGTACTCACTTCATATAACTGCTGTGAAAATTAAAGTATACAACAAAATTAACCTGCTGTGGGCAGTGCTGGCTCATTGAAACGCATGATAACAAGAGTCATAATGAAAACAACACCAAGAATGAGACTTTAAAAAGAGAAAAATGTGATCTATTATTATTGCTATTTTAATTTATTTTCCTAGCAGTAAAACTAATTTTTCCATCACTTTTTACATGAGCTCCAGTGAAGTGATTTGCTTAAAATCAAAAGAATAGTGTGTTATAGTATAAATTAAACTCCTCTTTATTATATTTTAAGACTCTCTCTGTTACTTGAGAAGTATTTTTGAGGACTGAAATGGACACATTTTCCAAAGCTGCATAAAATAGCTGGAAAAAGAAAAGCAGCATCTTATCATTAGAGTCATTCTAACATTTTAAAATTAGCCTTTGGTGGGAATTTTGTAAGGCATTATACATGATATTTGTCCTTTAATTTTCATAACAGTAATGTAAAGTAAGCATGACTGTCCTCATTTATGATGTTTCTCATTATAAAAATGAGGAAACTGAGTCTCATAGAGCTTAAGTCACTTACACTTAGTTACATGGCTAGCAATCAGGTCAGATCTACCTGACTCCAAATTCCAGACTGTCTACTAGTTAATGCTGATGCAAGATTAAAAATAAATTTAGTTATTCACCCTTCTAGGGTTAGCTAAAAATCACTTAGAAATGGTTACTGAGTACTTCTTCTCCCTGACCCCCCAAAAAGTATTCTAAGGGATATGCTAGTATGAAACTGCTTTGTCGCTTAACATTTCAAATATACTAACAGATGGCTTCTCCCAGCTCTAGGCAGATGATAGTTCAGAAATAAGTGGTGTTGGGAGATTTCTTGGGAACGCTCAGGGACAGGAAAGACAGCTGTCACGGAATATCTTAATTACAGCATTTACAAAGTTCTAATTAATGTAATGGTACTTTTATGATTATATTAATGTTATGACCATCAGGGCATTTGTTGCTGAACTCATTTGGCGAGATAATTTGGAAGTCATTGCGTATTGTAAGGCTAGCGACTGTTATGAGCTTGAGGATCTCTTGCTTTAAAGTATTAATAAAAAAACAAATTAATTTATACCAAAGTATATAACTGAAAATGTGTTTTAAAAAATGTATTTTGAAGAAAATATGCACTGAAAGGGATAGAGATATATATGTTACACAATAAAAAAACCATACTAGGACATATTGGAGAAAGAACAATGCCTTTAGAATCTAGATGCTTGGGCCAAATCATGGCTGTGTGACCCTGGGTAAATAATTTAATCTTTCCTGGCATTTTTTCTTTTTCAATTAAATAGGATGATAACAATAATACCTATTTTTCTTGATTATTAGAAAAGCAGTTTAGGTTACATCTAAATAATGTTTATAGTATTTTTGTACAAGGAGCAATAAATTCTATTATATTTGAATCTCTCAGTGGAAACTAAATGAAGCTAAAATGAATATTTTAAATCCCAAATGTCTTATTTATTCACCTAAATAAGTTATTTTTTTCTATTGTTGCTTTTTCTGCTATTTGATATAAACTATATAAGGTGAATAAGAAAGGTCTTGAATTAGTTGAATATGAATTCTGCCTCTGATAAGAAAAGATGCCATCCAGGGCAGTGTCCTATCCTCTCTCGAATAACGATTCCTTTAAAGAAAGGCTGTTTGGGTAACACTGCCAATCACAGGGCATTATTGTGGAGACAAATATCACATTGTGAAGCACCTACGCATAGTGTCAGATAACATACCATTTTATTTAGCATGCATTTTTTCCTATTGTTTTACAGTATGGCTGTGATTTAGGCCTTTTAGCTTATTCATAATTTTCAAATTGGATGTAGTAATAAAGATCTTGTCAATTTTTTAACATGGTAGTGTGATAAAGTTTCAATTGCAAATAATGGTTATTTATACAATTATTTTTACTTTATCTCTTCCAGTAGGTAAGTTCCGTGGAGGGAGAACCAAACTTATATTACTCAGTACACGTTAAAAATTTTTGAACGAGTTAAAAAAATTTGAATGAATCAAAAAATTCCATTTTTAGTTCATCTTGCAACTGATTTAATCATTTTGGCACATTTTACAGGCCAATATGACTTTATCAATAAAACATTTCAACAGAATGCTCCATTAATTTCAGTACAGTCATTAGTCCCTTTTTACTGTTAGTTGAATACTTCGACAACTATTTTTATAAGCCCTACTAAAGTAATCTCCCTGTTATTTCTACAACATCACTTTATTTTCTTTACAGACTTACTGCAGTATAAAATTATTTTTTGTTTTCTTATAATATTATGTATTTCCTCTTCTGTACCCTTGAGGCTATGAGCTTTGTCTGCTTTGTTTAGTATTGTATTTTAATTATTTAACTAGATGCACTATGGACACACAGGAAGTCAGGAGGCAACCAATGAATATCATTTGCATGAGTTAGTCTCAGGCAATTTAGGCTGTTCCTACTGCTCTGACATAGTAGTTTTTGGACTAAACCGATGGGCCAAAATAAATGATTAGATAATTCAGCAAGACAAAATATCACTGATGATAAAATACTGTTTTGTAAGAAAAGTACTATATTTGTTGTATAGATCTACCAATTGACCAGAATGATTGTTACAAACTTAATTTTTTTAATGCTCATAGATTATAACATGTGACGAGTTAAGCCAGACTGAAGATATGCTTGTAGGACCAAATAATATCATTTTTAGAGAATTAACATTTAAGTCACAAACTTAACAGAGCAAATAAATTTCAATTAGAATTCAATTTTATTTTTTCCAGTAATCATTTATTAAGCATCTATATGTGCCAGGAAATGTGATGGGTGCTGCAGATACAGAGAATATAACATAATTCTGACCCTTGAGGAAATCAGTGTCTAGCAGCTTTCTATAATTCAGGATGGGAAATAGTATGCTTAAATTATATACAGATTGGGAAAATATGGAGGGGAAAGGAGTATTCAAAATTCATGAAGTAGATAACATTTAAAATGTGACAGAAGGATGCAAAGGAATTGGTGAGGATAACAAGCCGGATGCTTTAGTGATTTTGCTGAGATTTCCAGGTAAAGGCAATACCATTTGTAAAGGCACGAGGCTCTGAAAGAAACTGACCAGTTAAGGAAAGTAGGAACTGTAGCTTAAGTAGTCGAGCTCAAGAGCTTCTGGGAAGTGGCAGATGAGGCTGGGCAGTTAGAGGATGACCCCTGAGAGTCTTTGGCTCTCATTCTAATGAAATAGGCCTTTATGACAATGAGAAATAAAACATTTGAAGCAGCAAAGTTTTAGGATTGGATTTTATTTTTGTTGTTGTTGAGGAAAGTCAGTCTGCTGCTGAAACCAGGTGTGAATGAAGAGACCAAGATCTGTTAGGAGTATATTGCAGAGTCCAGGATGGCGAACATGTTGGCAGGAGCTAAGGCCAATCAGGAGGAAGGCATATGAAAGGATTCATAAAATAATGAAATAAGATTGATAGGATGGAGTTACTGATAAGATGGAAAATGATGAAAAAAATAGGGCACAGTATTAAGGGAACCCTAAGAGAAAAAATTTCCTTTAAGGTGGAAAATCAGAAAAATTTACAATGAGACCTTATTTGAGCCAGCCTGCAAAGGAGAGATAGGTAAGGTTTCAATATACATTAATGAGGCAAATAGTGCTCTAAGTAGAAGGACTCCTGCATATCCGAAGACACCAATTTTAAGTTGCAAATGTAGGAAAGAGTAATTTGGATCACTGGTCAGCTCAGCCAAACGTGCCAATGAGTTTCCATCGTGCAAAACGGGTTATGTTTTTTTCATCTGGAATTTTCTATTAAACCATTTGTCTGTATTGATTGAGTTACTATGATCTACTTGCTTTTGTCCAATAATATTTCATAATAAATGAGAAAAAAATAGGGCAGATCTTGTTACTCTAATAGTATTTTAATTACTTAAATGTCAAATGTTGAAAAATGAGTTTGCATTATAGGTGGTTAGATACCAATGGTATCATTAAGTGAGGTCACAGCCTTGTTTGTCTAACAGACATGGCCAAATTCTTAAAGAGTCCATAGAGCCAGGTGACTTGAAGGCAAATGAAGCTGAGAACCTTTGGCGTCCACAGGACCCCCTTTAAAAATTTATTTTCCTTAAAAAGAGAAGAAAGGAATTGTACATGTTAACCTCCATTTGATGCCCCTAGATTTATCCTCTGTCCTTGTCGTCCCTACTGTGACTTTTAGAGAGGCTGACCTCTAGAACAGCATCACTCATATCTGCCTGTCCTCTGGATTTTCATTAGATTCACTGAGTCTTCGTCCCATTCTGCCTGTCAACTGGGGACTACCCTTAGCTCCTATAGGCTTCCCTCCAATTATTTCAGGGGCACATCTCAGAATCAGCAGCAGGGCGTAAAGTGTTTCTCACACTGCCATCATTCTAGTCTATTTATCTGACTTCTGTTTTCGCTTTAACCAGCTCATGCGAGATCTTAAACTGGCACCATCTAGTTAATCCAGGATAATTTCCCCGTTTCAAGATCCTTCACTTTAAGCACACCTACAAAGCTCTTTTTGCCATGTGAGGTGATATATTTACAGGTTCTAGGATTGAGGTATTGGAATTTCTGCCAACCACAACAGTCAACCCAGTCAGAAAAAGGAGCAGGTGTCTTGAACAGGATTATCACCAATGAGAATATCCCAATGGCTATTTAACATATGAAAAATGGATCAGTCTCATTAGTGATAAATTAAAACCATAAGTCAGTGCTACTCTACACCAACCAGGATGGCTAATAAAAAACAGCAACAGCACAAAAATACCATGTTGGTGACAATAAGGAACAAATTAAACTCTTATCCACTCTGTGAGTTTGCAAAATTGTGGAACCATTTTGGAACACTATTTGTCTATATCTACTAAAGTTGAACATATTGAACATATACATATCCAAGAGCCCATCCATTGAAATTCTAGGTACATTTACAATAGTGCACCAAATATATGTACTAAATATTCATGATAGCATTATTTGCAATACACAAAATCTGGAAAAACTCATATCCACTAACAGGAGAATGCATAAGTAAAATATTGGTGCATCTTTACAATGGAATAATGTACAGTAATGAGAATGAATAAACTGCCTCATTTAACAAAATGGATGAATCTCTCATAATATTGAGGAAAAAATATCAGAAATAAAAGTACATACATTTTATAATCTTAATTTTACATATTTAAATACCAGCACAATTTATCTACGGTATTAAATATTAGAGTAGTGATTGCTTTTGGGAAGGAAAATGGGGTACTTCTGAGGCGTTCTCAGTGTTCTATATTTGATGTGTATAAAGTTTACATGGGTATGATCACTGTGAAAATTCATCAAGCTCTACATTTATGATTGTTTTTGCTTTTTGAGCATTAAATGACATTTTAAAAGGATTGGAGGGCTTCCATCCCTGGGAAATGGGTGGGAAGACAACATCTAAAGTCAGAAGCATAGCCTGGAGCTATCCATTTCTCTTAAAGTTAAGAAGTATTCAGATCTCTTTTAAAATGAAAATACTTCTCATTAATCCTTTATGTTCTGTGAAGTCCAGTACAAACATCTTTATATGCAGTGATTCAGATATTTTGCAAAACAAAGAGACTGTAAAAAAAAAACAAATGATGAAGAAGCAAAACAGGGGTCGAAGTAGGGGACACAGATGAGCCAAGAGTATGTAGGCAGGTTCTTGTGCCTTTACCTAACTCAACTACTTGTTTTGTGTGTGTGTGGCAGATGGAATATATGTGGCTCAACTGCATTTATACTGTTGGAAATAAAAAGCACATTTTGAATTAGAATATAGTGTCCTGAATATTCCTGTACCACTTATTGGAGTTCAAGGCTGTACACAAAATGAGACTGAATATTATATTAACAAAATATTTGTTTAAGCACAACAGTAGAATAGGTGTTTTTTTTTCCCTTTCTGTTAAATTTATTGGGGTGACATTGCTTAATAAGATTATATAGGTTTCAAGTTTATATTTCTATGACACACGATGTTCATATTGCATTGTGTGCACACCACCCGAAGTCAAATCATCTGCCATCAGCATATCTTTGACCTCCTTTACCATTTACTACCCACCCTGTCCCTTCCCTCTGGTAATCCCTATACTGTTATCTGTATCTATGAGTTTTTGTTTGTTTTTCTCATTTTTTTTCATTTGCTGCTTTCAGTTTTATATTCCACATATCAGTGAAATCATATGGTTCTTAGCTTTTTCTGTCTGTCTTATTTTGCTTAATGTAATATTCTCAAGGTTCACCCATGTAAATAATACTGCCTTGTTTTACACTTGTACAGTAATTTAACAAAACTAGCATTTAGATGAATATTATTAGGACTAGCTCACACATATATTGTGTTTATTCCCGACAGTGGCCATGCTAAATGCGTATAATTATTTTTATTTACCACCCATAAAGGTGTCTGTTTCAAGTTTTCCTCAGAAGCCTACACTATTGAAGTGAAATTGATAACTCTCTTTGTAATGATCCATCTTCCTTTACCCCCACCATTATTTTACTCTAGTATTGCAGAGCTTATGACCTTATTTGGGTTTATTTCTATCCTGTCTTTAGACTATGGCTTTATCAAGGATCTCTATGTTGCTCATTTCCTGAAATCTTACCCAGGTGACTGCCATTTAGGAGGTTCTCAATTAATGTTTGTTGAAAGAATGAAAAAGGGATAGTAAGAAATTCCAGTTTCTGCAAGGGCAAAACCCACTTATATCGGATTTGAACCTAGCTCTTCTAATTCCAAACATTTCTATTCAATCACACCAAATGGACATCAAGCCTCCATGAATTTTTCAATTTCTGATATTGAAAATGGAAACCCCTTCTGTCCCTAATACTTTTCCCTCACACCTACATTTGGATTTGTTTCGGGCTTTCAGATGCCAGGCAAGGTTCCTGCTGCCCAGAAATAATTCACATGGGCAAATGCCAATTTCACATAATTTAGGAGAAAGAACTGCATTTGAGGTGATTTACATAAAATTGTGCCCATCTCTACAGAATAGGCTCTGGTCAGCAGAGCACAAATCAATCTGTTTGCTTCTAAGTTTAAATTTTCATAAGTCATTACATAGTTCATAATCTCATTGATGTAACTGAATTGAATTTGCAGAGATTATTCTGTGTGAGAAGGGACTTTCTAGCTATTTAAACTGCTGCTATTCAATAGATAAGGCCTCTCAAGTCTGACCTCTGTTTTACATTAAATTTGTGGCCTAATTTTCATTTCTCTCTGGAATCTCATTTTGCCAGAGGAAGAGCTGTAAGAAGCTTTCACACCTGGCACTTTCATATTGAGAGAGAAGGGTAAAAAGAGATGTGCATTCACATGTGCTGGGAGGGGGCATGTAGTCAGTTGGTTAATCAAATGGACTTTGAGGTCAGTCATTCTTAGTTTTGGACATGGGCTCCCACACAGAATGACTGCTTGCCTTTGGATAAGTTGCTGAGCCTTCCTAAGCTTTAATTTCTCTATATCTATTATGTAGATAGTGTTAGTATTTACCTCACACAATTCTTATAAAAATTAAATGTAAGCATCTAAATCAGTTCCTATTAATGTTAAACACTCTGTATTACCCACTAGTGTTGTCATTATGTGGCTGAAAGAAATTTTAAAGTATTATTAGTTCTAAATGCTATAAAAACAAATGAACAGGCAAACCCAGCTGGATCGCAGGAATTAGTAAAGATCCAAGCAGATCACTGAATGTTCAGTTTCTGCTTTTTGCCATAATTGTTTACCTTTTCTAGCACCTTAACATTTTAAAAACACTTTCCCTTAACTTATGTCATTATCTATCTTAAAGTAATTTTGATCAAAAATAGATTATACTGTTCTTCCAATCAATCAAACAGATGAGGAATCCAAGCCTTTAAATGAGTTTTCTAGAGTAGGTGATAGAGTGGGACCGAATCTTGAGTGTTCTAAATCTCAGGCCCACTCTATTGCTGTAAGTGAGCTTTGCTTTGCTAGCACTTTGAATAAGTCACCAACTAAAAGTGAAGGCATCCTGTTATTCATAGTTGTGACTCTGGTGACTGACCAGAAGTGAATTTTTCTTATTTCATTTCTATTTTTTTTTTTAAAGCCTTTAAGTTTTATGGTTTCCAGGAAGCATCAGAGAAACAGAAGCACCATTTCTGTACACTTCATTCAGCAACACCTAGACCCCACACTGCCTCCAACGCTCCAGCGGCTCTCCTGCCCGACCCTGGCTGCATATGTACACGTCTGTTTCTGTGGGTATCTGTATAAAAAGAAACTACATAGAGAGTATCCAAATGAATTCAAAAAGATCTAACTCTTTGGACAAAAGGAAGTCCTATAATATGTGGAGGCAACTTAGCTCTAAATTTTAGCTTCATTTAAATGCTGCTAACACTGTGGTTCAGGCTCTGATTATCTCTTGATTAGCTCAGTTTTTCCCAGAGTGCATTTCATATTACACTAAGCCCACAGAGTTTTCTGTGATCAGATAAGTTCGGCAAATGCTGCAAATTCTTTTTTGTTATTGGAGATGTACGACATATATTAGCATAAGAAAGGTTTTGCATTTTTCGTCAGTTAAACATACACATTCATTTTCACCCTTGCTGAAGCTTGGTTTTCCAAAATGTATGTAACAAAGGAAACTTTAAAAAATATATATTATATATAAACATTCTGTACTCTTAACTCCCTAAATTTTACCAAGAATACAGAAATGTATTAGAAGTATGCCATCCACACATAACATAAGCCAATTTGCATATCTCAGCTGAACTTCTCTTGGTCCTTAGGAAGTGAGAGGGGAGGGAAAGGCAGGGCGTAGGATGGTCGAGTTACTGCCTGTGGCATTGCTCGAGCAGGGAAGTCTTCTCAGGTCTGAAAGCTCACTTGTTGCTGGGTCACAATTTTTATTTTGTTATTATTATTTTTAATCCTAGTGAGGATATTTTTTTCCATTAATTTTAAGAGAAAGTGGAAGAGAGTGGGTCGGGGAGTGAGAGAGAGAGAGAAGAAAGAGAGAGAAACACCAATGTGAGACAGATACATCGATTGGTTGCCTCCTACATGTGCCCTGACCTGGGGCAGGATCAAACCTGCAACCCAGATAAGTGCCCTTGACCAGGAATTGAACCTGCACAACTCTCCCCTGTGCAGGCCCATGTTCTAATCACTGAGCAACACCAGCCAGGGCTGGGTCACAATTTTTTATTCTCTAAGACAGTGTTACCTGTTTTGAAGAATTTAACCAATTAGTGTGAACTTCAGTTTATGGGAATGTGTATAAACTGTATGCTGTTCTGGTTTATAAATATTCTTGGTATCAGCAAAATCACATTCTCCTCCAGGGGACAAAAGCAATGTCAAGGACAAGTGTCTTTGAACAACATCTCTACCTATCTAGCTTTTCATCAGTCTAGAAAGCCCCTGGCTTCATGCAGAGGAATCACTGTTCTGTGGAGCACACTTAGGAACATGCTGTCCGACTCTATGAAAATAGACTAGAGCAGGCCTTTTCCCTCCCTCTCTCTCTATTCTAAATGAGCCCTCACAGAGCCAATGCTTTCTAAGTTAAGAAACCAAGATGCAAAAAAGAAAGGACTTTTACAAACATCATTCAGCTAGAGAATGGAAAGCTAGAACTCTTTCATCCTTCATTAAACATTAATTGAGCCCCTGGTATATACAAAACACTAGGTATATAAGATGGTTGAACATGAGGACTTTCATCATGATGTTCACTATGTGGTGGGTTTCAAATACTTAAGCAATCACCTAAAACACAATAGGTTAAATGGGAAAAGAAGTAGTACATGCCTATTTAAATTTGTTCAACACGTTTATTAACCTACTGTGCATTTACCCCAGCTAGATGTTGTGCAGCAAAAATTAATAAGACAGTTCTTGATGTGCTTATGATTTAATGGGGGAGGCCAATAAAACTGATCATTTCAACATAGTATGGTAATAATAGCTAACATATATTTGAATGTTTACTACTTGTTAGGTACTATTCTAAGCACTTTGAACATATTTATTCAATCGTATGGCATAGCTTTAAGGTCAACAGTATTTTTATCCCCAGAGTGTAACTGTGGTCAGTGGAACAGAGAGTAGTTGAAGTAAGTTGTCCAAGGTTACTCAGCTCGAAGTTGGTGGAGCTGGAATTTGAGTGCAGAACATTTGACTCTGGAGCCTACATTATTAATTGTTGCCAAACTGCCTTTAGTAAAGGCAGTTTAATAAAAATAAAACTCAGGTTAATATGGGTCTAACACAAAAGCATTATAAAATACTTAAGACTGAATACTTTGGTTTAGGTAAAGTGATAAAAGTCCTAGTAATATGGGACAGCCCCATCTTATACTTGTTCGGCTTAGCATTTTTCTCAGATTTTTACTTTTGTCAGTCAAGTATCACTATAATGACTGCATCAAAATAACCAAGGATGGGTTTGGTGGTCTTTCACTTGATAGTGTAGTGTCCTGCCGTGATCTCATATAATGGTATATGAGATGCATGAGCAACATACAGACTTCTCATCCTAACACATGATTAAATTTGAAAGATGACCAATATAATTTGTCTTTCTTTTCCTGACCCTTTCCAGACACAGGGTAACTTTAGAGGACCATATGTGGAGCTAAGGCTGATGTAATGATGCTCTAAAAAGCAGCCGCCAGAGACAGGGCTAATTCCTTCTGGTCTCAATTAATGGTATTTGCTGGTGCTGCCTTGATGGACATAGAGAAGCCTGGGCCATGGATCATGAAAGTCACAAGGCTCCCAGGCTGCCAATTGGTAGCTTAAGTGAGAAATATGGGGAAATTTAGGTTAATAAATGTTAAATATGTGCAGAAAATCGAGGCTGAGCAATGCTGCTATAGAGAGAATAGGAATTTATCTAGATGCCTTGTTATAGTGGTTTTGCCATTTACTAAATTACGTACATCTCTATTTTATTATTTGATGCTACTATTCCATTTTTAAATAAATCATTTTAGCAGTAAAAAGCTTTCTAAAAAGGGCAAAACAACTTTTTAAGAATTTATGAAGCTCTTACTTTCTCAAGAAAGTAGGTAATGAAATATAATTTGAACAAAATATTTTTGGACCCTAAATATCTGCCATGGGGGTTGTAGTAAGATCAACAACCACATGAAAGCTAGAGGTATATCACTGCTGAAGAATCACTAACATCTGCTTCAGCAGTTTGTTTTATTTTAGAAGATTAAGCTTAAAGACTTCAGTTTCATATAGCTGGTGGCAGTTGGTGCCTTTATACATCACTCTTTGAAGCATGGCTTTCCAAGACCTCAGATGATTGCTTTTCTAAATTAATTTTGTTCACTTTTGTTTCCAATATTCCTGTGGCAGTAAATAAAATGCAGAATTAGCTGGTAATGCATTGGTTCTATTTACAGAAGAAAAATCTCATACAGAGTTTAAAATCATATCAGTTTTATATCAGTGGTGTCTGAGGCTTAAAACAGAAAATCAATTAATTGGTTTTTAATAGTGTTTAAAATTTTCATCCAATTATAGAATTAACATAAAGTTTTGGAAATTCATTCTATTAAAGTGAAACATCTGATATTGTTTGAATTTTCTGTAAATTCAGTTAAAAAGTTAAACATGAAAGTAAAATTAGTTATTAAAATTAGTGATATTTTATGTACAAATTCATTTGAGCATCCCTAAACTACTACATTAGAAAACCTGGGTACTAGATTCTATAGGTCTTGCCAAATCATTAATTAAGAAACTTTAAGAAGATATGTACTCTTAATTGTGTTAGTACACAAATAATACACTAATTTATCCAATCAAGCTGCCATATTTACAAAAGTATAAAATGGGAATATCAAAACTTAAAAATGTTTTCATATAAATAGCAACCTCAAATTTTAATGACAAAACTAATGTTGACTAGGAAAAAATAGACTTCAACATTGTGATGTTCATAGTATCTCTTTGCTCCTTTTTATCAATAAATAAAAACTTTTTTAAAAAAAAATAGAGGTCTTAATTTTGTTTTTATTTTGAAAGAAACCAGTTAGAGGTCCTGAATCAAAATAGTCAATGACTAAAGACCCAAAGCTTCAGCTTTTCAAGCTTTCAGTGAATTGCATTTGTTGAAAACAAAGTTTGCAAAGGGAAAAACATGCAGTGGATCTGCACAAGCAAGGGAGGGATGGAATAATTTGAAGTAGTTGTTGAACAATTATAAGTTGAAAATTATAATTTTATAACTGAAGTTTGGAATATATAAAACTTGAGGGGAAGTTTAATGTTTTAATTGGCTATTGTGCTTTAATTGTATATCTTTATACTCTTGGATAAAGATGAAAAAGTCTACAATTTCATAGCTTTTAAATTTAGCACAACATTAAAATAATTATAAGTAAAGAATACTTATGTGATGATGTTTTCTTGTAAATATAGTAGTACCAAAAGTTTTTAAATGAAGGCAGAAAGAAAATAGCTGTAAATATATTTCAGAGAATATATATATTGCAATTAATAAAATTTTAAAATTAGAACATATATTTAGCAGAATTTTAATGTGTTGACTATGTAACTCAGCACCCACAGAAAAAATATTTCTCTATTAAAATTATGTTACATATAATGTAAATTTATAAATACTATATAAATGTAATATATTAATATTTAAGCAAATCTTAAAATAATATGCTTTGAAAGATTATAGCTGTAAAATATAATATTAAAGAAGAGTGTAGGAAAGTTTATCACAAATTCTTAAGTTGGTTGAATGTCATCCGGTGAATAGGAGGTCACATACCCCAGTAGGGGGCGTGCAAGAGGCAGCTGATCAATGTTTCTCTTTCACTGATATTTGTGTCTCTCCCTCTCCCTTCCTCTCTCTAAAATCAATAAAAACATATTTAAACAAAAAAAGCAACCATTTTACTCCAGAAAATATCTATTATATAATAAGTACTTTTAAAATATATTTTTCTTTTTTATATAAGTATATTATTTTAATTTTTTTAATTAGTTGTGAAATAGCTTATAAATAAAATATGAAATTTTATCACACATCTTATTTACAGGTTATTCTGGTTTGTGAAATTAATTACATGGTTATGCTAAGTGTAGTAGACAGAAAGTGCTTAGTAGCTGAAGTAGAGGGAGGTTCAGCATAGTCTGGTATATTTTATGAAAGCTTCATATATATTTGAAGTAAAATTTTCACACTTTCCAAACATTTGAGAGTTTTTCATTGAGGTAAAAATAAGTTTTGTTTTTTATTTTTCTTTCACTTATATTTTATATAAATTTTTCTCATTTCCCACTGAACATTTGTTGTTGTTCTCACAATTTAGGTAGCCTAGGTTGGACCCACTATAGAAAATCCTAGAATTATTATTTCATATGGAATTTGTCTTCTAATCTTACGCTTGTTGATAGAAATCAATGGGCAGAGCAAGAAAAGTTAGCATTATATTTCAAACAATAACATGCCCAGTACTCTAATATGCCCTTGCACAGGAATGAGAATTTGGATATATTGTTTTGGCAACTGGCTCCTGTCTTGCTCAACCCTGTTTTCAAATGTTTGGAGTCATTCCTAACTTGAGGTCAGGGGAAGAAAGGATTTTTGATACTCTAATAAGAAAAGGGCATGAAGCTGGAAAGCAAAGGGTACATCTTGGAATTTCCTGTACTCACCTGGCCCAATCTCTCTGGAACAGGTGAACCAAACAGGTGGAGTGCCTCATCATATAGGGGAGGAAATTGAGGCGCAGCACATTGGTGGGAGGAATAATTTGGAGGTGGATGCCTCACTCCAGAGACTGACACATGGTAATAACAAATTGTTATAACAATATAGAAGGTGTCCCAAAAACCGTATACACACTTTAACAGCTGATAGCTCAATTTTGAAAATGAAATGTATTTTATTAAACACTGCCTTTATAATTATTCAAAGTGTGTGTATATATTTTTTGGGACCCCCTAGTTTGAAGTGCTTCACAATCTGTACAGAAGGATCTATTTATAACTCTGTACATTTGGAAAATGAAATATACAGCAAGTCATTTACCTGGAACCATACCTAATATGTAGTAACTACCATTTAAAAAATAATTTGTCAAGTGCTGGGATTATCAGATATTCATATTTTTAGAAAAAGTAATATAATTGTTAGGTTGCCTTTGAACCTAGATGCCTAATATGTTTATGCTCTTTCTATTATATACTAAGGTAGCCATTAAATATGGAAATCAAAATTTTTATGTTTTCACCAAAATATAGGTATTTTTATCTCAAAAATCATCCTGTCAATCAACAAGGTTTTGTTTTTGTTTTTCTCCATGATATCAAATAACCAGTTTGACTTTTCCCCCCATTGAATTGAATAAATTGAATTTGAATACATTGGAGTGATTTTCAATTACAACCTTATTTTGTCAATAGACACTCTTGATTTAAAATTTTTAATAAATGGGGACCATGTGATTTTGGATCAAATACAAAAGTAACTGCTTTATGGGTAAAATGGAATTATCTAGTTTAAATGGATGTGTGAATATAATTAAAACATTATACTAGTGCATTTACATAGCTGCAGAGTTTTTGCATCAATATTTTTAACCTCAAGGTTGTAAGTAATTATGTGTAATTGGTTTAGCGTCTATTAAAATAATTAGATTACAGTGATGCAATTTCAAATTTGTGTGTGTTTTGGAATTAATTTTTAGCAATTAGCTTCCTCATAGATTCTATCAGCATTGCAATTTGTATTTTGCTTCCAGAGAGTTACTGATACCACAGGTTTGGGAACTCTGTTGTTTATCTGCCTATTATGTTTTTAGTCCCACTCCCATGCAATGTTGTTTAGTTCATTATAGGAAAACAATGAAATTAAATGGCTGTCCTGTCCCTCAAACTCAAGATAAGTTCCTTAGTTTTACCTCTGCTTCTTATGTATTTTTGTAAAATCCACTCTAATTCTCTAGGTGTCTTATCACCCATACACTCAGAATATAACACTGCCCACCTCACACTGAAGTTGTAGAGATTAAATTAAGCAATGGATTTGGTGGTGCCGAGTGAACCATCTGACATAAAACATGCTTTCTCTTCACTAGGAGATGCTGCCTCCTTCACAGACCATCACATTTTCACATTGGAAGTTTATATTATCGCTGCTGTGGTAAAACTACCTTTGATTCTGCAACTACTCATTGGGCTCCACTCTGTACTGGATCCTATTTTAAGTGTTGGGAAAAGAGTGGTTAAAAAACCCCAGAGAAGTTTGTTTCTGTTAAAAGAAAAAGAAAAAAAATCAGCCAGTAAATTTTAGGGATCTTATTGGCTTTATTAGATTATTCTTAAATCAAGAAGCATCTAATCCTGCAGATAGAAGGAAGCTCCCAAGAGGCAAGAGGTTTTATAGGCAGAAGGGAGCAGGAACATGAAGTTATACTCGGTTTTTGCAAGGTTAGTTCGCTTTATAGGGAATGGCGGGCTTTATCAGGCAGATTACTTTACTGATGCTGATCAGGAGATTCCTGATGGCCTGGTTTAAAAGCTTCCATTTCTGGGGGAGCTGAAGTCCTAATTAAGTCTTGGTTTGGTGATATGGGGCTTAGTGTAAATTTAGTATTCTATTTTGGGCCTATTGTCTTTTATACTTCTTTTGGAGCAACAGTGAATATGTAGCAAAATAAAGAAACAATTTCATGTAGTGGTAAATACTAAAAGGAAAATGGAATAGCGTGATATGATGGAAACGCCCGGAGGGAAGCAGAATGGGAAAACTACTCTTCCATATTGACACTTGCGCAGTGACAATTGTGTAATCTAAAGTTAATCTATGGATATTTTTTGTTATTGTTCATCAACTAAATCTTCCATTCCCTTTTTCTTATTAAAATCAAATGTTGGCAAATTGTGAGTTTTTTTGAGTTGGGTTTTTTGTTTTGTTTTGTTTTTTTAGTTGTTTATTGAAATTTATGCAAGGTTAGGGAAGTGCACTTAAAAATTCTTTAAAATTAGGTGGGTCTTGTTCCAGCTCCCAGTTCTGACCCATTCCCATTGAAACTCATATTTTTGTATTTATACATTGCAGACAAATTTAAGTAAGTGGCAAAATGTCTAGCATGAAGCAAACATTTGACTAAGGTTTGTTTCCTTTGTTTTATGACCTTAATTTTCAGGGGTCCCTAAAATATTTTTATTCTTTACTTACTTTTCGTGGGTCCCTAACATTCTGTAATATATAGTATCCTCTATCTACTACATGAATCAATTCTAAAAATCTTCAATTTATTTCAGTTCTAAAACCATGTTCACTTTATGGCCACTGAATCTGTTTGAATACATCCAATGATTAAAAAAAAAAACAAGCTATTTCTTAAAAAATATATCTTTAATGATTTCAGAGAGAGGAAGGGAGAGGGAGAGAGAGATAGAAACATCAATGATGAGAGAGTCATTGATCAGCTGCCTCCTGCACGCCCCCCACTGGGGATCGATCCCACAACCCGGGCATGTGCAGTGACTGGGAATCCAACCTCAGTCTCCTGGATTCTAGGCAGAGACTCAACCGCTGAGCCACACCCGGCCGGACAAAACAAACTATTTCTTATAACTTCTCTTCAGTCGGTGGTTCATTGAGTCTGTTTGAGACTGGGAGTAGAAGAGGCATTAAATGTATGGGAATTGCCATTAATTAAGATAAAATATTATAAAATATTATATTATGAATATTAAAATATTATACAATATTATTATTAAAATGCTAGTTGGATGTAGAATTACAGGTTTGTGTTAATGTTTTCCAGTTCCTTATATGACATTTTCACTACTTAAAGAGACAAGCGTTTCTGATGAGGTTATTGGTAGAACATGGTTGAGAAGCTAAGGAGAAAAAAAGCTCTTTTCTTTGTGAAAATATATTGTTTTAGTAACAGCTGTATTTTAAAACCCTGCCAGCCAGTTCCTTTATTCAAAAACATTTATTCCCATGTGCTTTATTGGAAGAGTTATTGCTTCAGGCAATAATGAGACCATAAATCTGTTAGCTTCCTTTAAGTTAAGGTCCCTGGGAACACACAAGAGCTTTTGGGACTGTCGTTTTCCTGAAAAGTGTAAAATCATCATTTTTTGTTGATATTCATTTAAATCGGGGAAGTTTTTCCACTCGGGGCAGAATTGCTTTGATAGAAACTTAATCACGAGGTTTCCAATCTACAGCAGTTTGAGACACTTTGATTGAATAAAACAATTATGTTCAGAAGATAAGATTGCTTAAGGAAGAGCATCCGAAATGCCTATTAGATAAAGTTTGCATTTGGGGATCACTTGCATTCTAGGCGAGTGGTGAGGCTTTGATCATTTGATTTCTAACTGGTAAACCACTTGGAGAGAGTATGTGGAAGAAATATAGTGGTAATATACATGTCTGTTTATTGCTTCTTAATTTCTATAATAAAGGACAGCTATTTCCCTCTTATTAAAATGGGGGAAGTTACAACTCCACATGCAGGAGTAGAAATACAGGGAATTAAACTGATTTATAAAGTTGCCTCATCTTGAAAACGTTTGACTTTGAATTAGAAAAGCTGAGTTCAAATTAGCTTTCTGACCTTTTTTAGCTATGAGAAGCTCAACCCTGCCTGAGCCTGTTTTCTCATCTATGAGAAAAAAATAAAAAAGAATAATAATAGCTACTGTGTACCCAATGCAAGGGTTGCCAGATCATTATTCATTGATTCTTAGGTTTTAAAACTCCAAAACCAGTGTTTAGGTTCAAGGGAGACTAAGAATGCCTCTTCCTTTGGATAGACCTATATATTCAGCCCACATCTATTACAATTTTAAATCTGCTTCTAATTTTACATCTGTTTGAGTATTTCTTCACCCATAGTTGTTCAGAAAGTGTTACAAAGTATGTTCAAATCCCCTCTCTTTAGTTCCGTTCTAGATAAGTTTATTTAATTTTAGAGATATTAATTTTGTTTTTAGTCACTAAAGGATACAAAGGAAGAAAATAGTAATTATAAAGTTGTTTATAAAGTCAGAAGAGATTCAACCTTTATTGGGTATCTTTTCGCATGTTTTTTATTGTACTCTTTGCTCAGGGTAGAGTTTACCACACTGCTCACCTCTCCTCTAGTACTGAGTAAACCATTTTTTTATTATTCCTACTCCGAGTCTGTGATTCATCAGAACAGTGCAGTGTAAAATACTGGAAATAGGACAGACCTCGGTTGGATTTCTGGTTCTAGCAATTACTAACTGAATTTTTGGGTCACTTTGCTCAATCAATCTGATTTGCAATTTTATTATCTAGAAACTGCTGACAATACTTGGCTTGCTAGAGGCTTTTTACCAATATTACATGAGATAATGTATGTAAATTGTCTAACCTGCACATGTATGCAAAAATACATATTAGTGGTGGTGGGAACATGTCTAAAATGACTATATATAAGACAGTTTCTTGGCTTGCTGACAGGTTGAGCATAGCTTTAGCCTTGTCACTCATAGTACTGAACATGCATTTGACATGTTACTTCAGTCCTGTGCTGAAGTTGTAAGCTTACATTCTAAAACTTTACAAACATCCTTCTTAGATGTACATAGATCTATATGAAAACAATTCCTGATAAGCTTGCATTCTTCCTCAGGACTTTGTATGGTCAATTTCCAGAATTAAGCTAAAAATTGATTCCAATTAGGATCCAGACAGATTATAGAAACCACAGTAGTTATTTTGGCAGAGATAATTTAATACAGGCAATTAAGTGAACACATATGGAAAACTGAAAAGGCAAAAATGGAATACTTGCTGTAGGAACTGAGGTCTCTCCAAGTCCCAGCGTTCTCAACTTTGAAAAGAAAATATTAATACCCACTGTGCCTGTGGTGGGACTACTCAATCACTGCTCATTGGCTTGCTGTGTATTAATTCTCTGAAACCTGTATTTGTGCTCAGGGGAGTTCACGCATGAATACCTCTTACTTTGCGTGGGTCATAAAAATTCAGTCCACTACCCATTATCTTTTTGAATCAGCTTCTACTTTTCTATTTTTTAAATGCCTGTTTGTAGAATTAATGTAGAGGTAGCAACTGCAGGAGGCAACTATCAACTCTAAGACTAGGAAAGGTTGATATTATTGGGACCTAAAAGCTTATGACAGATTTCTGAGGTGGGTGTACTTCCTAGCTATTGGTCTCAAGGGATTTGTAGAGGACTCTGCAGAATTCTGAGAATAGGCTTTTCCTGGCTGATTCTAGTACCTCACATATTTGGAGGTCACTGATTGTAACTGACACCTCTGAGGTCATGCCATGAAGCTGGTCCCAGGTGTGTGGGGAAAAAGGAAATGGAACAAATTCCTCTGGCCAGGGTAAAGATATGTTTCTGAGTAACTGACAAGAATAGGAAATAAAGACAGAAGGGGCAAGTTTTCTTTTCTCAAGGCTTCCATTTTCACTCTATCACACCTATCTGCAGAGCCTAATAGGAAGGGAGGCAGCAGGCAAAAGAATCGTGATTTGTAAAGTCCTTACTCTAACACGGTCAAGCAGAATACAGACAGGTGTTTGGGGGGGGGGGGGGGTGGCAGTAGCTTAGTGGCCATTGTGATGTAGCAGGTGAATGAGGTATAAAATGAAGTGGCGATACACATGTGAAGGAGATGTAGACTTACCTTCAATTGATTTGTTTTTGTGAAAATTCCTGTGATACTTTTTAGAAAGTTAAATAAGAGCCAGAACTGAGGTAGGCATGGGAGCTTTTCCATAGAGGAAGAGCTTCAAATGGGAAAACATAAAAGATGGAGAAACAAGGGTGGACAAGTGAAAAGATAAGTGATAGTAAAGGCAGGGACTGGGAGTAAGCGTGATGTGGTGGGATTGGGATAAAAGAGGTGGAGTTTACTGAAATGAGATGGAGTTAACTGAGCAGGAACAGACTAGGGAAGGGTTGGAAACCCTAATACCTTTCACATTCTGTGTTCATGGAACATATGATATATCATAGAGGGAATATGCTTGTTCTAGGTAACTTTCATGGCTTATTATTACTAGATTGATGGAACCTGACTAATTAACTTTGTTTCAAGTGGACACAGGATCACAGGAAATTGTCCCAATAGGCTTGACAAGACTGGGTTTGCCATTCTCTGAGAAGCACCTGTCGTATAGCACAAGGAATTCAGATTTAGAGGGTTTGAAAATTTGCTTTATATTTTGTCTATGTCACTGAGTACAAAAGAAGACAATTTTGTAATTTATTAGTCTCCTTTTGGTTAGGAAATAAATGATTATTACTTTGAGTTGGATAAAAATCCAAATTTCCTTAAAGGGACAGGATAAGGGAAATCTTTATGTTTGAGTAGTAAATTTCATTTATTTTAAAAGTCAGGCTAAATTGTAATTCCTCATCCCAGCTACCTCACCAGCCAGAGAGGCTGAGTGGTCCAAAATCACCTCCATGTGAAATAGTTTCTTGCTTTGGGTTATCAGGGTCAGTGGCCTCAGGGTAGATTTGAGAAGCCTAAGGACACTCTCTTCTGTGCATCCTTTGTTTCATGAATCATTTGTTAAGATTATGTATGTATCTAGTGAACAAAATTAATACTGCTCATATAATTAATACATTTAAATATCAAATGTATAAGTCAAAATCTCTTAAACATTTAGCTATTGAATGCAAAATTAGTTAACTCTCAAAAGACTTCAATAAAGTCTTAAATCTAATGAATCAAATTATTTTAAATGACTTCAAATGCCTCACACACATAAAATATTATAGTTATTATAAAAATTGTTAGAGTACCTACTTCAAAATATCAATCCCATGGGTTTATTTTGTTTCATTATTATCTCTATACTAATATAATTTTATGTCTTCTTGAGGTTATGGCTTTATTCATTTATGCACAGTAATTTTATCAATCCCCAAATCAAACAACATAATCTCAAACTAACTGATATTGCATATCCTATTTCATTGACTTACGCATTCCTCATTCTGTCAAGAGATCTGGGTTATCTCTAAGTAGATTGATACCTGAGTCAGTGTTTATTGGGTTGGGACTCTTTGCAAATGAAAGTTTACTTATTAAATAACTGGTACTTTCCAAGTCTATATGCCTTAGAGTTGGATGCTGATCCAGCTTTGCCCCATGTCAATAAAATATTGGTTAGAGAGTGTTACACCACTGTTTGCAATTTACTTGACTATGTCCTATTATCATTTTATAATTAAGAGGAAAGCCTGAAGTTTTATACCTCAGGAGATTAGGAACTGAATTTATATAGACAACTTTCTGTTAAGATTATGCACATAATCTATCATTTTGCCGCAGGTTGTTGGACTCTATATGACTTACTTTTTTAAAAATCACACTTTTTCCTGAAACATAGAAAAAATGCATACCATAATTTAAAAAATTACATATATTTAAGTTATATCAGCAATCCCCTATTAAAATTAATTAAATACTTATCATGGCTTAATGTACTTAATCTACTTTGTGTTAAATTTTTATGATCTAAATATTATTTTATATTTTCCACATTTGATATAATTACAAATACATGGTTTTTTCCATATGTTCAACTCCATTTTATTAATAAAAATTAACATTATCCTTTTGATGTATAAATTATTACAATTTATCTGTTGGACACAGGATTTAGTTAAATTTTTTGTCTTTTGAGATACCACTCAGAAAATTTTAAAAGCATATTTTCTTTCTTTCTGGGAACAACAAAATATTATGGTATTATCTTGCTTTTCCCCCCATTTCAATGCATGGGATTACCTTCACAAAGGCTCAGTTCTTTTGATTGGAAAATTATTTTGAAGACCAATTTCAGGGTATAATAAAATTTTACCCTATTGTTCTACATAAAGATTTTTATGGCTAGAATTTCCATTTTCCAGACATTAGTAAGAGATTTAAAAATATTATTCATTAAGGTCATCAGTTTATATCGATTTTCCAGTTTAATCACAAAATTAGTATTATTTTTTTTAAAAAAACAACTTATTCTAATATGAATATACACATCCTCTTTAAGAATCCAAAATTCACCATATTTTTTACCTGTCTTCTGAGCTGAGAACCATACTTTTGCCAGCACACTGTGAGCAAAGCCATCTCACCAGGACTCAGTCCCAGTCACTAAACTTATAACTATAATATAAAAATCAAAAGAAAGAAGTCAGATGGATAGGACTATTCAGATTTTCAGGACTAGGGCACTCTCCCATGCAGACAGACATAAGAATGAAAGCCAGCTATAACGAGGCTGTTTGGTGAGCATGGAATAAAATAGGCATAATTAGTTACTTATATTAGACAAATCTTTCAGGTTGGCACATATTCAAGAATCTATACCCAAAGTGGAGTTGATCTTGCCAATAAAACTACATAGATAAGTGCGTGAACATAAGACTGCAATCTTTTGGACAGCTCTAGAATGGACACTGCCAAAATTAGCAGAGGTTTTGAAAGTCAATGGACAAGAAGTACTGATATAAGCTTGAGTCAATAATGACAAATTTGAAAAAAGAAGAAAAGAGTTAAACTATAACAAAAAGCGAGACAGATAGGAAGGCAAAACAGTGATTCAACATTTCTTCTACAACCTAGCTTCAACACAAGAAACACCCTTATTTTAAAACATAGGCAAAACCAAACCAAACCAAACCAAAAACCTTGAATGAATTTGCAATATCAATTTGCATCATCAAAAGAAAGCTTCTGTTCTGGGGCACATATGAATGGAATCTTAAAGATCATGGAGTTTATAATATTTGGATGAATGCATGTCACCAAATTTTAACCATCCAGAGAGAATAAAACTATACATGTTCTGGATAAGTCTCATTTGCTACAAAGTCCAACTACTTATTTATTTTTTGTTTCAGATGCATTTGGTTATCATAATAGTAAAATTGAAATATAGGAGATAGTTAGAAAATATGAAATATTGCTAACCTGTGACCAAGAAGAGAGATAGGGCAGAGTTTAACATCATTTTTACTTATTTACACAATAACTAATTAAAATTCTTTATCATTCTTTTGTTTGTCCATTAGCATTTATTCTCTTGTATAAATATAGCATTAGGCAGCACAGCTAGGCATCTCTCAGTGGTTGAGCATAGACCTAGGATACAAGGAGATTGTGGTTCGATTCTCAGTCAGGGCACATGCCTGGGTTGCTGGCTTGATCCCCAGTCGGGGGCGTGCAGGAGGCATCCGATCAATGACGACTCTCTCATCATTGATGTTTCTGTCTCTCTCTCTCCCTCTCCTTTCCTTCCAAAGAAATAAATAAAGATATATATATTTTAAAATGGCATTAGGCATTTCTTTAATAAGCTCACAAGCTAGAAAGGATGACTAATCCATTCAATAATAAATACTCCATCATAGGCTGGATGCAAAGTAGGATAGAAGCACAAAGAAATAATTGTTATAGTTGGTTAAATGAGTCAGAGAAGTTTCACAGAGTAGTAGATATTTAAACTGTATTTGAAAGAAAGTTAGGAGTTAACCAGTTATGGACAAAAGGAAAGGAAACTCCAGGGATGGAAACAAACTATGGCACAGTTGAATAAGTCATGTGATATGGGTGGGCACTTCAGTGAATTTAGGGGACAAAGGGGGACAGATCTGGAGATGAAGATGGGAATAAGGGCTTGGAGGCTTAGCAAAGTATACCAATAACCAACAATTAAAATAAAAATCATGCAAACTCCAAAACTTTCCAATTATAGAACCAAGACAACAGTCCTAAATATTTACACAGTGTTCACTTCACAGGTGACAGGGCACTTTAACGTATCTTATGTTTCCAAATAAAGCTCCGTGACTTCCAGAAAGGTAGAGACTTGTTTCATTAGTTAGATAAGCAAGTGTTGCTTATATTCCACTGAGGTATTGAACTCCATACAGTAAGAGAGTGACCCAGGAAAAGTGCTCAGACCATCTGACCCTAGGTTCTAGTCCAGCCGCAATTTCGCTATTAGTGTGCCCACCACTGCCCTCTGCAGGCTGTTGAAGGTTTAGAAGCAGTTCCTGTAGATGGTCCGTTTTCAGTATTGTACATGAATTTTACTCTTATTGCTCCCTATCATCTCTTATTACAATTGATTATCCAGTTGTAACTATCCAGGATTAAGCCTCCCTCTGACTTGCCCTTCTGCACCTGCAGCACTTATGGTCCATCTGAGTAAATTTCAACTGCATCTCATTAAACAACCAATTGTTTATCATTTAAATGTGTGTGTGTGTGTTAAGACAGCTTTAAAACAGTGCAAGTATAGTTTAGAAATGGACCCTGGATTAGTTATATTCACTCATTCTCACAGATAACTTAGGAATTTGCCAAATGTCTCCCCCACCCCCACAGGTTACTTAAATCTAGTGACTAAGCTGACGTAACAGGCACATAGCCTATCGAAAACAGCTGAGAGAAGCATGGCGTCAGAGAAAGTGCATCTGAGCTCCCCATATTTGGCTCAATCTTAACTCTAGATAGACTGTATCAATGTCACATGTATGTCCCAATAGTTATGTTTGGCATAGATGGTGTCTAAGTTCATTAAGAATGCTATAATAAAAATACCACAGATTTGGTGGCTTAAAACCAATAGAAATTTATTTTTCACAGTCTGGAGCCTAGGGAGTCCAAGATCAAGGTACCGGTGAATTCTGTCTGGTGAGAGCCCATTTTCTGGTTCATAGATGGTCCTATTTACTAGGTGACCTACATGGTGGAAGAGGAGAGGAAGCCCTCTGGAGTCCCTTTGGAAGGACATCTATGCCATTTATGAGGGTGAAGTTCTCATGACTATCACCTCTCAAAGATACCACCTCCAAATATCATCACAGTGTGGGTTAGGTTTCAACCATAAATTTTGGGAAAAACAGACATTCAGTTTATAGTACATGGAAAACAAAGACCTCCATGCAAGGGCATATTTCACTACTTCCTACATTGTACAGCCCTCTCTCTATAAAAACATTTTCATATTTTTGCCACAAAAAACTTTATACTTTTTAGCTTATTCTGTTAATCCTGCACTTTAACAGAAAAGCTTTTTGGTAGGCATTTTGCTATGTATCAAGTTGCTATTACACAGTAATCTACCCTAAAGGAAAACTTCTAAAATGCCAACTAGAAGCGTTATATACAATAGAGTTCAATAAAACATTATTTATAATCATTGAAATCGGAAAAACGTTACTGGATAATCTATGCTCAATCAGTAGTTTTTCAATGAATAGGTTTTATAATACAGAAAACTCCTCCCTGAGGACTATTTACAATGCGTACTGTGTCTCCCTAAGAAGCCAACAGCTACTGTGTGCTGTGATCTTTCAATCATCCATCAAATGCCACAGTCATATGGGCATGGGTGATGACATACTATATTAGCTAAGTTAAAATTAAAATGCCCTTTGTGTTTTCTTCAAAGGACAATGCCTTATCACACGGGTGGCAAATACACGTCAGAGCCTGCACTCGCTTTCTTACTCTTACACCACAAACAGCAACACTTTCTGCCATTCATTTCTGCCGAATGCAGATATGGCCTCTGAGTCCGCTGCACCCCCGGGCTCAAGGATTCAACAGTCAATAGGAGATCCATGTGTGGTACAACTCATGAGCTATAATGAGTGACTATACACGGTAGGAGTTTGAAAACCAGTCTGCGTGAAATTTTAAGGTAATGTCACTCTTAAAGGTCTCCAAGTCAGTCACATCCCAGAATTCGTGGTCCACAAGACAAAGCTTTGAGACATGAAAATCTATAATTAAATTCTGGCTCTACTGCTGAATGTCTTCTGTTTTTATGTAAGTCACTTAACATTGCTGGACTCTGCTGGTTTGATAAAAACAGTTAAAACAACAATAGTCATTCTGCACAGTGTTTTGTGAGACTCAAATACAAATAAGCTTTGGAAATTTAAAGTATTGTGCAAATGTGTGATCTTTTTTTATTAATACTCATTTAGTAGTCGACAAGTGAATAATCAGTATGCTTTGAGTACAGAGCTAACCTCTGAGGACAAAAAGTTTACTAGAATACATACCCTGCCATTGCAAGGATTTACCGTAGATATTGTTTTATTATGTTATTATTACTAGTAATGGTACCTGTATTGCCTAATGACCAGGGTGGTGGTTCAGACAGGAAATGGTCAATTTCATTGAACAAAACAGGCTAGGTCACAAAAGACCACATGTAGTATGATTCCATTTATATGCAATGCCGAGACTGGGCGAATCCATAACGATAGAAAGTTATTTAGTGGTTGCCAGGGGATGGAGAAAGGAAGAAACGGGGAGTTATGGCTCAAGGACATGGCATTTCTTTTTGGGATGGTGAGATGTTCTAAAACTGGTTGTAGCGATGGTTGCAAAACCCTGTGATTGTACTAAAAACCACTGAGTTGTACATTGTAAGTAAGAAAATTGTATGGTATGTGAAATGCATTTCATTAAGGTTGTTATAATAGAGAAGCTGCGTGTGATCCTCACAGGTGCTAGTAAGCAGAGCAGGTTGTATTAGTTACTCACGTTACACATTGGAGAAAACAGCTTGGAGGAGGTAAAAAGGCTAACCTACCTGACGTCTAGACCTGGCTTGTATTCTTTCCACTGCAGTTCTGTTCTGCTCATCCCTTTACTCCCCAAGGACATATTTTTAAAAAGATAGGAACGAGTACTTAATTAGATGACTTACTGGTTAGTCACAAAATGTAAAATGGATCACAGTGTTATAGTGTCATTGGTCCAAAATAGGAATCTTACTGTGTAATTCTGTAGCTGGACCCTCTTCAGTGATTATGAATCTCCCCCACCCCCCTTAGGGAGACTGTCTTAGAGATACGCGTATCATGGTTATGGCCTGGAGGTTTGGAGGTAAATGGATAGGGTTTCCATTACCTACTAGCTATGCAAACATGGGCTATTATCACTGCTCTGCACCTTAGTTTGATCACTTAGAAAATATGGTAAAAAGTCTCTAATTTATAGGATATATTTAGGACAATGTAAGATTATGTCTGTAAGGAACTTGACACTTCAAAATAATAAATATCCATCACATAAAAACTCTTGTTTTTGGCTACTGATCTAAAGAAAGCAGATCATTTTCTCATTTAATTTATCTCATTTCTTAATTATGTAATTTCTATTTAATTTATAATATATTGGAGTTACTTCTTTTAAACTCAGTCTCCATGTTAAAGTGTGATTTCTTTGAGCACCCGGACTATGTTTTTTGAATTTTATATACCAAACACCCAGCACAAATGACCTGTACTAGATTATTAATAAAGATTTCTTGAATCAGTAGTTCAGCAGACAGAGAAAATGAACCCAAAGTGAATTAATTAGATTTTGTTTGAATCCTAATTCTGTCATTTACTAGTTGGGTAATTTCCTAGACTTCTCTAAATCTTAGTCTCCTCACTTATAGATTATAATAATGATACTTACTTACTAGTGCTGTGGTATACTTTCCAAGAGATAGATTCTAAATAGGCAAAGAGATTTGTAAATTATATTGCTCTGCACAAATAGTAATTAATAGTATTTTAATATTTTAATTGATGACTTTTTTGGTTTTTATAATATTCCTAGAGGTCTTGGGTTCAGGTTAAATTTTATAAAAATGTCACTGTTATGTAAGAGTAAAGCTATGAGAATGCGCAATTAAAAGAAAGAGAATGCCCAGTAACGTTTCTTGGCCAGGGTAGATTTTGCATGTCACAGAACCTGTCAGGGGTATTGGTTAAATTCTGAAATTCACTAAGTGTAGCAATAGTTGCTTCTCACCTGCCTAAAAAACACTTGTTTCACAAGCTCCCTGTCAAATTTATTTCCAATTATCTTGGTTCCTACAGGCAGCTTTTCAAACTTTTGGAATTTATCAGTCAGAGTACTGGTCTTGTCTTGGTTCCAACTTCGTGTATTTTTGCCTGCAACTATTACTCTTGTGTCCTGAGTCTTTATCCACCCTGGGTGAGTCAGAATCCAAAAAGATTCTTTTTAGCATCCGAGAACGATTTTGTGAGATTCCATTGTGTGGCTTTTTCAGGGACTTGACCAATTTAAGACTTCTGCTTGAATTCACCAGCATGATCATAGAAGGGAAATGGGTTCTGCCTAGGGAAGGGGAAGTAAAAAACAACAACAACATTTATTAGCATTTATTAAGTGCTAGGTTCTGTGTTATGTATTTATATTTTTTCATTTAACTCACCGCTGTTCCAAGGGAAGCCAAAAACTCCAGTCTTTTGACAAATGAAGACATTGAATACAGAGAATTAAGAAATTGGTTCAAAGCTATACAGTTAATCAGAGGCAAGGTTAGAATTTAGATCCATCTGAACCCAGAATCTAAACTCTTAATACAGCAGTTGTTATAAACTCCAATGAGATCTAGCATCTGCATTTTCCTCAAATTCCCCAAGTAATGCAACCCAGCAATGTTCACAAACCAGTAGAGTGTGTCTTGCAGCCTCTCAGCTTAGTTGATAATTTGCTATTTGATTAGACATGATATTTTTGTCTTTGTAAGCATTTATATTCTTCAAAGTGTTGCTCAACTCAATTCAACATATAATCATCAAGATTTATCAGTCAACTTGACTTGCCCAGGGAGGAATAACTCATCAGCATAAAGTATGTTTCTTGCTAATGCAGACTTCATTTCTCAAAAATAAGCCACTTGGGCAAGAAAACTGCTTTGACCTGGGATTAAGGGTAAAAGTGGAGGCTTCTGTTGCCTAACATTTCTTTTATCAAAACAGTTATTTATAAATAAATGTATAGATTTGTGTAAAGAGGCCGGGTTTTCTGAGAAGTAAAAGATCAACTACCACCAGAAAAAAATTTTTTTCTTTCTTTCATTAGGCAAATATTGTGAGGGCTTGATCACCCCAATCCAATCAGAAATTGAGCAGTTCTGGGCTAACCTCTGATTCTCTAAATCTCTGAATGTCTAAGGAAGAAAATGATAAATATTTTGTCTAAAGGACCAAATAATAAATCTTTTAGGATTTGAGTGTCGGGACAATCGGTCACAACTACTCAACTCTCATTTTAGTATAAAAACAGCCATAGATACTACGTAAGCAAATTAGTGTTCCAACAAAACTTTATTTATGGACACTAAAATAGGAATGTAATAATTTCCTCAAAATATTAATCTTATTTTGATTAATCTCACTATCTTAGAAAAATAAAACCCATCCTTTCCTTATAAGTCATGTAGACACAGTTGTGGGTGGAAGTTGACTTCTGACCCCTGTTCTAAAGGATGTCAGAACCACAAATAGGAGATTTGCTCCTTGAATCACCATGGAAAAGCTCCTATTCAAGATACCTGAATGGAATTGCTATATAAGAAAAAAACAAACTATATTTAAACCAGAAAATTTGGGGTGATTTGTTACGTCTATATTTTTATCTTTACTAATATAGAATTCGGTACCACAGTGGGGTGAGGCTGGAAAATTAGCTGAAATACTTGTTACGAGTTTAGTGTTCAATAAGCAACAAGGAAATTTACATTAGAAGCTGCAAAGTTGAAGATATGCCCACGATGGAAAAATGTTTAGTAAAAATGCCTCCTGTAAGAACTTGAAAAGCAGACTATGGAACTACTGAGCCCATATCTCTATGGGAAGAGCTTAGAAAAATCCAGAAAGTTACATTTTATTGATTGTTCCTTGTGGTGTGTGACAATAAATAAGGAGGAAAATGAGTTCAAGAAAGAACTGACCAGTTTGCAAGTAGAAGTGCTACTGAATATTGTATCATTGCTTTTGGTTTTAATGATTTTATGTGGTGAGAGCTAATCTCTTATTTAGGTTTATTCCACCTCCCATTGGTCTCAGTGCTTAACAAATGTTTCAACTAAAGAAAGCATTTCGGCCTCACTATGGGATATGTAAGTTTTTAAGGCTGGCTTGGAGGTTTAATGATTCCTTCGATCATTGATTTCTCTCTGGAAGACTAATATATATTTTTAAACTCCTTTTTACTTCACTATTAATAGAATCAGGCGAATTTTATATCTATCTCCAAAGGCTTTTATGTATTAAGTTAACAGACAAGTTATTTAACAGCCAATATAGCATGGGCATCATCCAGTCTGAGTGGGTGCCCTGTTGGTTAATAGTAAATGATTAAAATATTAAACAGATTAAAATAGTACAAATAGTACACAAAGCCCAGACAAGGCACATTAGAGGCACTCAATCAAGGCTAATTTTATTTTTCTTTCTTAGAGAAAATTGTGTTTCAATCTCTAAACTATTACCTTATCAAAACATTGCAGATTAAACCTATTCATAACTCTAGGTATTCTTATGTAAGATTGTGATTTTCTTGTTCAAAACAAATTTTTCCAAAGAAGACTTAGTTTCTCTGAACAAGTCATAGCTAGAGAGAGTAATAGTTTTTTGAGCTACTGAATCAGCAAAAGGAGAGCACATTCAATAGAATTAATGCAGTGTGTGATGTGTCTTATCTCTCTTGAGTGAAGAGGCAGGAAATTACAGGCCCAGATAAAATGATGAGATGTTGGGAGTTTTATCAAATCCACTTATTCACTTTAGGGATGGCTGTAATCTTAGTTCAGGGTCACTGTGCTCGTAGGTTGTACCATCTTAAATGAATGCTCAATCTTGACTTCTCTCATTCTATAATTACAGAGTCAAATAAATGACTCAGCACTTTCTCTGGTTCTCTAACCTGGTTCCATATCAGTTATCTGAACACCTCTCCTAATTCTCCCTCGCTGAAGTTTCAGTCCAATCTTGTCATATCATATCATCCCCAAACTACCACTTTCTTCACCGTCACTCCGAATTGTACTATCACTGTCACCCCATCACCACCACTGTGTCACACTTATTATGTACCTTAAGCTTTTTACCATTACATTGCACACCATACAAAAATGTGTATTTCTAATGTGACAGAAGGCCTGGGCTAATAGGAAGCTCAGTTCTAGGCTGTATTTCTGAGAAGCCAGTGTGAAATAGTGACCTCTTACCCAGAAATGTTTCCCCTGTATCATCTGCCAAATGACATTCACTCTTGGATCTAGGCCACCTTTCTTAACAGTATCCTTGCATCTTAACTTAGTTAAGGAGCCTGACTTAATTATCGCCCCTTCCCTGGTTCCAAACTTTTAGTTTTACCATTCCCTTCTTGATCGCAGCCTCTGGCATTTGAATATAGTTCTAAATGTTTGTAAAGGCACTGCTTGTAAATAGTATAATAATTTTTCCTTATGAAATATTTAAATTTATAGTCTTAAGCTTGTACACAAGTTTATCATCCTTAAAAGTCTCTAATACCTGGAACACAGGATAGCAACACTTACTTGTTTCTATCCTTCAAGAAAAGGCAATTTAAAAAGATAATCCATTTAATGACTTTCATGAAACAAAAAGGTCAATAAGATTTTAATTTTTATAAAGCCTCTGGACTTTAGGCAACAAGTTGTAATCCAACACAGCTCTTGTCATTGTCATCATCATCTTCATTATCCATTGTTTGCATAATAATTTTATTTATGCTTTCATCTAACTCACATTTATTCTGGCCCCTGGTTATGCGTTCATACACGGACTTTCCTTCCCCTAACCCAATTCATTAAATTCTGTACTTTCTTCAATTTGGATACCTTTTTCATGAAGCCATCTGTGTCAGGACGGGTTCCAACAAGAAACAGATGGCCCACTTAAAATTGAATTATTTGAGGAGGATTTATTTAAAAGGGGGTTATTTACAGAAGTTGAGTGTTGGAACCTGCAAAGATATTATAGTGCAAGAAATTTACTAACTCTAGGCCTGAAGGAATAAATGGAAGGTATTGGTATCAATATCTCAAAAGAGAGTCATATAAAGTCATGTACTTAGATAAACCCAGCTGGCAGGCAGAGGAACCTGAAGTAGATGACAATTGAGAAAATAGGAGAGGAGATTTTGAGAGCCTGATGCAAGATATTTCATGCACCAACATCATTTCAATGGAGAGAATGAACACATTCCCTTTCTTCTTTCTCTCTGATTATATGACTATTGATCTAACCATCATTGACAATTTAGACCTTGTTTCTGATACCAAGATGAAACAGTTATTTTTACTTCCTGGGTTTCCTATCTTCCTATATGTCCTTGTTAAATATATTAAAAGTGTCAAAATATATTCTCAATACCTCCATAAACATATTTTTTCTTTCCCAAAATCTTTCAACAAAGTTTAATCTCTCCTTTTGAGAACCAACTTTGAGTATCATCAGTATCTTATGTACATTCATCTTACCATAAATACAATAGATTTTGGATTATTATTTCTCTTCCAATTGATTACAGCACCTTTAGAAAGTCATTAGAGAGAATAAAAATTCTAAAGCAGAAAATTATGCATTAGAACCCAAGCTCTTTCATTCATTGTCTACTAGATCTTGAAAAAATTATTTCACTGATTTATCTTGTCTTTTTATCTTTTGTTAAGTTTGGCATTTTCTGAGCATTAAATGAAAAACAAAACAAAACAAAAACAAACACACATATGGGATGGTTAAAACACTGCCTGTTACAGGGTTCTATATATTCATTGACCTTTACTCATATATTTATATTATTCAAAGATGCTGCTATTTTCCATTATTCCAGTAAGCACTGAATAAATGTCTCAAGTAACCCAAGTAACAAAAAAACTAAAGTTGTGAAATAAAAGTGCTTTGATCTCAATGCCTCCAACCTAAAGAAAATTCTCTTTTTCCAGTAATTATAATTCTTTGTCATTTTTTTTCTTGTCAGGGCACTGCCATTGTCTCTCTTACATTAGATTAAAAATATAAAGTTACCTTGGGCTTGGCACTCTGGTTTGTTAAATATCCACAAAGCTGATGAAGGTCTCTTGAAATGTCCTTCCATACCATCCCTCAAACCTGTCCTACCCATTCCTCATTTTATCAGAATAATTTCACTCAATGGTGGTGTTTTCATTTTCCCCCCGAAAAACAAAAAAGTAAAAATGAAAAAAGGAGAGTCAAATAGGAAATTTGAGATGAATTAAAAGTACTTTTTGTTTTATTTGTTAACAGTATTCATCATTGAAATGCATATTTCAAATTTTCAAATTTAATTCACTTTGTGACTTATTTCTTCATGTTCAGAAATAAACGCTTTGCCATTTTTTCCTAGTAAATCCCATGGCCCTGAAACTAAACACTTCGACAATGAAAATTAGGACAGCATTTTTAAACGACAGCAGAATTTACAAGTGCTACTTTAAAATGCTGAAATAGAATTAAAAAGGACAATCTTTTTTTGTCTTTCTGGTTTGTTTTTTTTTAGAAAATAGAATGTAGTATTTAGGGGTAAGTAAGCATTATGTCTGCAAGTAAAATGACTCAAAAACTGTATAGACTTCTTTACAATGTACACCTTTCTAAATTCGTGTATTATTTGATATTCTCAATAGCACTGGGAAGTTGGTAGTGTTGTCTACAATTTTCAAAAAGAAAACTAAGGTTGAGATACTTTTAATAACATGCCCAATTAGTAAATGAGAGGCAGAATAGAACCTGGTATTTTGACAGATGCTCATTTCCACTAAAACTTGCTGCCTAAACCATATCCAGAGATATCTACAGAAATTAAAATCTTATTTACCTTTATGTTTCATGAGAGTAATCGAATGGATTATAGCATTGTTTTAATAGGATATTCTATGTTCAAGGTTACTAGGATTAGATCTCTCCATACAAGTCATGGAATTTCTATATGTCATTTACAGAACAGGTTGTTGTAGTGGTTCTTACTTACATTATATTTTTAGAATTTAACTCTCACCATTAGGTATCAATGAAGCAATCAATCAGGTCATTAATTATATGAAACATTAAAGATGTTTTAAAAATCAGAACTGTATACTAAACATATACTCAGAAAGGTAATACTCTCTCCTCCATTTCTTCTATCTCATTTCAAACTCTAATCTTTTTTAACATGTTTTTACTCATCTATAGTAAATCAAAATATTATTGCTCTCTTATTACACAATTGAGGATATTTACTTATCTCCTTTCTTACAAAAAAAAGTTAGAATACAGTAGATGCTCTTTCTCAATATATTGTGAGACACAAAATTCCATTTGCAATTAGCAGTATTTTTAACAATGTGCGAGAGTGCCAATTTCATTACTGCCTCTTCAACAGAAGTTGGTGGTAAGCTTTTCAAGTTTTGCCAATCTCAAAAGTGAGAACTTATATCTTAGTGTAATTTTACTTACATTTGCATAATTGACAGAGACTGAGCTGAAAAAATGTTAAAATCCACATTTATACCTCTTTTTTTGAATGTATGATAATGTATTTTTGCCAGGTTTTCTATCATTTCTATAATTTCCCCTCAATTTATATACTTGTGATATTAGGTATTTACACGTGCTATAGGTTAGATATATTTCCTTCCTGTCTTTCAATTATCTTGTTTTAAATTTTGTTTCTATCCACAAACATTTTTATTTTACATTTTTATTCCTTCAAATATATCAATATTTAATTTTATTATTTCTGTAATAATTTTATGATTTAGAAAGACTTTACCTGCACTCAGGTAAATGGTACTTAGTCTCGCCCATTAAGGGTGATGTAAGATAAGAGTTTTGCAGATTTCTTTCAGTTGAGGAAGCTTGTATTCCATATACAAGAAGGACCACAGAAATTGGAGTGTTTTGTTTCCGTCACCCCCAGGGGGACTTTCTCTGTTCTCTGACCCCACTGCCAGTTGTTTAAAGTGAGCATTCATGTAGACCCATGGAAAGGAAATGTTGAGATGATGCAGACTACCATTTTTCTGGGCCTCTAGGGCTTCTGAACTGTCTCACTGCCCCACAATTGCTCTTTAAGAATTTGTTTAAATTTCAATTTTCTTCTTAATTCTTTTATGGCTGCCACCTTTTCCTCTCAAGTTCTACCAAAGACAAAATCAGGCTGTGTGCCTGGTCTCTTCTCAAAGAGGCTTGTCATATTTTGGAATTCAGATTTCCTGGTTGTCTTGTAATCTTGGATCTCTGATGACCTAAAAAAAAGGGCATTGATTTGGTAGATTACCTGGGTTTTCATTATTGCTACTTTAGGAGTAGCATTCTTTCAAAATTGGCCATATCTTAAATGGAAGGAGAACTGACATCCATTATTTGTGTCACAAATATATACATATATGCAAATATATATATATATACACACACACACACAAGTATTATATATATATATAATATATGTATTATATATTATATATATATACACACACAAATATACATATAATCTCATCCCAGTATATGTTTTTATTGGTTTTTAGAAAGAGAGGAAGGGAGAGAGAGAGAAAAAACACACACACATCAGTGTTAGACAGAAATCAGTCAGTTGCCTCCCATGCACACCCTGACCAGGGACTGAACTCACAGCCTGGATATGTGCCCTGACCAGAAATCGAACCTGCAACCCTCTGGTTCATGGGGCAATGCTTCAACCAACTAAGCCATCCAGCCAGAATGATGCCACAAATATCTTTGATCTCCTCTCCTGTGCCAAGTCCTACAGTAAATTGGATTTTGTAGCCTGAAAAAAATTAACTCTCCACTTGGAATAAGAAATCTGAGGCCTGGTTACAAATCTTACTTGCTGTGTAATGAATCTTAGGTACAGAGCCATTCAGTGCTCCCATTTTGTCTATAAAACAATGACTACTTTGTTGTGAATACCAAATGAGACCTGCAACTATACAATATCTTGTTAAACATCTCTTAATTTTGAAATATAATAAAATATTTGGAAAGCTATTTTTCAGTGTAATTTAAGCTCTCATGATATACCAGTGCTACACTATCACAACCCTACCAACAATAACAATAAAAAGAGTATTAAAGGTATTAAAGAATTATAAATTATTTTGAAACATGTCCAGTTGGTAACAAGCTTCCCATTTTGGATTCCTATGAACACTGTCAGAAACAGTGAAATTGGGTGGAAATTACCCTGTCATTGTATATTATTTATACATTGGATACAAATAGAAAAAGGACCCCGCATATGAAACAAAGGTAATGGAATTTTCCTCCTGACACAAATCCTCCTGCAAAAATCAAAACAAGTGGTATAAAGATTTATTGAACTGAGTTGTTAGATTAGAAATATAATTTAAAAACAAGAGGAAACCTTTTGTTACAGAAGTCATATTTTTTTACAAAAGCCCAGAGAGGTTCCGTGATATGCTCAAATTACACAGAGAAATTACTGCATGGAAGAGATCACTCCACAAGTCTCCTGACTCCTAGTCTAGCAGTCTTTCCACTTCATCACATTGCATTTGTATAATAAGACTTACCTCATTGCTTTATTATTTTAAATAAAATTTCATTTTTAGAACTGTTTTAGATTTACAGAAAAAAATTCAAAGATAGTAGAGGGAGCACATGCTGTATTGTTTCCCTTATTAACATCTAACTTCAGTCTATTTGTTAAAATTAAGTAACTAACATTGATACATTATTTTTAATTTCTTCTATAAAATGTGTTAGCTGCGGGCTTTTGCAGATGTTCTTTATCAAACTGAATAAATTTGCCTCTATTTTTAGTTTCTGAGTTTTTAAAAAACTCATTAATTGTATTAGACTTTGTCCAGTGCTCTTTCTACCTTAATTGATATGGTCATATGATTTTTCTTCTTTATCCTGTTGATGTGAATTTCCCTCATGATTTTGAAATATTGAATAAGCTCTGCCCACCTGTAATAAATCTCACTTACTATTGGTACATAATTCTTTTTATACCTACTTGGATATAATGTTATTATTTTCCTGAGCATTTTGTGTCAATGTTTATGAGAAATATTGGTCTGCAGTTTTCCTTTTTTTAATGTGCTTATCTGATTTTGGTATGGGGGTATTACAGATCTCAGAGAATGAGACAGAACATATTGCCCTGCTTCTATTTTCTAGAAGAGATTATGTAGAATTGATATAATTTCTTCCTAAATACTTACCAATGAAGCCACCTGGTCTTGATGCTTTCTTTTTTAGATGAATTATTGATTCACTTTATTTAATAGGTATAGACCTATTTATAATATATATTTATCTTTGTGTAAGTTTTCATAGTTTATATCTTTCAATCAATTGGTCCATTTCTTTTCAGTTATTGATTTATGGATATAGCATTTTTCATAGTATTTATTTATTATACTCTTAAGGCCCCAATTTTATTTTTGATGTTTATAATAATTCTTTCTTTCTTTTTCATGATTAGCTTGACTAGATGTTTATAAGATGTGTGAATTTTTCCAAAGATGCAGTTATTTATTTATTTTTTATTTTTTTTATTTTCAAAACCACTGTCTGCTATATTTTCACTATTTCTTTACTTATGCTTTCTTTAAGTTTAAAAAGTTCTTCTTTCTGTAGTTTGCTATGGTGGAATATTATATTTCACTGATTTAGATCTTTTTTCTTCTCTAAGATATATACATTTAAAACTACAAATTTTCCTCCAGGCATAGTTTAGGTTGCAACCCTCAAATTTCAATAACTTATATTTTATTTTAATTTATTTAAAGTGTTTTTAAGTTCTCTTGACACTTCCTATCTTTGTGTTACTTACAACTGTGATGTAAATCTCCAAATATTCGGAGATTTCCATCTCTTTCCTTTTGATTTTAATTTTATTGTGGTCTGATAACATAATTTGTATAATTTCTATTTTTACAAATTGTTAAGAAGTTTTTAACCCAGAATGTAGTTTATCTTGGGAGTTTAAGAAAAATATATATTCTGTTCTTTTGAATTGTTTTTTCAAGTTGATTAATAAGGCTGTTCAAACAGAGTATGTCCTTAGTGATTTTCAGCTAGCCTGACCTATCATGTCAGGTAATGAGAAAGGGGTGCTGAAGGTTTTGAAAATGGTAGTGACTATGGCTATTCCTGCTTTCAGTTCTATCACTTCTTGTCTCACATATTTTTATGTTCTTAGGTGCATAGACATTTAAGATGGTTATGTTTTATGGAAAATTAACCCCTTTATCACCATGTAATGCTTTATTCCCCCTCCCCCCTGGGGATTGTCTTTATTTTGAAGTCTGTTTTGTCTGAATTTAATATAGGTGCTGCAACTTTCTATTATTGTTAACATAGTATATTTTTTCCATCACTTTATTTTTAAGTTATGAGTCTTTATATTTAAACTGAGTTTCTTGTAGCAAACCTAGAGATGAATTCTCTGTTACTGTTTGTCTGAGAAAGTCTTCATTGCTCCTTCACTTTGAAGGACAATTTTTATTGGATGTCAAATTTAAGAATGATGACGTTTTAGTTGAAACATTTTCTGTATGCCACTCTACACTCTTGTTGACTGCAACGTTTCTGATGAGGAGTCCGCTGTAACCCTTACCCCTGATCCTATACAGTTGAGGTGTCTCTCCCCATGGTACTGGCCCAGGAAAAATAAAAACACAAAATTTGAAGTGTGGTGCCTATTGAATGTGTATTGCATTAGCACCATCATAAAGTTGAAAAATCATAAGCCAACCATCGCAAGTAGGGGATCACCTGTACTTTTTTCAGTTTGACGGCACCAGATTAACGTACATTCTCCTTGGTGATGTCAGCATCAGAATGTCAGCACAGGATATTGTGTTAACAGCCTTCTGCACGGTTTTGAGCTCAACAGCGTATGCCTCTGCTCTTTACAGCGCTCGCTCTGTATTTCGCCCTTTCATTTACGTGTTCCTTCTTGTCTTCCATCCACTCCCCACCAGGCAGAGCTTGCTTTCTCCGCCAGGTGACCCTAAGCAACCCTGTTTCGGAGGCTCAACAGTTCTGCTTCCTCTTTACCGAAGTAAAGTTGAGGAACAGGAAGGCAAGATGAGGACACTTTGAAAGACTTATACTTTAATTTAGAGACTGAGCCATATGAAAGATATAAGCCAAGAGTAATAGGCAAATGAAATTTGAAAAGGCAAAATATTGAAAGTAAAAGAAACAGTGATTAATCTGGAAATGACTATTTTACTGGATGTTACTGGCAAGTCTAAGTTATCTCTGCTACCCTGTGGGTTGCAAGCCCATGGGGAAGATTATAAAGGATTTAGAGAAAAAAATCTATTCAAGTGTAAATAAATGTCATTTTATCTTACAAGTTAAATATTACCTATGTGTATGTGTCTGTGCCTGAAATAAAAATTTTCTTTTCTGGGAGATTAGTACCACTTTTACAGGTTATATTTTTCATATTTCTAATTCTAAGGAAATGTTTCTTTAAAGAAAAACTTAACTAGCTTTCTAAGGAAGTAAATAAATAGCACTGACAGCTTTTAAACTAGTTTAATTATATTTAGTACAAGAAAGATATACAATATCATGGAAAGAACATAATCATATAGGCAACACATTGTCAGATGTTTCAGGTTTAAAGCATTATTCTTTGAAAATGCAAATAGTTTCTCTGTTCATGGAAGAAACATGATTTTAAAAACCAAACCTCCCTGGTTGCTTATTAATTCGACTTTTCTTCTTATGGACTCTACGTGGCTTGGTGGGAAGTGAAGAGCTTCTGTACCATAATTTTTTTGTAGCTCTGAATGTATAGGAAGTGAAACGAATTTTGCATATAAAAGGAAAGATGTTAGAGGAAAAAAAGAAAGGAAAAATATAATATCGTTAGGTAACTCTTACTTAAGAAAAAGAAAAAGAATACAAATTGAAATTCGTAGATTTGTGTTATGATATAAGCTCTTATGCAAATGCTGTGTGACCAAGAACAGGTCATATAATCTCTTGGCTTTATGTTCTCTACTATAAAATATATTTGAACTATATAAAAGTTTATGATCATCAAGAGGATTCAGGTTAAAATATTAAGAATTTCAGGAAAAATCATTCTCTCCTTTCTAACAAGAAAATGGCAAAGAGTTTACTAAATTGTATCTTTTATATCTTTAATCTTTTTTTTGCTTAATCCCTAAACCCCTTTTAACCCAGTCCCCCAGCCCCCCTCACTTCTGACAGCTGTCAGTCTGTTCTATGTATCTGTGCTTTTGTTTCTATTTTGTTTCTCAAATTATTTTGTTCATTAGACTCCACATGTAAGTGAGATCATATGGTAATTGTATTTCTCTTACTGGCTTATTTTGCTTAGCATAATACTCTCCAGGTTCATCCATGTGATAGATGTGGCAGGAACAGGTTGGTTTTTAAAAATTTTTTTAATTTTTTTTACGGCTGTGTAGTATTCCATGGTGTAAATGTCCCACAGCTTTTTATCCACTCATCTACTGCTGGGCACTTGGGCAGTTTCCAGATCTTGGCTACTGTAAATAGAGGTGATATATACTTTTGAATTAATGTTTTGGGTTGCGTTGGATATATTCCAAGAAGTGGAATCTCTGGGTCAAAAGGCAGTTCCTTTTTTAATTTTTCGAGGAAACTCCATGACGTTTCCACAGTGGCTGCACCAACCTGCATTCCCACCAACAGTGCACAAGGGTTTCCATTCTCCATACCTCATTCTGACAGGCATGAGGTGCCATCGCATTGTGGTTTTAATTTGCATCTCTCCGATGATTAGTGACATGGAGCATCTTTTTATATATCCATTGGTCATCTGTATGTCCTCTTTACAGAAGTGACTATTCAGATCCTTTGTCCATTTTTTTTTTAATTGGATTGTTTGTTTGGTGTTGAGTTGTATAAGTTCTTTATATATTTTGGATATTAACCCCTTATCAGATGTGTCGTTGGCCAATATGTTTTCCCATTCAGTGGGTTCTCTTTTCATTTTGTTGATGATTTATTTTGCTGTGCACGAGTTTTTTAGTTTGATGTAGTCCCATTTGTTTATTTTTACCTTTGTTATCCTTGCCCAAAGATATGTATCAGCAAAAATATTGCTATGAGAGATGTCTGGTATTTTACTGCCTTTGTTTTCTTCTAGGAGTTTATTGTTTCATGCTTACATTTAAGTCTTTTACCCATTTTGTTTATTCTTGTGTTTGGTGTAAGAAGGTGGTCTAGTTTAATTTTTTCCCATATATCTCTCCAATATTCCCAATGCCATTTATTGAAGAGACTGTCTTCACCCCATTATATGTCCTTACCTCCTTTGTCAACTATTAATTGACCATAAAAGCGTGGGTTTATTTCTGAGCTCTCCATTCTGTTCCATTAATCTACATGCCTGTTCTTATGCCAGTACCATGCTGTTTTGATTACTCTGGCCTTGCAGTGTAGTTTGATATCAGGTAGTGTGATACCTCCAAGCTTATTCTCTCTCGAGATAGCTTTGGTCATATGAGGTCTTTTTTGGTTCCTTATAAATTTTTGAAATATTTATGTATCCAAAAATAATAAGGCATAACCTTTAGACCCACCAAAGGTGGATGGTAAGGTAATCTAATGATAGACATCCTAAGAGTTTCAAGCCCCTCCAATAGGGAGAGCTATATGTGAGTGGATTCCTCTTTGACAGGACAGTGGGAGGATGTGGTAGCCAACACAGAAGTATGTTGACCTTAAACAAAAAGTCAGCCAGATATTTCTTCAGAAAAATGGATTTATTTGGGAACAACAAAAAATTGCAATCTGGAACATGTAACTATGGTAATCCATGTGCAGTTCTGCTAAAACAAAGGAGAGAAAACTGTTTTACAGAGTGAAAGAGGGAATTGGGAGGGCTAGTCCAGAGTTGCTGTTGTGCTTTCTGAGAGCTCCCCCTTCTGGACTCCTTACTTCATTTTAAATGAGGTTTCTGTTTGTTAAATTTTTTTTTTTCTTTCTACAAGTAGATAAGAAAAAGATAGCTAAATTTGCAGCAAGTTCTTAAAGAACAAGTTTAGCTGGTGAGACCATTTGGAATTCTTTGGATTCCCAAACACAATAGAAATCTGTACCATCTGTCATGAGAAGGATTGGGTCAGATCATCAGGCATGAGCCACCCCTTCTTTGTTGCACACATGGCAGTCCTGTAAAAGTTTGAAGGTAAAGAAGGAAAACCAATAGGAACTTGTCTATGGTCAGACCGTTGCATATATACGATATAATGACCATCTGCATCTGTGATAACACTGGAAAGGTATTCCCAGCCTTGACCCTGTGCTGAGTAGAAGGGGAAGGGTGTTTGCTTCTGGAAAGGAGCTGAACGATTGCCTGCTCTCTAAACCATCCACTGACTATGAGTCAGGAATTATCTCCTATCAGAGAACAGGCAGGAATGCTGAGAGAGCCCCACTCCAGAGGTAAAGGTACACAGAACCTGCTTGAATATAAGACCAGAGCAGAAAATGAACCCCACCTGAGTGTCAGTTACTTAAGATGTCACATTCTTGCATGAATACCAGGCAAGAGATGACATCCAATGGGGAGGGTGTATCAGCCCTGAAAGGTTCCTTTTGTGGCACAGTTAGGCACAGTCTGTTGAAATCTGAGAATAAAATAGGACTGGGAGAAACTCATCCCAAGATTTGGCTGATCACAGCAAGACACAGTCCTTATCAAATACCGATGGTCATTTCCTCTCATTTATCTCACTTCTCACCTACTGCTATGAAAGAAAAGTCATTTTTCTCTTTCATTATGAGATCCTAAGGAGATTTCTGAGATCCCAGTGTTTTCCTTATTGCAGCAGCATTTCTTCTGAATAAAGTTTGTCTTTATCTAAATCTGGATTTATTTTTATTTAAGACTGTTAAAGATTCTGTTATAGGAATTAAAGGTAATCCAAAGCCTGGGAAAATCTTTTGCAGAACATATATCTGATAATGAACTTGAATCCACAAAATTTGCAGAACAATGTTTCAGTAATAAAAACATGAATCTTCCAATAAAAGTGAGCAAAAGTTTTGAACACATATCTTACAAAAAATACAAATGGCAAATAAGCACGTGAAAATATTATCAACATTATTAGATATCAAAAAATGCAAATTAAAATGAAATGAGATGCCGATATTTATCCACTAGAATAGCTGACATGAAATAGCCCACCAGCAAATGTTGGAGAAAATCTGTAACAGCCAGGCCTCTTATACATTACTGATGGGATTTTGAAAATGGACTGTTGTTTTCCTATTGCTGCTGTAACAAATTACTACACTACACGGTTGATGGCTTAAAATAACTCTAATTTATTATCTTACCGTTTCGTAGGTCAGACATCTGATGTTGTTAGAGAGACTGTGCTACTTTTTGGAGGACCAAAGTGAGAATCCATTTCATTTGTTATTTAGGTGGTTGGAAGAATTTGATGCCTTGTGGTTTATGACTGAGGTCACCCTTTCTTTGCTGGGTATAAGCTGAATGCTCTTCTCAACTCCCAGAAGCTGCCTCCATTCCTTGCCTTTTGGGTCCCTTCCTCCATCTCAAATCCAGCAACTGTAGGTCAAGTTCCTCTCATTTGTAATCTCCGCTGCCTCGGCTACCTTTGTCACATTTCTCACCCACTCTCTGCCTTCCTCTTCCATTTTTAAGAATTCCTATGATTACGTTGGGACCACATGGAATAATACTAACTTAAAACGCTTAACCCAATCACATTGGCAAAGTCATATTTGCCATATGAGGTAACTACTCACAAATTCCAGGGATTAGGCTCCAGATAGCTTAGGGTGGGCTTTTTTTCTGCCTCCTACAGAAGGTGCAGTTGTTTTGGAAAACTCATTGTCAGTTTCTTAAAAAGTGAAATATAGGTTTTTCTTATTATCTAGAAATTCTGCTTCTAAGTATATAAGCAGAGAAAGAAAAACACGTGCCCATAAGAAATCTTATACAAAATGTTCACAGAACATTTTTCATACTAGCCATAAAGTTGAAAGATGAGAGTAAAGAAAAAAAATAGAAGGTGGACACACATTATTTAAAAAGGAGTAGACTTCTAATAAATGACAAACATGATGAACCTTTGGAATATGACACTGAGTGCAACAGGACACAGATGCACACTATATTCTTCCATTAATATGAATTTAAAGAATTAGCAGCATTAGCCTGTGGTGGAGGAAATTGTATCATTTGTTTTTCCAGGGTTAGGATTATCTAGGAAGGGGCATAAGAAATGTTATGTGGTTTCATTTATTCATCTAAGTAAAAATTGATGTGTCTTCATATCATTTATTAACACCAATTAAACTATACATTTAAAATCTGAGCTTTCAGTGTATGTAAAATATATCTCAAAGAGTAAGACCTTTCACGCTCTAAGGGGCTCTGATCCTACAAACAATACATTTTTTCACTTGTCCTTTTTAAAAATGAAATGGAGACTTAAAAAATAAAATATATTCAGTTTCTAAATTTTCTTAGATGTTTAGAAATTATCTTTTTGAAGCACGATGGTCAGAAAAATTTTAATTTCATGTCCAAACAACATAAACAATGATCTTTGAGCTTTTGTTCTTTAATTCCATCCTTGGAGTATCAGGATGACAATTAGTTCATGTTTTGGGGACAAAAGTACTCATCTCAGTATGGGAGGTTTAGTATCAAAAACAGTTCAAATCAAGAAATTAGATTTCATCCTACGGATGATTCTTGACCAACAGCTTTCGATATCGCTAGCCAACCTCAACACTGATGTGAGTCAGGGAGTTGTTTTTTATTTCAATGTTATTTTTCTTGTAATTCTGTTCCAAAGCTGCTAAAAACAACCGAGCAGCCTGGTGACCAATTAGGGGACAAGGGGAAGTTTGGAGAGGGATACAGCTTTCTTTTTGCAAAAATTTTCCATACTGGAATGTGACTTAGAGAAAGACAATTAATAGATTAGAAACTTTCTCCCATGGAGGTGGCAAGGGGAGATTAATTCTTTTCTGAGGCACAATGATTCTGAGCAGCGGTTTTCTTAAAGCTGATTAATTACGTGGAAGAACTCTTACTATAATCAGGTACAGCACTTAGCCCATGAATTGAACAAAATTGAATAAATGAGGACGAATATAATATGACACACAACACAAACATTTTAATTTAAAATATATAAAGGCACATTTATTCACACATCTTTTTCTCTCAGGCCAGGACGTTTCATTGAACATGGTTCACAGATTTGACTTTGATCTATTTTTCTTCTGCAGATCTTGTATAGTTTCATTTTAATTTTTAAAAATGACACTACAATATAAAATAAATCTAAATGCAAAATATTCACAACACATTCCCCAGCATGTTTAGTTGTTTACTTTACTTAGTCTCTCCAAATAATCCACTTACATAGTAACAATGTTTCTACTTCTGCACTCATTCTAATGTATTACTTACTTAGCAGTGAGTGCAATTGGCAGGAGTGGGGTAGGGAACGAATAGGACTTGTTCTCACTGCAATTATTTGGCTTACCTAGTGGGAGAAGTCTGAAGGTGTCTTGAAGAGCAACCTGTTAGTTATACACATTCGGTGGTAATTTGGGCATCTGTTAAAATGTTTCATGGAGAGAACAATATTTTGATGGATTTTTAATCCATCAAAAGGAGGTTAATTAAGATAACTCCTTTTGAAGTAATAATTGACATAAAAACACATGCTGGTGTGGCTCAGCAATTGGACATCCACCTACGATCCAGGAGATCCTAGTTGGATTCCTGGCCAGGGCACATGCCAGGTTTGAGGCTTGATTGGTGTCCAGTAGGGGTGTGCAAGAGGCAGCTGATCAATGACTTATCATTGATGTTTCTCTTTCCCTCCCTCCCTCTCTCTCTCTCTCTGTCTGTCTCCCTCCCTCCCTCCCTCCCTCCCTCCCTCTCCCTTCCTCTCTCTGAAATCAAAGACATAATAAAACACACACAAAAAAACACATGGTGACTAGGAATGCTGAAAATCCAGACTCTCATTTGCAGTAAACCTGCTTTTTTTCCTGACTCATTATAATGAATGGTGCCCCTAAACTTTCAGGAACCCCATCAGAAACATAAACCCCATACATGACTTCTATAGCTTCTCATTTCTGATGACCATTCATGATGATCTACTAATTAGAAGCAATAGCCTCTACATTTGTGTCTCAGCTAGTTTTTGAATAGTAGTCTTCCTGCAAAATAACACATGCATACACATACACTACATACACACAACGCATAGTTTATAGAGCATTGCTATTCAATATTATCGTTAAAAGAATAACTTATAAGTCAGAACCACTCAGAGTTAAGCTAAATTGCTCCAAGCATCTTGTAATTCATGATCAATTAAACCCCCCCCCCCACACACACATGCGTACGCACACTCTCAGTACCTCCTGTAAGTTAGCATATTGTATTTGGCTTTCTTTGGGGGCATCAGAACAACTGTTTATGCTGTAGATTTTATCTCCATTATCATCTGTATTGAGATACTAAAAACTGAATTGTTGTCAGGAAAGGATCTTAGACATTTAAATATCAAAGCTGCTTTCTTCAAGCCCTCAGGCTGATGCCCCCCCAACCCTAACATTATGGCTCTCACAATACCTCCTCTCATTTATTCCTCTGTATCCACATATGAGGAATAATTGGTCCCTCTTCTTCACACTCATCCATCTTTGGAAGAAAAATCCAACCCCTTTCCCACAAGTTGACCTGAAATAGGACAGAATTCCTGCAGTTGGATTGCTTTCTACATCTGTCCCTATAGGGCTGAACAGATGGTGCACCCTTCCCCACAGAAAATGCTCAGAAAAGGAGCACCCTTAGGCTATAATGTGAGAGGAAGCTGTTGGCTTTTATGAAAAACAGTTATATTTGAATTAGTATTAGATTTGGGAATACAGGAGCAGGAAGGGGATAGCTAGAGGAAAGTTGCCGTAATAGCAAATGCTTAGAGGAAGAGCAGAGACGTGGAATTAGTCGCAGCTGGTAATAGGGGGAAATAATGACATTAAAATTCATGTCCAGGAGTTTGCATGATAACCTTTCACATCCCCTGTATTTCTGCCGCATTAAAATGCTAGTGAGTACTTCCAATGGTGGAGGTAGAGGAAGGAAATGGTCTACAACACTGCAGGCTATTAACCCCTCAGCAGACACAGGGTTTGAAAATATTTTCTCCCGTTCTCTAGGTTTTCTTTTTATTTTGTAGATTAAACGTTAACTCAATAGAAAAAACACACACCACATAACCATATTAAGAAAATGGGCAAAGGACTTGAATAGATATTTCTCCAAAGATGACATACACATGCTAAACAGGTATGTGAAAAGTTGCTTGACATCACCAATTATCAGGGAAATGCAAATCAAACAACAATGATAGATCATTTCAAACTTAGCAGAAGACTTATTATTAAATAAAACAAAAATAAATAAATAAATGAATAAATAAATCATATACCAAAAAACCCACAAAAACCTGAAAGTTAAGTGTTGGAGAGTATGTAATTAAATTTGTGCCCATGTACACTCTGGGAAGAAATGTAAAATAATGCAGCAACTATGGAGAACATCATGGAGGTTCCCAAAAGAAATTAAGCATAGAGCTGCCATACGAACCAAACCCACACCCCACTTCTGTGTATATATCAATGTAACTGAAGTCAGGATCTCAAGGAAATGTTTGCAAGTCCACAATCACTGCATCATTATTTGAAATAGGCAGATATGGAAATGACCCAAATATTTATTCCTCCACAAATAAATAGGTGATATATATATATAACATATATAATGTATATATATATATATTTCAGCCTTAAAATGCCATTTGTAACAACATGGATAAACTTGAAAGACCTAATGCTGAATGACTAAGCCAATCACAGGAAAAATATCACATGAGTTCACCTATATGAAATATCTAAAAGAATCAAATTCATAGAATTAGAGGTAGAATGGTGGTTGTCAGCGCCTGGTGGGTGGGGGAAGAGGGAAATGGTTGTTCCGTGGCCATAAAGTTTCTGTTATGCTAAATGAGTAAATTCTAGAGATGTGCTCTGCAACATAGTTTCTTTACCAGTACAGTACTGTAGACTTCAAAATTTGTTGGGAAGTAGCTATCATGTTAAGTGTTTCTCACCACCAATAAATCAATAAATACTCTTTCTGCGTCATCTTGGTTCCTTGTCCCCACACAAATCGCCTGGTGAAGCCACAGAAACCGTGGCTGCTCCGGAGCAGGAGCTGCCCAGCCCCAGGCTGACAGGGTCTGGAGCAGAATCCGACGGCGCTGCGACACGGACAGAGCTGGAGAAACAAGGTTCCACCCGGCGACCACAGACAAGCCCGGCTGGCAGCCGCCCACAGCAATGAAGAGCCAGCCGGTAACGCAGGACAGGGCAGGAGGGAAGAGGCAGGCGGGCTGTGCCAAGCTGGGTCTTCACAGGTCGCTGTCCGGAAACCTAAGAATATCCTCTTGGTCATCACAAATCCAAAGGTGAAGGAGAGCCCGGTTTCAGATGCCTACGTGGTTCTGGGAGAAGCCAAGGTCGAGGGTTTATCTCAGCACGCACAGCTGGAAGCTGCAGGGAGGTTTGGTGACGCTGTGGGCCCAGCTGTCCGAGGACGGTGAAGGGGGGAGGCCGCCCCAGCAGGTGTGGGAGTTAAGGACACAGAGCTGGTGACGCAGGGACAGGTGCTGGGAGGGAAGGCAGGCCCGGCCCCGGGGGACAGCAGTGGGGATGCTGTAAAGGCTACTGTGGAATTAACAACGGAACCACCTAAAAACGAGGACCTCTTTTTAGTTTCAAAAGAGGAACTGCAGCTTGGTTTGAAATTTGTACTGTTTCTATCATTAATAAAGTTACGGCTTCTTGTAGGATGAAAATATAAATAACGAAATGTAGTATATGAAAAAGTCATAATAGAGCGGTTTCTAGTCCATTTTGGAAGAAAAATGTGGCTTCTCAAAAATTCTATATTGAGCTAAAATTCTTTCCTATGTGACAACAAAAGATACTTTCAAATATGTAAAGTTTCAAAAAATGCGAATATTGGTGAATATACACTTCTGAGGAAGAAACACTTTGAATACACATTTAAGCCTAATAAAATATAAATTAAAATAAGTAAAGCATGGCAGCATCTCTGTATGAAAGAGTATCAGAGTATGAACGTGTTAAACATAAACACTAAGTGAAAATAAATGCTGTAAATAATTATAAAATTCAATATAAACACAATACATAACATACAATGTTAATGCTAATAAGGGAGCACATTCCGTAAACAAGAATTAATTTTGCATTGGTCGCACAGGGAACAAGAAAATAAAAAACGTATTATTGGTCTCGATTTTAGTTTCGAAGATAAGTCAAACATTATTTTGAAAAGTATTAAGAACCCACTAGTGGAATTAAAAAGAATAATTACCTTTCACATCGCTATAGAAGATAAGAAACAAGCATATAGATTCCACATGGCGGATGACAAGAAGCAAAGGCAACAAAAAAGGAAATGTAAAAAACAAAACTGAGAACATAAAACAAAGTGACAGAATTAAGGCTACACATCACAGCGATAACAGTAAAGGAAATTGCTTTAAACCATCCTGCTGTTAGGAAGGAAATACTCTCAGGAAGAATGGCAAACTAAATCAAATTTTAAAACGCAGAAAGAAAATGACATAGAACCTATTTCAAGGAAAAGGGTGGGTCAAAGCTCATCACACCTGGAAACCAGCGGGCAGCCGAGACGGAGAGGCCCGCGGCCGGCCTGCGCAGGGCGCTGTGTGCCTTAAGGCAGGCGCTCCGTGGGCCGACCAAGTGAGGCGGGCCCTTCCCATTGAATGGTACATCAAGATATAGAAAATAAATGTTAATAAGTAAAAGAATACACTCATAATAGGAGATTATACAAAGTACATAAATATGCATCTATTTACAATGTTGCACAAAGCACATTAATATTCGTTACTATTTGTAATTACTAGGTATTAACCAAAGCTCTTCTGGGAATTTTCACTTCGTTTTTAAATAGCTATGCCACCACCGAACAGAGAAATCCACTTGTAAGCAACCTGTCTCCCCTTTTTTGATCAGGGAACAATAACTTCACAGTCTTTTCATGTCACATTTAACCCACCTTTTATTAGGAATAGAGTAAACTAAGTAAAAAATGTCTCATTTTATTATTTTCTTTAAATATTATTTGGCAAATTTTTTAAATTCAGAAAAATGTAGAAAGAAAAATTAAATGAACATCAATATATACTTTACACTTACTTTGATTTACCAGTGAATGTAATTCCACACACTTGCTCTGTGTTCTCTCTCCCTTTCCCTCCTGCAGGCCCCCCTCATTTCTCCCTCTGAACCATTCAAAATTTAAAACTTCATCACTAAATACTTCAAAAATACTTTATTGTGCATGTTCTAACAATAAAGGCATTCTCTTAGATTGCCAAAATACCATAATCAGACCTAAGAAAGTAAACAATTTTTTAATATTATATAAATGTAATCCATTTTTAAAACCATCACAATTTGCTAATTTTCCCAAAAAAGTGTTCTATAGCCACCCCCACCCCCTTCCCCAATCTAAGATCTAATCAATGTTTACACGTTACGTTTGGATATTAGTGTGTCTAACTTCTAAGGAGCTTAACTTTTAAAAAAGTCATGTTAGTCTTATGACCATGTCCCACATTCTGGATTTGTCTGATTTTTACTCCTGAATAGATTCAGGATAAATATTTTGGCAAGAAAGCTACGCAGGTAATTGCACTTCTTATTACATTATACCAGGAGACACTATGATGTGAGACAAACTCTGAAATATGGACTAACATTTTTCTAAGGACACACTTTAGAGTGTTACCTTTTACATCATATTATTCCAGATTCTCCGACAAAGGTTTAGCTCAGAATTCATTTTGACACTTGAGAAAGCGTGTTGTTAGGAGTCTGTAGCATTCTCTTACTCTTGCCTGAGAAGAACCTTTATTTTCCTAATCATGTTTTTACTAAATCTGTGTTTACATGTCACTTTCAACAGGGAAGCCAATTTTATGCACCTTTTAAAATAATAAGCAGACTATCTTGCCTCTTTTTAATTTTTTTAAATTTAGTCAATGTGACTAGATGTCATAAGTTTTTCTCTAAAAATTTAATCCCATTTACAAGATCCATGACTTTATAAATACAGGGTGGGGCAAACATAGGTTTACAGTTATTCATATGGAAAATAACAATTAATAATAATACAAGATCAAACTGTTTTGCATACTCACAACTGTAAATTTACTTTTGCTCCACCCTGTACTTTGTTTATTTAAATATTTTGTTATACTTTTGTTCTCTGTGGTGTTAACAGTGTTAAAAAATGTACAATGTACAATATTTAAAATCCAGTAAGATGGACATAACCTTGTTGATCAGGTTGAAGCAAAATTATAAAATTATAACAAATTTACTTTAGAACAACTAATGTGTTGTATTTTCTTTCATAATATCTACTATAAAATGATAGTAATTCTACTGTTGTCAAGTTATTACCAACCTCAACATCTATTTTCCATTTTGAAATTAAAAGCTCTATGTTGGTATAAACATCCAGATTTAAAAATATGTTTTAGACAATTATGGAAAATAATAAATGTAATGTAACAAATGGGTTAAATAGCAATAGCTCAGAGCTTATACTTGTTTTATGACTTAACATGTAAATTGAACTTAATTCATTCTGTTATTTTTCTCTTTCCTTCTTTGACTTAAATTATTTGTTTCACATAAACTAAAGGGGCTCCAATTAACCTCTTTTTAAAAAATTTATCTTTATTATTGAAAGTATACCAATGTCCCCCTTTTCCCCCCATTCATCCCCTCTACCCCACTCCTGCCCCCTTCCCAGGCCTTCCCCGCATTATCCTCTGTCCATGGGCCATACACACCTGCATATAAATTCATTGGTTAATCTCCCCCCTCCCCTTCCCTCTGAAATATGCCAGCCTGTTGCATGAAGATAACTGCCATCTCTTTGCTAAATCTTCTTACAACACACATGAATACGAATTGCAGGTACAGAGTATTTTAAAACAAGAAATTCCTTTGTCTTAGCATCATTTTATCTGCTTCATATAATGGATGTTTTCTAATGTGCTTTCTTTGAGCAATGACAACAGAAAATTATTGAATGACTGGTTTGCAAGTGGCAAGATAGAGTGGATCTGCATTATGAAGCGATGCCTTTATGGTGGGGTGTGTATATATCAGATGTGTCTTCAGTCTCTCCCCTCTAAGCGTGGACCTCATTTTGAAAGTTAGAACAATAACCTGGGAAAAGACAGTAGGGTCCTCAATTAGGGCAAATGTGGTAAAATTAGAGAGGAAGGTGTAGTTAAGACAGATGTTAAGGAGGTAGACTTTACTGTTTGTCACTAACTAGATGTGTGGAAAGTAAGAGAAAGGAATCTCGGGTGACTCAAAGATTTCTGTTTTGAAATATGCATACGGTACCTTTATATAAGAGTGCGGATTAAATAGGAGTTAATATTTTCAGGGAAGGACAGTGAGCTGCATTTTGAGAGCTGAGTGTGTGATGTTAAAATAACATTCAATTGGACATTCCTGGTATGCAATTTAATACGAAATTCTGGATCTAAGGAAAGAGGTCTGGTCTAAAGATACAAATCTCAAAGCCATGTGAGTGAACCAGGTTGCTTAAGGAAGCTAACCGTGTGAGAAAGCCGAGGAAGACATGCCGGGGACATGCCAGCGCTCAGAAGGACGTGAAGAGGGCACGGCTGCCAGCAAAGGGCTCCCTTTCTGCCTCTTGTATTCTTTGGTGCAACGTGAGATTCCCGTTTAGTTGCACCAAACTATGGATCCCTCCTCCAGGCCCGTCCTTCTTGGTTAATTCCTCCGGTATTCCTGTAGAGGGACTTGGCCTGGTCATTTTCTAACTTCCCGCGTTCCTAACTAGATAATCACTATACAGAGAAATACTGAACACTGTGGGTGCCCCAGTCAGATATGCTGAGATAGAGGCAGGGACAAAGGGAGGGAGACGGGGTGATAACTATCCAGGACAGAGACTGTTCAGTTCCTGGGAAGGAGAAAAAGGTGAGAAAAGAACTGTACAGTGTGGATTAGAGACAGTGTAATGAACTGAAGGCCTGAAGCTGAGTTACCTCCTCCCGCAATGCACTGGCACAATTCAGTCCCACACTTGCTAAGAGAAATGTAGCCTAAGCCTGATCTCAGGGATAAAAGGGCTGTTTTTACAGCTATCTCATCTCGGCAAAACGCAACAAGACTAGAAAATGGAGAAACAAGATCCTGGCTGCTAGACAAACAAAGTAAACCTCATACTTCTTTATAGAGTCTTATACATTTTATTTAAATGATCAAATATGACGTGATCCGGCTACAACAGCCGTTACATATTGCTCAATGTAGTAGAAGGCACGATACTACTAGAGGTTGGAAGAGTTGGAAATGATGAATCGCGATTGGATAGGTAATGTTTCAAAAGCAGAGGCCTTGCATTACGCCTCCTGCACGCCGGGATTTCAACATGCAAACGCAGAGGTGAGCACACACTCACCTCTTCTCATACACCTTCCTTCTGTTCCCAGAGGTTTGCCCTCCAGGTGGCTGCTCCCATCTGTTTATAGAAGTTTTGTCTATAGACCCTGAGTTAATTGGATGGCCTTTCTTTCCCTTTGTCTTCTTGAAGTTGGGTGAGAGGCGCTGTCTGAGCATCATAAATCTCCATCAGTCTGGTGCTGCACCGGCTGTTTAGCTCCAAGTAGGCAGCTTATGAATTCTGATGATTTATAGTTTTAATCTTTTCTATAAATGAGTGTGGAGGCTATGCAGCAGGCCCCTATTTACAAAGAAAACAGCAGATAAATAAGTAAATAGATAAATAGATACTTGACAGATAGATAGATAATCATAATAACCTTGAGATTAAGATGTAATGGTACAAGACAATTAAGATGAAAGGAAAGCATTTTTAAATGTCTTCTTTTGGGAGTGATTAGCACACTGGTATTTGCTGTATCTGTAAATTTCTAAGGATGAGTAATTGGACATATGCAGGATTGTTTTATTGTATCCACAGTAGTAATGCATTAGAGTACACCCATTATCTCACTGTCCATGACATTAATTCCTGATTTATCTGACATGCTTTGAATACAGGTTCCCATATCAGCACATTTTCTAAAAAGTATAATGTGAATACAGAATATTAGAGATGGGAGATACTTTTTATTGAATATATTTGACATATAACATTATGTAAATTTATAGGGTACATGTTAATTTGATCCATTTATATATTATAATATGATTGCCATTGTAGAGATATTTAGCACATTTATTACATTTCATAATTATCCTTTCTTTTCAGAGGTTAGAATAATTAAGATCTAGATGTTCTTTAGGGCTACAAACTTGCAGCAAGTAGGAAATAAGACATAGAGATCTCATGCACAAGTATAATGAATATAGATCACGATATTATACTATAATCATCAAACTTGCTAGGAAGACGCATTAAAGCTAGTCTTATCTATGCCCAAGATTGTTATATGGTTAAAGTTATGGTAATAGTTGTTGGCATCGATAGGAGTATAACCAAAGGTTCAATTTTTCACTCCTTCCTCAATATAACATTCCATCTGTGTTAACACATGCCATGTTAATATTCAACATTAAAATAATTAACCAATTTAAAAATACATATTTGAATGTTTTACATGAATCCTGTCTTTAGAAACAAAGCATTTAAAACATAGTTTGGACTATTCTTAGAAGACTCATGATGATGCTGGTTCATAAGTTTATTGTGATAACCTCATTGGTGGCTGCGTTAATTGGAGATATTTGCTTTTACATTGTGGTGATTTATAAAATTTTGCATCTACAGTGGGTTTTTTTTTTCCTATCTGTAAAGTTGTCATCTTCATTTTCTGTTGCTATTAGGATAATTGCTCCATTTCAAAAGCTTTACAGCAGAGCACTACTTTAATCCATTGTATGTATAGGGTAATTTTACAATCTAGTTTGTTAAAATAATATGTACTAAGTAATCACTGAATACATTTTGAGAAACATGTTTAAAAGTGATGGCATGAACTTCATGGTCCACTTTTTAAAATGTAATATCTCAGTTATTAATTCTGTACTGAATAGGTGAGACTGTTAAGTTCCAGGCTTTAAAGTCAGTACTTGATTTTTGAGGAAAATATTGTCATCACTATTGTCAGAATCTTCATCATCATCACCATAGATAGTCTTCATTAAGTTTTAGGTGAATTTATATCTAGATTTTTAACCCTGACTCTACCTCTTTTGTGCATTACCTTAATGAGTTACAAAGTCAGATCCCCAATTATAAAATGTTAATAACAATAGAATATATCTCATGGAGTTTTATAAAGATTAAAAATTTTATATTGTTATAAAATATGTATTATAGTTTCTAGGACATAGCAAGCATAGTAATAGTTGTAGAAGTTGTTATAATGATAGTAAAAAAAAGTATAGAGGATATTAGCAAAAGAAATAGGATAGTGCTTTAGTAAAAAAAAAATGGAAATAACAAGAATACTCTGCGAATGAAATAAATTCTTATAGTTTTTGTAAGAACTAAGTAAAATAATACATTTAAACACTTAGAGTAGTGCCTTAATAATTATTATTTTCTATAATATTATGGTATTTATGTTGTACTACAGCACTGGCCTGGAAAGTCATGTTACAAGGTGTAATTTGATGTCTGTAACCAAAAATTATACTTTAACCCAACATTATATTGCCTCCAAAGTCAGCTTGTTGTTATTATAGGTAACAATTACTATACTGATTAATAAAGTTGAATTTATTTATTGATCATAGTTGTGAGAATGTTAGACAATATGTTCTAAAAGCGAATTAGCTTCCTAACATAGGGAATGGTTGGCTATCCTTTGTTAGACTTATGTAATCCATAGCCAGGAGTCTCTTCAGAGATGACCTAAGGAGGAGACGGTTTCCAATATAAGGAAACTTCTCCAGTGCTTTGCAGCATCCACTGGAGGTGCGTCTGCTTCCATCCGCCTCCAAGTGATTTTTAAGGGCTAACTTCCTGCAAAACATTCCTTTCTTCTCAAGATAGTGGTTTCTGATATATCCTGCTCTCTCTTCCCTCTTTAATTTACTTATCTCCGAATTCTACCACTGAAGGTACACTGGCATTACCTGGGCCTAACAGGTTTTTAAGTACCATTCTATTGTCTGAAAGGTCTTTAGTGAACTCACCCAGGTATCAGATCACAATAGTCCATCTAAACCACCATTTGAATATAATGTGCTTGAGGGTGTTTCTTTTGTTTCTCTCTCTCTCTCCTGCTTGGATTTATTAAGCTTTTTACCTCTGGAAGTTGAGGCCTTCTCAAAATTCAGGAAATTTAGGATCTTTATTTTTTCTGTTTTTCTTCCTTTCTTCCTTTTCTCCTCTCCTGGGACTCTAAATCTGTGTTAATCTACTTGATATCATCCCCCAGGTATGAGACTCTCTTCACTGTATTTTTTAGTTTTGTTTTCTCTTTGTCTGTTCCTCAGATTTATTAATTTCAATAGGTATATCTCTAAGAATGCAGATTTTTTTTTTTTTCTCTCTTCTATCTTCTCTTAACGCTTACCCAATGATTTATTTTTCAGTTGTTGTAACTTTCAGTTTTAAATTTTCCATTTGTGCTCTTTATAGTTCCTATTTCTATGGTGAGATTCCCTATCAGTTCACTCATTATGTATATTTTTTCTTTACATTTACAAACATAGTGTTTATTTAAAATTCTTACCTATTATTGTAATAGCTGGGTTATCTTGATTACTATTTGGGTTTGATTACTGTTGGCTGATTTTCTTTCTTGTGTGTACATCAGATTTTCATGTTTTTCACATGTTTAGTAATTTTATGGGATGATGGGTGCTGTCAATAATATGTTGCCGCAGATCTTGATTCTCTCATGGTTTCTGAAAAGTTTTCTATTTTAATGAGCAGTTAACTTGGCTACAGTGAACTCTGTCTTCCTAGCAGAAGGCAGAATTTGAGATATCCACTTCTCTCACCTTCCAGCTGATGCATTATTTCTGGGACATCTGAAATTAGGTGTGAATGAGTATCGTATAATGACCAGCTAAATATTTGGGTGAATTTTACACACAAATGTTGGCACCTCTTTCTAGGAGCACCTTTTCCCCCTTGTCATAAACTATATGTACATTCTACCATTTCTGAACTCTGTTATCTGACACCTCAAGAATGGAAAATTTGTCTCTCTGCCACCTAAATTTTGAGGAATATAAAGTGCCCTTGGTCAACAGACCACAAAATAAAAGAGGCTGGACATTGTCTTCCAAGGAAGACTCATATCTTCTGTCTGATTTTGGTCACATTTCAGTGACTGCATGTTGTTGTTTTTTAATCATGGCATGAAATAAATTTATAAATTATAAATTTATAATTGTTATGTGCAAGAAAACATAGTCAAGCTACTCCAGAATTAATGAAATAATGAAAACTAAGATTCTCATTTAAAAAAAAATTGAGAATAATTATAGTAATTGAGATATGGTTTTTTTTTGTGTGTTTTTTTTTTTTTTTGTGTGTGTGTGTGTGTGTGTGTGTGTGTGTGAGCATAAAGTGAGATAATTTATATAATCCTACACTATTCTTTTTAATCTTTTTTATTTGGGTAGAAGCATAAGGTTCAAATATTGTCTTCAATTTAAATAAACTAACATACTTTCAAACAAATACTTACTAAAGAACAGAATTTATCACTATATGAATTAAAATGTAAGAAAATGTATTTAAAATTTAGAAGAGACTTTTAGTAACATCATATAATTTATATGGATGTAATGACAACATGATTTATTTTTATTTTTTATTGGGATTAAACAGAATTATATACCTGGCATCTGGATGCTCTAAATTACGTCTTCTGTCATAAAAATGGTATCTCCTTCAAATAAATAGACATTTTCATTACTTTCAGGTTAATTAAAAATATATTAACCACTGGTTGGTTAGTTAGAACTACAGAGAAACAAGAACATGTATCAGTTTAGTAAAATAACTAGTTTTTAGATTATAAGTATCACTTGGAAAATTACTGCCAAATTTTCTTTTTTTGATTTTAATGCGGAGAGAGAAATCAGTTGTTTTGAAAAGGTGGTTAGAAACCATCCTCATCTGCTTTCTTTGCTTTAGAATGTTTTCTTTAGATTATCATCACATCTCAGAAGATTTTGCTTCTGACTACCTGACACCTATACATAAATCCACGAACACTGGCTGAGAAGCGTGCATTTTGGACAATCAATTGTATAAAAAACCTGAGTAGTACCATTCAATTTATTTCAGATTAATTTCATTTTGGGAATTCTATAGATGGAATATGTGATATATTGTAATTTTTATTTGCTGTATTCTGAAGCTCCAATTTTGTAAAAAGGTTTCTAAACTATTTGCTCATTGTAAATTTTTCCTGTCTCTTTTAAAGTGTGGGTTTCACTCTTTACTTTGTTCCTTAGATCTGAGTAATTCTTTAGTTGTGACTCTCCTTCCTACCTTCCACTCTTTCTGTTATTTTGATGCAAGAGGCTTTCTTCAAATTTCAAACTATAGACTGAATTTTCAGGATGAACTAATATGTGCCCCTCTCCAGCGTCTTCAGGCAGATTGATATATGGAATATATAGAAGTGTGGAAAAATATCGCTATAATGCTTTTTCCTTATGTATTGTATACAAAGAGAATTGTCTGTGATGGAAAGCTGGCTAGAATTTGGTTGACAGGAAAAAAGTCTTGATGTTGGGGCACAGACTCAGATTATGTCAATCCATAGAAAAGTTTTTTTTCCTGCGTTTTTATTACATGTATTAATAAATTCTAATATCTCGCAACTACAAGATCCAGTCATTGAGCGATATTATAATTTATTAAGAAATTCAAAGAAATGCATAGTACAGATTTGGTGGTGTGTTTTGGTGGGAGCAATGAGAGTAAAAAATTATCAAGGTGCCTCTTGGAGTTGTTTATGTAAGCCACTAAAATCATAGATATTTCAGTTACTTTCATATTAAAAATATCAACAAAATTGTCAGTGTTTCTAAACAAGATTATTCTTTCAAGAACCTCAGGTATATTTTCCTTACCTGATTTTTCTTTATGGTACATGTAATCTATTCAGTTTCTCTTTTACTCACATGTTGCTGAACCCTAACTGAAAAGCCTTGGAATTCAAAACACTCCTTTTAAATTGCTTGTTATGAAACAATTTTAAATCACTTCTTGTCAGCCAAATGGACCATACAATTTCCCTGTCTCTGACAGAATGGATTTAAATCCAAAATAATCCCCGAGTATATAATCAAGGAAAAGAATCACATTGAAAATACTGTCTGCTGTATTCATCAAAGCATAGGTCAGAAATGTTTTCAGTTGATTTTAGATCACCAAATAATGACAGTTTCATTGAATTGTGATATCTGAAAGATGAAAGGTGCTATCAACTATACAAGGCTAGGGACTCTCTGAAAAGTACGTTGTTTAGAAGAAAACTGGCTACGTAACATGAGGCAAGTTATTCAGTATCTTTGGGGCTCAGTTTTTTCCTTGGTAAAAGGATTGATTCTTAAGGTGCTTGTAAGCTGTTCACGCTTGGATGTGTAACCTAAACTGTCTGATACTTTCTAGTACAAAAAAAGGTTAATAATAACTATCTTGTCGTGTTGTGTTGAGAATGGAATTTGCGTTAGATATGTTTCCCGGGACAGGATTGCGCAGGATAAAAGCACCTCCCAATATACCTGGGTCTGTTGATAAGTTCAACACTATGCTTTACTTTTTCTTTTTATTAAATTTATTGGGATGACATTGGTTAATAAGATTATATAGGTTTCAAGTGTGAATTTTTATGATACATGATCTTCATATTGCATCGTGTGCCCAGTACCCCAAGTCAAATCATCCCCGTCACTGGATATTCGATCCCATTTGCAGTGCTCTTTGCTATCCCCCGCCCCCTTTTCTCTGGTAATCAGCCTACTGCTGTCTGCGTCTGTGAGTTTTTGTTTGTTTATTTTTCATTTGTTCATTTGTTGCTTTCAGTGTTACACCCAATATATGAGTGAAGTCATATGGCTCTTAATTTTTTGTCTGACTTATTTTGCTTAGCGTGATACCATGCTTTACTTTTATTCAAATAAATGTTATACTGTGTGAACATTATAGTGACTCATGCAAGGAATAAAGGAGATTTTTGTTGTTATTTAAAGGCTGTTATACTCTGGATTTATCCATGAATGCCCGCTGCTCAAGAAGTATTTAATATAACTCTACATACGTAGAGCAAAAACTTAATATTAATTAACTTATGTATCCTTAGGGAGAAGTCAAGTTTTTATTTTACTACAGGGGAAATTTTGCCAATAAGGTTATATGTCAGGCACCCTGTGGAACCCTTAAGATGAAATGAAACTCAAACTATTAAAAAAGTGCAGCCCTTTGAAAATTCCTCTTAGATCAATCGTCTCCACTCAAATTGCTAAACCGACAAACATTTGCTACATCTGGCTATAAGTGTTACTGAATAATCTGTTTTCCTAGTTCTAGGACATTAGCTTCTTTCCATGGTTACTCTCCTGATGCCAGCCCCTAATTCAACCCCTTGAGACTTTAGCTTAGACCTCCTGAATATAGATTATTCCGCACTGTCACTCAAACCTCCTGGGGTGCTCAGCTAATGCTATTTGGTCACTAGGTATTTGATGTCACTCAGAACTTGAATAGTTCAATCAAACATTAACTACCTTGGCTTTACCCTGAGCTTCTTCAAGACTGCAGGGGAGTGAAATGGTTAATTTTGATCATATACACAATTATTCATACATTCATTCAAATCCACAAGTATTTATTGCCAATATTGTTCATATACTCTTCTGGCCACTGGTGAATAAGTACACAGACTAGAGAACACACAAACAGAACAGAAGTAGAGTATATACGCATAAAACAGAAAGGACCTCTTTAGTCTTATAAAGATTATCTACCAACAACCTAGAGCAAAGTTGGTTACTAAAATAAAAAAGATTAAGATGCTCACAAACTGTTCCTGTTTAACAATTTACCAGAAATTCTTGTCATTGAAGTAAACACAAGAACTAAACAACTAAAACAACTAAATTTAATGTTTACAAAATATTAAGAGAAGAAACAAACTTAGCAATATTTGTAGACAAAATTGTCTAAAATAAGAAATGCTTCAAAGAATCCTCAAGTTATAGGAATGAAGAAAGGTGTTGATCAGGACGTCTCAATATATAACTAATTTATAAAAATCAGTGGGAATTTTACAAAGCAGCCAAAAATGAAAACTGTGGTTTAAAAAATAATACAATTTACATAATAGTAACAAAATGTAAGATCCATAGTAATATAACTAACCAAGGAAGTGCAATATCTTACTGCAAAATTGAAAAACAACTATTGAAGGATATTTGTGAAGACCGAAAAAGATGAGAGAATATATTTTACTCTTGGATAAAATATTTTAGACATATTTTTCTTTACCTTTAGGATCATTAGTGTTAATAAAAGTAGCATTAAAACTCCCATTAGTTTCTTTTTTAAAAAACTTGAGGCTTATTTTATTTTTATTTTTTTAATTTATCTAATTTATCTTTATTTTGAAAGTATTACAGATGTCCCTTTTCCCCCTCACTGACCCCTTCTAGCAGCCCCCAGCCCCTGCCCCCCGCCCCCGCCCCCGCCCCAGGCCTTCACCACACTGCATATATGCATGTAAGTTCTTTGGTTTAAAATGATATCATAGCAGTGAGACAAGAAACGCCCAACCATTTCTGGAAAAAAAAAAAAAAAATGAAGAGAAAAATGGAAGGATATATCTTGCATGGTATCAGGAGTATTATTAGAAAACTATAGAAACTAGAACATTTACTCAGTTTTTAGGAATAATTGGTTTGGGAACAGAAAAGAGACAAATACACAGTAGAGAACTCAGGAATATTTTCACTATTATGTGGAAATTTACTATATAACAAAGTCTGTTTTGCCAATCACTAGGGAAACATAGGCTTATGAATTAATTATCCTTGGACAATTGATTATCACATCATATGAAATATTCACTTCTAGGTGGGCTAAAGAAAAAAATAAACATACATAAAGAGGAATACTAAACATTTTAGAAGAGAATATAAAAAAGTGTATTTATATGATCTCAGGCTAATGAAAGCTGTCTCATTGCAAGATTTTAAACATGCAACCCATAAAAACATGCATTAAATGTAAAAGTTTTTGTATATCAATTCAACACATTTTCATTGAGCACACTATGTGCCTGGCACTGTGCTGGAAGCTGGGGATACATCACTGTATAAAACAGAAGATATTTGCCCTTATAGAGTTTACTTTCTAATTAAATTTTTGCAATGCTCATGCCTTAGTCTGTTTGAGCTGTCCTAACAAAATACCACAGACTGTGTGGCTTATAAACAACAGAAATTTATTTCTCACAGCTCTAGAAGCTGGGAAATCCAAGATCAAGGGTTTCTTTTCCTTTGATATATTATTTTTTATATGTTATGATATCTATTGGATCATCCTTATTTGATGGCATCACTTCCAATTTGCCTGTTCTTTATTTGTAAATTAAAAACTATCCAATGTGTGTGTTTCAGAACCTGAATGTGTCATCTCCAGTTTTCGCTGATATGCTCCTCAAACGTTCATTCCCCTTGGGTCACGGTCCCCTTCTCCAAACACCCGGCTGCACGCAGTCCTTCTGAGTCCCTGGGCTTTGAGCACGCGGTGCCTCTCCCGGTGTCCGCGACACTGCCGTCACCTACAGCACATGTCCCTTCCCACGTCTGCCAGGTGCGATGCTCCTCAGAATCCTCTCCTCGCCTCCCTCTGTGCCCACTCCAAAACCACTTTTTCTCCATTTTAGTTTTGTTGCTGTAAAATATTAAAGATTTCCTACTGCTCACCACAATATGTGTAACCCCCTTCTCTCTTCCCCACGGACAGTAACTGTGGGTGCCCACCTTTCTTAGTTTATCTAATTCACATACTTTTAGATCCAACAAATTTGAGTAAGATGACCTGTGTTCTGCTAACTTTTACATCTCGGCCTAATATTTTCTCTGGAGATGAGCTTTTTATCATACTGAAAACCTAAATTGAGTTATTACGTATATTATGTGTTTCTGATAATTTAACGTATTTATTACTATGATATAAATACTGTCATTTTACAACGTAAAGAAACAGAGCGTCACAGGGATTGAGTACAATGTCTCTGGTATCCACAGGGGATTGGTTCTGGTACCTTTTGTGGACACCAAAACCCACAGATGCTCAAATCCTTACATAAAATAGTACAGTATTTGCAGATAACTTACACACATCCTCCTGTATACTTTAAATAATCTTTGGATTTCTTATAATACCTAATACAACTTAAATGCTATATAAATAGTTGTACTGTTTTGTTTTGGAAAAAAGACAATAAAATGTCTGCATATGTTCAGTACAGACACAGTCATCATGTAACTTTTATTTCAAATATTTTCAATCTGCATATTTTTTTAATCTGGGGATATGGGCAGCCTATTTTATCATACCCAAGATCACCCAACCAGTAAGGGGTAGACATTATATTTAATTCCAGAGCTGTTTATCTACAAGGGCTCTTCCCCAATCTGTTATTTCTACCTGTCACAATTTGATACATTTTAATGCCTCCTTTGTATGGTTTTTCTTGCATGAAACCTTTCAAACATGCTCATCTATATCACATTTATATAGATAGATAGATAGATAGATAGATAGATAGATAGATAGATAGATAGATAGATGATAGATACACATACACACACACATTTACATATCCACCTGGATTTTGTAAAAAATAATCAGAAGTTTTCATGGAAAAGAAAAAAGGTTCATGGAAGATAAACCATACTAATTACCATAATACAATACATTAAATCATATTTATTTGGGTATGGAATTCTGCATTGTAGCGTATTTTTATGTGTTGGTACATGCTTCATGCCTGCTGCTGGAATAAGAGCTTTTTGAGGGTAGAGAGCACCTTCCTCACCTTTACTTTTCTCTACAACACTTAGCAGGGTGTCTTGTGTGCAGCAAGCACTGAATTAATGGTGCTTCCATTGAACTATATTTCTGTTTATCTTGATAGATGAGTGGATAGATAGAAAGGCACACGTAATACATTCGGATGTAGTACACGATAAGATTACTGTCTAAGAGATATTTTGAATTTTTGTGTGTACTAGGTTATTTTGAGCCATGTTCCAACACAAACAGTCTAACTAATAAGGACTGATTAAACTGAGGAACTTAGGTGACAGCTAACATTTAGCAACAGATCTTTTTCTATCACAGAGAACTAAATAGTTTCACTATATCATACAAATTGCAAAATTATGACTACCTAGCAAACTGTAATAAAATTCTATAAATCAGAGCACAAAAGGACAAGCATTTTCAACTTTTTATCTCCCTAACACTGATCTTCAGAAAACTCTGGCATTTGAGGAAAGATGTGAATTTACTGTAGTCATAAAGCACGATTTTTTAATGCTTATTTTGATGTCATGAGACTAATGAAACTGCATGCTATGGCAAAGATGTGTCCCAGGTCTGGCACAACCTCTAAAAGGCTGTTAATACTATGTAAATAGTGCAAATTCTCAATACTTCAGCTTGTTCATGAAATTAGAAAAATTAATGTTTTAATCATAGTTAAAATGTTATGGCAGGTAGATTAGGGGTTTATATGCCAGTGATTCTATGAGATATTGTTACTGAGTAGCCTTATTTCCACTGTAAAGTAAAATGTGTTGGTTTTTTTTTTAATCCGTTGGAATTTACAAAGGAATTGAAGAAGTCTCTGTCTCACCATTGCTCTCCGCAGGTACAGTCCTTCTCTCAGCCTAAAGGAGATAGGAACTTTTTTATTTTCTTTAAAATGGTTTTAACTGAATGACTCATCATCTGAATTTATTTCACAGTCTCTGTCCCCCAGGGTTTTCATGTCTGTTTTCATGCTGCCCTTTAACTGAAATATGCATACTATTTAGTTTTTATTAGACATATGTATGGAGCACTAACTATAAGGCAGACATTATTCTAGATATAATATATGGTGATGGGGAAAACAACTCACGACCCACATTCTAGAGAAGACAGAGACCGTGAACAGGCTCTGTGTTTCGTAATCACTGAGCTGGTATAGGAAAATGTTTTTAGGGAGAATTGAGAAAAACAATATACTTCAATGGAAAAATCTATTACTCTATAGGGATTTGGCTGGAATATCCATTGGAAATGTTCTTTGGCTTCAGGCAAGAGAATAACAAAATAACTGCTTAAATAGTGGTGTTTTTTTTTATAACAAAGGTCTGCAAGTAGGTAACTCTTGGCTTTGGCTCAGCATCTGCATCTATGTGATTTATTGACGTTCTTCATGAATACAAAACAGTGGCCCCAGCTCCAGCCATAACATACTGGCAAAACAGTAAGAAAAAAGGGAACGGAAAAGTACACGTTAGATTTTTTTTCTCATTGCCAAAACCATGACACGATGCCTTCCCCATAACCTAGTCACATGAGAAATTGGGAATTATTTGCTTTTATAGCCTCTAAGAGAGAAACATGACAGAAAAGAGATGGGAATTTAAGTTGAGCCAACCTACCCATAGTATCTGCCAAAACTAAAGAAATATATTTGGGGGACTTCAGAATATGATATTTAAAGTTATGGGAATACATGAGATCCATTAACCTGTATTGGTGTTTTTAAATATAATTTTCTACAATGATTTGATCTTTCTAGATCTGTGCTGTTTTATATGATAGCTACTGGCCACTCGTGGTTGTTGAGCCCTTGAAATGTACTTAATGTTACTGAGGATATTGATGTTTAACTTTTTTAAGTTAAAATTTTAATAACCACATGTGGCTAACAGATACCATACTGGACAGAGGAAATCTAGGTAGAATAAGAAAGAGAAGAGGGAAGGTTAACTTTTAGTACACTGATAGTGAACAAAATAATATAAACAAGATGCTCAGATAATTAAGGAAAGATGCCATATCCATAAACTAGTATCATGGTACAATACTATGGTAAAAAAGGAATAGCTGAAGACCAAGAAAGCATTGTTTGAAAATAAAAATATAAGTGATGAGATTTAAAAAAGAAAGGTTGGAGGATGAATTTGAGAGCCTCTCTCTAGAAATAGAAACAGTGTCCCCCTATAACATTAAGAAAGGAAGTTTAAAAATAAGAGAGAAAGAAGAAAATTCGTTATTTCACCATTAGACTAATATAAATTCCAAAAGATAAGCATAAGCCCCACCTAACAGCTATGATCAGTCCTCCAAGATGATCTGTGAAGACACACATGCTACTGCTAGCAGGTCATGAGCACTACAGATTGCACTGCCAGGGCCCTCAGTGAAAGACACAGTTTGCTGCAGCTGCAACTCCTGCCAGCACGGCCACTGCCACAGCTGAGTTAAGCTGCCTGTTCCTTTCATTTGTGACAACTGCTTCTGAATCAAAGTCCAGAGTAAATGGATTTGGTTCACGGAAACCAGGTCAGATGTTCGTATCCGCGTTGCAAGGGAGACTAGACAATTCCTTGCCTTGCATTTCTAGCTTTTATAATGTGAGTTTGGCTCATAAAGTATAAGACGTCACCTATGTCCAATGGGTTTAGGTACTGGGCACCAAACAGAATCACGAACGTCCACTATGCATGGAAACTAATATTAGAAAACAGAGTAGAAGAGTCCTAGGGTGAAGGTGAAGAAACCATCAGAAGGGTGGCTGTGCTGTAGGCCTTCAGGGCAGGAACTCAACACTGGAGCAGGAAGATGGAGAGTTCTGGGAGAACTGACTCCAGGCAGCAAATAAATGAACAATACAACATAACAACCACCAAAAAATCAACCGATAGTATATCTGGATAACTTGAGCATTTAGAAAATAATATATTTTTTTATAATTCTCATGGGGTGTTTCAAAGAATATAACAATAAGTTGACATAACAAACAAAAAAGAAATATAAAGTCTAGAATAACACTTGATGGAAAATAAACCAAAAAAGATAAAAAGAAACATAATCACAGTTTTCAGCTTGGTTCGTCGGTATCATTCAAATGTTTACAGAGTCATCATAATGTGGTTTAACTATATCGGAAAAATAACAAGCATTAACAGGAAGCTTTCGATTAATAATGTCAAAAATAAAAAAATACACAAAAAACATTATTAGCAGAGTTTGGAACTAGGAAGTCAGTTACAGAGGGACACTTAAAAGATCTGAAAGTTCCTAGGAAACAGGACTTCAAAACAGGGATGGTAACTGAGGGACTTTGCTAAAAGTAAAAATATATTTTTAAAGAGGAGCTAAAATATCACCTCTTCCCACGAGCCCTGTCATGGCAGAGTGTGTTCCTTTATTTGTGTTTCCTATGCACTTTATATACATCTTCTTTACTGTAGTACTTAGCACACTGGATTGTAAGTAATTATTCACATATCTGCTGCCCTTGCTACCTGAACACTCTCTGTGTTTAGCAGAGTATTGTTCCCAGTACAAAATAAACGCCATGTAAATTATTCTTGAATTAATCTATACTCAACCTTCCCCATTTTAGCTTCTAATTTTCTTATTTTCTCATCTTTTTATTCTTCTTTTACATGCATGATTTCAATGATTTGCTTCTGTTTTTAAAAATCTTTTGCATTCTCCTGGAAGGAGAGCCAGAAACACTTGAAGTGAATTTGAAATAGTTCCCAGTGATCATGTCTTCTCTTTTGGTCCATCTTCACATATTGGTCTAAAATATCCACTGGGCAAAACCAGTTGGTACTTACTGCCTAACTTCATTGGGTTGAATTAGTATTGATTTTACACAATAATGCTTAGATAAGACTTTTGCTGGTGGACACAAAATAAAATATACAGTTGATGTATTACAGAATTGTACACTTGAAATGTATATAATTTTATTAACCCATGTTACCTCAATAAATTCAGTAAAAAAAAAGAAAATCTGAATTCATTCATTGATTAGCTGCACCCATTTTGGGCAAACTGTAAAGAATCCATGAACATTCTTAGCCATACAGATATATCTAGGTTATTGACAGTTTTGTTAGAGGATTCCGATTATAAACACAGGACAGCAGAGTTACAACTGCAGACTATTGCTTCTTTCCAGATTTGCAACTTAAAAAAAAAAAATCACTCTTGAGCCAGGAAACAGAACTCTCTTGTGGTCTAATAATTTGCAAAACAAGTCTCCAAAATTAGATTGCTTGTTCTGTGTTAAAACATTTACATCTATTAAATGCTACAGAAAGAAACTTAGCCAGTGAGCTTTAATTAATTTGATTTTAAGAAAAATAATTGTCTATTGTTTTAGCTGTAGGCTGTTTCCTGAAATAATTTAAAAAATAAAAAGCAAACACTTATTTGGAAAAAAATACTGCCAGTCATATTCTCTGAGAACATGGTGTTTGGCTTGACAGGGGCTATTAAAAAGATTTAGTGGAATTACTAAGACTTATTTGAAAGTTGCCTTGGAACATTTTATACTCAGTCTGCACACCAATATTAATTTTTTTTTTTTTAAATACAGATGGAGATTTTATTGGTATCTTTGGAGGAAGGGCAAATAGAAACTATAGGGATTTCCACTTGGGAGCTGGGTGCAGAGGTGAAGGTCTTTAAAGGCAGAATGAGAGAAGGAGTAGACCACCATGCCAGATTTAAATGAGGAAAACACAAATGAGGAAGCAGTAGTGTAGCAAAGAGCCACAGGATGGCACTTGTGACCATTTGCTCTCCACTGATGGAGAAATTAAATGGAAGATGTGCTCAGAAGGCTGTCATTCAGGGGTACTTGCAGGCTGTGTGGTCGTTAATGACATAGTGGTCATTCCTTTCTGTATATAATTCATTTTCTTGGATTGAAAATAATGTCATTAAAATTTTATTCCGATTGAAATTGGCACCACTCAAAACCAACGTACTTTGCAGTTGAGATTTATTATTTGATGCATTTGAGGATCAATATATGCTGAAAATAAAGCTGATTTTATCCCTTCTTCGGGGCTCATGACTTTTGCTGAATTTGACATAAGAAATCAACTTGTATGCTTGAGAATAGCAGTGGGCATCACATAACAGAAACAGCATAGTCTGGAGGTCTGGAGGCAAGATTTGAATTATAGCTTTTGCCACCATGTTGTGACTTTCAAAGAAACTACATTTATTAGTGTCTAAGTTTCTTTATTTGTCAAATAAAAAGGTCAGACTAGGTGTTCTCTGGGCTTTTTTCAGTTTGAATATCACATGCTCCTATGTGACTACATATAATCAACAATGGATCATTGGGTATGAACCAGTGGTGAGGGGGATGCTCATTAAAGATCACCTATGCTGCCCTGGCCTGTTTGGCTCAGTGGTTGGAGTGTCGGCCTGTGGACTAAAGGGTATCGGGTTCGATTCTGGCCTCTGTTGCAGGCTGATCCCCAGCGCTGGTCAGGGATTGTGAGGGAGGCAACCAATTGATGTGTCTCTCTCTCACATCTATGTTTCTCTCTCTCTCTCCCTCTTCCACTCTCTCTGAAAAAGCAATGGGAAAAATATCCTTCGGTGAGGATAATAATAATAATAATAATAATAATAATAATAAAATAATAAATAAATGTATTAAACTTAAAAAAAAATCACCTATGCTATGGGCTCTATTTTATATACTTCATTGACTCTCAAGAAGAGAATGAGCCTCGTGGTTAGACAACCTGGGTTTCTACCCCATTTTCACTACTTTACTAGATATGTGATTAGCAAGTTATCTAATCTCTCTACCTTTTGGTTTCCTCATTTATAAAATGGTGATAGATAGAATACTAATTATTCTATAAAGTAGAGATAGTTAGTACCCATCTCATATTGTCTTTAGGAAGATTAATAAGTTAATTTATGAGATGATTAGAAGAGCACTTTCCATATGTGCACACTCAATAAATATTAACTATTATATATGTGTGTATATGTGTTTATTTGAATCTTCATAGGGATACATGTTATTTTTATAATTGAAACAGTATTTTTCAATGTTTCTTGATCGATGTTTTGAACAATGACAGAATTAAAACCTGAATATCTTTGTCAATCACTGTTTGAGAAACTAAGTGCCTGCAAAACAGTAGATTCTGGGAAGAATGAAAAAAAATGAATGGCCATCTAAGATCAAAGACTGTGTAATACTGGAGTTCATGTAACTAAGGGTGACAAGGATGAAAATGGATATATTCCAAGCAGAAAAAGTATGTCTTTTATGTCTCTTTATAATCTTTAGATAGTAACATCTCTTCTTCCCTGCCTGATCAAAAGGCCTTGAGACATTTATATTTGTCCCCAGAGGTCAAAATTTTAATTTGGGATAAAATATTTAGTTGTTTCTGGAAAGGGGATGTTAAGCAGTTGGACTATAAAAGGACTATATGGCACAGCCATTACTAAAATAAAGTCAGGGCAAGGAGAGAGGGTTATAATCAATGGGCCATTCAATATGACCATTAAGCAGTATTGTTTTCTTTCCAGCCATTACTTGGATCTAGTCAGTAAGTAGAGATCTTGGAATTTTACTGGGTGAAAATGTAAATGTAACGGCATCATGATGGCTTAACATGTATTTCCATCTTTTTCTTATTGCTAAGTTATGGTTCCATGACAATAGTAATACTGCCAATTTGATTCCTACTAATAGAAAGCTATTTTCACAAACTTGTAAAGAATATCATTATTAAAATATTTATCAATTTTCTACCACTTTCTTAATTTATTAATTGTCAAAAAAGATATGATTAATATTGAGTTATATTTGTTGAAAGCATCTGTGCCAGACATTTTATGTATGCTTTTTCACTTAACCCTTAATGACAATCATATGAGTTATTAAATTTCTCATTTTACAAACTAAAACAAAAGGATGCTAAATTGTTCAAATTTATACATACAGCAAGTGAGAGATCTTCCATGTGAACCTACATGTATCTGACCAAATCCACAATTCTTCACAATGCTGTTTGGATTAATCTTTGGAAAATAAGAGAAAGACTTAAGGAAAATTAGAAGAATCATGCAATCTAGCTGAGTTTGGAAGCCATGGCTTCACAGTAGTTCCAATATATATTTTAACGGATTTTATCAACAGCATTCAGTGACCTGGGTGTAGTCATAGTCATAGCAAGTTATCAGTGCTTACTCTGTGTCAAGCACTAAGTTTAGCACTTAACATTTATATTTTTATTTAATTTTCAGAATAATAACATGAAGAACATACTATTATTACCATCATTTTATGTGTAAAAATTGTCCCAAATGTTTTAATTGATTTTCCCAGAGTTATATAAAGAATAAGTGTGTAAGTCAGTAATCAAATCCAAGCAGTCTGACTTCAAAACCTATGGTGTTAATCTTTACCCAATAATGATCAGTCCCAATAAACATCAAGGGGTGGATACTGGGCAAAGACTACAAACTGAAAATGTGTTCAAACTGGAGTTTTGTCTGATAGGTAAGACAAAAGGGAATTGAGACTGTTGATGAGCCAGGGCTTCAGATCATCGTTTCCACTCATTGGCTTTCTTCCAACTTCAACTAGAATAATAAATGAATTCAACTAACGCATCGCTGCGAATGTACTCTATGCTAGGTGCCTACTAAGTACCATACTGTCTTATTTACCACTCATGAAAACCTGTGCAGTATTTACAGATGTCAAGTAAATCTCCAGAGGGGTGGTGGTACCAGCTTGGTCCTGGACAGATGAAAAGCCTCACACTCAACCACAGTGCTATGCTACCAATGGCATGTTTCATGCTCAGCTTCTGGAGTTTTGTGAACGAAGACCTTAGTCTGGAGTTGAATACAGATGCAGAACGTAGCAGCTAACCTGCCCTATTTGGCTGAGGAAAACATAAATAACTGCTGAAACTCATCCAGGAGCAAGCTATATAGAGTTGCCTCAGTAAGAAGTAGCTTAATAACAACTTTTCCAAGAGTTGACTTCTTGTTTGTTTGAGGTACCCCCTCAATGCCCATGCAAATGAATAGATGATAGACCAAAAGCAGTGTTTGAGACATCTCAAACAAACCTCACAAAGCACGTTCATATATATGGCTTTATGAACGCACATTATTTATACCCAACTTAGGAGTCAAAGGCTGTAGGAGTAATAGTGGTAGATAAGTCAACTTATTACTTTGAGGGAGGCAAATTGTTTTAGCAGAGAGGACGTGGGTAGACAAACAAAGCCAGGTAAGCGTCTCATCCCAACACCCATGGGCTGAGTAACTAAGATCGCTTAAGCTCTCTAAGCCTCTGTTCTCAATTTGTTAAAAGAAAAATTAGTATCTATATCACAAAGCACTTTTCCTTTTGTGTGCTTCAGTTTCAGCTGTGAAAAGATTTAATATGTTCTTTCATAGCATTTTTTTTGTGTGAGGATGAATAAAGTCATCTAGAAAATCAACGTGATAGTCTGTAAAGTATTACATAAATGTTACTTACTTCAATTAATAGAATTTTTCATTCTGAATCACACTTTACAGGGTAAGGCAAAAATAGGTTTACAGTTCATATGGAAAATAATACAATAATTAATAAATAAAATACAAGAATAAACTGGGTTTTGTGTACTCACAACTGTAAACCTACTTTTGCCACACCCTGTATAGTCCTTCCTGCTAGTCCCTGTGCTCAGCTTTATTGATGTTTTTTGATCTTTTTAAGCAACCAGAAATTTAAAGCTTGGAGAAGAAAGGAACATGAAAACCCTTAAACAGAGTTAGTGGAATATCAAGTTGATTAAAACCAGTTAGTCAAGTTGGTAATGTGTTACATATATCACAATGATTATATCTAGAAAGACATAATTTAAATATAAAATAACTTTATGCTAATATTTGTCCTTCACAATATTTAATACTTTTCCCTAATATATGTATTATATCGCTGTTCATGAGATAAAAACGTCAGTTGCTTATATTTTTACCTGGTTTGTGTCTTCAGCAAGTCCCCACAGTTCTCTAAGCCTCAGTTTCTTTATCTGTGGAATAGGGATAGTGCTATCTCAAAGGACTGTTTGATCGTTAAAGGAGATCATAAGAGTCAAATACTTAGGCAAGGGAGGACACTGTAACTTTTCCCTCCATGGTTTCTGCCCTTTACATTCACCCAGTTAGACTTCGACATCTCTCCTTTTTCTGTTACTGGACTTGAGATAGTAGTGATGAGATGTCCTAGAAGAACAGGTTTGAGGGGGCAGATAATGTGCTTCCTTCGGGATATGCAGAGCTGGAGATACCTGGGTGACTCTAATTGGTGAGAGGTCCCAGTGGGTTGTGCAGATCCTACCTTGAGGAGAAAGGAGGCCAATACCTGCTCTTCTATAGATCCACTCTGGATCCTTGCAGGACTCAGATTCACTGTTCTCCCCCTGTGAGTACCAGCTGCTTTTATCAGCTTGTGACATATTTCAACTCTATTCTGACAATTTATTCAGCCCAATCAGAGATCTGTTCAATGTCTAGTGAAATGATGTTAAAAATGCAGAGCTTGGCTGGGCTCCTTGGAAACAATCGCTCTCAACTTGATTTCTATTGACGGAGGCAGCCCAGGGAAAGACAAAATTAAAGTTACAATGACTGAGGAAGAACTTGGGCTTCCAGTTAGACCTCATTACTTGGAGCAATCAGACTGGAAAAGAGCAGCAAGGGAGACAGAATTGGCTTCTCAAAACAAGCAATGTTAATGATGTGAGCCCGGAATTCATGATCAGCCAGCTTTCTTGAAGAATCGGAACAGTTGAACTATATTGGAGGCCTAAGAAGGTTTCTATTCAGCCTTACACAATTCATGGCACAAAGAAGATTGTCTGTGAGCCTCAGACATTTCTAGTCTGGCTTTAATTATCCCATTTTCTTTTTGGGTTTTTAGATCTCAGCATTCTACCATCACGGAAACAAGAACTTTGAAACCAAATTATTTCTAAGGTGACTTTCTATTCTAACATTAGAAGTATCATTCTTCTTTTGCACAAGGGGGAACACTTACACTTTATCTTCTAGGAGGGAGGTAACAGGGAGACCATTTTTTTAAAAGAGGAAGATAAGTGATCATGTTTATAACTAAGGGCCAGAAATATTAGAATGCATTATCTAAATTTAATCCTTATATTATTTTTAAGAGAATAGCTACAATTTTTTTCTAATTTTTTTTTAGGTTAGGAAATTGAGACTAAAGGAGATAAAGTGTCTTGCTTAAAATGAAATAATATCTAAGTTTAATCGATATATTATACTTACAAAATAGCTATAATTATTCTTGTTTTGCAGATGAGGAATTTGAGGTTAAGTGAGGTAAATGCCTTACTTCAGATCACACAGGTCGAAAGAGATAAAGCAGGAACTTGAGCTTATTGCTATCTAACCCCAAAGCCTGTGCTCATTACATTTGGCTGTATTGGCTCTGGCTACAAATACCTGCATTAACAATAGACAGGAATTCATAAAAATGTAACTTTTCTTTAACTGTTCAGAGCTGTTTTATGAAATTAAGAAGGTTCAGGTAGGAAGGAAGAAATAAGTGGAGAGTGAAGGATTGAAGAAAGCACAGGAATGTAGGAGGAGGCATAAAAGCAGAGAAAAAAGTAAAGGAGAAGAAATGGAATTAACATATATGCTAGCTCCCTTATGTACAAAGGGAGACAGAATTTTAATAGCTTTATTGCGGTATCATTAACATAAAGTAAGTTGTGCATAGTTAATGTGTCTAATTTGATAAATTTGACACAAAAATTATCATCACAATCAGTATGATGAACATATTTCCACCACCAAAAAATTTCTCAAAAATAAGTTGTCCGTCCAAACAAGACTCTTAAATATATTGTCTATATGAGACTCCCTTAGATTGAAAGACACACGCAGGCTAAAAGTAAAGGGATGGAAAATGATATTTCATGCAAATGGAAGCAAGCAAACAAAAAAGATGGGTCAGCAATACTTATTCCAGACAAATTGACTTTAAAATAAAGGCTATAACAATAGACAAAGAAGGACTCAGCAATTCCACTTCTGGGTATTTATCCGAAGAAACCCAAAACACTAAGTTGAAAAGGCACATACAGTCATATGTTCATTGCAGCCTTATTTACAATAGCCAAGATGTGGAAGCAACCTAAGTGTCTATCAATAGATGAATGGATACAGAAGAAGTGATGCATATATGCAATGGAATATGACTCAGTCATAAAAAAATGAACTCTTGCCATCTGCAACAACATGAATGAACCTAAAGAATATTGTACTGAGTGGAATAAGTCAGACACAAAAATACAAATGCAAGAAGATTTCACTCATATGTGGATTCTAAAAACCAAAATACATGAAAAAACAGAGCAGAAACAGACTTATAGATAGAATATGTTGATGGTTGTCAGATGGCAGGAAGGCCAGGAGGATGGGTGAAAAAGGTGATAAGATTAAGAAGTACAAATTGGTAGTTACAGAATAGTCATGGGGATGTTAAAGTACAGCATAGAGAATACAGTCAATAATATTGTAATAACTATGCATAGTGTCAGATGGATACTAGCTTTATCAGGGTGATCACTTTGTAAGTTATATAAATGTCTAATCTCTGGATTATACACCTGAAACCAATATAATATTGCATATTAACTAATTGAAAATTAAAAAATATATATTTTAAAAAATAAATAAAGATAAGTTGTCCATACAAGTGAGGATCTATTTCTGTACTGTATTTTTGTTCTATGTGTCTATATGTAGAATAACACAATACCTTGACTATTGTAGCTTAATAATCAACATTGAAATTGGATAGTCTTTATTTTTTTAAAGTTGTTTTGAGTTATTTTAGGTCCTCTGCATCTCCATGTGGATTTTAGAATTAGTTTATAAACTTCTAAAATATATTAGAATTTTGATTGAGATAGACTCTTTAGCTATTTTGGGGAATCAACATTTTAACAATAGTAAGTCTTTAAACCCATGTAAACAACATAGCTCTCCTTTAACTTATATCTCACTCAACTTCTCTTAGCAAATTTTTATAGAGTACAAACAGGTCTTCCATAGTTTTGCCATTTATCTATGAGTGTTTTCTATTTTCAATGCTATTATAAGTGGCATTTAAAATTTTTTCAATCTCTGATTGGTCTTTTGCTGCTATATAAAAATACACCCACAGCTTTAATATTGATCTTGTATTCTACAACCTTGCTAAACTCACTTTTTAAGTCTAGTAGATTTTTGTAGATTTTGTGGGATTTTCTACATAAACAATCATGTCATCTGTGAATAAAGAACATTTTTATTGCCTCCATTTTAATTTGAAAAATATCCTTCTTATAATGCCTAGAACTTCTAGCAAAATGTTGACTAAAAGTGGTGAAAGCAGATATCCTTGTCTTGTCCCTGATCTTAGGGGAAAAGCATTGTTTTTCTTCATTAAGTATGTAGCCAGTCATAGGTTTTTGAAATTCACCTGTAATCAGGTTGAGGTATTGCCCTTAAATTCATAGTTAGGTAAGAGTTTTAACAAGAATGTTGGAGCCTGCCTAATGATTATCTGCATCTATTGTGTTGAATATATAACTTTGTTTTTTATATTATTAATATGATGAATTATACTACTGGATTTTCAAATGTTAAACCAACCCTAATTTCCAGGAATAGAACCCCTTTGTCATGGTGTAACACCCTTCTTCATATATTTTTAAAATCAATTTTCTGAGATTGTGTTTGGAATCTGTAGTTTTCTTTTCTTGTGAACTTTTACTTTTCTTACGTATTTTACAAACCTCGTACTGCCTCATTATTATTTTTGTTTAAGCAGATAGTTATCATTTTAAAATTTGAATAAAAAATAAATCTTGTCAGTTTACTCATGTAGTTACCATTCATATTTCCATCTGGTATCTTTTTTTTTTTTTTTTGAATGAAGGACTTGCTTTAATATTTCTTATAAGAAGGGTCTCCTGGTGATGAATGATTTCAGTTTTTGTATATCTGAAGAAGATTTTATTTTACCTTCATTTTGGGAATGTATTTTTGCTGGGTATATAATTTTAAGTTTACTGTTTCTTTGTATTGTGTTTTTTTCTTTTTTCTTTATAAAGCTGTTTTTCTACTGTCTCTCACTGCCATTTTTTCTGACAAGGAAATATGCTATCATCCTCATCTTGTATGTGTTTGTATGTGTGTGTATTTTCCCCTTTTCCTAGCTCTTTTTAAGATTTTTCTTTATAAGCTAATTTTAATCAGTTTGATTATAATATAGGTTGGCGTCATTTTTATCAACATTTCTTGGACATGGTGGTCACTGAGCTTTTTGCATTTATGAGTTTATAATTTTTGGCCATAATATCTTCATATATCCCTTTACACTCCCTGCCATTACTCTAATTACACTTACATTAGGCTGCTTTATGTTGTCCCTCAGCTAAGTTACACTCTGTTCATTTGCTTTAATTATTTTCTTTTCTCTGTGTTTTATTTTGGATAGTTTTATTGCTATGCCTGCAAGTTTACTATCTTTTCTTCTGCAGCATTTAATTTACTATTAATTCTGTACATAGAATTTTACACCTCAGAAGTAGTTTTCATCACCGGAAATTCAGTTTTGATTATTTTTAACTTCCATGTCTCCTAACTCTTTGAATATATGGAATATAATTATAAATCACTTTGCCCTTGTCTCTTAATTCTAACAGCTGTGTCATTTCTGATTGATTTAGTTACTCATGAAAGGTTCTGTTTTCCTGCTGTAGTGCATGACTGTTAATTTTTAATTGGGTGCTAAACATTTTACCTTTTTGGTGCTGGATATCTTTTATATACCCATAAATTTTCTTGAGCTTTGTTTTGGAACACAGTTGATTAATTTGCAAGTATAGATGGTTTCTGACTTACAATATTTGGGCTTACTTTTTTTTATTACGCTATGTGTATAACTGATACACATTCAATAGAAACTGTACTTTGATTTCTGTATTTTGATTGTTTCCTAGGCTAGTTTTCTCATGATGCTGTGCAGTCGGCCATGCAATCACAAGGCTAAATAACTGATACTCTACTAAATCCATTTTCTTTTTTTTTCAATTACGGTTCAAATTTACAATATTTTCAACTTACAATGGATTTATCGAGATGTAAGCCCATTGTTAGTCAAGGAGGATCTGCTGTTTTATCTTTATACATCTTGCTGTAATTTATTAGGTAGGACTGGAACAATGCTAATCCTATGTTTAATTATTTCTTACTACTGAGCCGAGTCCCTTTTGCGTACTCTACTCAATGCCCAATGAATCTGATGGGAACCTGTCTTATTCCTGGCCCTCTGTCAGTGCCAAGTACTACTCTTATTAATCCTTTGGATGATTTTTCCCAGTTTTTTTTCTTCTTACAAGTTATATGCTAATCAGTGTTCACCTGAATTCTTGAGTTAACCTTGAAGGTATCCAGACTTCTCTCTCTGGGCAGCTTTCTCCTCATTTGTACTCTATCTTGCTACAATTCTATTCCATCTCCTCTTCTAAGGAAGTCCTCTGGGCTGTACTTGAATTCCTGTTCTCGACCTTAAAATTGTCTCAAACCTTTAGGCTGGGACAAGCGTGAGGCTCATATTATTTGTTTCTGTTTTTCAGATCTCACTATTCTTTTTCTTAGGTCCAATGATTTGAAGATATTTTGGTTGTTTCAAGCAGGAGTATAAAGCTTGTTACTCCATCTTAATTGGAAGCAGAAATCATCCCAAGGTAGTATTTGTATAAAGGGAGTGACCAGTGATACCTAGAATCCATTGTGTGAAAGTCTGACCACTGCGATGCAGAAAGGAAGTGTCTCAAACATAACCCCCTTCTTCAACCTACAGTTAAAATACTATTTATGAAAATATCTATGCTTCAATTCTTCATTTTATAGGCACATTTTTAAAAATTTTTTTTTTATGGCAGAAGAGGCTACTGTCTTTTACGTACAACTTTTTAAAGGACAGAAACAGCACTGTGAGTGGTTTGTAGACAGGTGTCTGGATCCAGCATTACCACTTTCTAAACCCATGACTATGGGTGTCATCTGTCATCTGTCTACAAGCCCCATTGTTATCACCTGTAAAATGCTGATAACAGCTTCTGCCTTGCTCACCTTACTAGTATAAGAATACACTGAATTTAAAACTGTAAGCAAACTTTTAAATTACAAAGTTATATCAATATAGGTGTTATTATTATAATTATGCCAACTGTGCTTTTGGGAAACTTAAATATGAAAGACCATAAAAATTATAGCCCTCTTTTTGTTTCTCCTCGACATATTCACTCAGACTTGTAGAAACTCACTTACATAAAAAATGTTACAATAGTCTCTGAAATGTGCAATGGAGTGATAGACAAGATTAGGCTCTAAAATCAAGTAATTCTAGACTACACTCAGACTTTTCTATTATGTCTTCTTAAGGAAATTATTACACCACTTAGTTTTCTAATATCTAAAATGAGAAGAGTTTTCTCATTTTCTAAAATGAGGAAGGAGAAGCTATAATAAAGTGATGAAGAACCAGTACATTATAAGCATTCAATAGAAGTTTTTCTAAAATGTTATCACTATGCCATTAAAGAAGTCATTTGGATACAGTTTCATACAAAAGGAATATGTTCTTCTCTAATCACAGCTCAGAGAGCGAATCTCAGTCCCTCCTATCCGCAGTGTTTCACATCCAATCAGTTCACCCAATATTCCAGCACATCTTCCAGGCGTTCTGCTCCTGCCGCATTGATGACTCTGTTTCCTCTTTCCTGTGTGTTACTGGAGCAATAGCTTAACCAATTTCTCTCTCTGAGTTTTCTCTGCACCAATCTTTGTATTACATTTGCCCCCTCATTCTTATAGTATAGCTCTAATCATGACACATCATTCCTAATAGTTCACTTTTAAATATAGAATAAAATCCAAGATGTCTAACTTGGCATACATGTACCTTCCAAGCTGGTCACTGTTTTTCTTTCAACATACATTCTCCCATGTACTTCCATCTATCTATCAAATTTATTCCATAACTTGTAATACTGTTCAAACAATAGCTACCATTTACGCAGTTCTTATAATACATCAGCCATTGTTCTAAAAACGTTATTTTATCTGATATCATCTAATCCTCACCACACAGTATATAAGATATAATGTCATCCATGCTCATTTTTAGACAATGGAATCAAAGCAAAATTAAGTACCACTTTTACAGCAATTAGCAAGTGAGCACTAAACAGTGTTGTGAGAAAGCATGTGCTGTCAAAACACCCAACCGCCTCTGCTCAAATCCCAGTTTTTCCCAAATGTTTCCCAAATCTCTCTCTTCTGATTTCCATCGCTCCTTGTCTTTTCATACTGTATCAGTTTCACAATCTGCCTTGCACTTTAGCGTATGTGCCCATCAACTCCTTCATTGAACTCTTAAGTTTTTCAAAGGCAGAGAGACCATGTCTTAGTTGTGGTTACTGACTCAGGATTTTGTCATCAAAATGGATCTGGATTCAAGTCCCAGTTTTTTTATTTAGCAGTTGTTCTATCCTACACAAGTTATTTACTCTAAACCTTAATTCTCTCGTCTGTAAAATAGGATTAGTAAATTAACTCGTTAAGATATTATAAAGATTAACAATGGTTGTGCATGTAAAGCACTAATCATATTGTCAGGCAGATGTTAAAAGTCAGTGCCTTTAAGGAGTGTTATTACTATTATTAATAACAGCACCAATGACTATGTATTTCTCTAGCCTTGAAATACTGTACTCTCTCCTGACAACTCTCCTACTTACAGTGGCGCTGCATGGGCACAGAATGATTGATATAAATATAAGGGGGCTGAAATTAGCCCTGACACCTTTGACCTTACCAATGTTCCCCCAGATGTTGGATTTCATTCCCATAAGTGGTGATTTACAACCCGTGACACACTTATGAATAGATCTCAAGAAAGAAATTCCTTCTGATGGGAGGCAAATGATGTTCCTATTGAAATACAAAATGACTACACCAAGATTAATGCTCTTCCCTAAAATGCCAAGGTAATTAATAACAATTAGCAGTTTAGTATAAAATAATGTCAACAGCTTAAAAACAATAGATAAGTGTGGATAGGTGTTTGCTTGCTGTCCTTTAGGGAAGATAATTTTATTAGGGGCCAAGTCTATTTATAAATAATATCTATATTCTAAGGAAAACAAATATGACAACTAAAACAAAAGAATACAAGAGCATTAACAAAAAACCTAGGAGACAGCCTGTTATAGCCCAGAGGCCCACATAACCAACCTACCCCCAGTTTAGTGTTTGGTGGCCCCTTTGAGCTGTGAGCATTAATCAAGGAGTAAGGAAACTAGACACAGGGCCCAAGCTCGGGCTAAAGGCTTGGAAGCCGAGCCAGCACAGCCGAGCTCTGGTAGTAGAAAGCCACTTCAATAGGCACTTTACTTGTATAAGATCTGTAGACATGTGAATGGTGCATAGTAAAAATAAATATATTACCAATTTAATATTCAAAATCTTTTATTAGGGCTAAATTACATCTTTGATGTCTAAGCTGAGCTGAGGCTGTGATTTGTAAATCAGGCAGGAAAGTGAAAAGTGCGTCACCTGCTTTTTGCAGGTAAGTAGGTATATCCATGAGAATCCATTTGAAGGTCTACCCTGTGGAATTACCCTATCAAAAAGTTTGGGGATTGGAAATTGGTTAGATATCTTAACTAGGGAACACAGATATGCGGACTACTCATTATTTGAAGTTCCCCTTACAGGCTGAGGGCTGAGAAGTATTTGTGATCTGTGAGTCTGGTGATTTGGTGAATCTACAGGACACTGTTTCTAAGATGCACTCTGAAGCCACGTTTGCACAGAATTCCTGATAGTTTCATAAATTGGGGGGCATGGTATTGCACTCAACCCACAGACAGAAGAACTGGTGTCTTGTTAAGCATTGACATTTAGAGTTGTGACCTTGAAAAAGTTATTTAGTCCCATTGTACCTCAGTTTCCACATATGAAAAATGAGATGCTTCATAGGACTGCATTGAATAAATGAGGTCATGCATGTTAACCTCACCAAGAAAAGAACAAACTGTTCTCAAAATGCAAGACAAGCCACTGACCCTTAGGAAGAGTAATCACTTGTGTGGCATCTACTACATGCCAGCAACTGTGCTAAGCAATGTGCATAAATGGATGCTTTGAATATTAAAACATGTTGTCAGATAGGTGCAGTCCTTACCCACATCGTACCTGTGAAGAGAAGAACACGTGGTTCAGGAGCTTAAGCACTTTGACTAGTCATGTAGCCAGTGAAGGGCCGAGCCTATAGCCCCAGCCCTTGCACATGGCTATTTAGCTGTCATGCCAAAATTTGCAGGATTTGTAAATGGCATTCCACTGAAAAGACAGTGGCCATGTTTACTTCAAAAGCATGGGGATATTTCTATGTGCAAGGACATTTAACAAACATTTATTCAACTTCCAGTCTGGATCGTCATATTTTTAGATAACTGGAGCATATAGGCATTGTGGATATTTTAGAGACAGTGGTCCAATCACCACCACAACTGTGTGGGATACTTAAACCTAGATGTGGGTGTGGAGGGAGTCTCATATTATAAATCCAGCATGGAGTTGTTTGCAGCAGCCCCTCTTTCCCTGCTTGAAGGTAAGCCCTGAATTTACAAAGGCATAGCTTCCCTTCCTCCAATGACAGATCAATTGTAGATACTGTCCCAGAACCGAGGAAAGTCCAGCACTGATGAATACATGCTTGAAGGTTAGATTAGACTCCAGGGAGAACTCTGAATCCAGCGTTTACTAAATGTAGGAACTAGGGCAAGTTATTGACCTTCTATAAGTTGTTTATAAAACAGAGCTAATAATGATGATTATTCTATAAAATTTCTGTATGTGATCTGAAATATACTACAGGGAAATTTCCTAGCCTATATCTTATGCTTTATAATAGAAAATAGGAACGCTGATCAGTTTTTAAAAAAATGCCAGATGCATTTTTCATTTGATTCTTTTAATGTGGTTTAACAGTCTACGCTTTGTAATAACATTTTGGATGTCTTAATGGACACAAAGACTGTTGAGTCATTGATTCTCTCTGGCCCAGAGCAGGCAATTCATTTTAGTTCCAAAACATTTTGTGGCTGATTACTAGGTTCCATTATCTAAATTTAAACTATTAGCTGAGTACCTTAGGCTGATTTACACAGGTGAAATATAATAAAGTAATACTTATTCAAAATAGTTGTTTGAGGCTTAAGATAACATGCAAAGGATTTAGCATGGTGCTATGCACAAAATAAATGTTCTATGACCATTAGCTGATATCATTATTATTAATATTTCATGCTTTCTTACCTTTCCTTTTGAAAGGCCTAATAAATTTAGAGATTTTTGATTAAAATGAATTAGCATTATAATTACAGAATTAAGAATCTTAGAGACAGAAAAAATCTTCAGAATTATATTCTGGTGTATGAATGGAGAAGCTGAGGTTGAGAGATGCCTTGCAACTGTCCAGTGCCATCCCAAGTAGTGGAATGGCAACACTGGAATCCCAGAACCACTGAGACCCAGGGACATTTCCACACATCTAATAATATCTTTTAAAACTTACTTAAGGAAATTTTGCTTCCAATTCTTAAAATCTTAGACTTGGTGCCTCTATAGGGTCTAGTGCCCAAAGGAGGAATGAATCCTATTGCTCCAGGGAAGTTTATGGCTATTCCGCATTGAAGGAATGAGAGCTCTGCCCGGGGTCCGGAGGCTCAGCAGTGCACATCTCAGTACTTCTCTTAGATTCAAAAACAATAGTGCATGGAAAACTGTAATTCACCAAAGAGAACACCACAGAGGACTTGGAGCCTGGTAAAATAAAGATTATCCCATCAGGTTAACTACCTCTACTGGCTAAGTTCCAGCAAAATGTAAGTGGGGCCAAGACAAGTAAGTGGGATAAGGCTCTATGGTTACCAGCCTGATTTTTGTAGCAGCTACAAAAGCAGAGACCAAAGCCAGGTTTACAGTCCCCACTCCCGCTCCAACTCCACACAGTCTTCTCTCCTGCTTTCTTAGTAGAGCACAGGGATGATGGCTAGTTTTGCAAATTCAAATTACAATAATGTTATAACAGAACCGATCCCCCTACAATGATATTGTGGTTCATAAGACCCTTTCCTTCCATTTGGTAGTGAATACAGTTTTGTTTTGTTTTGTTTTCTGCCTAAAAGAACAAGAGTAGATGAGTGGCAAAAAATGGACCTGCTGCTCTGTTCATTCTTCACCATTCTTTTTTATCCCAATTTTAATGAGATATAATTGAAATATAGTAAATATTGTATAAGTTTAAAGTGCACAACCTAATGACCTCATATGTGTAGATAGTAGTCTGTGGCTATGATGTTAAAAGGGATAATTCAGACCCTGGATAGGACAGAGCTGGGCAGTGAAAGACTTCATTGTATTGAAAATGGCCCATATTTTAAAGCTTATGAATTATTTCTGGAATTTTCCATTTAATATTTTCAGACTATGATTGACTATAGTCAAGTGAAACTACAGAAAAGGAAACTGAAGATAATGGGGGGAACTACTATATATTGTAACATGATTAAAAAATTAGTTAACATCTGTCACCTCACATAGTTACAAATTATTTTTCCTTTTAAGATTTACTCTTTTAGCAACTTTCAAATATGCAATATAGTATTGTTTACTATAATTATCATGCTGTACATTACATCTCCAGAGCTTATCATATAATTGCAAGTTTGTACATTTTGACCACTTTCACCCAATTTTCCTGCTTCTGGCAACTAATAGTCTGATCTCTTTTTCTATAAGTTTTTTTTAAATTTTTAATTTATTCTACATATAAGTGAAATCAGACAGTATTAGTCTTCATCTGTCTGGCTTGCTTCACTTAACACTAGGCCCTCAAGGTATATCCATGTTGTTCACAAATGTCAGGATTTCTTTTTTTTTCTAAGGTTAAATAGTTTATATATATATTCACCACTTGAGGAACACTTCAGTGTCTTGGCTGCTGTAAATAATGCTGCAATGAACATAGAGGTACAGATATCTCTGTGATAGTGATATCACTTTCTTAGCTATATAGCAGGAAGTGGAATTGCTGGATCATATGATAATTTTAATTTTCTAGGAAACCTCTTCCCTGCTTTTTTCCATAGTAGCTGCATCAATTTACATTCCTTCCAACAGAGCTCAAGTGTTCCCTTAGGCCCACATCTTCACCAGCACTTGTCTCTTGTATTTTTGATGATAGCCATTCTAACAGGTGTTTTTTTTTAAATTTATCTTTATTGTTGAAAGTATTACAGATGTATCCTTTTTTCCCTCATTGATCCCCTCCAACCCCCATCTACCCCACCCTCAGACCTTCCCCATAACAATGTCTGTGTCCATGGGTTATGCATATAAGCATATAAGTTCTTTGGTTAATCTCTCCCCACCCACTCTCCCATCCCTCCTTCCCTCTGAGGTCCCTCAGTCTGTTCCATGCTTCTCTGTCTATGGATCTGTTTTGTTCATCAGTTTATCTTGTTTGTTAGATTCCACATATGAGTGAGATCATGTGGTGCTTGTCTTTCTCTGACTGGCTTATTTTATTAAGCATAATACTTTCCAGTTTCATCGATGCTGTCCCAAAGGGTAAGAGATCTTTCTTTTTTATAGCTACATAGTATTCCACAGTGTAAATGTACCACAGCTTTTAAATGTAAGAGATGAAACCATAAAAATTCTAGAAGAAAATATAGGCAGCAAAATCTCAGACATCTCTCATAGAAAATGTTTGTCAATGCATCTCCTAGGGTAAGAGAAACAAAAGAGAAAATAAACAAATGGTACTACATCAAAATAAAAAGCTTTTGCATAGCAAAAGAAACCATCAACAAAACAAAAAGGGAGCCCACTGTATGGGAGAACGTATTTGCCCATGACACATCTGATAAAGGGTTAATATCCAAAATATATAAGGAACTCATACAACTTAACAAAGGAAGACAGACAATCCCAAATTTAAAAATGGGCAAAGGAGCTACATAGACATTCTAACAGGTTTGAGGGCGTATCTCATTGTGCATTCTTCACTATGGAAAGACTGCTCTTTGGTTTGCCTCAGGGGAGGCAAGAGCAGAAAATCAGAGGCTGGGGGAAAAAGAGATTAGGATATCTATTTCCTCTACCAGCTCCCTGCTCGACCATAAGAAAGCAATGACATTACAAGGACAGTGGCTGTTCTCTTCTATCTATGACCACAGTTCCTATCAGATGTTTACACTGTTATGGCCACAGCTATCAGAACACATAACTGTTCATTTTCATGTCCGTTTGGTCATCCAGTTGAGTGACAGTGGCTCCCTCATGTAACTAGTGCCTAGATACTTAACCACCTCCTGTTTACTTTCTTATTTCTCTCCACATCTTTGTAAACAGTCCCACCTTTAAACCTTTACTATTAATTGTTTGAGCGTGCCATATGTTTCTTTCCAGGATCCTAACTAATTCAATTGAGGTCTATTTTTAGAGAAATACTGAGAAATGACCCATTGCGATAGTACAAACAGAACTGCAACAGAGAAGGCAAGCGTGGTGTAGTGGAAGGAAACACCTGGGTTAAGGTTTGGGTTTTCAATATGTTATCCCTTCTTCACCATTTATACTGCATTTTGGGTGAATGGGATTCTACGTATATAACATCCTCAGGCCTGACTGACATAAATTATCCACATTCCTCTACTTGTAAAACCCAACATCTGCCCACATTCAAATTTCTTCTAGCCTCTTCATAAGGTTTGCATATTTGCATGAGAGTCTCGCCATGATGCAGTGAGGGTCCTGAGCCTAGTCTGATAAACACATGGGAACCATTTTTAATTCTTAACAAAGAAAATATACCAGGGAAGTTGTCTTTTAGAAAGATTCAGAGCTCTTCTACCTAACATAAGTTTTCCCAAAGTATTCAGCAATAAGCATATTCGTGATAAAATAACGAAATACTTTTTTAATATTTAAAGATAATATTTAGAATCGTGTAACTTATCAACTAAGAGCATTTGCAATTCAACTGTTGATAAAAATGTCATATTTCACATGAGAAATGAAGACACTTTAAAATAAATCTTCTTTACTGATCAGATTTCTCTCCACTTTCTTAAAAATAGGCTTTCTGAGATCTTTAGTTAATACCAATAAGCAAGATGTAATTAATACTTCATGACTTTGACAATTTTTTAAATATTGAAAAGGGCACCTTTATCATTTTTATGCCAAAACAACTAATTAAAACTTGTATTTTTTCTTCATAATTAAATACGGTGATATTGTTGGCAAATATTCCACCAGTAAGATTAATGTACTGTTGTATACTGTAAAATTTGCTTAAATTTCTGTGTGGGTATGTATTTATATAATCCATTTGAGCCTGAAATAAACTTTAAGGGTCTCTCCCTTCCCCCCAATGAAAGATAGGAAGGGAGTAGAAACACACACACGAACATTCTTACATTCTTAAAACTTAAGAACTGTAGGATCATCTTGTTTATGTAATTTAACAAATAACATTTATTACAGAATAAAGAATAGCATGGCTCCGAGAGGGGGCCTTTCATTTATACCATCGTCGGCATTAGTGCATTTTAACTTTACATGTGTTCATGATATTCACAGTCCTTTTCTTCCTCTTTGAAAATGCTGGGCCTTTAAATTACTGCTCGAGAGTGAGGAAGCAAGATGGGCTATTAGATTGAGCATCATATATTTTCCCAAGCGGTGTACACAGCACTTTTTAAATATGTATGCAGCCTGTTTTAGACTGTAATCTCTTTTCAGTTATTTATACCACTGACGGGCTTTAGATCTTTATTTCTGACACTATAATTTAATGCCGTGACACAAGCCCCAGATTTACAACTTCCACTGTTGGCCTAAGAGTTCCATTCCACTTCTCTGATACAGTGAATTCAGGGGAGTTACAGAAGGGAATTTCATCAGAAGTCTTTTTTTTTCTTTACGATAAATTTTTGGAGGCTCAGTGTTAACATTTTTGCCTTCATAGAAGCTCTCTAACCCTAGGTTTTGAGGGCATATTGTAGTCCCTTATTTTCCAAAATTGACGTTCTACTGAATTTGCCCCAGTTCCCGTGTCATTCACTGAAGGTTTATATGTATGCATGTATTGTTTGACTCCATAAGCATCCATTTTCTCATCTGTAAAATGAGGGTGAAATGCCTAGTTATGGGGTTGTTGCTAGGAATAAATGAGTTTTTGCATGTGAAGCCCTTACAACAATGCCTGGCACATACCAAAAGGCAGGATAGCATAGCATTTAATAGTGTGGTTCGTGAAGCGGGAGGCTATGCACTAGGCGATTTCAGGGACATCCTTCCCATAGATCATGATGAGAATGGTGTGTTCTGGAATCATTCGGTGTGGTAGTGCTGCCTTTGACTCGGAATTTCAAGAATTTATCCTAAAGAAAAAAGTGCAACAGGACAGATATATGTAGAGAATTGTGTTTCGCAGTATCATTTAAATAAATAAACAGGAACAATTTAAATGTTCACTAAAAGAGAATTGCTTAAACAATGAAATACATACTGTGCAGCTGTTACAGAAGAATGCAGAATGGTCTACGATGACATTCTATAACATGTTAATTGACAAAAGCAAATTGCAGAAGTGTATATGCATCAAGATTCAATGTTTTTATTGTATATTAAGTATTTAGGGAAATGTTGAATCCAATTCTAAACTATTAACCAGTGGTTATATCTAAAGAGTGGGATTACAGAACATTTTACTTTCTAAGTATCACTTTTCTATAATTTTTAAATGAAAAATATTACATAGCAAAAATATCAATAAATACATATCTGATGACAGTCTATTCAGGCTGCTATAACAAAATCCCATAGACTGGATGGCTGGTCAACAACAGAAATTTGTTTCTCACATCTGGAGGCTGAGGAATCCAAGATCAAGGTACTGGCAGATTTAGCGTCTGGTGAGACCTTGCTTCCTAATTCACAGAGGTTGTGTCCTTACACAGTGAATGGGGTAAGGGATCTCTCTGGAGTCTCTTTTATAAGGGCAATAATCCTTTTCATGAAGGCCCCACTTTCCTGACTGAATCATCTCCAAAATTCCCCACATCCAAATACCAACATGTTGAAAGTTAGGATTTAACGTATGAATTTCAGGGATATACAGTATTTAGCCTCTAGTATTACTGACAACCCTTTAATTAATATTTATTACCTACAAAATAAAGCCCAGGACCTTCATTAATTGTACACTTGCCTACCTGTTCACATATTCATCTTTCCACATATTCCTAAGTTATAGAGAATGTTCATTGTTCTCATTAATCATATTGTTGAACAACTTGATGATTTTATTCATGATTGGGCTGCCTATAATGCAAACCTTAGTGACAGGCTTTATTGCATTGCCTATTTGTATATACATATCTCTATTTAAATTTTCACCTACTTGAGGAAAAACACCTAACAGAAGGACTAGCAAATAATGATCCCTCAATAAATGCACATTAAACTAAGATGAGCCGTACTGATATTTGGTGGGTGGGGGGATCAAAAGGCCAATATAAACTCACAAAAAATCCAATCAGTATTATTTTATGAACAGAATCTTGACCAGTGTAGTATCAAGTTGAAAGAATATTAGTTGCAAAGCACATTCAAGCAGATAATATAGGATTAGTGTTAAATAGATGACATTATAATAACTCATCACTTTTGGGTGATTAATATTATAACGGTATGCCAGATACATGCAGAGATATAAATAAAGACCATGGATTGTTACATTAATACAGGAATGAGTAGATAATTTTTTGAACAGAGCTATAAAACTCTTACAGAGAAGGCCTATGATAAGAAATGCACCAAGAGATGGAAGGTTAGACAGAAATAATGTAGGAAAATAATTAGACAAAAATAATGTATCTTTAAAAGAAGAAAATATAAGACTGGAGGTTGAATTTTTAGATTGCTGATGTGAAATAATACAGGAGATGTATTATAGACTGTTCTGGGGATATTTTAATTAAATTACCAGTGGAAGGTTTTTATGGCAGTGTTTTATCTCTTGAAATGGATCTATTTAAATGGATGTCATATTATTTGGGACTATTTTGATAACTTGTATTAAAAAAGCAGTTTTAGCTTCATTTGATAATGTATCTTTCTTCTTTTGCAAAAAAACCAGCCAGACCAAGAATTGAATCTCTTAATTTCGTATCTACATTTATTGGTAAGATCCAATTTGGCCAACATAAACTAGATGTCCAGTTGCAGTCACTTAGCTGTACCATTGAGGTTCAATCATGTTTTTAGTACATGTCTCCCAAGAACTCATAGCTGTAAGATGAAATTTGAGGTAACTGCTGTTCACAGAAAAGTATGGAAAGAAGAAATTCTAATTGATATTCAATGCTAAACCCAGAAAGGGGCATGAAAAACCCCTGTTTTATAAACATTAATGTATCCACTTACTAATTAATTTATTCATCCACTCATCCAACCATCTATCCATTCATTCATTTACTCTCAAACTATGATAACTGACACTGTCATGAATGCTATCTATAATCATTAAGGCACAGTCTAGTCATTTAGAAGCTTACAGACTGGAAGGGGGTAATGAACATTTTGATACAAGTTAGAAAGTGCTATAATGAATTCTTGCTGTTTGGCTTAGAGCTATGGGAGCACAAAGGAAAGCTTATTAACTTTTGCCAATAAAGTCTATATAGGGGTAATATTTGAGCTGAGCCATAGAGATATATAGGAGTTTCAAGGAAAATCAGGGAGAAAAAAATATGCAAAGACTGTAAATAAATCATTCAACGATTGTAGGAAAAAAACAAAAATTAAGGATAATAAGTTTGAAGGTCTGGTAGGAGACCAATAAAGAGAAGTAGATTGGTTCCAAATTATGCAGGCCTTAGTACAGCATGTTAAGGAGCTGGAATTTACCAAGGATGAAACAAGTCATCCAGAAGAAGAGGAACTTGATTAGATTAGTGTTTAGAAAGAAGAATCTGCTAGTGGTGAGGGTGAAGGGTAGTGAGGTGGAATGGAAGCTGGGAGACCAAGTAGATGGCTTCTATAAAGGCTGAGGTAACACACATAAGAGTCTGGACTAAGGAAAATGTAGTATTTAAGTTATCCTAGTAATTAGGTTGGCTCTTCACCTGAAAATAAATAAATAAATAAGAGAACAAGGAAAGGAATAGAGCTCTGTGACTGATGAGATGTTTTCCTACATAGTGGCCTAATTCATTAATTGTTCTCTAAAAGATATTTAATTAAATACTCGTAGGTATCTTTGTAAAGGATGTGGAACAACCAATTAAAATTTTCATTGTGGCCTTTCAAAATTAATTAACCATTAAATGTTACAGACTAACCTATATCACAGATATTTAGATATAAGGGAGAAAAAAAAAATGTTTGGATTTGGGAGAGTCATAGTATCTAGCCTATATTTATATCTTATAAGGAAAACAGAAAGCAATTTGAGATGTACCATAGACCAGTGCTGTTCAATAACACCTGTGGGTGGTGATGAAATGTTCTGTGTTTGCTGTCTAATACGGTCCCAGCTAGCCGTATGGGGCTATTGAGTACTTGAAATGTACCTGATACAAATAAGAAACTTTTTAGTATTTTTAATTTTTATTTAATAGTAATTAATTTAAATACAAATTTAAATAATCACATGTAGCTAATGGCTACCATATTGGAGAGTACAACCATGGGTCATGGGAAATATGCAGATTCAACAAGACAATCCTACAATGTGTAGCTATGAAGAAGGCTGTAGGAGGCAGCAGGGGAAGGGTAAGGTGCAGACAGGATGGAATTTTATTCTCAACACAGCTGGTTAATAAGTTGTGAAACCTGGAAGATACCAGCTCATACATGGACTTTGGTGTCCTCACATCTACTATGAAGTGATTGGCCATTTAGGCTGTATGTTTCTACAGAAATAAAAGTGATTTGTCACAGTTCAACGAAATAAGATAGCATTGAAGAAAACGGCTTATTTTCCTTATTGTGTCATTAATTCCTATTATGAAATTATTCTAATTATAAAACTGCGCTGGATGGGAATTTGAGATACGGAAATGAAGGGTGTAGCCTAGCTGGGCGTGGCTCAGCGGTTGAGCGTTGACCTAGGATCCAGGAGATCGGGGTTCGATTCCCGGTCAGAGCACCTGCCCGGGTTGTGCGCTGCAGCCGATCAATGACTCTCTCATCATTGATGTTCTTGTCTCTCCCTTTCCCTCTCCCTTTCTCTCTCTGAAATCAGTAAAGATATACTTTTTTTAAAAAAGAAAAAGAAAAGGGTGTATATTTTGGGTAGGCTAAAAATGGGAAGGCAAATGTGTACATTTGGTGAAAGCTATTTATTTTCAAACTAGTACTTTATATATACACCTTACTTTGAAATGGTCTTCTTTGCCTGCCGTTTACTGTGTGTAGCCTTCTGTGATAGGAGGTCTCTGAGGTCACTTCCAATGACCCCCAGTTTCTGCAACTCAGATCCTTGTTTTATCGCTTTCCACAAAGTGGCAGGATTGGTCTGTGTGAACACAGCGGAGGTGATGAAAAACCCCTTCTGAGATCAGGGTGTGGAAGACTGAGGCTTCCGTTCCTCCATCTTAGGCTCTTTTTCTCTTGTTCTTAGCCCTTTTGAAAAGACCACATGACGACATACAGTCATCCATCCTAGAGCGAGTAACGAAAGAGACTCCAGATAACTGCCGTGTGAGCGAGTCTTCTTGGAAGTGGGTCGTCCAACCTCAGTCCAAGCTACAAATGATACAGCTTTATAGCAACCTTACGAGAGACCCTGAGCCAGAATCACCCAGCGAAGCTGCTCCCAAATTCCTGATGCTCAGAAACCAGGAGAGAGTAAGTGTCTGTTGTTTTGAACCACTAAGTTTGGGGGTAATTTGTTATAAAGTCAAATAGCTAATACACCTCCCTTACTATTTCCATTGTTTACTAATCTTTCACAAGCACGGGTCATTATACTAAACTATGTATAATCCCCCAGGTTACTTCCCATTATTTTAAACCTCAGTAATTCCTCAAATATTTTTCTTTGGCATGAACCAAACTTCCCTTTCATGAATATGACACATTCTCTCTTTCAAACTCAACTGATGTCCTTTTTTAAGAATTCAGTTATCTCACAGTCTAGATTAGACACCTGGCATCATTTGTGCTTCCAGAGAAGCTGGTGCTGTATCTAACAGCATTAAACACACTATTGGTTTCATAGTTTCCTATAAAAATGAAATTTCATATCCTTCAATCTATGTGTATAATACTCCCTTCACACATCTGGACATATTATCCTAGAAAGTTTTAACAAAGAAGTTTTTAGGGGAAAAAAGTGGTTGCCAGGGGCTGGGAGGTTCGGAGAATAGGGAGAGGTTGGTTAAAAGGCACAAACATCCAGTTATAGGATGAATGCATTCCAGGGCTCTAAGGTAAAGCACAGCAACTGTAGTTGCTAACACTATACTGTGTAATAGAAACTTACTAAGAGAGTAGAACTTAAATGTTCTCCTACCCCCACCCCCCCAAATAAAGTATACGAGGAATTAATTAGACAGAGGAATCTTTTCAAAATGTGTATATATATGTGTGTGGGCGAAAGTAGGTTAAATTACCAGACATCATTATCTAAAAGATAAATCATAAGCAAGGATATGAAATAATAACAATAATAAGAAGACAAATAATACAAATAAACAATATAGTTAACAAATATAATAATAATACAAGAATAAACTGTTTTTTACGTAGTCACAACTGTAAACCTCCTTTTGCCCACTCCTGTGTATAGAAATTCTTCTCTTGCCTTTCCCTCAACTACAGGTTTGGAGACGCTCAACACCTTTTTACAGTCAGTTCAGGAAATCCTTGTGGGCTATCTAATTTACTGTGGGCAAAATTGTATCTGGCTATTACGGGTATCTGTTATTCTTTTAGCAGCTGTTGTTGAACTGCTTTATTTCCAGTGCTGGTGGCAGTGTCTTCTTTATTGACCAGTACCAAATATTTTCAAAATGTGTTCCAACAGATTCTAACAGTCCTTGACGGCAAAAATTCTGCCCATTCCCATTCCTACTCTAACAAAATATTATCAGGTGTCCCTGGTCTCTTCAAGACCTTGGAAATGCAGATATGTCCACTTAATACTCAAAATCATAGAGAAGAGGGGCTGAGGGAAAAATACAGCGAACACTAAGCCATAACCCCGTGCACCTTAAAGTGCCCCGACCAGCAGCAGAGCAGAGAAGTGCGAAAGCGCATCTTTAAGCAAACGTTTAAGACATTCGTGCTCTTCAGCACATCCGTGTGGGCTTTTTGATACTTTATATTGTTTACAGATGCCTCCATCCCCCAGTTTGCCCACCTCCACCGAGTCCCCGCCTCCACCTCCCCTCCGGCCGTCACCACACTGTTCCCTGTGTCTATGGGTTTTGCACTATATGTTCTTTGGCTAATCCCTCTCTCATCCGGTCCCCCCACTCCCTCCCCTCTGACAGCTGTCAGTCTGTGTTGTTTTAACACGAAAATAATTTCCTCACAATTTTCTACCATTGGATGAGATGGGGTTTTGGGAACACAAATAATTTTTACCATATACTTTTGCACACTATACAAAAAGCCACCTAGAAAATATGTTTCCCCCTTTCAACAGCAAATCTTGCTTTTATTCTAAGCCTATCTTCTTGGCTCTCTATTCTTCAAGGATTGATTTCTTTTTATGCACATTCTTGGGCTATTTTGCAAGTTTATTTCTATATGCTTCAACTTGAGCCTAAATATATCAAAACCCTGTATTACAGTGTAGAATCTAAAGCTTGCCTCCTGAGACCAGAAATATTCAGATAAGGTGTTTTTGAGCAGTCTGGATAAAGTATTTACTCATGGTTGTTCCTACTACATAAAATAAAATGGAGCTACGTATTTTAAAAAGGGATAAAGTTATATTTAATAAAGAAAGAGGCTACTTTGGACAGAGCCTTTACTTAGTTATCGTATTAAGGACTGTTGATGAAGATGTTGGGTAGATGTTTAAACACAATGGATTTACATCTTTTAGATTTAAATCCCTCTACCAAGAATGAGAATAATAAAGGTGAAAGTGTATAGAGTACCCTGTGAATTATGTCACAAGGCTATCAGTCAGCTTCCAGTGAGTGTTGGTTGGTGCGCTGCCAGTTATTTGAAAAAGTCTCTGCTTGACTGACTTCCTTCACAGAGTATAAGTATATATTTCTTGTTTGTAGAAGCTGGTTGGCATTCCATCATTTCCTGGCATATCTCATTGTTGCTATAATAATGTGATAATTTAACAGTGCAGTGTGTTAGAGAGATATAGTGGCTACTCCCTGCTGAAAGTTTTGCAAAGGAAGCTCTTCTTCTGATCTAAAGGAGGTTGGGTACAGTATTAAAAAAAAAAAAAATTACCCAAACCTCAGTAGAAAAATGAGGATGACTTTTTAAATAAGGTTTCAGAGACTCCTGTCATTTCCTTCTTAATATTGTTTGTGGGAGGCACCTGGAATATTGGTGGAAGGAGCACTGGTTTTAGGTCAGAAGATGTGGGTTGAAAGGGGGGGTCTGTCTCTTAGAGCCCATGTGACCTGGTGCATAATTGTAGGCTAATTTCAGTCTTTTTCCAACCTCTATTTCCTGTGGTAAGAAGAAAGATACATTGGTAAGCAAGAGACATATGGGTCTTCTCTTTATGGAGAGTAGAGTCCTACAGACAAGATAGAGAACTATTAGATACCAATATGATGTGTGTTAGGAACAGGAGGAAGGGAATGAAATGGTGATGCTCAGCAGGGAAACTTAAGCTGTGTGTCAGGAAAATCATCCCTGAGGAAATGACAAGTAATCTGAATCCTTAACATAAACAGATGCTAAGCAAATAAGGACAAATATTGAACAGACAAGAATAAAACAAGTCCTCCTACTCCTAGAAAAGAAATACTAATTTTTTTTTATAGCCATGGTAACAAGTAGCCACCACAAACATGTTCTTAACACTTCCAATCAGTCTTGAGGACAACTCACCTTAGTGAACACGTTCTTACAAGCTGATGAATTAGTGACCATCACATTTAATAGTCAGCCAATCAGGAATAAAAATATTCCAATAAAATCTTTTTAAAGTGCCAATCAATTAAAAAATATCTCCACTGTAGTATTTAAATGTTTACAAATAGGTCTAAAATATGCAGTCAACCAATTAGATCCAATATATGTCCCTGAAAATCTACCAATCCCTGAACTCTATGCATTCTTGTTATCCTATACAATATCAGTGATCCACTTTCCTCAGAGAAACTATGCCTGAATAGCAAAGTTCCGCCTTACTAGAGAAATCTAACCATAAACTTTTTTTTCTTATTCCCCTAAATATTTAATATTGGCCTACGGTTCTTTGTCAGAAGTGAAAAAAGTGTGGCTTCTTTGAGGAGCTTGATGGCAGTACATGTAGGGTAGATTGGCTGAGGGGTTAGTCAGCAACAAGGTTGTTGAGAGCTTTGTAAGCTGTGAAAATGATTTTGGACTTTATTTTAGACCAATGGAAAATCACTGAAAATGTTCAGTCTGTGGATTGCATGATCATATTTCTCTTTTCTAATGATAACTCTGGCTGTTTTGTGGAAAATTGTATAGAGAGAGTACATGGAGAGAGACTAGATCAGGTCTGTGGTGGTAGTTGGGATGAGAGCCAGCTGTAGCTTAAACTGGTTTCTGAAAAAGGGATGGATACAAATGGAGGAATGAAAGAATCCTATAAAATAATAGAACAAGCTTAATGCTTACTGGATGTTTTTGAGGGATGAGTGAGAAAGAGCAGCCCTGATTCCTGGCCTGTACATCTGGATCATTCATTTCACCATTCCCTGAGGTCAGGAAACACTATAGGAAAAGTATTTTTGTGAGAAAGATAATGGTTTCTGTTTAGTATAGGTTGAATATGAAACATAAAAGGAAAACCCAAGTAGAGACATTTTGTAGATGGCTCTCCAAGAGAGAAGGCTGAATTGGTACAAATTTAGAATTTATTAGAATATTTGTAATAGGTCCTTATTTCAGCTCAAAATTCTGTAATCATTGACTTTTGTTCTGGATAAATGATACCTGGAGATATGCTCTAATGATTCCAACATGTCCTTCAGACATACAGATGAGGCCATTGCCCTTCTCTTTCTCCTTCCTCTATAATCTAACCTGCTTTCTGTGGAGGCCGTAGTCCAAATCTCAATAGTCAACATGATACCATGTAATTAACTAGTTATTAATAATAGGAAAGGAGCAAAGGGAAGGCCAGATAGTAAAGGCATGCCATTTAGACAGCTTCACCAGGAAGCCACAACTTTACACTCCCCAGGGGTCCAACAAAGGGAAGATGGATGCATGTGCAAAGAAACCTGCTCTCTTGTGCTCTCTTGGCCCTCTTGGTTCCTCTTGGCGTGCTTGGCTCACGGCTCATGCTTGCCTCCTGGCATTCTTCCATGTGGCCCAGGCCTTGTGGACCACTCCACACAAGGACTAATGGACCGTAACTAGCCTGATGCTGTACTGGACCTGTCTCCAACATGGAAAGGGAACTCTGGACACTGGCTTTGCTTCTAGCTCTATTGAAATCCCAGCTACATTTCTTCTATGACTGGACTAAGGGAAATAAGACTTTAGAAACACAGGAATTCAATTCCGCACAAAAATCACTTGTTTTCTCATGTGAGTCTCAGAAAATTCTTTTTCTGGGGATATTGTAAAAACTCCACCCCCAGCAGCACTTATTGGAGAAGAGGACCCCTCCCCCCCACTTCATCTGATACCAAACATGCCTGAGCTCACTGCTGAGCCTTAAAAGACCTACAGTCATGCTCTAATGCTGATCTTCTCAGAGCTCAGCTGGCTTCAATTCATTCAAATTAGGCTCCCAGGACCTTCTTGTTTTATCTCATAATACTGAATAAATATCATGATTTTCTATGTGGTCCAAAAATGACAAGACATTTGGAAAACACTGGTAAAGACTATTTGATTGAAAGTCTTTGATTCTTCAGCATGCGTTGCTAGTTTGGGTCTTAAATTGGAAAGGATCTGAATGCCTTGATTAAGGAGAAAAAGAAGGTTTTGTTTGTTGGGAGACAAACCAAAGAAAGAGATGGAGAACTGTGATAAGAAAGGGAAATCCAGCAAGATTACTGAGGGTGTACAATGTTGATTTGGTGTCTCCCCATGATCCCTTCAAACTTCTATGAAGCGTAATTCACAGGATGTGCATGGGCTGAAAGAATCTGGTATAAATTGGGTAATAGGTTTAAATCTGTGCCAGGGTTTTTGCGGAGGAACATGGTTAACATTTGCAAACACAGAGTTCTGAAGAAGAACCACGAGAAAGTAAACAGGAGACATTTTAAGAAATTACAGGGTTTTGAAGTTTTGCAAATTGTGGGATCATAAGATTAATCTTAGTGAACCTAGATCTAGGCTGCACTCATCTTCATTTTCCCCCCAAAGGCTGAACTTTATCACAACAGCTGATTTATCCCCAAATGATTTAGCCTTTTTGTAAAAAGTCCTTGATACTAATACTGTTTCTAGCCACAAGGATCTAAGGGTAAAAGACTTGTCTTTTCAAATTATAGGATTTTGTTATGAAAGCAAAGCCTTTGAGAGGAATATAAAAGTTTCTCTGTCCAGCTTATCTTAAAATTTTCTTCAGAGCTCTAGTCTAGGATGACTTTTCTCTTGGGTAAAATGTGTTAAGTATATGAAAAAACTGAAGCTTTTTATCTGCCCAAGAAAAGCCCAAAATAGTTCTCAAACAACTTTCCATGAAGAATGAAAGCGTTTCCTCTGAATTGCAGATAACAAGGAAACAGATATATCTAATTTGTTTTCTAAAAAAAATTACAAATTAAGTAAAAGAGATTTTCTACTGAAAACATGAAGACTTCTGAATTTCAAAAGAACTACAGAAATAGAATTTACCAAATGAGGACATTTTAAAAACTAATATAAATTTATATTTAATGTTAAATACTTTTTAACATTTTTTCATTGACATTTGGAAGGGTTTTAGTGATAAATTAAAATTTTAATATCAATTCCATGTGTTGAAATGTACAAACTTTTATTTTTACATGTGCACGTTTAGGTGAGTCATCTTCTAAAAGGAAACACAAATAACTTAAGTTGCTTCAACCATATGACCTAAGACATTTTATGTCTTTTTCCCCCCTATAAACTATAACCTTTTCAAAATTATGGCATTATAAAATAGAAATTATCAATGACTTTGAAACTTTGTACAGAAATATCCTTTTTGAAGTACTCAGTATATTTTCTTTATTGCCTTTTTTCCTTTTTCTAATATCATCTCAAGTCACCTAGTGTTTGATCAACAGTATCTTGTGACAACTAAGTCACAGTGCTGGTATTTCCCAACTCAGACTGTCTGGAGCCTTGTCCCATCAAGCAGTAACTTTGCACTTTACACCTTAATGGTCTTAACAAGAAGAGATGGAGTGAAATGGAGATCTTCTGTGGTTGGAATAATTAAAGACAAACATGCAAATGCATTTGGTGCCAGATTTGATTACCTCCGATGAGTAAAATTAAAGCAAACATTTTATCATCTCCAATTACACACTTACTCCCTTGAGGGTAATTAAGACAAATCGGTAGAAGACACTTAACGGTGAAATTTCACTTTGTTCTCAAGGCAAGTGGACAACTCACAAGCAAAATAACATCAGATAAGAAATAGTTGCTATTTAGTTATTTCTAGTTATTATATAAACTGGAATAATCTCTTATGAAATTATCCACCACCAAGTCGCAGACAACACTTAAGTCCCACCTTCTACGTGAAGCCATCTTTGATTAAAGTACAGTTTACTTGGAGACAGCCTGGCTTAGAAGGAAGCAATTGGATTCTGCATTCAGATAATCTAAAGTCTGTATCTTATTAGCTTAGTGGTATTGAAACACCCACTTCTCTGAGTTTGTGTCATTTTCTAAACAATAGGATATAAAATAATGCCAATCATTGACCCCACCAGATGGCTCTGAGTAACAAGTGTAATCATGTAAATGACAGTACTCAATGAATGGTAAAATAGTATATAAATAAATATTAATCATCAGTTATTGACGTCTCACTTTCCTGATCTCTAATATTTTATAATAATTGTAAGGTCCTTCTATAATTGCCATTGTAAGTTCAAAATTCAACTAGCAAATATGTCCTCAAAACTATTATATGAACCATATAGCTAAACTCTTTTGAGTATTCAATAGCCCCTTGGCACTGTACTGGGGTCATTTATTTAGGTACCATGTATATTACTCATTTTTATGTACCACATGTCTGTTCCGGAATGTGGTACTTATTCAGCTGCTCTATAAATTGTAAACAAATATATTAAAGAATAATAAAAATATGTCTTATTGATTGATTTCAGCAACTATTAGGCAAGTAAAATATCTATGCTACTGAGAAGAAACCCAAAATGCAGAGAGGTTAATGTGCTAAAGGTTAAAGAGGTAACAGTTAATGATACAGTGTGTATTATATTAAATCAATCTAAAAAATTGTGTGCTAAGATATTGTTTAAATTGTTTTGATTTGGTATATTTTTTCATTTATAGTAAGATTCTCCTAACCAATGTATAATCCAGTTAGTGAATGAAATAAAAATCTATGGAAAATTCTAGTCCTTAATTTTGCACCTGAATGAATATCTTGAGTTTACATAAAATGCTACACATGATCTATTATAGCTATGGGTATCTCTGGTTTTGGACCAGGAATATTTTCACATTAAAGAAAATCCATGAAATTTATTAATCTTTGGCAGAGTTGCTCATGCATTTGTTTAATATATGAACACCCCATGGCCACTTTAATAGAGAACATTGCATGGCATGTAAATGAAGGTGTCGCTTTCCTCTGCCTTCCCACCAGTACACTGAATCCTACATACAAACACTCCTTGGTCAGGGTGCTCAGTGAGGCTTAGAAGACTTTTCAAGATGTTGAAGTTAGAATAGGATATCCCTTTGATTGTTTTTTCATTCTTTTCTTTAATTAGTTCTCAGGTATCAAGTGCTTCATTGCTAAACCGATCTGTCCAGAATTCCTCACTGTTACTGTGACACCACAGTCCATCTCTGGCCTTCCCACAGCACACACATTTGCCCTAGTTTGTGGTGTGTGTTTTTTAAAATTTTAATTCCTGAGAGCCTATGCCCCATTATCCAGACTTTGCTGTGACTGTGCTAACAGAGTAGAGTTGGCCACTAGCACATCTTTGAGCCTGTTAACTTCTTGCTGTTTTATCTTCACAATAAAAGATGGAGTTGAATTTGGTGATTTCTAAGGTTTACTACATGTAGATATTACCGTGCTTCTATAATACCATTTTGAAGGTTGCTTTAATGTTTCTCACATTGACCTTTACATTGTTTTATGGACTAACAGTATAATTAATAACTATAGAATGTGAATGGTGTTTAAAAAGCCATTTGCCTCTTTGACTCACTAGTTATCACATCTTGGAACATCAGTAGCAGGAATGCTTATTCCCATAGGAAAAATATATTTCAATTTTAGATAGCTCTAACTATTACAAAATATTTTCTCTTAGGGAGCCAAGTGTAATTCCAGCCATTGGTCCTACACCTACTCGACCTACATGAAGGCCATTCACAGACTAGGAGAAGTTGGAAGTCATGTCCTTCTGGTGTTTTGCTCATCCAGGGTGAGTGTCTTCTCCAGAGGAACCCTATGGATCAGCTCACCATGAGTGCTGGAGGCAGAGTGGTGCAGTGAGATAGCACAGGGTGAGAGGCTGTATTTGAAATCCAGATCTAAATAATAGCTGTTTGACCTAAAGCTTCATATTTAGTATATGCAAATTACCAACTTTTGTGTCTGATAATTTGATATCACTATGATGTTTATTTTTGTCCCAAAGCACAACTAATCACTTTTCTTTACCAAGTTCTCATGGTTTTCTGTTCTTATCTCTAGTAGAGACACATGATCACACAAAATTGCAATAATTATTTTCTTTCACAGGAGTCTTTATACTGGGTATGTTTCACTACAGAATTTTGAGTGCAGAGCTCTACAGTATTTATCTTTGTATCCACAGTGCCTGGTACACAGCAAGGTTTTCATACTTGTTGAATAAAAAAGTGTGATTAAAAGTGTCAAGTCTGGTACTAGATACTATACAGCCGCCTCAGAGCAGCGTAAGAAGATGTTTTCTCTTCTCCTAGATTTTGTATCCGTCTTCATGCAATGTTGGACTCCTTTTCATTTCAAATCACTATGTCTCTTTCACATAAACTGCTAAGTGAGTTAAGAAAAAAAGTGAGAACCACTTTTTCATGTGTCTTGCCGTTTGGGCTGTAATATTTGGTGATATACGGCATATGTCTCCCACCGAAGTGACAGGGAAATCTCAGTCTGGTTTCCCAGCAGCCTCACAGATTAGCTGCCAGTCTGCAGTGTGGCATAAACCCCCCTTTTCTCAGGCTGGCTCATGCAACCTTGCTCGTTCTGCTGAGCCCACGGACACCTCTCTCTCTCACGCCAATCTGCACACGTGCACACATGTGTGCGCACTCATGCACACACACATGTTAAATGCCAGTTTCATTATGCAGCATTTCTAAAATATTGTTAGGGTGCCATTTCTGTTCAACTGAGCTTTATTTTGGAATTACCTTTATCTACATACAGTCATGTTACTGGGATACCCTACAACCTGTAAATTTTAGCTGTTAGATTGAGACGGAAGCAGTGTTAATCAAATCAGTTGTACAGGAAATAAAAATAATTATTATTTCCTGAGCAATAACACATAAAACAGGCAATTTTACATATTGCAGTAGCCCCCTGCCTTTAACCTTAACCCTTCTCATTCTATCAACTGCACTCTTTCAAAGGGACAATTTTAAAACACAAATGTAAACACATCCCTTTCCTTTAAAATAGTATTTAATACTTCCTTAATGTATTCAGGATAAAGTTCAAATTACTTAGAATTAAATACAAGACACATTACCATTTACATCCAGTCCTTCTAAACCCCTGAAGACACACACACACACACACACACACACACACACACACACACACACACACACACACACACACACCCTACATTTTTCATACCTTTGACCTTTCCCTATGTCAGTTCCCTGCTTGGAGTGATTGCTCCATCTCATGCCTCTCATCTGAAAAGTTACTGACTCTTCCAGATTCATTTCAAATCATCTCTCCTCTGTGATTCTTTACTCGCCCATTTGTGGGACTGTGCTGGGCCGTGTTTGGCAGTTTATCTCCCTTTCTTCCAGATTGAACGTGAGGTTCTCCCTAACGTTCTGGGCTGTCTCATTTTCATCTTTTCACAATAAGAATACAGGCTTCAAATCAGGCTTCACCCCTGATCAGCTATATGACCTGAGAAAGATTTATTTTTAATTCTTAAATGTCAGTCCCTTCATGTATAAAATATGGGTAAGGCCGATGCCTTACTTCCTCATTAACTTACCGTGAGAATTAAATGAGGTGTGGCCTAGTGACAAGTTAGCTGGGGCTTTCAGTGACGTATACAGTGAGTGCCTACTAAGTGAGAAACCCTGGGCCAGGCAGTGAGTATACAGTGAGCAAATCTACACAGGGCTCTAAGGATACACACCTTATGAGGACCTTTGAGATTCATCTGGGTGTCCAGGACCACCTACCCAAGGTTTTAACATGTAAAAGATAGTTTCACATCTTAAAAAGTGCCAGGTCATCTCTGTTCTCCTGATGAGCCTGCCACTTACCTGGCCTTTGCTTTGCATCAAGAAATTTGAATGTCCCTGACGGGTGTGGCTCAGCTGGTTGGAGTGGCTCCAAGCTCCAGAAGGTCAGGGCACGTACTTAGGTTGCATGTTCGACCAGGACCAGGATCAAACCACTGCCTTTTGGTGTACGGGGTGGCTCCAGCCTGCTGAGCCACACCAGCCAGGCCTCTGTCTTCTCCTCTTCAGCAATGGAATCTCTAAATTTTAGGTAGATTTGTGATGACCTAATGTAGATATCACTTTTTTATGATCGCCTTGCAGGCAGGTAAGCCGCATTAACTAATTCCAGTCAAAGTAATGTCAGAAGAAAGAGAGAGCGGTGCATCTTTCGGAGCTATTGTTTAGTTGGTGGGGTCAAGGTTCTTCCCTTTTCCTCTATCCAGCTCCCTGACTGTCAGGGATGGCACAGCAGCCAACTGGAAGCAGCCACTGTGAACCACTGTGGCACGGCAGTGCCAGTTCTAACTTGCTTACACTTGGACTTAACTACAGAAAATAACACTTCTGTTTGGGTTAAGCCACTATTGAATCTCTATGTGTAGTCATACCTAAATTCTAACCAATATCACATGCAAAAATTACCTCCTTATATTACATGTGAAACATAATGTTCTTGGATCCTGGGCAGGCAACTATTGTTTCTTTACTCATCTACTCAGCAGCATTAAGTAGCTGAACTTGGCCTCACAGTGCCCTAGTCAAACTATTGGAATGAATGACAGACCAAGGGTATATAAGATATAAGATTTTAATTATACTAAGGCTCTTTGGAGAGTGAGAGGTTGAGGGGTGCGGAGGGGAGTAAAGCAAGGAGAGAGAGAGGGAGAGACAGAAAGAGAGAGAGAACTGCAACTGTGAGGTTTGAAAAAAAAACAAACCCAAAAAGCAGCCACAGAAGATTTAAGTCTCAATAAACAGTTTTATATGCAATTTCCACAAACATATTTTCATTTGCTATAAAACAGCAAACAGCTTGGGAAGAAAAAGCCAGAAATATGCACAGTGAAAATAAAATAGTCTTAAATAAATACTGGCTTGCAAAAAAGGAATTGCAGCCTGTATCAAAATTATTTTTTTATCTTGTGGTGCTTCAAAGTGCAATAAATTTCTCCTGACAGACAATAATTTGGTTTGAGGTAAAAACAACTTCTCATTTTGTCCTAAGAAGGTCTAATTTCACACTTTTAATGATGAATGGTTGTTTTTTTGCTCAGATATTGATCATTAGCTATGTAATCCTGGCTGGACTAGGTTACTTAGACTTTGTACTTGTACTGAAAGAAGTTTCATTAATATAATTGTTTGGGAGTTAAGCAAAGATATCTGAAGAAAAAGAGGTATTAAAGCTTATAAGTGGAAAGCTAATACAATTTTCATTATAAGTACAAAATATTTTAAGGAAATAACTTTTTAGGGGGGACAGAAAGTTAAAGCAAAACATGCCATGCTATATCATATTTGAATAATTATGACTTGTGTTAAAATTTTACTTTACACTCAAAAAGCCAAACGCACTTTAGTTTAATGAATTAAATCTCAATAAAATTCAATGGAAAAGTAAATACCATTACACCTGTTCTATACCAAAGTCAGAGTAATATATATATTCACTTGTGCACTCCTGTCTGCAGGGTGTGTGTGTGTGTGTGTGTGTGTGTGTGTGTGTGTGTATCTGTGTGTTACTAGGAGGGAGAGCACAAGTCAATGCTCATTTTACTTGGAGAAGTTAGAATGTGGCCCTGTATTTATTAACCTTTATTGAACACTCTTTGTACAGAAGATGCTACTCTAGGAATAAAGAATATAGAAATGAATTTATTTCACAACCTTTTTTGTCAACGAGTGTATGGACTAATAAAACATATGTAGAAAAAAATAATTATAGTATGTTTTCTGTAAGGAAGGCTATATTTCAAATATTTTACTTATATCTTACATTATTCTAGACAGAATTTAAGTAAACTGAAAAAAAAGGTAGCATTATTTGAAAATGGAACAATTTTGTTTATTACAAAATTTTTCAGTAATTACAAAAGCCTAGCAATTTAAATTCCTAGCAAAAAAATCACTTTAAATAAGTGAGAGAAAAATATATCCAGATATTAGAACACTCTGAACTATCATGGAAATATACCTATAGTGTAATTAAGAAGAAAACAATATAACTAATATAAATCTACTTCAGAAAAATAGTATATAATACATAATTATTAGATTGTGTTTGTATATGTTTAATGTCTCTCAGTATCTATCTAAATATGTGCATATACTTGCATATATGTATATACACATGTACACATGTGTATGTATGCATATATGAGATAAGTAGCAATGCTATTTTCTTGGTTAACATTTATGATTCAGGGAGGGGCAATTGACATAACTGTCATCCCTGTATTTAATTAATCTGTTATATTTTGGCTGTCCTAATTATTTCTGTATGTAACTATAAACAAATTTAAATCTACATTTTTTTCATGGATAGATGATTATAGGTTTCTAGTTTTACAACTAGTATACATTGCTTTAAACATTTTATAGGTTGATTCCTATTTCTTGTAGTTTGGTAAATTAGCTGCTCATGGAAAATAAGTAAACATATGAAATTTAATTATCTCTATTTTTAATTATTTAATTTATTTATCTATTACTGTTTTTGAAAATCTCTAAATTTTATCAAAAATGTACCTTAAAAACTCTCACTCCCACCTTTGACTGCATTGACATTATTTTTACCTTCATCCTCATATATAACTTTTGGATTATTTTCTTATGTAGCTATCTAGTTATATCTTTATGTAAATATAAACAAATTTAAATTTATATATTTATTTTTTCCATTATTTTACACAAAATATATCATTTTCTATACATTATTCTGAACTTTGTTTTCCTCCCTAATAAATTCTGGAGGCTTTTCATATTATTATATAAAATCTTCTCCATTTTTCCCCCCAGCAGTATATTTTCATAATGTATCATAGATTATTAAACAGTCCTGCAGTCATTTGCTGTTTTAGTATTTACTATTTTAACACACTTTTATAAAGAATAGCAGTATACATTTGTCATTTTGTATGTGTGGAAGTATGTCTATATGATAAATTCTACAAATCAGGAATTCAAGATCAAAGAGTACATTTGATATATATATGGTGTCCCCCAAAGATATATACATACACTTTAAATAATTATAAAGGCAGTGCTTATTCAAATACATTTCATTTTTAAAATTGAGCTAGCAGCTGTTAAAGTGTATATACATTTTTTTGGGACACCCTGTATTGCTAGGGGACAGTAATGTTCTGTCTCCAATATATGCAGATAAATTAAGGATCATCCCGTATAACACAAAAACTTTTGGTAAAGAATCTTGAGCAGGTGGCTTTACATTGCTAATGCCCCAAACATATTGCAGAAACAAACAGAAATTCTCTCTGGAAAAAGCATTTTCAATCCAGACCTAGAAAATTTCTTATAAAGTTCCAAGGCATCTAAAACCATAAAACACAGAAGGAAACCAGGACTCTGAGTGGGAGCAAAATGGGAAACGTGGAGCAAAAACAAAACAGAACCTGACCTTCATAGTCTTCATAAGTTACAAATCATAATTGTATTTAACATGTTTGAATTAATAAAATAAATGTCTCAAAATAATAAGGAACTAGCAGATTAAAGAAAACCAAATAGATACTAAAAAAAAACCCATGTAGCTTATGCACACAAAACCACACACATGCATATACAGATAAATATATAGATATTATTGTAATAACAGAATAAATTATCTAAACAGTAGACTAAGCTAAAGAGACAATTAATGAAATATTTAGGCTGCTAAGAAGTGAATGAATGTTAAGACAGATGGGAGCCCGGCCGGGCGTGGCTCAGCGGTTGAGCATCGACCTGGGATCCAGGTGATCGGGGTTCGATTCCCAGTCAGGGGCGTGCGAGAGGCAGCTGATCCATGACTCTCTCATCATTGATGTTTCTGTCTCTCTCTCTCCCTTCCTCTCTCTGAAATCAATACAGATATATTAAAAAAAAAAAAAAAAAAAGACAGATGGGAGAGATAATAAGAAAGCTAAAATATATTTAAATTGAATTATAATGGGAAAGTAGACTAGATGGAGCTGAGGCAGTATTTGAGAAGGAAATCAGTAAGAGCTTTCCAGAAATTTTGCAGGACACTAATCCAAGAATTTAGAAATTAAAATAAACCCCAAACAGGATAAACAAAAAGAAACTGACGTCTATACAATCATAGTGAAACTGCAGAATACTAAAGGCAATTAAGAGAAAAGTCAGGTTATTTACAATAATACAGCGGTTTTGCTAACAAATGACATTTCATGAGCAGCAATAGCAAGATCTTATTAGGGGGACATTATTCAACAAATATAAATATGTATATATATATATGTATATATATATATATACACTCACACATATATATATATTTAACAGCTAAGGTTCAGAGATCCAGTATAAGTGAGCCAGTAGGATATGTCACTGATAACAAAATTAAGGACAAAATTGCATTAAATGAACTAAGTATAAGTAAGAAAGAGCTAGAAACCAATTTCCTAACTACAGATCCAGTGAGAGCACTTTGCACTGTGCTGTGCCACCTCCAAAAATATCCTCAGTTTTTGTTAATTTCATTGCAGTGAGGACTTTCTGGAGAGATGGCTTTATTTGGAAAATGTAAGAGCTAATTATTTACATATATTTAATATTGCAGCTTCTTTTTTTTAATCTTTACCCAAGGATATGTTTTTACTGATTTTTGGAGCGAGAGGAAAGGAGAGAGAGAGGTGAGGGAGAAAATACATCAGTTGGCTCCCATGTGCGCCCTGATGGGGAATCAAACCTGCAGCCTCCTGGTGTGTAGGGTGATGCCCCAAGCAACCCAGTCGCCCAGCCAGGGCTAATGTAGCAGCAGTTTCCCCTCCTCCACCTCCTCTTCTTTCTTTCGTTATTTTGATTTTGAAAATGACTTTATACTGGACAGTCAACAAAATTATATTCATGTGATTCATTATTGTACGTGACAAAGCCCAATAATACAAATACTGTAATAGATAATGCATAATTTTGTCCTTGTGACTTTTACCGTCTTACGGCGATGCCGTGAGGGGTGAAGAAAACACTGAGAAAAATGGTAACCAAGGAACATTGCTACTAGGACAATTAGAATTAGTGCCTTACGAAGGAAACACAGCAGAGGATAATCATAATGACATCTCCTAATAACAGAGTGCTTTACAGTTTAAAGATGTTGTGACATGTATTACATTATCATTTCATCTTTCAATTAAACACAAGTTATATGGGCATTCCGTGGCTGAAGTGATGACATCCAGCTGGGAGTATCAGTAGATGTGTCTCTGTAAATGTATAAAATTTGGAAAGCTAAAAATGTGGCCTGTAGATTAGTTCCCTCAAATGCCTTTGATTAGTTCATTACATTATTTTAAAAGACAAAAAGAAATTTAATTTTTTAAATAAAATATTTCCAATAATCTGGCAGTTAGGTAAATTGGCTCGTGTATGGATCAGTATAAGAGAAGTGAAAACCATGAGAATTTGGGAATGCACTTTTATCCTAAGATTTTAAGTACATTGTGAAATAAAATATGGTGTTTATTAAATGCCAGTTTTCAATCACTGTGAGATAAGTTGGAGCTCCTTAAACTTCTATTCTCTTTTTCCAATTGTATCTCTTACTGTGTTCCAAAAGTACAGTAAAAAAAAGTAGTTTCTGGTTTTAGACCTGGTTCTGACATGGAATTGTTGTATGACCTGAGGCAAGTTATGCAGATCATCTGAGCTGCAGGATTCCCATTTGTAAAATGCATTCAATTCTTATGGTGCTTCTCAAATCTAAAATGTAATGTTTCTTTCTCAGCAATTAGTATAATATCAAGAACAGTGAGTGATTATAGAATGAACATTCTACACAAAAGTCTTCTATCCTGGATAAGCTTTTTAAAAAATTAGCATGTTAAAATAATTCATGTAAAACACAATTAGGTACCTAATATGTCTTTGCTATTGCGTAACAGTGAAAATAATAAATAAGAGATCCCAGCATTCAGGTCATGTATATAATCATGTAAAGTCAGCCTGTAGCTCTCAAGTCTTCCTTCTCCGTGAAAGTATGCTTGAGGTTCTTGCCACCAAGCAAAGAGAAACTTTAAGATGGAGAAAACTTGTTTTAAAAGCTGAAATCTGGCAAAATTAGATTAAAATTGTTTATGCAATTACTGATATAAATCAGGACAAGTCTGCCTATGGGTAAGAATTAACTGAAAGGACATAAGCAATTATTCTAGTGATATAAATGTTCTATATCTTCTATGGGTGGCAACCAAAACTCATGGAAATCTACACCTATGTGCTTTTTATTTTCTATAAAATATACACAAACATATAGAATAAAAATCTTTGTATTCGATCTCACCCGAGCTACCTCTGACCTCCAAAGAAAGAGGCCAATCTGACATTCATTCGAGTCCAAGGAGTCACCTTTTTCTCCACTCCCCTGTCAGCCTCCCAGATACCCCACCCCTCAAACGCAGAAACAATGTTTGGGCTCATTCTCATCATAATAGAAATTCTGCCTCTTTAGTTTCCATACATAAGCTCTTCAGGTAGAGCCCAGTACGCTTTTAGGTTACACAGAAAGAACCCTATTCATCCATGTTGTTTGCTAAAGGCTAACTCAGTTTGCCCATTTTTTTTGACTTAACAGGAAAATATGTTACTTTTCCTCTGTGTTTATTGTAAATATCCTTTAGCAGTCACTTTCACAAAGCTGGCCTTTTGAATACAGTATTAACCAACTTCCTGGGTTTTATGGAACAGATTTATTATCACATCAGTTTTAATGGTTTCTAAGACTTGCGATTTTTTTGTTTCAGGGCTACTGCACATCAATTCAGTTTCATAGCTTGGCAGTTAGGGTTCCTTAATTTATTATTGTGAAAGTTATGGTTTGCAGACTTTTTTCAATCCGTTATTTCTTTTCCTTAAAAAATATCTTATATCTTGTCATTATGATAAACAGGCATAGTAGTGAACATAGCCTCCGGTTTTTCAAGGATTCCTGACTCGTTCACATGCATTTTAAAAGGTGATATAAAATAACCGCAATTATACACATTGACTATGGATTTTATTTCTAGGGTGATGGTAGGATGATATCTAGAAATATTAATATTTGGGAGTTAATATGACAAAATAAATTCTCTCATTTGGTAGAGTGATACTGAAATTATGACCAAAATTTAAAGGGGTAAAGCTGATGCCTCCAGCAAGATAGAAGAACACAGAACCGGGGGGCAGGGAACCTGGATTCTGGTTCCCCTGTTTCTCTTCGCTAATCTCCAGTTGGAGCAAAATATACCTTCTTGTGGCAGCAGAGGGAATAAGGTAGTACACTGAAAATTACCCACTAGTGTTAGTTGTGAAAGGTGTACTTCACCTGCAATCAAAGTCTTTAGTAAGTCACTGAAGCATTAGGTGCCCCATCTTTAATATAAAGGACATCTTGCTTTCACAGAGGCCAGAGGCTGTTCAAGTGGCTATTATGCAATATTTATTGAGGATATTTTAATGTGCTGTGGTGAATTTAAAAAAAAAAAAAAATATATATATGTATATATATATATATATATATATATATATATATATGTAATTATATTACAACAAAGGTGAAAAGTTTCAAGGTAAAAAAAAAATAGAAGCATACTGTTTTATGTTTCCTATTTCTTTTTGTTTCTTTTATTTATTTTATTATTTTATTTTATTATTTTTATCACCATTTATGCCCCCATACCCTCTTCCACCTCCACCCACCCCCTCCCTGTCCCCACATTCACCACAGTGTTGTCATTTATGTGAAGTGTTATATTAGTTGAAGGTAGATTGTGATAAGTTAAAGATGTATAAAATAAACTCCAAAGCAATTACTAAAATAGTTAAACAGTTATAGCTAATAAGCAAACAAAAGAGATAAAAAATATCATAAAGCAAATTTAATTAGTCCAAAATAAAGCAAAATGGAGTCAAAGAACTTATCTGCATATATACATAACCCCTGGACACAGACAATAGTGTGGTGAAGGTGTGGGGTGTGGGGGGGGGGCACGGTAGAAGGGGTCAATTGGGGAAAAAAAGGGACATCTGCAATACTTTCAACAATAAAGGTAAATTAAAAATAAAATAAAAATAAAAATATAATTGAAGGGATAAAGAAGTTTGGGGATCTAATGCACAGTGTTAGATTATAGTTAACAATACTGTATTATGTACTTGAAAGCTGCTAAGAGACTAGATCTAAAATGTTCTTACCACACACAAAAATTATGTGACATGATGGAGGTGTTAGCTATTGCTATGGTGGCAATCATAATACAATATACGTGCATCAAAAAAAACCACATTGCACACCTTAAATTTATGCAATGTTGTATGTTCTTTATGTCTTAATATGAAAGACATTTCAAGCTTAAAAAAGGGGGAGTAGGGAAAGGGGTATAAAACAGATATACAAAGAAACAGAAGATCAACAAAAGAAATAGAAAATACATAGGAAGATGATAGATTTAAAATAAACCGTGTAAAAAATTACATCAAATGCAAATGATCTAACATCCCAGAATTAAAAGGCAGAGACTTAAAAATTATATAGAAAAGCATGATGCAGTATAGTAGAGAATAATCAGAAATCATATATCTGACAAAAATTATATCAGACATATCTAAAAAACTACAACTCAATAATACAAAGTAAAACATCCCAATATTTTTTTTAAAAAAAGCAATATGCTTGCACAAGACAATTCACAAAGAGAGACAGATGACTAACCATTAAGCACTGAAAAAATATTTAACATCATTCCTCGGATGATGAAAGTTAAAACCAAAATGAGATACTACACAAGCATATTTACATAAAAAAGGCTAAATATGTTAACTTTTTATAAGGATACAGAAGAATCAGAATTCCCACACATTGCTGCAGGAAGAGAAAGATGGTTGCAACCAACTCAACATGCTGAGTGAAAGAAATCTTACAGGGAAAAGTATATAGCATATGAACAGACAAAACTACTCCACGCAATTTAGTTATTGTGTCTGAAGGCATCTGCTTGGAAATGGGTACAAGGAAACTTCTTAGGGTGATAGAAATGTTCGTCATATTAATAGGGGTATGACCATTTGTTGAATCTAATCAAACTGTATGCTTAAAAATCTTTGTATTTTACTATACAGAAAATTTTTTTTAAAAACCTGAAAAAAATAATAACAGAATGGAGTGTGCAACATAGAGCTATGTATCTACCAACACATTTAGAACCTGTTCCTTCCCCAACATTTTAGAAATCTACCCAAAAGTTCAGGCAGGAATACACAGATTAAAAATGTGACAGAAAATAGTCTAAAAAATTTGACTGTGCACGTAAAATAAATCAGCTATGTTAATTGTGAAAAATAAATGACATCTCTATATATAAAACACATTTCTAATAGTTTGTATAAAGAAAAAGGATCAGTTCCAACTTAAAGATTATTGCATTGCTACTAAGTAAATTTTGGTCATATGAATGCATATAATTCTTTAATATAATGCTAGTTCTATAATTTTCTTACATTTTAAATTGCCAGGCCCTATAGTTATCACATTTATAAACTTGTCTCCATTTTTAACAACACAGGAGATGGGAAAAAAATATTATTGTGATTCATAAACTGAGTTTCAAGATGGCTAACTAAAACTGGTAAATGACAGATCCGGGTGTGAATCCAGGTCTTCAAAGCGAGGACTCTGCCCTCTTTCCAATTCTTCCTCCGTATCTGGGTATCACCATGGGTCCAGATAGTAACACTCACCAGGCTTCAGCTCTTTCATCCTGGTGGCTAGAATCCAATTTCTTCCTAGGCTCCAGCGTTCATGTAACCCCCAGGTCCTGATGGGGTTCTTGTTCCATTTCCCTCTCTCTTTTCCTCTGAGAGATTGGCCTTTGGCCTTCGAACAGCCCAAGTGTTTGAAGTCTACCACCTATTCAGACACCCTGGCTCGCAGGACCTCGCTGCTATGTCGGGCCCTCGCAGTTAGACATTTTTTTCTTCCTGGGTTTTCTCCAGGCCTGAGCCCTTGGTATTACCCCTCCTTGAAGCGTCACTCTGTTTCCAGGGTTGGTCCCTTGTGCTATCCCCTGAAGCATAGTGACAAGAGCATAAGTTACATAGTTATACATGTTAAATGCCAAATACCAGTTCCACCAATAACACTGAACGTCTCTGAGCTTCAGTTTCTCACTGTTAGTTACGCATCCACTATATAGAGCTATTTCAAGTGTTACACTCAATGATCATATAAGTATACTTGCTCCCAGAATGTCAGTAACAGAGTAGGTGTCTAATACATTGTGACTTTATCGTTGTTACAACACAATTCTCTTCACGTATGGTCCCAGGTTACTTAGGAGGAAAGTAAGTGCCCCTTAATTTGGCCAATGTGTTTTGATATATGGGTTCCTTCCTTGATATATGAAGAATATAAACATCAAAGGTATCGAGATATTCTTTACTAAATTTACCTAAAACTTATTACTATCCTTCGTAACACAGGATAAACCTTGGGAAACCATGTCCTCAGAGAAGTCATCCATTGTCTTCGATTTGCTCTTCTGACGATGGAATCCATGCTGCAGGCACCAATCCTCTATTAATTTATAGTTGCCCTAGAATTAACCCTAAAATAGCGCTACCTGTCATACTAATAAGACACGTCTGCTCAAAGTCAAAAATGCCACTAATGATGAAATGCCTAAAGCAAACATATATTGATAATAATCATTTCAGTTTTAGAACATGACAAGCCTCTTAAATACCAAACTAGTTCTTTCTGGAAGGCAGAAGTCAAGTTTTATTAACATTTATCTCTCCACTGGGAAGTTTACTGATGCTGACAGTACTGTACCAAATGGGGAGAGACATAACATGTTATTTGGGTTCAGTTTCAAAGACAAAACTACTAAATTATCTTTCCAGTATTATTGTCAGTAGGCAGGATAGAATGTATTTTCTAAATACAAATTAAAACATGCTTCTCCCCTACGTAAAAACACCCAATATATTTTTCAACTTAGCATTAAAAATCAGACCTGCAACGTGTTTCTCCTGTACCTCCTCCGTCACAAGTCCAACAGGACCCTTTATTTCAGTCACGGTGAACACTTAATGTTTTCCTGGTGCTATGTGTCTGGCTGTGTCATAACTTCATATCTTTCTGTAAGATTTCTACTGTCTAGAATGCCCTTTTCCCTCTTTATTTCCCAGCTGTATTATTTAACTTCAAGCTCTAGTTCCACTAAACAGTCTAGAATAATGCCTGACATGTAGAAGGACAAGTGTAGTAAAGTAACACAAGCTCCTTCCTTCCTTTTTTTCTTTCTTTCTTTAATTAATATGAGAAGGAAATTTGAATTCTGTCTCTTGCCCCCTTTCCCTGTGTGAACCTGAGTAAGTGACTTAATTTCCCATGCCCTGTTTTCCTATTTAAAAAAATGAGTTATGGTCATAATGCCTACCTTAGAAGATCTTTTTCTGATGATAAAATGAGCCCAGTAAATGTCACAGAAACACTACTCTGAGTCCTTTGGTGACAAATGTTATGTCTATTCATATTGTGCTTCCAGGGTTAAATATAACCCTTGGCATACTTTCATTGCTCTAAAATAGTGAGCTTTAAGTGAAAATCATAGTGATTTTGATAGTAGTAGTTGTTACCATCATTGGGGTCACCACCGTTTATATGAAGGCAGGATAGAAGCTGTTTGAAAGTGGCCAAGAAGAGTCTCCAAGGAGAAAAAAGCTTTATGGAAATGATGACCTGTTTAGGGGGTTTTTGGGAAGGAAGGAAACAGGGCTGGTAAGCAAAGTGAAAAGCTATTGACACTGCACAATGTCTCCAGACACAAAATTCTGTGTGATTTGATGGAGAAATAAGCACAGAAATATTTTTATAAATATTCTGTGTATATTTTTAAAAAATATATGTATGCTTTTTCTTGGTTGGAGCTTTCTATATAATTCTGATAGATCAAACTTACTGATTATGTATTTAAAAACAAACTCCTTTTTATTTTATTTTATTTTTTTAAAACATATCTTTATTGATTTCAGAGAGAGGAAAGGAGGGGGAGAGAGAGAGAGAAAGAAACATAAATGGTGAGAGTCATTGATCGGCTGCCTCTTGCACTCCCGCACTGGGGATCGAGCCCACAGCCTGGGCATGTGCCCTGACGGGGAATTGGACCCTGACCTTCTGATTCGTGTGTTGACACTCAACCACTGAGCCAAGCTGGTGGGGCATAGTATTTTCTTTTGTTATTCCTTTAATGTCCATGGGATCTGTAGTGATAACTCCTCATTCATTTCTAATTGTGTCCTCTCTTTGTTTTTCCTGTTAACCTTAGTTAGAAGCTTATCAATTTTATTGCTCTTTTAAAAAATAAAAACTTTTCAAAGAAATAGCTTTTGGTTTTACTGATTTTCACTGTTGATTTCGTATTTTTAACTTCATTGCTTTCTACTCTAATTCTTATTATTTTCTTTCTTCTGTTTTCTTTGGATTTAATTTGCTCTTCTTTTTCTAGTTTCCTAAGGAAACTCAGCTTATTGATTTGAGATCTTTCTTCTTTTCAATATTTTCAGTTAATGCTATAAATTCCTTTCTAAGCACTGCTTTAGCTGCATCCCACACATAGTGAGAAGTTATTTTCATTTTTATTTGGCCCAATTTTTTAAAACATTTCTGTTGATATTTCTTCTTTTACATATCAAAGTATGTTGTTTAATTTCCATATAAAGAGAGTGAAAGAGAGGAAAGAGTAAAAGAGAAAATTCCATGAGCTCATTTGCTTCCATTTGGTAGAATACAAGAAACTTCTTGGATGAAAGAACACCTATGCTAGATATTGGTGGGTACATACACTTTGAATATAAGAGAAGTATGGAAAATGTATATCTTATGAAGCAAGTATCTCAGGTCTTTTATGTATGTTTGGGGAAAACTCACTATTTTGTTTTCTATTCACACTCAAAACACTTCTGATACTAGATGTGTGGGTTTTCCACACCAAATAATTCTGAAACTAACTTTATGGAGTTAGCAGAGATCCCATAGGTTAAGGGCTCACAAGACTGACTCCACTTCAGATCCCAATCATAAGCAGTGGGATCCCAAGTTACCCACAACTTCTGTCCAACTCGGCTGTAAATTAGAGGTTCTCATGTTCTCCTCCCAGGTTCAATAACTTGCTATATAGACTCACAGAATACAGAAAACTCTTTTATAATGGCCCACTACTGATCATCTAGATTCAGCCTGTTTCAACTCTTAGACATTCAGCAGAGCTTACCAACAGACACAGAAAGCTGCATAATTTCTTCAATTATTCTGGCTACCTACTGTTTGATATTATACTTAACTGACCATGATTCAAAGCATTGATTTTTTTTCAGGCTATAATTTTTAAAGAAGTTTTTAAGAGAAAAGTGCATCAACTAATCAGCCATCCATTTATCTTTTAACATGACAGAACTGATGAAAAATCCTTTAAGAGAAAAAAAATTGTAACATCCCCAGGGACTATAATTTCAGTTAAAGGTCTTTTTCACATGTCTTAAATGTTAGGAATTTCTCTAACACTTCAGTTTATAGATTACAGGAATAGAAAAAACACCTGGCAAAAACATTAATTAAACCATACAGTGAAATGTTAACATAAGTTAAAAAGAAAATTCAATAATAACAGTAGATAACATTTGAATATTGATTTTACCTATTATGCTATTATAAAACACCTAAAACTTTAATTTTCATGATAGTAAAAATATGTAAAATAAATGTTAAGATCTTCATTTTAAAAATGAAGTAATTGGAGCCCAGCAAAACTAATAAGAAGTCCAAGTACACATACAATGTTAGGGCCTATTTGTCAGTAAAGTGATAGGAATAAAAGCCAAGGATTTAGGTTCTCTATAGAGAAGTTATTTTGAATTCTGAGTCTCTCACTTGTAATTGTGTGACTTTACTCAGTTCCTATATTCAGTTACCATACATGTAAAGTGGGAAATACAGAATTCAGTTTATTGTTTTCTGTCAAGTTTCATTGTCGTTCAGTTGTCATTGTTAAGTATAGTTTTACTAAAAGTATAGATATGTGTTCTCTGGATAGGTATTTAAATAGAAGGGATGCATTTATGGAACTGCTAATAAGACTAAAAAGAGCCAAGACTTTAGCAAGGACAAGATGGACCCATCAGTCACTGTTAGCAGATAGAAGTCACAAGAGTTGAACTAAGCAGGTGTGAGGAAGACCTGAGAGTAAATTACATTTCCTGTTTCCAGAAAGATAAATCTTCTGCATTACTAATTAAAACTAATTAAAACAGGATAATAATAAAGTATAATGAAGAAAGTAAATCAAAGCAAGACAATCTGTGACCCAGATTTGAGGAGGAAGAATAGAGATGGCTCTGGATCAGGAAGAGATGCAGCGGTGCTGGAATAAAGGAAGACAGGATATTCTTTGCATACAAGCCAGACTTTTCTCTTAGTCATTGACTCTTTCCCAGGCTACACTATTTACAGGGTCCCTTGAGAGGAAAAGGATGTGAAAGAAAAGTGAAATGGAGAAAGTTTGTTACTGGGGAAGTTTCCACATTATAGGAGAAGTGCCAGAAGAATCTTTCTGAAATGGTTTGACTTGGTATAAATGGCTTAATTCCATAAACTGGTGAGACATTTGACTCAAGACTAGCTGCTAGAGTAGAAGGTAGAGATATTCAACATATTGTGAGAATAAGATAATGTATTTAAATTACCTGACACTTGGTAAATACTCCTTAAAGAATGCTTCTTTAAGGATACTTTTCTTCTAGATCTATGCCTTTTCTAATTCACTGTGCTCACTGCTTGCACAAACCCTGTACCTGCATGTGAACCTGACAAACCTTTTCACCAGTCTCGTACAAGTCAAAAAATAGACCTACAGATACCCTAATAGTGTTTCATGTGAGATTTAGGAATGGAGGGGGAAAAATGAGGTTAGGTCATAAAGTCTTCTTAGTCATTTTATAGAGTGCAGATTTTACAAAATCAAAGGGCAATAAAGAGGTGATGCTTTTAATGCAGTTTGGAATGATTTCTTATAGAGGTCTGGACTGGGCGAAAGAGGAGGAAGGAGGTTTCAGCAGCATCAGCTACATAAAGGAATAGAACAGGTTGGCTGGTGTGACGTAAGAACATTCAGAGCCAAGGATCATTTTATTTAAAGTGTGGCTCAAGGAACCATTGGTGACAGACTGCTCACCCACCCACCTCAATACAAGAATCACACAGCAGAGATGCTGTCAGAAGACTGTGGCTACACATGTCACTGACTAGGCTCTCAATACAGTATAAATGCGGGCAAGTGTCCTGACAGTTTTGTCTCATCCATTAGTTCAAAGTTAAAAAATTGGAGTATGTTGGACTAGAATTTCAAAGACAGGTGGGTAAAGGTGCTGCAACTAGATTCACTGAATTTTTAGAGCACTGATACATGACTATAATTTTCTTTTGCCAGGTTGGTAATAGATCTGTATCTGTGTACTCTTAAGGTGAGAACAACTTCTGGAGGTTTCTTAGCTGTCATCACAGTGGCCTTCCCCAAGTGGTGAATCAAGAGTTCACGAGAGCTTTATGAAGGTCTCAGAGTTAGGGAGAGAAATACGTTTATTTAGGAAAGCCCCCCACATCCTGATGAAATCTGACCTGATAGTCTAACAGTGAGAAAGCACAACACCCCTCTGGAATTGAGAGGCCTAATTCCCCTGATTAAAATAATTCAGTGACTTCCCGATATTCTTGGAGTAGAAATAAAATGTCTTATCTTGAATTACTAATTTCTTCATCACCTTGCCCTGCTTACCTGTTCAGCTTCACTACCTAAAAACAATTTCACCCTAATTACATGCTCTAATCACAGTACTCTATTTTACTTTTTATGCTTTTCTTAAATTTTATTAAATTTATTGGGGGGTGACATTGGTTGATAAAATTATATAGGTTTCAAGCTTAAAATTCTATAATGCATCATCTATATATTGTACCCAAAGTCAAATCTCCTTCTGTCACCATATATTTCACCCTCTTTACTCTCTTCAAACTCCCCCAGCCCTGTTTCCCTCTGCTAACCACCACAGTGTTGTCTGTGTCTACGAGCTTTTTTTGTTTGTCTCAGTTTTATATCCCACATATGAGTGAAATCACATTGTTCTTGACTTTTTCTGTCTGATTTATTTCACTTAGCATGATATTCTCAAGCTCCACCCGCGTTGTTGCAAATGGCTGTGTTTCACCTTTTCTTATGGCCGAGTGACATTCCATTGCATACATGTGCCACATCTTCTGAAGAACTCGTACAGTAAACTGTTTTAATTTCCCACACGGTGCCATGGTCTCTCCTATATGTGCCTTTGTGTTTGTTCGCCCCCTTTGCCATCTCTGCTTCTGCCATCTTCATCTTGCTCCGTCCTGCTCTTTTGTTCAAGCCTCACCTTGGGCATCACCTTTTCTAAAGAACATACAGTCTTAAGAAGAGTTGAGGTATCTTTCCTATGGGTCCACAGCACGACCTCAGCAGTTATTTTACAGCACCAGCTATGTGTGTGAAATCAAGATTTCTTATTTATACCATCTTCCCAACTACTTGAAGCCAGAAAACTTCATTCTCTAACCAATAAATCTCCAAATCCTAGGATAGTGGCAGGCTCAGAATAGATGCTCAACAAATATTGAAATATTTGAAGAGGTGAATAAATTAATTGAGGCGTATAACCCAGAAGAAGAATCCAATTTCAAACAACTGCCTTTCACTCACTTGTGGTTACTTCACCCACTCCCGACCAGGGACCCCCCTTCATAAAGGATGGTGGGTGCTCATAGGCATGGATGAGTCATTTTACAGACTGGATGCGTTCTTGATGAGGTTTATTTTCATAACTTGAATTCTAGTTTCTCCTAGATGTATAACTACTTTAATTTCAGGTTGTTCAAAAATCACCACTTTTTAGTTGAAATGTGGCTGCTGCTCTTCTCTGTTCCTTACATTTCTCTAAACGTTATAGACAGTAAAATGTGTGCATAAGAACAACAGCATTTTACAGAAAGTATAGGATGAGCAAGTGAGAAACCTTTGCAAATTCCAAATATCTTCTCACTGCGTTTCTCCTTTTAACATATTTGGTTTTATTAATGTGAAGCTTAACTGAATGATTTGCAAGTATGTTTTCCACAGTCTACATTTAAGCCTGAAGCTCATTTCTACTAAACATTACAAGGGAAAACTTGGGGAAAAAGGACAGGTGGTGGAATATATCATGATGATTTTTCTTCTTTCTTTTTCTTGTTTTCCTGTTATTTTTTTATTTTGTATAATGGGTAAGGGATGCTCTTTACAAATAAATAAAAGAAATAAAGTGCTCTGGATTCCGCTGTGGGAAACTCCGGCTTCCTTCAGTCTGTGTGTTTGTGAGTCTTCTCTTCCCTCTGGTCGTTGCCCTTCAGCATCGGGGGCTGAGAAATCAATCGGATGGGGAATGTGACATTCTGTCTGTCTCCTCTGTCCTGCTCTTGGAACTTAAAAGAAAGTCACTTACTCTCTTGTGACTCTTCGGCCAGTACGTGATGAAGGCTTTGCAAAGTGTCAGTTAAATGGGACACCCATCATTTATAGCCCAGCTCCTCTGCTCTCTCAAGACTCTCCCACTCCAGCACCTGGGATGTGAGCAGAGACCATGCCTTTGATTTTCATATTGACCTTGGCTGTCTCAGACGCTGACTCCTCCGGGGGCTGCTCTTTCCAGACCCAATGACCTTCCGCTGACCTCACCTGCTACAGCTCAAGATCTCTGATTTTGCAGCCCTTCCTCCGTGAATGCAAATATACCCACTCATGCTTCCCTTCCTCCCTTCCCTGATCCTTATTTGAGACAATAAAATGAGTGATGACATTCCCTTAATCTGAATGATATCGTATAGTGCATGAAGGGCCTTTAAGAAACAGTACATTTAGTGGGTGGAGAAGTATTATACAAAGGACTCAGATTTTGGAAACAAATTAGGGATTTGCAACCTGTTTCTATCATTTATTTGCTTCATGACTATGGATGGTTATTTAATTTTTATGTTATTATTTGTAAAATGGGGCTAATATTTATTATCTATTTCATAGCCTTAATGTGAACATTTATTTGTTGCTTGTTTAGTTGGTTTGCTTATTTATTTATTTTGTAAGTATTTAAGTGCCAGATCCTCTTCAGGAAATACAGCACTGATCAAGACAGACTAAATTCCTTTCTTGCATAACTTAAATTCAAATTGATGAGCCAGACAAAATTATTATAAATATTTAAAAATATTAGATACATGGCATTGCACATGTCAAGTAACTGTCACATAGTAGGTCTCAATAAATAGTCTCTTTTTATTTCTATTAGGATTACAGGTGTTAAGATTTTAATCAGTTCATTTTTCTTCTGTGTATAAAAGAAATGGGATGGCTTTGTGATGTGCCAGCTTGGCTGTTCTCAACTACAGTCCCTAGAATTCCTTTCCTAGAATGTTGCCCCTTAGAGTTGGCTGCAGGGCTGTGTCTCAAGAGAGCTGGGAGATGAAAGGGAGGCAACAACCGTTTTGTAGCAAACACACACCTCCTCCAGCTATTCAATCAAACACTAACTATGACTGCGGTGAAGGGATCAGCAGATATAATTAAAGCCTTTAATCAATACACTTTAAGTTAATCAAAAGGGAGACTATTTGGGGCGGACCTGATGTAATCAGTCAGAAGCCCTTTATGAGTACTTACTCAGGCCTTCCCTGAGCTCTGGGACACAAACAGCAGCTGCGTCCTCCCAGCGTCCTGCCTGCCTCTGAGCAACAAGCCCCAGCTCACGCCTGCAGCCTGCTCAGGGTCCTCTCCCCTTTAGGCTTTAAATATAGGACTTCAAACATATTTAATACAGTTGGCTTACTCCATACATATATTTTACTGGCTTTACTTACGTGGTTAAAGTCTGATATAGTAATATTTACTTATTTTCAAAATTTTATTAAAATTCTAAATGGTAGATAAAAATTAGGATGTTGTAAATATTTAAATTCATATTTTTCACTGAAATTGTAACATTCATTTTCCCACAACATTAAAACTCTCTGGAAACAAAATTTAATTACTATATGATAGTTCCTATGTGGGTGCATTTAAGATAATTATTCTCTTTTATTGCTGTAAATAACATTATAAACATTTTTGTGCATAAAACTTATGCTGTATTGGTATTTAAGAACAGAGTCCCATAGGTGGCATTGTTAGGTGAAACGGCACTCGCATTTTGTGGCTTTCAATAAATAACGGTTTTTGAAAAGACTGTAACTTTGTATTCCCGACAGTAATGCATACGTGGCAACTGAGAGCTTGCCTAAAGTAATTACATGCCCACTCGAGTTAGCGAGGCCTCTTTAAACAGTCAAAGCCAACAACCAGCACAGAGGGAGGTTCTGCTGCAAATTTCACTCCTGTCTACTGTAAAATTTGTGAAAGTCTTATCAAACTTTTTTTTTTTTTTAAATATATCTTTATTGATTTCAGAGAGAAGAGAGGAGAGGGAGAGAGAGAGATAGAAACACCCATGACTTGAGAGAGTCATTGATCGAGCCCGCAATCCGGGCATGTGCCCTGACCGGGAATCGAACCCCGATCGCCTGGATCCTAGGTCGACACTCAGCCGCTGAGCCACGCCCGGCGGGGCATTATCAAACTTGCTGTAAAAAATGTCCTTGCCTTGGGGCTGTTTGGTGTCCATTATTTACCTTATCTTTTTAGATGTGCCACAGAGTTCTTCATTTAATTTTCACTTCTCCATAGTAAGAGAAAATTATCCTGTTATTGTGCTATAATTGCTTAAAATTCATACTGCAAGTATCAGGTCTTTCTCAGTTACTTATATCCTACTTCTGTGACAAATTTGCTACCTCAAAATGTACTGCTTCTTCATGGAACACGTAGCAAAATGTTGCTACACCTCTCCTTCACGTCTCTTTCTCTCTTCTACTTCATGCACAAACATTTCTTGGGCACCTCAGCAAGCATGCATGGCCTCTATTATCAAGGTGATTAAAACCTAGCTGCAGAGGTAAACAAACAAATATAATTAAAGTTTTGAAACTACACTGATGAAAAGAGTCAGTGCAATTGCAGAGAATTATGAGTGCTTATGTATTTAAGTGGTCTGGGAAGGCTGTCTGTGGAGGTAACAGTTAAAAAAGAACTTGAAGGCTAAGAGAGGTTAGCTATGCATTTACTAGAAGAGGAATGTCCCTGACAGGAAAAAAATAAAATAAAAATAGAAGCTTCTGAAATTGTCTGTTTGAAGGACTGAAAGTGGGTCGGTCAGCGTGAAATCCAGTGGGCAGAGCAAGGAGGCAAGGAGTAAGGCTGGAGGGATCGCAGGCGGGGAAAGCAGGAGGAAACCTGAGGGCCAAGTGTGAGTTTGGGCTTGTTTTTGAGCACAATACAAAACCAGAGAAGGCATTTTATTGTAGCAAGTGAATGATGGGATCAGATTTTCTTTAAAATAGGAATTTTAAAAAATCTCATACTTATTAGTATCTATTTGCTAAGCACTTTGCATATATTATTGTATTTAATCCTCAAAACCATCCCCAAAGTGATATTATTATCAATCTAATTTTATGCATGAATAATAGGAGGTGAAAGTGACTAAGTAATTCACTTAAAGTCACATAGAGACTAAGGGACAAAGCCACGATTTAAGCCACTGCTCTTCCCACTAGTCCAAACTGTCCAATTTTTGGAAACCAGTTACAATGTTTGGCAGTAATACCTATTGCATAAATTAAATTAATTTTATCCATTCTTCTCTCTAGCTCCTCTAGCTCCCTCTTCATTTTCTCTTTCCTATCACTCTCTGAGAGTTTTCATCCCTTGTAATTGGGTCCTGGTTTTCATGTCTAGCTTTTAAGTGATTAATGTGGCAATTCTAACACTGTATTTACATTGCAAAAGGGAAACATGGGTCTTTGTTTAGAGTTATTGTGCATTTTGTTTAGTTTTAAAAAATTCTGACTTTAGATATTTATCTAAATATGCTCTGCCTGCTAGGAATCCTTTCTTAAGGCTCAGATATACGGAAACAGCAGAACTTGGTCATTACCTTTCATGAGACGTTCTATCAGACTAAAGATGGTTGCTCTTGGCCCAGCTGATAGCTCAGGAAGTACAAACCTATTTCCCCAAGACCGAGTCTCATCCTAATCTGCCTTGACTTCCCATAACAATTATTTCTGTCTCTATGACTAGGCACATGTAAGCATTTCTGTTTAATTACCAGCAGGTTGCAATACAAACGACTGAGCAAATACACCCTAATGTGTGCATTAAGCCTTTAGAGTAAGGCTTTTATGAGATTTATGCCAAGATATCCTGAGTTGGGCGTTCTTTGCTTAATAACCAGAATAAACCTTTAATAAAACTGTCTGGCATAAATTTATTACATTTTAAAAGGCAAAGCTCCACACTATAACATTGTATTTCAATACCTGAAAATACTCTAAAACTTAAAATTACCTGCTTTATAGTTGGCATAAAGAAGCAATTCTATTCCTTCTTTTGCATTCAATTAGATATTTTTTTTTGTTAACAATCATTCAACAAAAAATTGCTAAAATCTGAACACTCTGGCAGAGCTAGGTGTACCTTGAAATCTAAGAGAACTGCCTCATCCTTAAAGTTTAAACCATACAAAAGAATTTGGCATTGAACACTGGGGAAACAAAGAGAATTTAGGGAGAGCTAAGAAGGGAATAAACTGCATTTTTTGTTTTAAGAAAATTATTAAGTTGAAGTTATATAAAGCATTTTATTGAAAATATCTTACCCTATGTATATTACTTCCTGGAGATAATATACTAATGCTCACTCCCTCAGAACCTAATTTATACATTGATTTATATACACCACAGCCACTTAAGTACTGTGGTGCAAAGTACAATTGTTTAAAATGGACTTCAAGTCCCTCAATCTCTGGGTTTCCTGGGCAAGTAGTACCTGGAATCTGGGGCTCCCTCACTCCTAGAAGAAGTTACATTGAATTCAGTTTCCCACAGCTACCAGATGTCAAGATGCTTGACAGCTATCATTCCTAGAACACTCCTATAAAAGCTGACATCTAATCTCAGAAAGGCAAAAAAGGGGTGGAGGGAGTCTGGGGAAGTACTGAGAAAGGCTGCTTGGATGAGGTAAAGTCTGAGCTGGATCTTGTAAGCATAAGTAAAATAAAAAAAGATGAGGTGAATCATTTTAGGCAGAAATGGCATATTTGTAAGTCATGGAGGCAATAAGGATTGTGACAAATTGATATGATTTGAAAGTAAGTTATAGATGGAGGATATTATTAATGCACATAAGTTTAACTTATGTACATTAATATTAAAATTAATATTTATGTAATATAATTCTTTGAAATCTGCTTCTCTGGAGATGATTCCTTCTAGTAGGTTTAGACACATTGGAGATCCAAGCTACCTAGATACATTTTACATATTCATGTAAATTGATCACCTTATTTCTATGTTTCCATATTTTAATTCAGGTATTTGTTGAATGTCTATTATGTTTTATAGTCTGTGAAGATTAAAATATAAATCAGACTTGGTACTTTTCCTCAAAGGGCTCAAGGCTCATTAAAATAAAACAGGAAGCTTATAAATAAATACTTTAAAATTATTATAATAATTAATACAAGGAAGGCATGAAAAATATGAATGCTCAAGTCATTATGGAAAATAAGAGGAGGGAAAATGATCATCTATGGGGAAGGTTTGCATGGAAGACTTATAGAGGAGATGACTTTTGAGTCAGTGAGTAGGAATTTAAAAGATAGGTCATAGAAAGGAAGGCCACTCTAGTTAAATAGAATAATTTTAGACATGAGTAGAAGATATTTTTAATAACTGAAACTTGCTAGATTTGACCTGTAGTCTTAGACTCTCTCATTATTATTATTATTTTTTACTGCACCATAATGTTAAAGATGTAGGGAGTACTAAGTGCAGGCATCACAATAGTATGAGCTGAGGAAGGTAGGCCCACAATTTGAATCCTCATGGTTTTTTGATTAGATATCAATTAGCCAAGTGTGCCTTTATCTAGACTCAACTTTCTTAGCTGTAAGACAAAGTTAGTAGTGTCACCTATTTTGTAGAGTTGTGAAGATTAGGGGAGATGATATCAAGCCCCAAACACAGTGCTCAATACATGTTAGCTCTTTTTAGTATATGCCTATTCTACATTCTTGGCTTGCCCCAGCTTCATAACAACAAACCAAGTTTGGTATGGTTTTTTTTTTTTCTTCATTATTACTAAGCCATAGATGTAGCTTTTAAGTGGGCAGAAAGGGGTCATTAGGCAATGTTCTAGGCTAAATCACTAGAACACTCATTCTAGAGAACATATATTAGCATATAAATACTTACTTTAATTATTCAGTTCGCTCCTAATCAGACTAATCATTCTCAATTCTTTTATAAGTGCTCATCTCTTCTCTAGGATGGTCAAAAGGCTCCTTCAGTGGTCTTGCTGATGCCCAACTGCCCTGTGGTTCCTCCTTAGCTGCTTCTGCTTCACCAGTTATAAGGAAAGAATACATTCGGCCTTGGGAAGAGACCTTGCCATCTTTGTAAATCATGGTGTGGAGCCATTTAGAAATATCTTATTTTTGTTAATGTCATGTCCTCTAATTGTGGTATTCTTTCCTGCTGACAGTCCCAAAATGTTGGCGTCTACAAAGCAGATTCCTTTCAAAATATGCAGAAGCACCAGAATTTTGGGCCCCATTTCAAGGGAAAAACTAGTAACATATTCATTATGTCAACTCTTATTTAGCCAAGCCACATTTCATTATTATCCTTATGTCTTTGAATGCCTTCTAACTCAAACTATTTTATTTTATGATATAATCATTCTAATATTTTGGAAAGGTACCAATTTTGTCTGTAATGTAAAAGTAATTTTCGTTTACATTTATGGCCCACACCACAACATCAATATCAAACATCATGCCTCAGAATTTTAATAGGTAATATTTAATACATAAAAATCTGTTGTCTTTTCAACTAATTTCTTTTTCATATAGCATTCGACGAAGGCCATATATCTTTTAAAAGATAAATTGACTTTCCGCTCCCTCCTTTTCCCCACAAAAATCATCAAGATTACATTAGCATTTCATACAATAGGATTTGGCACTTGAGACTCACAGAAAGAAGCATAGATGAATTATTCACATCTGAGAGAAAAGTCAATTGGAGAAATAAACATTAAAATGATTTGCAATCTGCAGTTATTCAAGAGAGGCAGAATCATCAAGAGTAAGGGAAGGATGAGAGCACCAGGAAATAAATGGTTCAATTGATTTAAGGGATGTTTTCACAGCACCCAAATTTTGAAAAAAGGCCTGGATCTATCAAAAAGTTCCATTAATGTCTTTCATATCTAAGATGATAAAATTACATATTTTATTACCATTTTGACTTATTATTGAATCAGATTTTCTCAGAGGCTAAAATCATTCTCTGATTAAAACTCAGAAAACATTTTAAAGATATATTAACTTTGGGAGAGCTAAGATACAATTTAATAAATTACCTTTTTAGTATTCTAGAGGGCAGGAAACTAATGTCCCAAGAGTGAGAGTTATGTCTAAAATGGCCCGAAACACCAAGGAATTGCCTGTGAATGATAAGGACCTGACTTTAAAGGTACACAGCATAAACTTCCTTTCCAGAAGGAAGTGAAAAGCTAATTCTAACAGAAAGCATATTGAAAACCAACAGGCCTGGGCTCTATTTCTGTCTGTGCCATTGACTCATGAGCAAGCTACAAAACCCTACTCATTCTAACTCAAGAAACTCACTAAAAAATGGGCTTTCTGATATTGAGCCGATTGTGAGATACCTAGGACTTTCCTGGAGCAAAAGAGTCACGCAATCAAATATTAGGGTTTTTTTTCTATTTTTTCCCCTACCTTTCACTAAACACTATAGTAGTTCAACATCACAAGTAGCATCACATTTCCTCTTAACATCCCCAGTCCACAGGAATTAAAATATGTAAGTTCATCATGATATGGGGGGAAAAGTTGTGTATTTGGATTTCCAAAATTGCTATGTTAGTAAAATGAGATTACTAGAGAAAACACTATTTAAGTTATGAAATAGTGTGCACATGACAGCTATTGTTTCATGAAAATGGTGGTAAGACAAAAGTGATGATTGTTTAGTTAGAGTAATTGCAAAACTTTTTGGAGCTCATTTATATCGAAAGTACCAATAACATACAAACAGACAGAGGAAGAGAGAGAAAAAGAGAGAGAGACTTATTCAGAGAAAAAATCCACATGCAATGGATAGAATGAATGGAGGGGAAAGACTCCAAGGTGAGCATATAGTAATATTTTTAATGAAGATCCTATAAATATTGAGATAAGACATACCAAGTGCTATGAACAATGCCTGACTCATAATGAGTATTTAGTAAATACTAGGTATTGCCTTTACCACCCATGTTATTGTTATGATCAGGCCGGAAAGACAGTTATGTGGAAGTTTATATACGTAGAAGGCAAAAGGAGATGAGAAGGAAAGAAGAATGGAGAGAGAATGGGGCGGGGAGGGAGGAGGAACTCCAGGGAGGGGAGCATTCACCATGAAACAAACCTGAAGCAAAACCTCCTGGGAGAGAGACAAGAGAGAAAGTAGCCCTGAAGGGCTTGCGGCAAAGATAAAGCCTGGTCAGACACACTCACACATGACACACTTGTGCACGCTGACCATCGGGGTCTTTTCATTTGACTTTTACAGTTTGCAAACAAGTATTCTAAAATAAATCTTCTCATTTGATTCTTCAAACAGATCTGAAAACCGGGCCGGACAACAGTCCTCCGTTGACAGATGAGGGAAACCCGAGAATCAGGATAGTGAGTGTCTTAAGTTTGCATAGTAAGTGGCGGAGCCTAGGCCCACGCTGAGCCTCACACGCGGCCCCACCCCGCTGCCCACGGCACCCGCCGCCGGGTTTCCAAGCTGCCAGGAGATGTGAGGGGCTGGGGGGGACGGTTTCCCAGGCAGAGGGCAAAGCGTAGGCTTGATCTTGTCATTAACTGTGAAAGCACATTGGTATTCTACGTAAAGCTTCCACCTGCAGAGAATATTTTTATTTTTAGTTTATGCAGAATGTAACCATTAATCTGATGTTTATAAATTCTACTATAGTGAAAGCATATTAGTGTCAAGTTATCACTTTTGGTTTAAATTTCTAATTAACGGAATTTAATTAGCCCTGGTAGAAAAAGTGGGGTCATTAATTATAAGACTAGTGTCCAAGAAAGAAAAGGTTGCACATGATTTATTTTAATTTCTACTGAAGTCAACCAAAATAACCAACTGTAAGTAAGTATTTGTACATGTTATTGTCTACTGAACAGCAAGCCAGGAATTTCAGAAGGAATAACTGGTTACAGTATTGCTCTTTTATATTCTAAATTTTCCTAGACTTCTCTTTTAAATAATGTTTATTACATCTCACCCTCTTTACAGGAAAATAGAGTGTTTTATGTATTAGAAATGAATGAAGAGTGGCAGGATTTCTAGAACAATAAGGGTCTTTGATAGCAACCGTATCTGGAATCAAATCTAGAGTCAATACCTTACTAAATATGTCAACCTGGGCGTGTTATTATTTAACTTCCTGGAAACCTTGTCTTGTCATCCATGAAATGAGGAAAATAATACAGAGCTTTGGTCTGAGAATTTAAGATAATTTATAAAGCAATTAGCGCAGCTTTAGCTATTGCCTTCCTCCTCATTATCATTACCTGTTTTTGATATAAATGGGAATATGGTCATTGCTAAGAGATATTCTAAGAGATATTACCTAGATTACTTATAAAGTATTTTTTGCAAATATTCTTATTAGGACTTTGTAATGGTAGTTTTCTTGGAAACAGGTGTATAAAGAGAGCTATAGACAGGCATTTTCCATTGCACTTTTATTCTCTGAATTCAATAAGGTTAATACTTTAAAAAATATTTTCATAGTCAGTATAGAAGAACTGTCCAAATGATTAGAAATATAGTGTTTGTTTCCTCATAGGGGCAAAAGTTTTGGACTTAGAACTGGAGGTCAAGGTTCATTTCCAACACTATTACTTATTCACCGCATTGCCCTTTTGTAAGTTACTAAACACTCTGAACCTGTTTGTCATATGTAAAGTATGGGAGGGGAAGTGAATGGTATCTAGGGTCCATTCCAAATGTATCATTGTATTGTTCCCAATTCCCAGATGATCTTTTTGTTTATGATAAACATCTTTTATTTAGCTAAAAGAAACAATAGTCTCCTTCCTACTGTTAGTTTCTGGTCCAGACATATATATATATAACAGATCAAGCTAATATTATGGCAATGAATCCAATTATTTTCTATTTTCTATTTTCTCTATCCTTATTATTGCTTATTCAATTTAGTCTAATGCAAACAAAAAATAATTTTAAAAGTAAGTAAAAAAAATAATACTTTAGAGAAACCTGCAGAATTGAAAGAAATTAGCAAGAGAAAGGTGGAATGTGACAGATACGTTGCTTTTTTCTTTTCAACATCTTTTTCCATTATCATGAAAACACAGCCTCTGTTTCCTTGTAGACAGAGCTGAGCCATGGGATCCTTTGCTGCATGGTGTAGCACTGTGACCTTTGGCAAATCAGAGAAACCATTCCCCCAGCTATTCATTTAGATTGTTCCTGGGATAGTATTTGTCCCATGCAGAGCTGCTTAGGCCTGGAGAGAAAGATATTGCTAGCTGGGAATATGTCAACCTGGGGTTGTGTGTGGCCACTTTTCCCTGAAGCTATTTGAGAGAGTAGTCAACCCAGAGAGAAGCACAGCCTAGAGAGAGACTTCAGGAGTCCAGGTGACATCATTTGAACCCTGACCCAGTTGTGTCTTTTACAAGAGTCAATGAGTTTACATTTGTTTTTAATTTGAGTTGGCTTTCTGCCCAATTAAAAGAAATAAGTATAAGGTGATGTTTGTATTTAATATTTTAAAAATTGAGGGTACATAAATTCATGGCACATTTAAGGATCTAAAAAAGAGTAATGCAAATACAGATAAGACACTGGTACACAATAAGGCAGGAATTAGGCAGGTGAACATGTTAAAAAATGTTGGTCTTTATCTTAAGGACAATGGAGAGTCATAGTGGGGTTTTATGAAGAAGCAACATGGTCAGATGAACTGCTTTTATTGATTAACTGAGGTCTGGAATGGCTATTTCTACCACTGGAAACCTTATGGGATCCAGAGATATTTTGGACACTTTTACACCGTCAATCCTGTGACCATGTTCCAGTGCATCTGTTCCCCAACAGAATGTTCATATTCCCACTGGCTAGTCACAAGGTTCATTATGATTAATGAAAAGATAGCACTGATTTAAAAGGATATAAATGATGCAGATCCCTTTTGTCTGTAAAGCTTAAAACTTAATTGTGTGAAGAGAGAAAATATAAATGGCAGCCAGCTATTGAGTGGAGGGAACTGGTGTCAGTTCCTATTCAAGGACCCAGAAGCTCAAACTGGGCTCTTTTGAGGGCTGAGAGTGGGTGGTCTTATGCCCTCATGGCCATTCCCAACTCTTCTGGGAGACATATAGCCAGTGTGTCTCTTAGATAGCCTGCTTATCCCCTGGCATAAGTGTGCAGGTGCACACTATAAACTGGGAATCTTAAGGTACAAGTGGCTCAGGAATAACCATAGTTAATGTTTTTAAGTACATATTTGTATCAGGCATTGTTCTAAGTTATTTTTATAAATATAGAAATATAAATAATATAAATATAAATTAAATATAAATAATATAAAATTATAACTATAAATATAATAAATATAAATGTAAATATATATATAATTTAATCCATGCAAAAACCCTATGAGATAGGGACCATGGTTTTTCCCTGTTTTACAGACGAGGAAACTGAGGCACAAAACTCAATGACTTGCCCAGAGTCACATAGATTGAGCACAGGCAATTTGGCTCTAGAGTCTGAGCTCTTCATCTCAAGGTTTTACTATCTCTCTCTCTCTCAGCAGCTGGGAGATAATATGAGCCATTCCTAAAATATTTTTGAGTAACTAACTTGGAAGGCCAGTATCTGATTATCTCAGGAAAAACTAAATTTCCTGCCTGCCTGGGGTCCCTCTATAATCATATAACTTAGCATAAAAAGTACTACAATACGCAATATACATGGAACTATTTCCTTTTGATATGTGTATGATTTTATTTCAGTTAATTCTCCCTGTAGAATCACTGTGGTTATTGTTACTGTTTAACCTCTTTACAGATGAGGTCCTTTAAGTCTTCTGAAAATGCTTTGAGTCATATTTTATCTCCAGCCCACTTGTGTGGTATATTATTTTCTATAACAGACGTTTACCTGGATGTCTTTTCCCTCATTAATGGAATTAAATGCAGTGAAAAATGTATTATGTTTGGGCAAGAAGACAGAGAGTGAGAGTGATTGGGTCATTTGAAATATATATGGTCTGACAGCTCTCTTTACAGTGATTTCATTTCCAATATTGAAAGAACAGGGGAAATGCCTTGGTAAATACGACTTCTTGCAATTTCCACCTGTAGTTATGCAATCACTTCTCTCAAAGGAATAAAGCTTGTTCCTGTGCACTTGATTCTTTCTGCTCTCTGGTTATTTCCACATCACTTTGACTTACAACATATGAAAAGTGTTAGTTTAGAGTGCAAAGCAGTTGTATTAAACCAGTAAAAATTATAGGGAGGGAAAACGAAAGCAAAAAAAGTCTTAAGGGAAAATAAACCCTGCTCTTTGTAACTATTTTCTTTAAATATGCAATTTTCAGTTTTGTTTTAACTTTTTGTTTCCATATTTGTAAATTACATTTTATAAGCAGTTACTCTTTTCAAAAATGGAATAGAATTTAAAGACTAGAAATTATTAAAGATTTTTTTCTATATTTGTAGAACAGCCAAAACAAATATCATTTTTCTTTATTTCCTTAATAGCCTTATAAATTAGATATTAGTGTTCCCATTGTACAGAAGAATATGAGATTCAGAATTGTTTTGGTCATTTATAAAGTCAAAGTAATTAAATGATAGAATCTGAATTTCTTCATCTGGCCTAAAGCAAACATATAAGATAATAGGTAACTGTATGTCCTCATTACAGATGCATCAATTAATTAAATTTCTCTAAGGTCAGTGGTGTAGGGTAGAGTGTATTTCCATTCTATGTAATTATTTTATGTTAATGAATATGATATAGATGTATCTCATTGTTTTCTCTCCATACATTATTTATGATTCAATATTTGTCCAAATTGATTCTATGGTTTAAGGTATATTTCAGATATGATTTTTCTACCTCATATTTACTCATCAATAAGTACTTTGACTGTAAACTATGTTGATTTCATGACATTCTATTCTCTCTGGCTAGTGTTTGCTGCTTGCTTTATAACAATATTTTTATTAATCATGTTATAAAGAAAAATGTAATTCTGGTAGACAAATTAAAAACTATGTGAGTGCAACTATAAATGTTTCTCTGTGCTCTAGCAAGTAAAGAAAATCTAGGGGAGGATCTTCCATTGGACACTATTTGTTGGTGCCTCACAATTTGTGATTGCAAAGCTTTGGCCACATCCTTGATTAACCAAAAGGTTCGCTTTAATTTGTTGGTGGTAGAGTGTGGAGGTAACTTAATTCAATTGTAAAATAATATGGGAGAAATTCTCTCTTTCTTTCTAAAGCAGAGAGACCAGAGAATAAGAAAAGAACAGAGAGCCATGCTGAGAGAGAGAGAGAGAGAGACTAAATCTCAGGACTTTGGAGCCAGGGCTGAAAAAATAGTTAAGAAATTACTTTAAGAAAAGTTTTATATGTTTATTTATTTTTAAATAAGGATATAAATATGCAATATTTAAAGCTAAGTTTTTATTGTTGAGAGGGGACCCCCTATCTTTCTCAAATACAGTCAAATATATTTCACAGTGGGATAAGTGGCATTAAGATGCTGAGGAATTAAGTTAAAAGGCCTGCGTTTCCAACCTGGACCAATGGGTGGGAACAAAGATAGCCCATAAAAAATGCTATGTCAGCCCTACAGTGAGCTGTCTCCCAGGAATAAAGTGCTGAGTCAGGGCTAAATATGAAAAGCAAGTTTCCAAGTGATTGAGAGGATTCAAATGTCCTTTGCATTTTATAGGCTGTATTTGATTTCTTGATGTGAGGTCAACCAAAAGAAGTTGTAAGTAAAGTACATACATCTGCAAATCCACCCCTTTTCCAACTCTCCCTTGAGACTCAGAGTCTGTTCGTGGAAGTCCGTCCCCAGAGCCTTCAGTTCCCTGACTGCCCAGTGCTTCTGCCTCACCATCCCCAAAGCCCCCCATGGGAGCTCTCTGCCACACCATCCCCAAGGCCCCCGCATGGGAGTTCTCTGCCCCACCATCCCCAAGGCCCCCGCATGGGAGCTCTCTGCCACACCATCCTGAAAGCCCCCCATGGAGCTCTCTGCCACACCATCCGGAAAGCCCCCCATGGAGCTCTCTGCCACACCATCCTGAAAGCCCCCCATGGAGCTCTCTGCCACACCATCCCGAAAGCCCCCCCATGGAGCTCTCTGCCACACCATCCTGAAAGCCCCCCATGGAGCTCTCTGCCACACCATCCTGAAAGCCCCCCATGGAGCTCTCTGCCACACCATCCTGAAAGCCCCCCATGGAGCTCTCTGCCACACCATCCTGAAAGCCCCCCATGGAGCTCTCTGCCACACCATCCTGAAAGCCCCCCATGGAGCTCTCTGCCACACCATCCTGAAAGCCCCCCATGGAGCTCTCTGCCCACTATCCTGAAAGCCCCCCATGGAGCTCTCTGCCACACCATCCTGAAAGCCCCCCATGGGAGCTCTCTGCTCTCTCTGCTCCCCTCTCTGGACACTCTGAACTGATCGTTTGCAGCGTCTTTAACATCTCGCTTAGCTTTGTTCTGCTTCTCCACACCTTTTTTTATTCCCTGTGGCTTCCTGCAAGATGATGGGATTTACCATCGAACAGAAGGTATAATAGAAGACAGCGAAGTGAACATATAAACATGGGTGAGAAAATTGCTAAGATAGAAGCACAGAGTAAGATCCAAACTGCTGAAGATAAAGCTCAACTTGTAATTCTATAACCTGCCAAATAGGAGTGAAAAGTAAATGGCTATGTTTTTCTGTGCACCAAAAATAGTTGACTTTACCACGGAAGGTTTCTTACTAAAAGCAGTTACTAAAGAATAGACATTGACAAGAAAAATAAAAGCAGAAATAAGTTGTGGCGGAAAATGATAAACACGGCAGTTGATAATGTGCTAGTAAAGCTGACTGTTGGATACATATAAAAGAAATAATAGGAATTTTTAATGGAAAGATAAAAACTGAAACTTTATATCACAATAATGATAGCAGAAGAGAGGTGTTAAGCATGTAATATAAACATGTAAACACCTCACATAATTGGCAGTATGACAGAAAAATTGACTTCCATTAAATTTGTATAAAAAATTTATAGGTCAATTTATATTTTAAAATTTAAGGAAAACCACAAGAAAAATAGCTAGTCTGGCCAGCGTGGCTCAGTGGTTGAGTGTCCACTGTGAACCAGAAGGTCACAGTTCGATTCCCGGTCAGGGCACATGCCGGGTTGCGGCTCCCCCCCAGTCGGGGGTGTGCAGGAGGCAGCCGATCAATGACTCTCTCATCATTGTTGTTTCTATCTCTCTCTCTCCCTCTCTCTCTCCCTTCCTCTCTCTGAAATCAATAAAAACATATTTAAGAAAGAAAAAGAAAAATAGCTAAAATCTATGTATATATCTTTCAACCTGTAGAAGAAAGAAAATGTATTACCTCAGTAAAACTAGAAAATAATAAAGAAGGTGATGGGAATAGGGGCTGAGGGTGACTGAGTTGAGCTGTTTTGCGGGAGGTAGACCTGGTCGGTCTTCGGTAGTTCTTGCCCCTAAGCTCCAGGCTTCGAGCCTGGATGGGGAGGAAGGTTAGCCTAGGTCTGGGGATGCCGTGGGTTTCTCTGCTCTCTGGGAGAAGAGGGAACCTCGGCGAAAGGGTGGTTGGCCCAGCTGGTTTGCTGGGCCTTCTGATGCTGTTCCTATCCTGTGATCATTAAGAGGCAGACACAGTGCAGCGGCTCCCCACGTTATGCCAGAGGCTGAGTCCTCGGGAGACGTCGGGGTTGGGTTAGGTTAAGAGGGAGGCTAGCCATCAGCCTAGTGATGTCCCTGATGCTCAAAAAAGAAGCTTTGGCAGAGCTAATTTGTCCTATATCTCCAGGCTTATTATATGCTTTTTTAAAATGTGAAGAGGCTCCCACGGTCAACTCTGCTCAGAAAAGAACTTCAGGCACACCAATTCAGGGTCTCACACAAAATTCAGTCAGTTGCACAGAAGGGTGAGGTGGAAAAGTCAGTTTTCTGGAATGCAGATGAGGTTTGAAAGGAGGCAAGTCCCCTCCCTGAGGACAGTGGCACCCAGAACGGCGCCCCAGCGGCGGGAGCTGTGGGCCTGGGGCCTGTGCCGGGAGGCTGCCTGCTGCAGCTGCGGCGGGAGAGGCGTCTGCAAAGGCCGGTGCCGGATGAATTCCCACGCGAGGGAGTGGCTCAGGGTTCCCTGAACAGAATACCTGAGGGCAGGACCTACTTTTTAAAAAGAGAAGTAATACTAATATTTCACATAAGAACTGCTCTATCTTCTTTCCCATCTCTCATTCTCTATTGAATTTGCAACCCCTGCTGTAAGCAAGTTTTTTCAAAAGCAAAACGTTGACCCTGGCCAGGTTGCTCAGTTGGGTAGAGCATCATCCTGCTATGCCAAGGTTGTGGGTCCCGTTCCTGGTCAGGACACATACTAGAATCAGCCAATGAATGAATAAATACGTAGACAACAAATCTCTCTCTCCCCCCTCTCCTTTCCTGTCTCTCTCTCTAAAAAAAAAAAAAAAAATCAAAAGAAAATGTTGGGCAGTAGATGTCTCTGGACATATAAAGAGATAAAACAAAGAAGTTAGCAAAATAACAAATCTTAATGAAACAAGTCAATTACAGAAATACAAAATAAAAGAATGTAATGCAAAATGAAACAAAATGAGCTAATATTTCTTATTTATAAAATATATAGCTGATCTTAGAAAAGAAGTAAGAAAAGTCAATAATAGTATTAAAATGAAAATATAAGTCTAAGTTTAAGTATAAATTTATAATTAAAAAGTGATTTTAAATCATAAAACAATACATTTTAATCTCAGTTAACTTTCATAATTTCCATAAAAATGTAAAAATACCATAACAGCTTCATAGTGAAACTGACTCAGTGATCCTTTAATGAGACAAATAAGTAATGAGCCTGCTGCTACCAAAAGAAGTTCTCTGTGATATCAAAAATATTGTTTTAGAAAATAGAAAACAGAACTGCTACCCTGATCATTTGATGAAGCTAGTGAAACCTGATAGTTAAACCAGACAAAACGACACCAGAAATAACATTTACAATTGTAAGAAAAAAATGAAGGTATCTAGGAGTAAATTTATCAAATATTTGCAAGGCTTTTGTAGACATAATTATAAAATATTATAAATGTCAGTGGACTGAGTTAATATTATAAAGATACCAATTGTCCCTAAATTAATCCAACACAATTGTAGACACAGTTCCCCATAGAATTTCTCATAATATTTAATAAATTGATCCTGCAGTTAATATTGAAAATATAGAGCAGGAATAGCAAGGGTAATTTTGAGAGACCTTTTAAAAAGTGAGAGATGTACTAACATGATATTAATGTGTTAGAAGTCTTGAGTAATTAAAAAAAGTGTAGCCCAGCGGGCATGACTCAGCGAATGAGCATCGACCTAGGATCCAGGAGATCCCAATTCGATTCCCCATCAGGGCACATGCCTGGGGTGCGGGCTCGATCTCCAGTCGGGGGCGTGCAGGAGGCAGCCCATCAATGACTCTCTCATCATTGATGTTTCTATCTCTCTCTCTCCCTCTCCCTTCCTCTCTTTGAATCAATAAAGATATATTTTAAAAATGTGTAGAATTGACTCAAGGATTAAAATGGATGAATGGAATAGAAGTGAAGGTTGATGAGAATGTAAGTAAACTGGAAAACTCATACACTGCTTATGAGAATGCAAATTTTTACAAGTATTCAACTGAGTAAGGTAGGAATCTATAAAAGCTGAGGATATGCATTTTGAAATAACCAGAAGTGAGAGTTCTGGGTGCAAGTCCTAAAGACATCCTGGAACGTGTGCACAGGAAACACACAAAAAGACCAATTAGCATTTTTAATAATAGCAACAAATTGTATTCTTCCAAAATGTCCATTAGTAGTAGAATGAATAACCTGTGTTCTAGTCATAAACATTACATAACACTTAAAATAAATCGAGTTATTAACATAAAATTCGAAATCACAGTCTAAAGTAAAAGACTTAAGTTGCAAAAATTTAGATACTGTTTTACCATTTATGTTTAAGAAAATAAAAATAATATTATATATTACTTTTGAAACTATACATTCAAAGTTAAAATATAAAAACATGGAAGGGAAGATTAAACACCAACTTCAAGAATGCTTATGCCTTTGAGAACAAAAAAAAGGGGGAAACGAGGTTCAGGATATATACTAAGGAGGCTCCATATGTAATAATTTATTTTTATTTTTAAAAACATCTAAAGATGATATGGAAAATTTTGCATTTGTTAGTCTAGGGGTGGTGGGAACACATTCCTACTCTCCAATGGTTTGAAATATTTTATAATAAAGAAATGAAGACCTGTTCACAAATTACTCTTCATTTATTTATTAATTTATTCACTCATGTATCTGCTCATTTTTAATCTATGAGTCTACACCTTGTGGCAAGACAGGTTCCAGAAACAAATGATGAATCAGAGACATTTCTCCCTCTGGGCATCTCCTCTAGGTGGTTCACAGCATCATAAAATTGAAAGTTCACAGTGGACTTGAACTATATTTTCAAAAATTTTTAAAGTATGTAATTTACTAGAGGTAATTCAGGTAAGGAAGATGATCCAGGAGATGAAGCTTGAAGAATTTTAATAAACAAAGATGAAAGAAGAACATTCACATCCACAATTTGGTTAAGTCTCTAATCATCTCAAAGGAAAGAACTTTTTGATGCACAATTTTATTCTAGGACTCCAGCCCACTGTACAGATATCTTCTTATCTATTGTTATATCCCGTGTGCCTGGCAGAATCCTTGACTCATGGAAGCATTCAGTAAATATTCAGTTAGCTGAGTGCAAGCACTTTGTGCTCACTCTGGAAGTATCTCAGCACTGAGCAACCACGGTTGGAATATTTACTCTCTATTGGAGCTTCAAGAGCGATCCTATAATTTTCTTATCTGTGCTTTATGGAGGCTGGACAAATGACAGACCTTTTGTTGCTTCATGGCCATTTTAAAGTTTATGCATTTCTGCTTCCTTAATGTCATCTGCAAAAGAGTGTCGTATGCAAAATTGTCTTCCATTTCACCTCAATCCAGATACTTCAGACCTATTACAAAATAAAGTTCCTAACCTCTCTCATGGCCTCCAAACTCAGTGGCCCTAAAATTTTGATGCATTTAGAAATCGAAAGTGGATGTACCTTAAACCTAAGGTCCCTAATGGAATTATAGTTTCTAGATTCCTTGATATATTTCTTTTTTTAAAAAAAGCATGTTTTTATTGATTTCAGAGAGAGGAAAGGAGAGGGAGAGAGAGAGAGAAACATCAATGATGAGAGTCATTGATTGTGCCTCCTGGTGGGGATTAAACCTGCAACCTGGGCATGTGCCCTGACCAGGAATAGAACTCCGACCTCCTGGTTCATGGGTTGATGCTCAATCATAGAACCACAGCAGCTGGGCTCCTTGATATATTTTAATTAACAATTTCAACATAGCTTACCAAAACGTCTGATTGAGCTCTCACTTTTTCAAATGAGACAAATGTTTATATATATATATATATATATATATATATATATATATATATATATATATATATATATATTTGGCAAATATTAGAAATATTAGAGAAAAAGTGTTATAAAGCTAATTAGTGGAACATTTTAAATCTCAGTATAATTTTATACTTTTTAAATGGGTACCTATTATGCGCTCTCTGGCATGCTCAAATTGTGGCATAGAGAGAAAATAAAGACAAAGGGTGGGAAACGCTGACTCTGATGGAACTAGAACAGAAAACCTTGCTTATTATTTGAGGCCTTGGGCTACAGCATAAAAGGCCTTGTGAGCCTTGCGAAAGATTTAGAACTTACCATGAAGACAATTAAAAACATTATGCAGACTTTTTAAATTTAATCACATAGAGTACAAAGCTTTAGTCACAATGCTTGGCCAAAATTAGTTACATTATCTGCAGCAAATTCAAGCCTTATTGGGTTAGTTGGTTAGTCCTATTCAGTTGTACTAAAGTTTTGGATAAAGCTTTCTGTCATTGCTGTCTTTTTCTAAGCTTATTCATTTTTTTTCTCAAACATGCACTCTTCCTTTATTGTTTTCACCACAATTATTAATTTAAAGAACATTTATTACATTTCAAAGAAGATTTAAGAATCTCTGAGAAGCTCTGTGATAAGAAAATATATCCTTTGTTTCCATAGAAATGCTCCCATACATGTTGTTCACTGTGTATGCTTGAGCAAGATTTCAGAGCATTTGGAGTCTGTGATTGAAGTACACACCCACAAAGCAGAACAGATGCAAAATGCTGCCCTCTGTTGAAAAATGCCCAGGACGCAAATCAATCTTTGAAAGGTAGATCAAAATATTACACCTACAACAGTATGACATACTTTACAGAGCTTAAAAAATTGACAGGATCTGTGAAGAAATGGTAACTTGCTAAGATTAGAATAAAAAAGAAAAATATGATAGGAAAAATGACAAATTTAAATAGACTTAAAATATAAAACTATTTACATTAAAAAATATTAAGCTAAAATAGAGTAACAACCTATATGGAAAAATACTTTCTCTACATATAACAGAGGAATACATCATTTCTATAATCTTAAGTAGCTTATAAAAACATTGAGATGCCAAAAGGTAATTAAGAAAATAGTGTTGGGGCTCATTGAAATTATAATACATTTGACAAAGTATTAATGTTCTCTAGAAATCTTTTAGTGAGGAGCTTTATAAACTGGTATAAACTTTTGTAACTCGCTGCAGCAATAAGCTGAAAAAAACCCATGTTCCTGCCCATGACAGAGTGGTACCCTTCCTTGATATCTGATTAAAGAAAATAATTCAAGAACTCTAGGTAAGAAGATATCATTTATAATTTCAAGATACAAAAATGAAAATAAATATATATCCTCAGAAAATGTTCTTTGATATTATGGGACATTAGTTATGCAGTTGCAGACTACTATTGGATAAATAATGGCCCTTCCCCAGAGATGCCCACATCCTAATCAGTGGAACCTGTGAAGCTATTACCCTACATGGCAAAATTGATTTTGCATGTGGAAATAGGGCATAGGCCATAAGATAGGGAGATCAAGCATCTTGCATTATCTAGGTGGGCCCACTCTAATCACGTGAGCCTTTAAAACCAGAGGACACTCACCGGTACATTGAGAGAGAGGACAGCGGCAGAAGGTATGTGACAGAAGAGGAGCCAGACAGATTCCAAGTGTGAGAAGGATTTGACATGGGGTTGCTTGTTCTTAAATTTAGGGGGCTCCAAGCAAGGACCAGAGTGAAGTCTCTAGGAACTAAGGATGGCTGCACCATGGGCAGTCAACAAGGACATGCAGGCCTCAGTCCTTCAGCCACAAGGTACTGAATTAAAGCAACAATCTGAGTGGGTTTTGAAGAGGATTCTTCCACAGTCTCCAGGAAGAAATACAGCCCTGCCATCACTGTGATTTGGAACCTGTGAGACCTAGAGCTGAGGAATCAACCCAGCCCTTCTGACCTATAGAACTATGATATGATACAGTTATGAAGTGCGAAGCCCTACATTCATGGTAATTCGTTATGGAAATAATAGAAAACTAAGATACATATGAAGATTATGTAGACAATGAAAAGCATATATCAATATGCTTCATAAAAGGGCAGAATTCTATCTCTCTTTCAACACACACATCCAGATACATATACATGCACATGTGCACACAAGGAAGCAAAACAAAACAATCCCCAAAGCTATACACAAACCATTATTTAAGTAGATAAAATACAGAAAAACAACTGAAATGAGAAAACATGTTTAAGTTCTAGAATTGGTATACTCAAAATTATTATTTGCAATTACTAAGTTATTTTTGTTGGACTGTCCCTTTATTATAAATTTAAATAGTAGTACAAAATATAGATAAGAAAAATATAAATAGAAATGTTTTCCCTAAACCAGGACCTGTGATGGGAGAGTGTGTTCTTGTTCTCTCAAGACTATATGCTCTCCGGTGGAGGAATGGAAGGCAGCTCTACACAGATATTGGTGAACTTTTTTGTGTCCATTTTTCTAAATTATCCAGCTCTCCACAGCTGCTGCCATGTTATTTCTAATATAGGTTTAGCCCTAGTTCAAATTTTATGACCAGTTCTTCACTCTGTACATGAAACAAGTTAGAACAAGGTTAGCTTGAAGAATAGTCATTTTCTAATGTTATGCAGCTTTAGTGCTTAGACTCTCGATGTGTACCTTGAGAAGTACCTTTCTTGAAACTAATTCAAAAAACAAAGTATGTTTCTTTTTGTGCATGTGCCTATGTCCCAGTATCTGAATTCCCACTTTTTCCCTGAATAGGAAATTAGGTAGGGACACAGCATGCTGATCAGTTATCTTAAGAGGAATTTGATCCAGAGATATTCTGGAAAATCCAATGATAAGTTAAATCCAGAGTCCTTGAAGAAGAGTTGAGTAGAAGGATGAACACCAAGTAATATGTGCAGAATAGATCAATTAAACGCAGAAGTAGATCTGAAACAGGCTAAGTAGGTCCATGGTAATATCTGCAAACAACTGAGTTTTGAATTGCGTCTTAATGAGCACACAGACACACTATTTGGGGTCAAGCTACATGTCAAGTTAAGCATTTGTCCTGATAACTTGCCAGCATTCCAGCTCCTCCAGTCCTGTGGCCAGGCTTTATTTTCACTTGTCATTTGTGATTATGGAGTTCTCTTCTCAGTTGTTGATTCCATGGTCAAACACTGATGCCTGTTGGTATCTCCTGTGCATGGCATGTCCCACTGTGTCCTGGTCAGCTGCAAATGAATGCCAGAAAATAGTATTTGAATCATAGCAAGCAAATGGTAATAGGAATGCTTGAGTAGCCTTCACCACTCTGCCACTCTCCTCTGATCTATGACTGTTATATATTTTTAACTCCTCATTTTTACCATTACAACACATGGCTCTCATGTTTCTTTCCCTCTCTGAATCTGTCAAGAAATTAGGGCAGGCAAAGATATAAAAAGCAAAAAACTTCCTTGGGGGACACAGAGATACTCAACTTCCCCATATGTGAGTGGGCTTGAAGAGGGCTGTTGGGAGGGAGCGGGCTGAACAAAGGCTGCCCAGGGGCTCTCCTGTGTCTCTTTATGCTCAGCTAATAAATCAGAAGTTGGCAACAGATTTCAATGGAATGACTTTGTCAAGCCAGAAAGTGACCAACATCTTTACGCTGGAACAGTCTAGGGGGAAAAATAGATAATACAAGAACTTTGGGGATTATAAAGAATTTGTAGCCACTGATATTATCTTAGTCCAAACCATTATCTTTTGTTGTATGAATGACATAATAGCTTCGTGGGTGATAAATCTACTTCTGCCCCCTTCAATTTATTTCTACACAGTAGCCACAATAAGCTATTAAAACCTAAATCAGATGATACCATTCCCCTAAAAATCATCAACTGCATCCAGAAAAAAATTAAAACATTTTACTGTGACCTATAAGACCCTGTATGATATGGCCCAGGCTAATGATCAGTCTTCATCTCTTAATATTTGTTTTTTTCTTACTAAACTCTGGGATATTAAATCCCTATTATCCTACATCCTTCACAACTCTTTACAATATTACACTTTAAAAATTTATCATTTCTAAAATAAATAAATATATGAATAAATGTATGATTTCTATCTGAATTTACTTACTTACTTACTTACTAGCTGCTTCTTTTTCTCTCCCACCTTATCCTTCCTCAATCCATCTATTTCAAGTTGAATTCCCTGAGAGCAGGAAATTCTATCCCAACAACTTAGTAGAATGGCTGGAGGATAGCTGACAATCAAGAAATATTTGTTGATTAAAGAAACAGACTTACAGAATGTGAGGTCTAGAAAATCCTTAGGGGTCCTTTGGTGCTATAACATAACCATGAACTGTGGAGGGCAAAGGCCTGGACTATAATTCCACCTTCACTCTAGCCATCTATCTAAGAGAACTTCCTTTTCCACATTTGTAAAATTAAAACAACATTCTTATACTCAAATGTAATAAAGATGAATAATAAATATGAATCCATGTCAACTAGTAGTGGCTCTTTAAAAAATCACCACCCCTGTAGTTCTGTATAGGTGGAAAATCTGGGTCAGTGTTCTACCTATATAAATAAATTGCTAAATGTTTGCTGGTAAATGTCTGTCACACCTCAATTTCTATGATTTGTGTGGATATATATTTTTTAAAACCTGTGTCTATCTTGCCTTAGTGTGGCTGATTCAAACAGGCATAACAAATAATTCTTTTTAAAAAATTCTATTTAAAGTCTAGTTTAAGATCTACAAATGTGTACAAATTTTTTTAGATGTGGAGCATACGAAGACTATAAAAATGTATTTTGATATTACAGAGACCGATTGGCCTCAGAAGGAGAGGATCTATGATCGTGAACAAGAAGCGTGGTAGAAACGCTGAGAGGAACCTGCAGCAGGTGAGCAGAATCCTTCTGCTAACATTGTAGAGTAATAAGTGATTTTACTTATTTGCCAACAGCTTGATAAGTAGCTGTTTTTCCTGAACATAGAGATGAGTATTTTTGATTTTGCCAAGATCTATCCCAAGCTCACTTGGGATTGTTTTCCATTGTAAAAAATGATGCTTCAGAGAATTCTCTAAACAGAAGTGGACTGTTGCGTGGACACTCACTTTGGCCCAGATTCCTCATATGTAAAATGAGAATAGTAGTACTTGTTTGACCTCCTTGTAGGGATCAAGTGTGATGATATGTGAGAGAGCATTATAAACTAACAGAGTATTTTGTGTGTTTTTTCTTAAAAACAAACAACAACAACAACACTCTCTCATGGGATATGGTACTGATGGGATGGGGCATTCTCCCACACGGCACAACTGCACACTCTACAGCTGTGCAGTCTGGATGGGTTTAGTGTTTAGGGCCTTCTAAGCGGGCCCTCAATAAAGCGGTACCCAGTGGGTGCCTCGCAACAGAGCAACAGTATCATCTTAAAGAGAAGATTTGGTTCATGAGCTCATATGAGAAATCCACTGAGAACTAGAAAAGCTAGGATTCTAAAAAGGCTGAGATTCTATACGGGTAGGTAGGAAAGAACTGGTGATGCTTTTGTTCTTGTTAATAATATTCCCTTTGTTTCTTTCATTTGTTATTTTTATTGTTTTCACTGTAGTCCTTTCTCCCACAGCTAGAGCTATTGATTCAGCCAAAAAGCTTTGAGAGATGACAGTTTCTTTCTTATTTTCCTATATTTAACTTCCAACCAATTATAGAAGGCCACTTAAAACTAATATCAGAGCTCCGTTAATGAAGGGATATCTTCTTGAGTAGCAAGAGCACAAATTCCCAGAAATGGATTTGTTTGGAGAATGGAGAGTGACTGGTTACCCAGGAGCATAAAAAGCTGAAATTAGGCAAGCCTTACAAGGACTCTAGAGCTGAAATGTGCAGAACAGTGTAGGCATCTGAGTTAGAAAGTTAGCAAGAGAGGAAGTGCATTGTAATGAAATATCACGGACATGCTGAAGTGACCATTGTGCAGAATGGTTCACACGCTGAGCCTCAGCACCCCTAAATGAGGGAAAGGCCCGAAACCAGCATCACCCACACTGGGGCCTTGAAAAGCTTTGCCCTGAGAGTTGCTATGTAGAGGAGGGTATTACAATAATTTTCAGAACAAAGTCAGTCACCGGCTTGGAAAATCACAAGTCCCATCAAGGCTGTTTTTGTTTAACATATTTAGCGTTAAGTGTTTGCCTCGCCTGTTTAGACAGGGCCTCTTTTTCATATCCCATGAAACAAATGTTCTGACAAGCACACTTTACAAAGCTTTACATTAATAGCTTAATTTCACATTAAATTATCATTTATGCACAGCTGACAATACCTGTTTTCAGTGCCTCGCTGATCATCTTTCAAAATCGAAAGCCTCACCTTCTCTGTGAAACTTTGCTGACACTCATGAGAGAGCAGGACATACCCTCCTCTGCACTCCTACTACACCCAAAATGTTATTTGACTATAGATTCTATAACAATCTATGACACTTATTGATTTCTATTTATTATTTTGGCTATGTTTAATATATCTTTGTTTCCCTGTTTTCAATAATTCATCAGACTTAGATTAAGTGACAGAATTATTATGTATCAATGAGAAGTGCACCTATGTGTGTGTGTATGTGTGTGTGTGTGTGTGTGTAGGGGGTGTGCAGTAAGGAGGGTGAGTTAAAATTCAAATCTAATACACTTGATACAGTAAAACAATTGAGTGCAAACCCTGGAACTACACTATTCATTTTAAACTCCAACTCTATCTAAGTTATGAAAGTTGACTGGTAACCTCTTTGTACCTCAGTGTCTATATCTACAAAATAGGGATAATAATTACCAATATTGGCTGAGCACTTACTATCTGTATTCCCTAGATATGTCTTTATCATATTTAGAGCAGGTACTGCCTGCTTGCATCTGAAAAATTCTAGACACTTCCTGTATCATCAGGTGGGACAGAGGCATGCAGGCAAATCAACCATAGCCTTTTTTTTTTTTTAATCTGAGTTAGGTCCCATGATGAGAGCAATATACACATAGAAGAAAAAACAGAATGTGATAAATCCTGATTGTGTCTCTGTTTAATAAGGGACAATAATAGAATATGAGCTGAACTTTTCTCTGTGTGAGAAACAAAGGAATCATAATAATTAGGGCCATATGTTCCTGTTAGAAAGGTAAGACACCTTATGATGTTTCACTGTCTCAGCGATCAGGCAAGAATGGCTTTATATCCCCCATTCTATACAGGAGAGTAGTCTCAGGAAGCTGAGACTGGGAAGCTAGAAAGCCAAAGTTACCAAGTATAGAGCAGGCCTGCTTGTTCCACTATGTCATACTTCTTACCCATGACTACTGAGCCTAGAAGGCAAGTCCACATGAAAGAATTGGAGGGCACGTAAGAAATTGTATGGATGAGGGTCTGTCTCTTATTCCGTGTGCTTAAGTGTTTTTAAATGCACAATAAATATTGGTTCCTTTCTCTCTGCTAGAGAGCAGGGATAAAGGTGTTTTTCTAACCTTCCTTTTTGTAACCTTTTGTTAAAACTTTACCTGTGCTGGCAGAGTCAGGGTTTGACATCAGCTTTGGACTCCATTGAAGTCCAACTCTGTCATCAGTTAGTGTGTGATTTGGGCTGGCTATGTATCCTTCCTAAGAATCTATTCCCCATCTGCAAGGTGAAACAGCACATATATGGAGTTGTAAAAGTTAAATCATGTACATAGTTTACACATTAAATAAACCATTATTATTTCTATCATTATTACTTTTCTATTAGCATTGTAAATTGGCATTTCCTGATCCTTGTTTAGGCTTTTTCCCTCCAAAAGAACTATCTCCCATCTTTCCCAAGTCTATCTAAGTTAAAAAGCTTGAAAAATAGTGTTTATTTATGCTCAACACACAGTTTTCCCAAGAAGCATTCTCTGACTACTGTAGCCCACACTCATTTGTCCTTCCTCTAAATGCTAGCTACATCGTATTACCCAAACTGGATGTTCTTTCATTTTTATTATTTCATCTGACTTTGTTTCATTCCCACGTCCAGTTCAAAGCACCCTGAAATCAGGGAGCGTTTTTCAAGCCTCCATAATATTCCCCACGTGGCTTAACTGGTTACAGAGGGAGTCCTGCACACATGCTGTGCTTAAATAATTAATTTTGATGATACAAAAGACATTGATATAATCTGAATTCTTGTCCCAGTTTGAATTCATCAAACATCTGATACTTCAAGATTCTAGAACCCACATGAACTCAAAGTATTTCAATTGTGACTGTGTCTGTTTCATCTGATATCCACTTGAGAAAACATCTTGACAGTTTCCCAGTGTGAAGAAAAGTAATTTTTGTTTAACTAATGAAGCTTTTCTCAGGTCCAGATTTTAGTCTTTTAATGCAGTTTTCAGCTGTTAGAAAGATACTATTAAAATACCTTAACTATTGACTAATAATTATTTTCTTTCTGGAGTAAATCACATTTTTAATGTAGATCAATCTTTGATCTTCTTAGCAGGAAACCCTTCAGCTTAATAATATACCAACAATTTGTGTTCATTTCCTATTTCTCTTCGTCTTATTTTAAATGAGAGATTTGTAGTGGGTTGCACTTACAGAAATGTATTAGGTAAGCTTGTGCCTATCTAGAGTGTTGAGGGTGGGGACACACAATATGGTTAACCAAATGTAGCCAGACCACTCTTCTCATCAAAGGTGAATATATGTATACGTATATATACGTACATATATAAATATGTATACATTTCATCTGATGAACCCAAATGTGCTAAGATTATAGGTAAATCAACTTTTATTCAAATGGATCATGAAAATAACAATCTTATTTTTTGATATAGCTGCATTTAGCAAAGGCAGAGATTTGATGCAATAGAAAGCTCAAGTGGTTTGGAAGAAAACAAATACACAATAATAATAAAAAAAGTACTCCAAGATAATTTCTCTTAAATTATTCCATGGGTCAAGGATATTTTAAAAATATTCATTTAGATCATCATAAAAAGGATAATTTTGAATCTAGTTTAATAGACATAACAATTTGTAACACAAGTGACAAAAATATTACTTTCATTCATGTGCTGAAGCCAATTCTATACATTATCTTTCCAAACTTATACTTAGCTGATAATTTGAAATCAGCCCTGGTAGGAGCCTTTATACTATGCAGTAAATAATCACTTTATTGTCTTTAAAGATGCAGATGCAGAGATGCAACACAGCATACAAGATTAAACTGTCTTTAATCCCATGAAAATTATCTTCTAGTGTAGAAACTAGACCTGAAATAAGTCATCCAAATGAAATATACAGTAGTCTCCCCTTATCTATGGTTTCCTTTTGTGCAGCTTGCTACCCACGGTCAACCAGGGCCCAAAAACATTTAATACAAAATTCCAGAAATAATTGATAGCTTTTACATCTCCTGCCATTGAGAGTGGCATGATGAAACCCCCTGCCGCCTGGCCCTGCCGCCCGGATGCGCCTCATCCCTTTGCGCAGCATCTGCTCCCTGCGGAAGGCCCCTCCGTTAGTTACTAGTAGCCGGCAGGGTTAACAGGCCTACCGTTGCAGCATCAGAGCCTTTGTGTTCAATCTCCCTTATTTTACTTAATAATGGCCCCAAAGCACAAGAGTAATGATGCTGGCGACTCGGAGAGCCCAAGAGAAGCTGTAAAGTGCTTTCTGTAAGTGAAAAGGCGAGTACAGAGCAAGATATCTTGCGAGGGTCCGAAGTCACATCCTTTATTACAGTCTATTGGTTCACAGTCATGCTGCAGGACGTTTCAGTCACCATCAGGCCACATGTGTGATGACGGTTCCACAAAAGATTTTAATGAAGCTGAAAAGTTCCTGTCGCCTCGTGACGTGGTAGCCTTCCAACCTTCATAGCCTGGGCAGGACCCAAAGTGTGGTTGCGAGGTGACTTAGAGTCGACCTGCTTGACTTCCCGGGGGACTGGCCCTCCCTTTCTTCCCCTCCCTCCGTCTCCTCGCAGCCTGCCTTCCCCCGCTCCATCCCTCCATCCCCTACCCACTGAGAACAGCTACCGGGCCTCAGACCCTGCGTGGGAGTCATCACAGCTCAAGGCCTGGCCCCTGTGTTTGCGGCGATGTGGGTGTAAACGCGCTTCCTGCACTGCGGTCTCCCGCAGGCACTGCGCTTACCATTGCGTGACAGTTGCCCGCAGCATTGGGCATAGCAGCCTGCTGTGCATTGGGCCATGCCAGGCAGCCGAGGCGCGTAGTAGGCGTTCCGTCAAGGTGTGTGTAAATGCGCTCTAGGATGCTCACACAAGGGAATTACCTTACCATGAACACACAGTCCCATTTTTAAGCAGCGCATGGCTGTAATTGTTCTATTTTATTATTAGTTTTGGTTCTTAATCTCTTACTGTGACTAATTTATAAATTAAACTTTATTATAGGTATATATATATTGGAAAAAGTATAGTATATATAGAGTTTGATAATATCTGTTTGAGGCATCCACTAGTGGACTTGGAACATATCTCTTGCAGATAATGGGGGACTACTGTGTTATAAATTTATGAAAAGATAGCTGATGGAAAAAATATAGTGCAATTGTAAATAAGTACAGAGATGGTGTTTTTAATTACTCGTTTTAATTTGGCAGGGAGAGTGTATTAGGACAGGCTATTCTGTTAACACTAAAAGCTAAAACCATGAACAAGTGCTAGTCTGATGAATCCCAGGTAAATGGAGATTTTCTGCCAGAAGTGCTTTGACATTGTCTAGGGAGAAGGTAAAAGGAACTATTTTAATAATAAAAGAAGCATGTTGAAATTATCAGGATAATTACTAAAGATTATAAATGAGTGTTATTTTCTAAACAAAGTGAAAAATGTTATAACTGAAAATTATAATCTACGAGAAGACAAGAAAAGAGAGAAAAAAACAACAAATGCTAGGCACGATGAATAGAAAAATATTCTAAAATATAGTTTTAACCCTATGCATACCAATAATCATTAAATATAAATGGCAACTTCCATATTCTAATTGAAAGATAATTGCCTAATTCATTTAAAAAAACGACTATATGTTATTTAAAAAATACACATAAAAATATATATACTTACGGTTTGAAAGTAAAAGGAGAGAGAAATATACACCAAAAAAGTACCAATGAAAAGAAAGTGTAGTCCTGTAATTATTGAATGAAGTAGACTTTGAGAGAAAAACCACTACAAAAGATAAATTAGATCATTGAATAAGCATAATCATGTGATGCTTTTATTATCTCTAAAAAAATCCATATGTGACAACAAATTGATAACCATCAAAATCTATTTTCAAAATATATGAACAAGTTCTTTACTTCTTTTTCTCCTTGATATTTTGTCATCATTCCATTTCTCCCTCAGAACTGTATCCCAATGTAATACATTTTATACTTAAATATTTTATTTTTTATGAGTCCCCCTAGCATACTTTTACAACAGACATATGTCATCAAATATATTTTATAATTTTTATTTTCTGCATTTTTTTATAATTGAAAAATATTTTAGATACACTATTAATAGTACACAACTGAACCAAACAACTGAAATTCTGGTAATTATTAACATAATAATTTATATTTTGTTGAAAAATGGTGTTGATATGGTGGGTGAATTATAGAGCTTTGATTAAAGAAAACTTCTCTGTTACTAATATTTTTAATTTCCTATGTATATGACACTCGAGTTTTTGTTTGTTTTGGTTTTTGTCAATTCTGGGCAGTGCACTATGGTAATTCTGGATGTTTCAGTGTTATATGCTTACTTAATTTTTGTAGTGTGTGAGAAGGATAATTTCTAAAAAGGAGGGAGAAAATAGAATCACTGGTAAGATTATGTAGAGCAACTAGGACCTGGAAATCAATGTATCCTTGCAATACATCAGCTTAGCGCTGAGATGCTTGTGTCCAGTTGGAGATCAGCGATCTAAACCCACGTATCTGATGCTTCTGTCCCCTCTTCACATCCCTAGCAGACGCCAGCGGCTGTACGTATGCATAGTATCTGCCTTACTGGGCTGTCAGAGAACTAGAGTCTTACATTATTTATAACTGTGAATAAGGTTACCCTGCTGTATTGAATAAATTCAATACACGTTGATTCAATTGAACTAGGATTATAGATTATTTGCAGCAACCCCTGGTGGGGGGAAAGCATATTTCATTAAAAAGAGGTCAGATGGTAAAATTTTAAACCCAATACATTGTGTAGAAACTGACATTATTATTTTTTTTGACTTCAAACAACACTTGGTGTTGACTAGGAGTGAGTCAGTCTCTAAAATACAGGGAAAGAGCCAAAAAGGGGGAGTGGGACAAAACAAACAGCAGATGGCGATTTGAGCCAGCCAGCCACTCTCCAACAGGCCCTTTTGAAATCAGAAGCTTCTCAGATCCCGTGCTGTGGGGGTGATTCTGCTGCTTTAGAGATTTGTCCTCGGCTCAGTCAACGCTGCCAAAATTCAGATCAGAGGAAAAGAGCAGAGAGGTATAAGTTAGGAACATCAGTCTTGAAATATTATTTGGCCACACTTCAAATATTATTTAGCCATATGTCCCCTTTGATTCCCTATATCCAAGCTTTGCCTCATTTATCTAATTTCCTAACTGTTGTGTAGTCTCATTTGGTGAATCCCACATCTCTCTGGGCCCTCTACTCCCCTGCTGTCTTTATTGATTATGACCCCCCCCCCCCTTCTAGAAAATCTTGTCTCCTATTCCCAGATAAAAACAGGTCTTCTGGGATCCCCTTCTCTAAATAGGGCTAGCTGATGCATTTTGATTCCACCTAACATTGAATCCATCCGAGGAAGCTAGATTAGATAATCAAGGAAATGGGGACAGGCAAGGGAAGCTTTCTGATGAATTGGGTCGTCAATTGAAAGGTCTTTCTGCAAACCCTCCCCCACCTCCCTCTCTCTCTCTCTCTCCCTCCCTCCCTCCCTCTTTCTCTCTCTCTCTCTCTTTCTTTCTCTTTCTTTCTTTCTTTCTTTCTTTCTTTCTTTCTTTCTTTCTTTCTTTCTTTCTTTCTTTCTTTCTTTCTTTCTTTCTTTCTTTCTTTCTTTCTTTCTTTCTTTCTTTCTTTCTTCTTTCTTTCATTCATTTATTTCTCTTTCTTCTTTCTCTTTCTTCTTTTTCTATGGATGTTAATGTGCAACTGCTTATACTACAGAAGCAAACTGAAAGACAAGTTCATCCTAGTGGTGTCATGGGATAAAAACTGTTCAACTTTCATAAAGGCCTAATTGCTAAATCACCCTATTCTTTTCTGAGGGAAATTAATTCTTTCACAAATGCCTATTTGTCTCCCTGTGTTAATATTTTCATTTTCATTGGCTTCAAAGTAAACAGCACTGTTGTCATAGAATTAATGAGCTCTGATTGGATTCAGGCTTAGATGTTTTCCTCCTTTCAGGTTGCATATTCAAGCAACCAAGATGAAACCGCTTCTTAGTGGACTGGTAAATGCATTTCCTTTGATCAGCCAAGACTACTGATGTGAGTGATAAATATTACAGTTACTGTCTCCTTCCCTTGTGTGTGCACAGCATGAGGTTTCAAATAAGAGACGTGCTGTATTGAACCAAATAAATGCATTTTGTTTGAGTTTAACTCAAAATCAGTCTTTCTAGCAAATAGCTCTGTTTTGGTGCCCAAGTGCCTGCTGTGTGCCAAGAGCTTCATGTTACTTAGAAATGCTACAATAATGCTGTAAGCTACACACTATTTCCCCCATTTTGCAGATATTGAAACCGAGGCTTACTAAGGTTAAATACCTGTGCAAAGAAGGTCCAATTACTGTTAGTGAGAGAACTAAGGCTTTGAATTTTGTCTTTCTGCTACACAGTGATGAATCAGTCCCTTTCTACTGAACAAGTACACTACCTTACATTTGTGTTCCACCCCAAACATTTATTATTCACTCATTTAACTCATATTTATTATAATACCTCCTTCAATTAATGGTAACAGACCAACAAACAAATATACAATTATTACAGTACTGAGCGAGAGAAGATGATAAAAGCAATATATCGACCCTAAGTTCTTTCAATCTGGCTCAGTCATCATGGAAAGGAACCCACATAGTCCTTTTAAAGGTGTGTGTCTGAAACATTAGTATTAGCATTTAGGGCAATTCCTTGTACATAGCCCAGCAAACGGCAGTGTTGAGCATGGGGTACCAGTTGCTGCACCTCCCAAGGCCATCACTAGAAGGGGCAAAACTCTTCCCCTGCTCCTCCCACCAAGCAGGGGGTCTATTGTCCATTTACAATGTAGTGAAAGTGGAATACAGGTCAATAATATTTTCTGAGATATTCCTCAAAAATGTGTTTTTTTCATGTAAGATAACTCTCTCTATGTAAGTCATTTCTATTTCTCCACTCACAATATCTGAGATACTGCTTCTCATCACCATTTGCCATCCCTCCAACAAAAACACCTGCTTTTCTGATGTTACAAATTTCAGCATATTAGTATTTTTTCTGCACTGAGGGAAAGATAAACCTAACAGTGAAGAACCAAAATTTCTGAATAAGAGGTGGACTAGCAAGAAAAGACAAAGGAAGGTATTTTTTTATTCATGTATTTTTTTTAATTTTTCACTTATATCTGATATGCAATATCATATTAGTTTCAGGTGTTCAATACTTGATTAAACTTTCATGTAACTTATGAAGTGATCACCCCAATAAATCTGGTACCCACCTGGCACCATACATAGTTTGACAATATTCTTGACTATATTTCCCATGCTATTCTATAACTACCATTTGCACTTCTTAATCCCTTCACCTTTTTTACCCATTCTTCCCACCCCCCTCCTATTTGACAACCATCAAAATGTTCTCTGTATCTGAGTCAGCTTCTGTTCCCTGTGTGTTCATTTATTTATTTATTTTTAGATTCCACATATAAGTGAAATCTTCTGGCATTTGTCTTTTTCTGTCTGATTTATTTCACTCAGCACAATACCCTCTAGATTTGTCCATGCTATTGCAGATGGCAAGATTTTAATTTTTAATGGCTGAATAATATTCCCTTGTATATATATGTATCACTTCTTCTTTGTTTATTCGTCTGTTGAAGGACATTTGGGTTACTTGTATATCTTGGGTATTGTAAATAACAGTACAATAGACAATTGATGTATATGTCTTTTCGGTTTAGTGTTTTGGGTTTCTTTAAATAAATACAAAGAAGTGGAATTGCTGGGTCCCTCTTTGTCTGTTGTTATAGTCTTTTTTTTTCAAGTCTATTTTGTCTGGGATAGGTAGTATTAACCCCAGTTTTTTGTGTTTTTTTAAATTTCCATTTTCATGAAATATCTTTTTCTTTCCCTTTACCTGTAGTCTGTGTGTGCCTTTCAATCTCAACTGAATCTCTTGTATATGTTGTATGTAAGGGTTATGTTTTGTTATCCATTCAGCCACCGTATATCTTTTGATTGGAGCACTTAATCTATTTGCATTTAAAGTAATTGTTGATAGATATGGACTTATTGCTATTTTGTTTTTCATATTTTGATTTTTCTTTTCTTTTCATCTTCTCCTTAAAGAAGGCCCTTTAACACTTTTTGTAATACTGGTTTGGTGGTGATGAGCTCCTTTAGCTTTTTCTTGTCTAGGGAACTCTTTATATGTTCTTTGATTCTAAATGATAGCTTTGCTGGGTAGAGTAATATTGGCTTTTAGGTCCTTGCTTTTCATCACTTTGAATATTTTGTGACAAGGCCTTCTGGCTTGCAAAATTTCTGTTGAGAAATCAGCTGACCATATTATGGGAGGGAGCTCCCTTTTGGATAACTAACTGCTTTTCTCTTGCTGCTTTTTAAGATTCTCTCTTTGTCTTTAACCTTTTGCATTTTAATTATGATGTATCTTGGTGTGGGCCTCTAAGGGTTCATTTTGTTTGGGACTCTTTGTGCTTCCTGGATGTGTATGTCTGTTTTTTTCCCCTGTTAGGGAAGTTTTCTTTTATTATTTTTTCAAGTAGGTTTTCAATGTCTTGCTCTCTCTCTCTTCCAGCACCCCATGATGTGAATGCTGGTATACTAGAAGTTTTCCCAGAGGCTCCTTATACATTCTCATTTTCTTAGATTTCTTTTTCTCTTTGCTGTTCTAAATGGGTATTTTCTGCTTCCTTATATTCCAAATTGCTGATTTGATCCTCTGCTTCATCTACTCCACTGTTGATTCCCTGCAACCTATTCTTCATTTCAGTTATTACGTTCTTCATTTACGACTGGTTCTTTTTTATGTTTTCTATCTCTTTGTTGAAGTTCTCACTGAGATTATTAAGCATCCGTATAACCAGTATTTTGAACTTTGCATCTGGTAAGTTGCTTGTCTTCATTCTGTTTAATTCTTTTTCTGGAATATTGTTCTGTTCTTTAACTTGAGACATGTTTCTTTGTCTCCTCATTTGGGTAGCCTTCCTGTGTGTGTTTTTAGGTATAAGGAAGAGCTGCTACATCTCCAGGGCTAGGTAGAGTGACCTTATGTAGTTGGTGTCCTGTAGAACCCAGGGGTTCAGCCTCCCAACTCATCTACCTGGGTTGGTGTTCTAGGTGTGTACCCTTAACCCTGTGTGAGCTGTGTAACCCTCCTGTTGTAGTTGAGCCTTGCTTACTATTGGTACATCAATGGGAGGGATTTACCGCCAGTCCATTCAACCCTGAGAACTGACCATGACCACTGTGGAGTATATTCTGCGTAGGAGCCGACCCCAATGGAGCAGAACTCACTTCAGCGGGGCTCAGGATCTTGCTGAGTTCACACCTTGAGTATGTTGCTGGTGGAGGTGGTGGAGTGGTGCTTCAGTGTGGTCCGAAGCTAACCACTGGGTGCACTTACTCTGGGCATCCTGGTAAACGCAGGCCAAGGTCAGCCTCTGACTGTGCCCTGCTTGAGGCCACCTGGCATGAGCTACAAAGTGATCTGCAGATGGTTGCTACTGGTGCTGGGCTTGGAGTTGCCCGGGAAAGGCCAAACTGGGAAGCAAGGCCAGCTGCCATTAGTGCCAGGCCCTGTGGCCACTTAGCAAGAGGTACAAGGCATGCTGAGGCCAAATGCTGCTTGTTTGAGAGATTTTAGGAAAGTTAGCAGCAGGAGTCAAGACCAGCCATTTGTTTGGAAAGGCCACTGGAAAGGAAGTGGGTTGGCCAGCCAGTGGATGGGAGGAAGTGTCTCAGGGAACCACCAAAGCAGGGCAAACAGTGTTAGCCAGGTGCATGGACACTCAGGTATGGCACTAGCCTGCTGGCTCTGTGAGGGGGAGGGCTCAGAAAAGGAACAGTGGCCTCTCCCAGCACTTCTGCCTGAGAGAAAGCTGCCCTCCAGCTCTGGACCTAATGCCAGACAATTCAGTTCCTCCCCCTACATTTAAATGGGCTTTCAGGCTGCGGTTTCAGTGCTGGAGCTCAGAGCAAGTGAGTTTGCACTCAGAGAAAGTCTGTACCCTGGTCTTTTGGAAGGAATGCCTGTGTCTCCACAGCTCTCCCTCTCACTCAGCCACAATCCTTTCTTATTTTCACAGCCAGAAATTATGAGGACTTCCTTTCCTGGCACTGGAACCCTGGGGTGGGGGCCCTGGTTTGGGGCTGAGACCCCTCCTAGGTGGGAAACTCTGAAGCTGAGATTCCCCTCCTGATTTTTATATGCCCCATGTGGGTGTGGGACCAGGCTGCTCTGCGTCTGCACCCCTCCTAGAAGTCTCGGTGTGGCTTTTTTTTTTATACCCTTCATTAGAGGATTCTTGTTCAGCTACATATCAGGTAGCTCAGAATGGTGGTTGTTCTGTAGTTTAGTAATTTTGATGTGGCTGTGGGAGGTTCTGAGCACTCATCCAGTTTGTCTTATTGGGATATCAACAGAGACTCACATACACTAATCCCTTAATTGAAATGTCCTGCTGGACATGAAGTGAGCCTGACACAAAGAAGATGTGGGAAATGACTGGCATCCCTTCATTATGGCGATGAAGGGCATGACTCCAGTCAGGTCAGTGCCTTGTTAGGCACAAGTACTGGAGCTCTGGAGGAAACTCCTAGGGGACAAGTTGCCAAATGGAACTTTTTATGTCATCCGCCGCAATGGATGCTGAGTGCTGCGAATACTACATCTGGGCGAACATACGCACTTTCTGAAACGGGTCTCAGCTGCTCAACTTTTACTCCTTCCTAAGACAAAAGAGCTCTCTAACTTCAAAAGGACTTGAAGATATATAGTGCACTGCTTTCGCAGACTCTGTAGAGGTGAAATTCAGTATTTATTGCTTCCGTCAATCCTACAAGCAAGTTTTTCCCCCTCTTTATTCTGAAAATATAATGTAGCACCACACATTTGTCAAGAAGAGGAGATAAAGAAAACTTTCTAAAAATCTGCAGGAAGTAACAGAATTCAGAGAAAAGAGAATATAGATTGATTGATGTATAGTTTTGAGAAAAAGGATTTTACTTAAAAGTTTTATATATATATATATATATAGTTGTGTCTTTATTTTTTAAATACCTTATTTAGAATTAAAGATATCCTTAATGAAATTTGATCTTTCACTTAAGTAACTGGCAGTAGAGACGGCTGAAAATACCAAGTCCCTATTCTTGGTGTCGTGGAAAGGTTATTGGTTTAAAACCTAAATTCTAGTCTTGATTAGAAAATTTCCTAGATATTTGTCTGGGAAAAGGCTTTTAACACCTCTGAGACTCAGTTTACTCCCCAAACCAGGATCATAAATTTTATTTATATCAAGAATTGTGATGAGAGTTAAATACAATGTTTTCCTCAGTGAAGCAAATGTGGATTTATTTGCTCTCTGCTGTAAATGATGCCATTAAGAGATTAGCCACAAATATTTCTTGACTTTTGCGACAAAAGTACAAATGGAGGTTAATAGTCTATGTGTTCAAGTTTATAATGAAGCTACTGGGTATTACATTAAACACGCACACACACACATGATTTTATCCTTACATAACCAACAGCAAACTCAACAGGAGGGACATCTGAATGTACGTATTACTGAATATACCTAGATAATCCTTTGGGGCTAGTGATGTTTGAATTAGTAATAAAGTAGACATGGTAATGTTGTTATATTAAAATCTTTTCTTAATTTGTATTTTACTGAGAGTAATGACATAAAGAATAAAAATAAAATGTGAGCTTTCAAATATTGCTAAGATCATCTCAGAAGAACTCAGGAGCCAACTAAAAAGACTCCCACTCACCAACTATTAGAAATCTTAAACATCTTTAAGAATAATAACTGCAGTTACTGAAAACATATTAAATGTTAATAAATACATTAACTTAAATTACACTAAAATAATATTTATGGAAGACGGTAGGGATCTAAATCACTTTTTGAAAGCTGGTAAACAAAGGGAAAGAATCACAATTTCTTCTCCCATTAATCTCTGCATAGATGGATTAAGTGAAGAAGAAATGGCAGAATTAGAATATTGCCATTTTGCAACCTCTAATGAACCAATAAACCTATATTAAACATCTAGGCCAGCTAATATCATAAATAGAAAGACTGATAGGGTTTGTGTGCCTATAGAAGGAATAACATAAAGCCATCTATAAATAATTCTTGCGTAGGGGTGATTAATGGTAATGCAAGGAGACTTGACTTGGGGTGGTGGATACACAATACAATATACAGACGATGTAGTATAGAATTGTACACCTGAAACCTATATAATTTTATTAACCAATGTCACCTCAATGAATTCAATAAAAAAGAATTCTTGCAAACAAAAAAGTAAAAAAGCAAAAAGTAATTGGATTTGATGTCTCTAGTCTGGATCCAAGACCAATTTACAGGAAGTAGAGAATAGAGAGCCATGCTAAATTATATTACAGTGATGAGTCAGCCAGCTCTAGAGCTGGGCTGTTTAATATGGTAGCCACACGGCACTAGCCATGTGTAGCTATTTAAATTTAAACTTAACAGTAAACACTAAAATAACCCAAAACTTATTTCAGTTCTTGGGTTACACTCTGCACATTTCTTTCAAGAGTTCAGTAGCCATATGTGGCTGCTGACTATCATATTGAACCACCTAGAACATTTCTATCATTGCAGAAAATTCTGGTGAACAGTCCTGATCTAAGCTGTGTAAACACCACAGGACCAACAATCAGTTTCTGCAACAATGAGAGAGTGAAAATAAATTGAGGAAGGGCAAGAGCAAGAGATATAAAAAACACATCTTAGAGACGTATAAGACATGCCAATTAACTGTGATATGTGCAACTTATTGGAATCCTAATTCAAGAAGATTATTTTTAAAGTAAGTTTTAAAATTTAGAGGCCCTTGGAATTTTGAAAACTAGCTGGGTATTTTATGACAATAAATAAGAGCATTCATGTATTTTAGATGAACTAATGCTGAAAATAGTTTTCACTTGTAAAAAATATTTATTTATTTATTTATTTATTTATTTATTTATTTATTTATTTATTTATTTTATTGTTGAAAATATTACAGATGTCCCCTTTTCTCCCCATTGACCCCTTCCGCCCCACACCCACTCCCTGCCCCAGGCCTTCACCACACTATTGTCTGTGTCCATGGGTTGTGCATATATGCATATAAATTCTTTGGTTAATCGCTCCCCTCTACCCTCCCACCCTCCTCCATCCCTCTGAGATTTGTCAGTCTGTTCCATGCTTCCCTGTCATTGAATCATTTCTGTTCATCAGTTTATTAAGTTCTTTAGATTCCACGTATCAGTGAGATCATATGATGTTTGTCTTTCTCTGCCTGGCCTATTTCGCTTAGCATAATTTTCTCCAGTTCTATCCATACTGTCCCAAAGGGTATGAGATCCTTCTTCTTTACAGCTGTGTAGTATTCCATGGTGTGAATGTCCCACAGCTTTTTTATCCACTCATCTACTGATGAGCATTTGGACTGTTTCCAGATCTTAGCTATTGTAAACTCTGCTGCTATGAACATAGGGGTTTATATATCCTTTCTGATTAGTGTTTCAGGATTCTTAGGATACATTCCTAGAAATGTGATCACTGGGTCAAAAGGCAGCTCCATCTTTAATTTTTTGAGGAACCTCCATACTGTTTTCCAAGGTGGCTGCACCAGGCTGCATTCCCACCAGCAGTGTACCAGGGCTCCTCTTTCCCCACACCCTCGCCAGCACATGTCGTTTGTTGATCTGTTGATGGAGCCATTCTGACAGGTGTGAAGTGATACCTCATTGTGGTTTTAATTTGCATCTCTCTGATGACTGGTGATGTTGAACATTTTTTTCATTTCTCTTGGCCATCTGTATGTCCTCTTTGGAGAAGTGTCTATTCAGGTGTTTTGCCCATTTTTTAATTGGATTGTCTTCCTCTTGTTGAGTTGTATGAAGTTGTAACTTTTTAATGTTACAAACCAAAATATTAATGGAAGAAAGGAGATAGTTTGGATTTGCTTCAAAAGAATAATGGGAAGTGGTTAATTGGGAAGGATTGTTAAGGCTGCATGATGAATACATGGGAGTAATAAGGCATTTTTATCTCCATAGTAAACTAAAAAATGTAAAATAAAGTGAAACTATGCTCAAAAAATGCAAATTTAAAAACAGGCCATAAAATATAAATTAAGATAAATATGAGAATAAGATATTACAATTACTTTTCATATGTATTTTATGAAATTATTTTCTAAACTTTCAAAATTACCTAGTGAAATTAAAAGGCCAAATAAATATTACATTTAAAACTGCAAAAATTTAAAATATAAATGATCATAATACTGCTGAATTTTTATTTAATTTTTGAAAATTTAATTACATATTTTCAATATTTATAAAAAGATAACTCTTCACACTTCAAGCATCCAATTAACATTTATTTACCAATGTAAATATGCTTCAGGTATGTTATGTATAGACCTCAATATATTCACATTTTGGTGTAATATATAAATTGTTTAATATTACACAGTGATCTTCAGCTTCCATATCCAACTACTGCATACTGTGCTAATTTTTGTGTATTTCCAGAACAACAAATTAGTGCATGAAGAGAAAAATGAAAGTCTCTTGAGACTAATCTGTAATTATACTTTTTAAAATGCAAGAATCTATAGCAGAAGAATTTTTCACTTTAATCAATTTATCATTGTTCTTACCTAAATGTCTCCCCTCCCACTTAATTCTATCCCGCACCCCAGAGTAGGGCCCTCTTTGATGTGGGTAGTGGCATATTTTAAAATAGTTATCGTGTTTTGATTCATTTGTCTTTTGTTTTGAGAACATTAGGCAAGAATGTGGAAACATATCTCTCCTAGAAGATATTATTTTACATATTAATTGACCAGAAATGTCACATGGGTATATCAGGGACTATCACCTGATAAGGGAAATAGAAATAACTTGATTAGCTTAGACTAAAAAGAGATTCAGCCTGTTCTGCTCCTGAGATTGTACAATGCTCAAACCTGAAAAAAATCAATATTATTTTAAGAAAGAAAGGAAAGGTAAGAGGGTAAGGTGTTGGCTGGTTGAGCAACAGTTTTCTTCAGACTTACCCAACTTCTACAGCATAGCATCTTAAAACATTAAAAATGACCATAAAAGGGACTTATTGCGTAGCTTGTTCCCATAGGCAAGGTTGTGGGTTCAACCCCCGGTCAAGGCACATACAAGAATCAACCAATGAATGTTTAAATAAGTAGAACAACAAATCAATATTTCTCCCCCCCCAGCCCATCTCTCTCAAAAATCAATCAGTAAACAAATGACCATAAGAGATAAAATGTTGCATTTCTAGAAATAAAATGAATAAGAACCACTGAGTAGTTGATCAAATGCATCTTTTGTTAAAGTGGTCACCCAAGAAATTGTCCAAGCCCTGAGACAGGTTAAAAAATAAAACTAACATAATCATGTTGCTCCAATCCTCCTCCTCTGCACAATTATTATCTCAGCGTTTTTAGAAAAAAAATAAAATTTGCAAAATCTCTTTAAAGCAGAGGTCAGCAAGCTTATCCTGTAAAAGGCCAGCTACTAAGTATTTTAGTATTGGTAGCTCGTATGGTCACCATTACAACTGTTCACCTCAGTGGTTGCAGTGTGAAAGCAGCCATAGACATAAACAAATAAATACGCTACTCCAATTTGAAGTTATCCAATTTCGAGTTTGTGATACCTGACTGGACTGCAAGTTCTTAAAAGTAAGATCATTCACCAATTCATCTTGATGTCCCACAACTGGCATAAAACAGACACACAACACATTTTTTTCCTGAATGCAGAGTTGAAAATCAGCATAGTTCTAATTCCCTGGAATCACACGGCCAAAATCTGGAGACAGGAGCCTTAGAGTTACTGTCCACTCTCCACGGCAACGGCTTCTCCGTGCAAAGGAAGCCGGAAAGCCTGAATCCATCCTTCCACCAAAGCACTTAGATGCTTGCTCCTGCGTAGTATAAATATTTAATTATCTGTTAATTACCTCTTTAAGGTCATTGTGTATCAGTTTATGCCGGCAGCAGCAAACTCTTGGGGATAGAATTAGGATTTAAAAACTGTCTTTGGATTGATTGCTTGCATGTCTAATGAAAGACAATTGGCACCTCTAGCTGCAATGTCTTCGGCCTGCACAGTACAGCAAGAAAGAAAACCTGCTTCTTCAGGAACACATTCTGCCAGACAGGGGAAGGCCCTCTGTACAGTGAAGGCGATTGATAGCAAGAACATCAGGAGGGTAGAGCGGTTGGTAAAAGCCATCACTGGGAAAAGCAAGGGGACATGGAAGCTCTGCGTTAGCATAACATGCGGAGCAGCAATGATGCAAAGCAAAATAAAGGGCTGCGGGCTCCCAGCGCTGGCGCTCGGTTGCAAAGCTGTAAGCAAAACCACGCAGGGCTCTTGCACTAATAGATACGCGGTGTGACCACTGAACTCAGAGTCCTCTGAGCGTCAGGCCTGTGCATTTCCCTTTCATAACTGCACATCTAGCTCCTGATAAATTCTTGGCATAAGCCCCTCACTAGGCTTTGTAATTGAATGAATAACTACGCACCATTCTGTGGTTAGTAGACGTTGTTTCTTCTGGATTTCATGATGGCTCTGAAAAAAATTATTATTCCTATTTTACAGATGAAATAACTGATGTTCAGTGGTTGGCCAATGATGATACAAACCATAAGTGATAAATCCAATATTCAAGAATGTCTGTATCATTCTAGGGCAATTTGCAGTAACTCTACAAGACTCTCAGAAACACATTTTTCTGGGAAGAAACTTGGCTTAAAGGTAAATTGAAAGCTCAGAGACACATTGGTAAAACAATAAAGGATTTTCCACCTCGTGACGGGGGAAAACACTGCTTTGGAAGAGGTCCATCATGGGTAATGAATAAATTACACTAAAGAACCACTTACAAAAGGAATATCTGTGACAGCACTAAAAATAAGAGAAATGAAAAGACAAAATAATAAAAATAGTTCAACTAATGTATGGTAAATGACAAGCACTTTCCTCATTTATCACTACACAAACCATATGAGGTGGTATTATTTTTATCTACCTTTCAGGAGATTTCAAACATGAAAAAGCAGAGGTTTAAAAATAGGGAATAATTTGCCCAAGGTACAAAGATGACATAATTCCTGGTTAGATAGGAAGGCAGTTATTGCCAAGTGGTTAGGTGGGGGCACTTTAGGCTGTGGAACTCTGATCTGAATTCATTTTCACATGATGTTAACACCAAATGTCTCTAGAAAAATAATTCTGACCTAGGGTTTGCATGTGAGTAATTCAAATTTTGTGTGAGGCTTCTAAAGTTATCTCTGGTTTGTGTGTGTTATGTGTGTGTATGTTGTGTATTCTAAAGCTTGGGAGATACTTCCGATGGATTCTTGTCTTAGAGCAATGGTTGTCAAACATTATGTCTCAGGATACATTACCAGTCCGAAAAATTACTTATGACTACAAAGTGCTCTTGTATAAGTAATGTGCATATGTTTATGTTCTATCCATAATTAAATTAACAGAATATTTAAAATATTTATTATTTTTATTTAAAAATAGTAAAAGGAAACCCACCACATGTTAACATAACTTATTTTTAATAAAAAATAATTTTATTTTCCAGAACAAAAAAAAATACAGTAGTTACATTCTTCTGCATTTTTTAAAATGTATATTGCACTATTTTGTGGCTTAATAGATGACAGATAAATTCCTATAAATGTTCTACATCCAAATTCTAGCTTATGTTGTTTTAGTTAAAAAATATGAAGACATTGTGACCTCACACAGATGTTCATTGGGAAAGGGAAGAATAAATTTAATAGGCTTTTCAGATAATGTGTGTGTTCTTCTTAGACACTATATGAAAAGTTAACCAGTAAAAATTCTTAAGGTTAATTCCAATGCGGAATCTGATTCCCTGTCAGTAAATATTTTGTTTTCTGTTACATTAAAACTCATCAATCTACCTTGCATTTGAATAGATCTTTCACCCTCATATTGTTTTATAAGAATACACATTTGCCATTTGAAAAATAGAGTCTCCCTGAGTTATACTGAACTTCCAAATAATGACAGATTTCATTATATCAAAAAGTACATTTATTAATTTTACCACCAATCTTATCAGAAAATTCTTGGTTTTTACTTTAAATATTTTTTAGTTTTCAATTACAGTTGTCATACAATATTGTATTAGTTTCAGATGTACAGCCCAGTGATCAGACACTGTATAACTTACCAACAATCAGCCTGATAAACCTCGTACCCGTCTGACACCACACAGGGCTGTTACAATATTACTGACTCTTTTTTCAAATGCTGTACTTTGCATCCCCAAGGCTATTCTGTAAGCACCCATTTGTACTTTTTAATCCCTTTGTATTTTTCACCCAGCTCCCCAACCCCCCTCCCTTCTGGGAGCCCTCAAAATGTTCTCTGTATCTACGAGCCTGTTTCTGTTCTGCTTGTTTGTGTTTTGTTTTGTAGATTCTACATAGAGTGAAATCAAATGGCACTTGTCTTTCTCTTTCTGACTTATTTCCCTAAACACAATGCCCTCTAGACCCATTCACACTATTGCGAATGGCAAGATTTCATTCTTTATTACGGCTCAGGAACATTCCATATATATATATACCACAGCTTTTTGATCAATGGGATATTGTTTTCCTGTTGCAGGTTAATTCACAGAATGATCCTTAAAAGTCGCTTAACTTTTCTGAGATTTTTCTACTCTCATCGTTTAAATGGTGGGGAATGACCTGAGTTCGTCTAGGTAATCCTGAATATAATGCTTATCTTCTTTTTCATGTAGTTAACGTCTAGTCTTTACTCAAAACCCTCTGCATGCCCCACTTCCCTAAAAACACAGCCTTGATTTCCCTGTGATTGGAGAGGACACATCTCTTTCCGCCTTGTACCCTATTTGCTGCACTGTCAATATCCACTTACCTGCGAGCTACTGGAAGACAGAGGCTATGTCTTTCATTTCTGAATTTTCAGGGAAGAGTATCTGACACATAGGTTTGAAGGGGATATGAATGAATGGATATTTTGATGAAAAAATTTCTGTCATTCTATGGCCCAAGTTCCTTGTTTACTGCTCTGAAATTGCAAGTCTATATAGATGAATAGAAAATGAAATGTGTTTATTCTACTACCCAATAGGCCTAGTCTCCCATTTTAAAAGGCCAGTGTCTTCCTCTCACAGGATAAACATAGATGGGCTCAGTGCAGCAGTGACTAGTAACTGATGAGTGAGACAGACAGCATCCTATCGTTAATGTCTTGAATATTTTTAAAGGTCTTTAGAAGCCCTTTATTGGGAGATTTTTTTTAGTGCCTTTTAAGATTAATGGCTGCTTCTCTGTATTCATGTTCAGTTTATGGAAACAGATGGAATTTTAAGCATTAGAACTACAATAAAATTTGTTACTTTCTATGACAATATATTCATTATATGCTGTCAGAGGAATACAGAATTGGAAAAGCTGGCTTTTAAGGAGTTTTCAGACATAAATGCTTGATTTACTTATTGAAGTAAAAAGTAATGGTGTGAGCTATTGCAACTGTAAGCTACATTTATATTTGCCTGATAATGCTTTTTATTAGCCATGGGGCGGCAGGCGTGTGGGGAGGCACATTCGCTCAGCCATAGGGGGGCCCTTCTCCGTTGCAGCGTGTTACCAAAGAACAGAGCTTGTTTACCTTTCAGCGGGAGCAAGCACAACAGCCACTCAAAAGCAAATTGTGTTCTCAGAGCAAAGCTATGAAATTGATATTAATAGGCATTCTGTTCTTGAGTGACTGCTTCCATTGGTTCAGTTATTGCTCCAACTTTGGAAGATTGCAGAATCAATGACCTAAAAGGTTTCTTAGTCTCCGATACTTATGGTTTGGATTTTTAGTGCCTTTAAAAATATGTATTTTTCCCCCTTAGAAACTTTAATGTGTCTTTGTTTAACAGCTTAGAAAAAGCTCTGGATGGATAAAAACAAAGAGAAAGTGGTAAGTTTAGGTGATGAAATGTATCAGAAAACTCAAACAGCCCAGAGGTACCAGATTTTAGAGAAGATAAATGCTAAGGTTCTGAAAGAATTTTTTTTTTAAAAATAGCTGCTATTATATGACTTACCATCCATTTTTCAAGTCTCCTTTATCTAAAGATTCTGAATGATGAAGTTAAATTACATACACCAAGATCTCCAAGTGGAGACAAGGTATGCAGCCGCATATTGTGAGCTATTAAGCTCTACAAAGAGAGGACAGGCTAATTATTGCTATTCCTAAAAGATTAATTACTGATGATCTTAAAACAATAATATTAGAGTAAGAGATGGAGCCTAAATCCAAACCTTCTTGAAAGGAGGAGACACACAACTAATTTTATGAAGAAATGGCTCAAAGAACATCATTTGCCTAATACTATATTGCAATATACGATGCTATATATAAATATATGTTATATATAATATTGTAAAACTGCTTAAGCAGGACTGTTCCCAAACACATTAATACAAAAAAAGTCCTGCAGCGATGTGGATCTGCATGTTTGTGCTCTAGAGGACACCCTCAAATATTATGAAGTTCTTCTTGGGATTTATCAGTTTCCCTCAGCTTCTACTGTCCTTTGGTATCTTGGTGTCTCTTAAGTTCCCAAGGTTTTAAAATGTTCCAGTTAAAAAAGAACTTAAAGAACCTCAGATATGGAGTTGATAGACACAGACACAGGCCTGCACACAAGCCTGCAAAAGTTTCCAAAGCACATATGCAAGTAAATCATTTAAAGAAGTAATAGAAAGCCAATAAACTTGAAAAATATTTTTAAATAACTATAAAAAGTTAGTTAAGGAAATCAAAATTAGATGCCAAGACATGACTTTTTAAAAAGTTTAACTCAAAAGGGTTAAAAATAAAAATAATACTGGGGTGTGAGACGCATTAACAAAAAAGAACTACTAATGCAGGAACACAACTGGGAAGTATGTATCACAAGCTTAGAATTAGTTAAGCCTTTTTTTCTGATCCTCATACTAAAAATATTAATAATTATGAGTATTTTAAATATATAGTTTCAAAGATATTAACAAAGCTCATATAGTGAAAAACTGTAGGGAAAAATGAATGTACAACAATAGTAGAATGATTCTTGCATATGCATTCAATGAAATATCTAAACATAGTATAGAACAGACATTTTCTAATAGGAATGAGAGCTTTGGGGGTATGATGAATATTAAAATCTAGTGGTGAGATCTTTCAAAATATACTTTCCCCCCACCATTGTCCACCAAGATCTTGCTCATTGCATACTATTTGTTCCCAGAAATGTGGCTCCAGGCTAGTCTGGGAAATATTTTTTTATTTTTTGCTCTTAAAGAACCACTGCTTTAGAAGAATATGCTAATGACAGAAAGATGCTTATACTATTAAGATGAAAACATATTTTATAAAATATTTCATTTTTATAAAAATGAAAGACAAAACATCTTCCTATTTATGTTAAAAATCAGAAAAGATGCTCACCAAAATGCATATGATAGCCATATTGTTAGTAAAATTATAAATAATTTTATTTTATTATTTTCTATTTTTGTAGTTTTTATATTTTCAGTAATGGATGCATATTTGTTTTTAGCCCAGGCTTCTCTGTTTAAAATTTTCATCCCAACACACACACACTCCCATTTATCTTTTCCACATTGCTTTTTCTCCAAAGCAGTTATCAACATCTCTTATAATAAATGCTTTACTTATTTTTATTTGTTTATTGTCTAAGTCACTCAACTAGACTGGAAACTCCTCATACAGAGATGAGCTATAACCCAGCTAGACACACCATGATGCTCAATTAAATATTTTTGAATGTATGAATGTTCTTTACTTACACACACAATCCTCCTTGAACGGAATAGTGAGCTTACATTTTACAGTCAAGGTGAATAGTTTACATTGTACATTGTTGTCTCATTAGTTTTAACGAATCCTTTAGTCTTAATGAACTATTGGTAAGTTTTTTATGAGGAAAAGAGAAGAAAATGACAATATCCAGCCATTGTTCTGGTCTGTCTTTTCACTCCAGGGTCCATTGTCTTTTCCTGAACAGCATTGTGACCCCAAGAAATAAGTTTCTTTTGGATTGGTTGGCCATTTATCCATATAATCATTAAGTCACTTAATTTAGTTAAACAGTCTAACTTGTAATCATATTTAATTTAAAATACTTTGTGATAGTAGCCTGGCACTTCTCAGACTGTAAATCTTTGAAGGCAGGAATTAGGTCTTTGTATCTCCTACAGAACCTGACATTATGGGATTCTGTTATGGAGTTTAGAAGACTGCCTGCAATATTTAAAAATTATTGAACACAACAATGAATTAATTTGAATTATTTATGCCAATATAGAGGACCAAATAGACCGAAGGCAGATGGCCTGGGATCTGAGTTTAAGTCTCTGCTCCACATTGGGTGCATTACTTGATTAGCTGTGCCCTGTTGGTCAGTACCTAACCCTTCTGTGCCTAACTTACCACACTTATAAAGTGGAGCACCTGAATACCTGTCGCAAAGAGTGGCTGGGAGGAAGGCACGCACATACACACGCACACACACACATCTTGGACCAATAGCTGGCATGCCATGAACATTGTATAAAGATTAGTTATTGTTATCTTTCTTTGTTCTTATTATATTGTTTTTACTATAATTCTTTACTATTCCATAATCTTGACTTAGATAAAGGCAAAAACAGGGCATCTGCCATGGTAATAATGAAGAAAAGAGGTTATGTTTTTGTTCCTATCATATCAGGAAGACAGACTTATGATTTGTATCATTGTATAACGTGGCATATAATGGCCACATATCATTGCTTCTCATTACAGCTGTTACCAAAAGGGCCTTGTGTTTGGGATAAAAATGATGCCCTGCCCAAGTTATTTTATCTACTGCTTTATTACCTAGAGAGACAGCTGAAAATTGGGACACATTTCAGGTAGAATTTGAAGTATCTATAATCCTTGGATCAGAAATCCTTTGGCCTAATTAATGAATCCCAGAACTTGGCTTTAGATTTGAGGTAAAAGGTAGACTCAATGGTTAAGATGTCTCAGATGTGGCCTTTTTTATTGACAAGGTGTGAAATGTTCCAGAATGAGGAGAGTTAGTGCCCCTCCAACTTGACCCAACTTGATTCTGCTCTGGCAGCTTTAGTTTCTCACCTCACTTAGGGTAAGTCTTAAGGAAGGGCAAGGAAGACACCAGGGAGCCACTCCTGATTTATGATTTGATATTTTTTGGACCCTAATTATTTAAATTGTACCCTTACCTGAACTAAGTAAGCATAAATTTACTACTGTGAATGTATGTCTTGATGTCTCTTTCCAAAGCTTAGTGAAGGGGCTCTTATAGCAAGTTTTGCTTTTTCCTATTTTAGTGTAAAGTTCTATGATCTACACTTTGCATTCTGTGCCAGAAACTTTATATTCACTGTGAAAAGAAGCATATGCATTTTATAATTTTGAACAACTATTATAGTGACACAAGCAGGAAGATGTAATATGGGAGATGCACATAATTTCTGAAAAAATAATTTCCACATTAATTCTAATTTTCTGCATTAATCTAAGGCAGCAGAGATGCATGACAGAAAGGCCACTGAAACAGAAGATGCATTTAAATTCTGTTGTATTAATTTACACTCACTGAGCTTTGTGTAGCTATAAATCACAGTAAGACAAAAAAAATATTCCCTATCTAACTGGAATCAAGATGTCAGGATCAAGAAAAACAGATATGTGAAAGCAATTTTAGAACTATAATGTCATATAGATGCAAGAAAAAGTTATTATTTTTACTCTACATAATAACCAATGAAAAATTAAATAAAAACACACTGATGGTTACCATTTTGTTACTTATAAAGAATAGGCTCACAAATATATATATGTTACCATTTTGTTACTTATAAAGAATAGGCTCACAAATATATATATTTACAACCAAAAGAGACCAAAACTATCATTGTGTTGGTTTATATATATATAATATACAATATATAATATACAATGTACAATGATGTACAATGTATAATTATATAATATATCGTATATCACGATATATAATATAAATGCATTACGTATTACTTAAATTTTTTTGCCATTTACAGTACTTTAAATGTTTTTTTTTTTTTTTACTTCTGAGCTCTGAGATTATGGCCTAATTTTAATGGAAAGGAAAAATACTATAACTCTGACATCATAAGTCTAGACACCTAAAACTACTTTATAACACAAAGTTGGGCATATATAACTAAATGCATAAATACACCAGAATATCAGCTTTAGGAAGATTTTAGTGATCATTGCTGACTAGATTTTACAATAACTCACTAATTTTGCTGATGGAGAGGGTCAAAGAAGATGAATGACTTTAAGGTCATTGAATGGATTGCAAGGTCAGGACACTATGTCCTGATAGATGTAATGGTGATATGCTCTATGAATTTGTGAAAATCATCAAACTTCTGTCTTAGTTTCTCCAACTGTAAAATTGAAATAATAGTATGAACTTGAGAGAGATTATGTAAGGGTCAGTTTAGGTCTGTGCTCTCCTCAAAAAGGCACAAAATACTCTGCACTTAATCCAGCATTTCTCTTATTTTAACATAACAATACTCATAATGTAAAAACAAGAGTGCAAAGATAATGAGACATTTCCCTAGAAAATTTATTAAGCCAAGGTTCATTATAATTATGCTTTCTACTAAGCCATAAAACATTTATAGATGGACATGCACATATCATGCAATTTTAATGTGTCCATGAATATCTTTGTGTGTTTTTTTTTAAAAAAACTTAAAATACATTAATTTAATGGTATTGCAGATCTTAAATATCTTAATTTAAACCTCAGTTTTGTACAGCTTCCACTGAATTTGCTGAAGTGTCAGGTTTGGCATTGTTTTAATATTTTCCAGTTTTGGAAACATAAGATGAAAACAGTTAAGCAGTAAGTATCTACTGAAAGCAATGATGATAATAAAATTTTCCTTTATATTCATTTTTATGTATTTTCCTGTTAGTATTTTTTCTATTTTTTAAAATTTTCTTACTAGCCTTTTATAATTGTCCTCCCAAGTAATCCCACGCTTACCCAACATAATAGTTCCCCAGTGAATATTTGCTGGATGTGTTAGTGCTCCAGTGCCACTCAGCCTGTTCATACCATTTCAAAATCCAGTGCAAGTGCACTGTGTTCGAAAGTGTCCAAAATTATCTTTCCCTCTTGCCTGAGCTCAAAAGATGTCAGCTTTATCTATTTCTTACTTGCCATTCTAGTCATATATTTGCTGAATTATTACTTTAGACTTAAAGCTGCACCCTAGGGCTCCCTGCCTAATGGAAGGGAAAGGCGTGTAAACCAGTGATTCTGATGCAGGTTAGCAGTTGCTGGGATAGTTATGTCCAAAGCGCTGTGGAAAAGGAGGTGACGAGACAAGTCATTTTCTGAGATATTCATAAAGGCTTCATAGAGAAGCCATGTAAACAGTGCCTTGTTATTGAAGAAGTATTTTGACAAATGAAAACTGACAGAAACTTCATTTTATTCATGAAGCCCTATTGAAATGGCATTAAGGGAAGGCAGCCTGAGGATATTGGGAATCGTTTGAATTTCCTGCTAATTTTATAATTTTCTTATATGAAACATGGAAACATAGTCTCTCTCTTTTAATTTCCCCTCTCTTCCTTCGTTAATTCTCTTTTCTTTTTTTCTCTTCTCATTTTAAAGCGGGATCTTAAGCTGTTTTCTAAATAACTCCGTTTCTACTGTACAGTAATAGATTTGGGCCTTAGACAAGACTCACAGAAATGTGAGTTGGTAGCATTACTCAACCTGTTTAAAACCTAGGAGTTCTTTACTGTCTACCTTCACTGGCTTGATAAACTTCTAACACTCTTTAGTCTAATGTATGAGGCAAAACTTGAATGCTACAATACAGATCCCTTTACATACACACCCCCAATATAACTCATCAAAACCTTTAACTACTTATCACCATTGGATTTTATCTATTCTCTTTTTAAAAACCCAAAAAACAAAACATTGTCAGATAACTGAAACAGCCCTGATGGGTCCCTGGCCCAATTTTCCCTTTAAAGGATGGTTTTTGGGGACTGAAGCTTATAATGTTAATCAAAGGTCAAAGCAAGACCCCATGGACCAAAGTTTGACAAGTGAAACATATGTTTGCACAAATGCTGCTGATTTCCCAAGATGTGTAGCTGAGGGGGGAAAAAAACTAAGTTGGAAGGTGTTAAATTGCCCCCTTAACACATTCATTCTCAGCTTTGAATTTGGATTCTCCTATGACAACACTAAAGTGATCAGGGAAATTGTGGCAGTTTTTGAGTATACAGTATAATCGGAAAGATAACATCCTGTATTTGGCACTGAAAAGTAAGTCTAATCAGAGAAGGAAGTTTAGAATTGAATACAGGTAGTTTTAAAAAAATCCTCAAAAATCTTCTTCAGTGAAATTATTCAGTGATATAATTTGAAATCTAAATTGAACATTGCCTGTGTTTTTAAAGTGTTGTTTGTATTTGACTCTCAGTTTTACCAAAAATAAAACTGCTTGTCTGCAAAGCAATCAGCAGAAATTATGTGAGCGCAGTTTAATAATTAAAGTTGTCCACAGAAACTGGGAAGACTTATCTACACATTTGCCATTGTAGAAGTCAGGCTGTGGTCCTTCTTTACACAGAAGTTGGGAGGGTATCTAAGGATTCGTCCTTCATTCTTAAAATAATCTAGCTAACGTCACTTTTCATATGGCCTTGAATGTAAAAAAATCTGAGCAGTGACTAAAGAATAACAGGTAATTTACTCATTTATTCATTTGTGTGCCTACTTACTGTCAGTAAAACAGGCTAGTTAGTTCACTGACAAGAAAACCTGTGTTGAGATTAGATACAGGCAAATCCAGACACATTCTGAGTTGTTAGTCTCCTTCCTCCATCCCTTCTTTCTTCAGTCCTTCTTTTAAGATGCATGTACTGAAAACCAGCTAATCCTAGGCAAGGGTTGGGAGTAAACAAATAAAATAAAAATCAAGTTCCTGAACTACTGATGAAATTGAGCTGGGATCAGCAATTCTTTTCCACATTGGACCAAAGAGTAAATACTATAGTCTTTGTAGGCCATGAGGTCTCTGTCACAACTACTCAGTTCTGCTGTAGGCAAAAAGCAGCCATAGCCAATACTTAAACAAATAGGCAAGGTTGTGAACCAGTGAAATTTTACTCCAAATAGTCAGCAGACTGGCTGGTAGACCTGAGATTCCAGTGCATGAAGAATGGCTGGGGGAGATGGTGAGGTGGGCAGATGGTTCTGGGGCTCAATTCCAAGTACCCTTCCTTTTAAGCCTTGTTAATATTTCAATTGCCTTATTTATAAGTGTTGATATTGTTGTTTGCCTGATTTGGGTTATTATAAGGATAAAATTATAAGAATGAATGTACATATCGCAACTTAAATCTATTTCTTTATAATTCTTTCTAAGCATATTATATACTATCCCCACTAATCTTTTGGGATAAGTTATATTCTTCTTTGTATATAACTTCAGAGTGTAGCAGTAAGACCAACCAGAAAGCAGAGATCACCTTTCTATATCCTATGTCCCTCATCATGTACTAGCAATGCATATACATCAATATGCAATTTCTTTTATTTCTCCATTTTCTACCACTTTTAAAACAGAAAAAATGTGGCACAAGATCACTAGAATGAGAGTCCAACACTAGAGATTTAGGTAGAATTAAAAAAAAATGTCATATTTTTGTATCACCTAAGATTTCTTAAATTAATAAAAAAGTAAAATACAGACCCCTAAAATTGCATACAGAGAAGACCTATTTACTTACAGTAAGAGCAGTTTTACAGCATATAGGAATGTTTCTTTAATTTGGTAAATGAATACCTCAGTTATTGAGGAAGATTTTAAGATTGTTACTAAGATAATACAAGACAGGAAAAATTTTTTTTTGTACGATTTGATTTGTGTCTTCCCAGTTTACTCCAAACAACAAGGCTAGACCTTTTTTCAAGAAAGTACCCCATGACTCTTTATCTGGATTTATTTTTTCTTTGTAAGTGACATTATGCATCAGTGTTGTAGCTATTTTTTAATGAAATCTGTAGGGTATACTAATAGTCTCTTGATGTGAAAATTGTTTTTAAAGCCACATTATTCTTGAAGCATTTCTACACCCATCTTGGCTCTTGGCTTCTCTGATGTAGCTTCTGGACTATAACTTAGCCTTCCTTCTATATAACTAAAGCTTCCAAAGTTTCCAAAATGGCCATGTATTATGACTTGAAGATTTTACCAAGATTGAGTATTTCAGGTTAAACACTCTGGAGAAGGGTACTTGCTCACATTCTCCTATGTTGATGTTTATTCTGAAAATGTTCTTTTTACATTTTTTTTTTCTGCTGCTATACAATACCATGCACAGACCCTGATGCACATAGTGTGATGGTGAGGGAGAGATGAAGAATATGAGCTCTGTGTCCGCATGGAGAAGCAGCCCAATTGTTAATTCCAATCTTACAAACTCTTAAGAATCTGTAGAGCACTACCCCAAATGATTTTATCCATCTTGTCTTCCTCTAAAACTCTATAAAGATTTGTTCCAGCCATATTGAATAGCAGTTCCCATCAAGGCCAACACTTTTCAGCCTCTGTTTTATGTTTCAGTGCAGTTTTTTGAATAAACTTTGACTTTATGCAGAACAGTTTGGGGAAGGCATATCTCAGTGACCCAGGATCATCTGTGTGTTCATTTAAGGGACTGGAACTATAAAAGGCTCTGATTCAAGAAGACCTAGGAACAAGAGGTTCTTTAATTAGTGAGCATAAATGGATATCCTCTGCCATTCAATATACATCTTAATATATTATAATAAATAAGCTATTTTCTATATAATAAATACCCTGAGCTGAGGCATCATAAATGGAGTGCGGTTCAGTTTTTTCATGCTCTCTCTGTGAACTGTGAAATTAGAAGATCTGAATAATGGAATGGGCCAGACATCTAAGTTTGAACTAGTTCATCCCAGCTATCTTCTATTAGAAAGGACAAAGAAAGCTTTAAAATACTGCATAGAGTCTGAGTATTTAAACCCAGCCTCCGTTCTGTGTATCCATTGCAACTGAGCAAGCTCCAGAGATTCTCTATGAAAAGTGGATAAGATGATAAAATAAGGCTGATTGTATGTGTGACATTTACATTTGAGAGTCATGGTAAATGCTCTTTCACAGTCTGTGGTCCTATAAAAGCCCCTAGGCAATTAGGGGTCAACCTCTTGGCCTTTTAATCTTGAGTTACTTAAAAAAAATTTTAAAGGCACATGGCCTCTTGATACATACTATAAAGAATCCCTAGAGACTAGTTTTCCCAGAAAGTGGAAAATATTATTGGAAGACATTTTAAAACTTTATAGTTTATCCAGTGGATTCTATATCTGACATTAAAGGACTCTCTCTCTTTTTGTTCCACTAAGGTACTTCTCTTGACTCCCAAGCCATTTCCTTACATTTTTCTGTTAAATGTTCATTTCTAGTTAAAGGACTTTTAAATAGAAGGTCAAAGCCCTAGCTCTTGCACCACTAAGAGACTATGCAAATATTTAGTTCATTACCATTTAGGGTTTTGGTTTCTCACCTTCATGTAGACTTTTTTATCTATTGGGTTAAAAATCCTGAGTAGTTAGGTTATTCCGTTTTACACCGCAAAGAGATATAAGTGGCTACACCCACAGCTCTGTCTTCTGAACATTACTTTGATTCCTATTTTGTCATCTAAGGGGCTTTTGAGGGAAGAGGAGGACTGTCTCTAAAAGGTGAACCTGGGCTTTTTTATCTAAGTGGGTAATTTGAGAAGCCATCCAAAAGAGAGGAATGCCCATAAAGAAAGCTGTCCCTCTTTACCCTCAAAGCTCTATTCCCTAAACTGTTTCTTTAAGAAGCCAAGGTTCCCTTAGAAGTTAGATTGAGGTTTTAACAGTGTTCACTAAGGGAGCAGGTCTTTCTTCATCTGCTCCTCCACAGAAATCACCTGCTATAATCAGGACTCGAGTTTTCTAAGGGACATGTGTTTGGTTAACTTATCCACCAGGAAGCACTGACCATCTTGAACCCTGTGCACTCTCTGGAGTCTCATTCACTTCGTGGACCAGTCTTCTTGACAAACTAACTTGATGGGCACTACACCTAAATCTTTCTTAAAGTAAGATAAGTAGAGGCAGATATATACTAAAAACACTGACAAACTGTATGAACAGAATGAGTCAGAGAGACACAGTATAGAAAATCATCTTCTAATAAAACCTTATGTTTTCCTCACAACAGTCTATTTTTCAATGGTCATGGTGAGGCTATATCAAATACATATATTATCTTTCTTTTCTGTTTAAGAATCAGGAATGGCTCAGGTCGACATAAACCATCACCCTCCTGATTGCTTCTAGACAACCCTTATAGCTCACAGGTCCAAACCTACCCAGACTCCCTGTGCAGAGAAGTGACTGTTTTTTACAAAGAAAAAATAAAAAGGCGCAATGGAATTAAAGGTAACTTTATTATTCAGTGGTTCAGGTTCAGTAGATTCTAGGCTATTTGCCTTTTGAGGCTTGTACACAGTAATCTAAAGATGGAATTGACTTAGGTGAGTTGATTTTTGCAGATGGGAAAACCTTGAAGAGCATATTACTCTCAAAGAGGCATTTACAATCAATCTCTAATTCAAAATCTAGCAAAATTTCTCAGTCTTAAATCAGTTTCATGCTTTAAAAATATCTTCATTTGTAAATTCTTCTTTTCCTAATACCCTGATTATAATATAATCTTTAATAATTCATTAAAATAATCTACTGTAACAAATAATGTGAAATAGCATACTGTGGAATGATATACCAGGCCCTGCATCGTACCTTGGGTGGTGATTTCTAAGACATGACTGATTCCCACCCTGGAGTTCCTTTCGCATATTCTGCTAACATCTAGAGTGATGTTATGAAGAAATAGAGTAAACACAAGGGTAAAATTTTGATCCGTGCTGTCACAAAGGGTAAAATTAACTTTTTTTTCATGGCTGAGTAGTATTTCATTGTGTAAATATACTACAGCTTTAAAAAATGTTTTTCCAATCACCCACTGATGGACATGGGCTGTTTCCAAATCTTGGCTATTATAAATAATGTTGCCATGGACATACGGGTGTATATATTCTTTTGAATTAGTGTTTCCAGTGACAGAGACCAATTCCTCTTCGGAGGGACCAACCACTCTTCAAGAAAAATAAATTGTGTGTTCTACCTTTTCTAATACCACCTTTATCAAATTTTCTCTATATTTCCATTTTCAACAGGATTCAAAAGAATATCTATTTTCGTGTAGCTGCAACTGCTGCTTCCTTCTGTGGAATTCTCTGGAAATATGAACCCTGCTTCCTAGATTAATTAGTCTTTTCTTTCCCTGTACTTACCTCACCTATTTAATTTTTTTTTTTAAACTGTGCCTTCATGAGAACAGAAAGGGCTGTTATATCCTTTGCAATATGTTCCTCAGAATACTTTATGTCCCTGGATAATTTTGTTAAATGTACTGCTTTTTCATCTGGATTCTCTTTAAACAGATTGTTTGACTAAAGATTGTTTTACTCAGTTTGAGAGGAAATCTATTTATATCTATAGCATAATTCCATTTTCCCACTTGAGCCTTGCATTTCTAAACTCTCTCTGATAAATTGAGTCTAGGGCAAATTCACTAACAACACTCCCCTGACTAACCATTCCGAGAGAGAATCCCACAGTGGTAGAAAGCCATGTTTAATAAAAAATGGATTAGTACTTCCAATTTCAACTCCAAAAAACGAAGAGCTTGGAAGTCATCACGCATGTCCTTACATCAAGGAAAAAGTAGACCAACCTGAAAATCAATGGCTTTTTAACTCATCAGAGAATCAACGTCATAGGCTAAATCACCACCTCAAAATCTGGAGAGAGGTGGAGGAAATCACAGTCCAGATCTTACATGGGGTGCAAACCACTAGAGCCAAAACAAATAGGAGAGGTAAGTGGTCATTTTAATAAATTGCTGGAGGCTGAGTGTTGACCACACTAGCTTAAGAGTGAGAAACTACTACAGTCTTAGTAAGGACCTCACATTTTCATAGGCTTTGTGTCCAAGGACCCCACCAGGTTCTTACAGTAAAGAGCTAGGGACAATCTTCTCACGTCTGTGGCAGGGGTAGGAGAAAAGTAACCACGTTGAAATAGTCACAGGGCATTTACCATAACAAAAGCCTACTCTTCTTTGGAAAAACTTTGCCAGAAATGACCTCACCTAAACAGAAACCCGATTATCCAACTTCAGACCCCTTAGGCATACTCTGTCATCTTAGGTGGGATAAAAAGGGAAGAAACACTTGTGAAAGTCACAGCACGAGGACACAGGCCCACTAAAAGAAAGAGATTTAATCATAAAATTATAGAATTCTTCCCATTAACCACACTTACCACCACATCAACAGGACCCCACCGAAAAAACAGTGATTACTGTTGAGAGATTTGCCGAGCAGCCTATATATTTTTGGTTGAATTTAGTGGGATGATATTGGTTCAAAAACCATACAGGTTTCAAGTGCACAACTCAACAAAACATCATCTGCACACTGTGTGCTGTGACTATCACCCCAAGCAAAGTTTCTTCCCATCCCATTGCCTGCCCCTTTGCCCACCTCCACCTACCCTTCCCCGCTTTACCCTCTGGCTAACACCACAGTGCTGTCTGTGGCTATGTGTTATGTGTATATGATTTTTGTTTAATCCCTTCACCTTCTTTCAGTAGTACTTATCAAAATCTAAAGAGAACAAGGGTGACAAAAATAAAAGAAAGAAAGAAATGAAGGCACTGGAGGAATTTGGAGCCTCTAGCACCTACAGCTACAGCAAAAACTAAACGCAGTCCAGCCCTAGCCAGATAAACATCAAACCACACAAGAAAGGCCTAGTCTCTTCAGCTGAACTGTCATGTTCAGCTTTTGATAATAAAATAAAACATGCAATGTTATGGAGAAAAAAGAAAGCGGTCTTAATGGACAAAACGGGGATGAGATCTGACAGATATGGTGAAGATTTTGGAATTATTAGGCAGAGTTACAATAACTATAATTAGTAGGTAAAAACTCTAATAGAAAAAGTAAACAACATGCCTATTGAAAGGACTCCCGAAGGCCAAAGATAGAAAATTTGAGCAACAAAATGAATAATGTATGGATTATATCACAAAGTACGAAATAAATACCCATGAGTCCATACTGATATAAATAAATGATTGAATAAATACATAAATAGGAGAGAATAGACAAATCATACAGATAATTTCAAACAATTTATGTACATGATTCCACCTCAAGGAGATGAAGCTTAATGCCCTCTTTATAAGTTATGTCTGTGAATAGTGACTTTTTTTCAAGAAATACTGCATCAATAGTGGAAAAGAGGTAATTGTACAGTGGAGAAATGAAAAAACACTACCTCAACCAGTCATTCAAAGCTAATGTCAATAGTAAGTCTTGCTGCTAGCATAAGCCTTTGACATGATTTTATGAAAATGGCATTTTACCTCTGTGGCCTTCACCAAATCTCAGACGCCAGTCTAATCATGAGGACAAACAACATCAGAAAATCCCACTGGATGTTCTACAGAACACATGACCAGTAATCTTCAAGACTGTCAATGTCACTAAAAACAAGGAAAGCCTAAGAAATGGTTGCAGCGAGCCAAAGAAGACAAACCAACTAAGTGCAATATGATATACTGGAATAGAAAAAATGATATTAGGTTGACAAAAGTAAATGAAATAATAGACTTTAGTTAGCAATATATTAATAGTGGTTATTTAGTTTTGACAAATGTACCATACTAAGGTAAGATGTTTACAATTGGGGATGCATGGTGAGATGACATGGGAATTCTGTTCTCATTAGTAATTTTTAAAATAAAAAAAACTATTTTATTTTATTTTATAAAATAAAACATTTATTTTAAAATGTTAAACTATGTAAACATTATCATAATCTGAAATATTCCAGTCTTTTTATAAGTTTGTTATGAGCTTTGTTCCTTTAAGACTCATTTTTCATGTTTAAATAATTTATGAAGAAATTATTCTTGGCTCTGAAGAGTAAGAGAAAAACAAGATGAAGATGTCGATGCCCCTATGAAGCCAATATTTTACTTGGTGGAACATAGTAAGGAGAGGGGATCAAGGAGAAAAACCCATCAATAACAGTAAAATATATAGGGTGTCTCCCCCAAATGTAAACGCACTTTGAATAACTATTAATTCCAATGGTTAAATCTGAAAAGAAAGAAACATCATTTGAGCTATCAGCTGTTAAGTGTGTATACAATTTTTGGGACACCCTGTAATTAGGTAAAAATATGTAAATGCAAAAACTGCTGAAATTAAGATTCAGTGAGTTGATAAACTGTGACTGAGAGTCTATTCTTGATGGAATAATTATGAAAGTTTTCTCTGAGACACAATGAACTAATATCTGAAAGATTTTAAGAAGCCAGCCATACAAAAATATAGTGAGGAGCGATGTCAGGCGGTAGCAGCAGGTAGTCCATGGATCCTAGAGCCAGATGAGCTCATTGTGTCTGGAAAAAGAGTAACAAGGGCAGTGAGGGTGGAAAAATGGGAAAAGGGGAGAAAAAGAGAGAGAGGAGGGAAGAGGAAAAGAAGGGAGAGAGGGAGGAGGGAAAGGGACACAGTGAAGAGAAAAAGGGACATATGAAGGACTCAAAGATAGGAGCAAGCCCAGCGTCGGCCTAGGATCCAGGCGACAGGGGTTCGATTCCCGGTCAGGGCACGTGCCCAGGTTGCGGGCTCGATCAGTGACTCTCTCATCATTGATGTTTGTCTCTCTCTCCCTCTCCCTTCCCTCTCTGAAATCAATAAAGATATATTTTTTAAAAAAAGAAAAAGATATGAGCTAAAGGTGTATCATGTTAGAGTCACGAGAGCAACGTTTGCATTTCATTCTTGAGTGCAGTGGAGATATTTTAAAGGATTTTAAACAGGAATTGAGTACCTGGGAACTTGTACATTTTGAACCCCCTTGCTCTTTTCCCCTCCTGTCTCAGTCCTTGCCTTTCTGTGCTCTTCGCCCGTTGGTGAGCAACCCAGTAGCAAGGCTGGTCAGGATTACATACCTAACAAGAGTAAATAGGCTTTAAATGAGCTTTTATTTAAGTTCATGAGGTTCAGTGAATTAACTATGACATCAGTTTGGCCACTCATGAATCTGTTTTTAATTTTCTTTCTGTGAGGTCCCTTGGGTGATTTCTTTTCAAATTAGAAGATCCACATAACGGTCTATCCTCATGGCAAAGTCAAGTATTATTATTATTTTTAAATGTCTTCTTTAATGTGACGAATATGTATAATTATCTTCACAAAGGCTGATACACATTACCCAATATTTTCCTCATTTCAGTCACAAGACCAGTGGAAACTGGTTTTAGCCACAAAAGTCAAACACTTTTAGCCCTGCTAGTGTGACCCAGGGGGCTGAGCATCGCCCCATGCACCCAGTGGTCATGGATTCGATTCCTGGACTGGGGTCGATCTATCCCTTTCTCTCCCCCCCCTTCCCCTCTCTCTCTAAAAAAAATCAATAAAAACATTTAAATTTTTTTAAAAATGAAACACTGTTAGTATAATGTAAGGTAGCAATTATAACAAAAAGACACTGCTTAGAGGTCACTGGCTGAACCCCCTTTTCCTCTGGGAATCACCATACTGTTATCTGTGTCTAAGAGATTTTTCGATGAGTTTTTGTTGTTGTTGTTTTGCTTAATCTCTTCACCTTTCACCCACCCCCCCAACCCTCCTGCCTCCTGTCCCCCGTATCATTTTTTTAAAGCACCCAAATTCCTTTTATTCAATGTTGAGAGGAGGCAAGTATATTTGAAAACAGGATGTCAGATTAAGTAAGGCAATTGTGTTTTTGTTCAAATATATGCTAGTAACAACTAAATATAATACATAAAACAACAAACATTTTTGGTATGACTTATAAAGTATCTTTGAAGGCAGATGCAAATATATTTTAAGTAGTGATAGTGGTGTTTAAATAAGTACATATTTTATAGATTGCCACTCGAAAGGATCTATTTATTTGAATGTATGCCATTCAGTATTTCTTGAAAATGTTGCATTTTTCTATATTAACAACTTTTCCCCCATGCTGTAAATTTATATAAAATGTAGTACACAGTTAAAAAATATTCCGCTCTGATATTACTGTGATTGACTATTATATCTGTGGAACTGCATTAACTTCTAGCCTTTAATCTCACGCCCTTCTAATTCATCTTCCACACTGTGCGTGAGCAACCTTCTAAAATGTAAATTGGGTGATTTCACTCTTCCCCTTCAAGTTATTCAGTGTTTCTCCACTGTCTTGACGATAAACCCAAATTACTTCATATGTCATATACAGTCTCCCAGAGTTAGTACTTGCCGGGCCCTGCCCCCCCCCCATCTCTTATGCATTCCCATTACTATAACGGTTCCACACTAGAAAGAGTTCCCTGAGAGTGCCATGTGCTCTCCTATTGCCCTTTCTCTGTCTAGATTGTTCTTTCCCCAGCATCCACCTAACTCCTGCTGGCACTTCTCCTGAAAGATCAATATGATTATTTACTGTTTGCTTTGTAAATTTGTTTTAATGCCCCTTCTGAGGGCTTTGCCTCTTGCACATTTCATTAAATCGCTTGTCACTATGCATTTTAAAGTCAATGTTCCTTTGTGTGTTTCTACACTGTATTTCTTGTTCCTTTATGTTAAAACAATGGCAAGATATCTAATACATAGGTCCTCACTGGATATTTAATTAATAAGTGAAGCACTAAAAACAATTTGTTTACCAAAATTAAAAAACAACAACGCACATAACTGACTTCTCTCCCACAGAACTGTATTCTGTATTTATAATGCTCAATTTATTCAAAGGAAGAGTAAGAACATAGACTATCCTGATATGGATCCTGGTGCAGTATCACACACACCTAAATTAGATTCAAAATGCTTTTGGTCAATTGCTTAGTAAGGAGAATTTTTAAATTTCTCATGCCAGGGATAAGCCTTGGAAGATTTTGAGCATAACTAAGTTACCTGGTAGCCAATCAATAGTAGTGGAAAAAGAAAATGAAGAAAAGAAGGAAGGAAGGAAGGAGGGAGGGAGGGAGGGAGGGAGGGAGGAAGGAAGGAAGGAAGGAAGGAAGGAAGGAAGGAAGGAAGGAAGGAAGGAAGGAAGGAAGGAAGGAAGGAAGGAAAAAAAGATATCCATGTGCAAAATAATGAAAACAGACTCTTACTGCATACCATATAAAAAAAAATTACTTCAAGATAGAACTCTAACTCACAGCATATGCAATAATTAACTCAAAAGGGATCAATGACTTAAATATAAACACTTAAATCATAAAACTCTGAAAAAATCATAGGGATAAATTAATGACCTTAGATTTGGCAATACGACTTAGATAGAACAGTGTTAGTGTAGGTAGCTAGCTACTCAAGGAAGGGAGCAAATGGAATTGCACATTTCACCTGATTCGCTAGAAAGCCACAGCATTCACAAGCTCCTCAGGGGATTGCCACACCCTCCATTGAGGGTACTTAGTCCCCAAAGTGGGCAGGAAGAATCGGCTTTCCAATCCCCAGGGGAACAACCAGCCATTATCCAGGATTATGGAGGGAGGGGTAATAAGCAAGCAAACCTCCTTTGCTAAGCACATGTGCAGTAGACACCAAGATGGAGCGGGGGGGAGGTAAGAACATGTGCTGCAGAAACAGGACGACTAGGCGAAATTTTGAGGCATGCACAGTAGGAACTAACAAGGTGCTATAGAGGGGTGGAGTCTAGCCTGGGAAAATCTGGGCAAAGGATCAGCTTGGATAAAGGACATGAACCCTGGGGTATCCAGAAAAAGGATTGGTTAGGGGGATGGCCCAGCACAAGTCCATAAAGAGCCAGGAAAGAGATTGGTTGGTGTGAAAGAAAGCCTGCCTTCTCCCAAGCCCAAGGTAACATAATCAAAGCTTAGCAAAGGCCTATCTAGGTAGCACACATTTGTTCAAGTTCACCAGTTTGTTTGTACATGAGCTGTTCTCTGTCCCTAGCAGCCCTGTGGCTCCAGCATGGGTCCACGTGTGGGTCCAAGCATGGCTCCATGCGTGGCCTCCGTGAGGTAGCACAGTGGGAGCACAGCCAGGAGCAGAGACTGCCCTTGACTACCAGAGCCCAGTGTGAGGACATTACAATTCTGGACCCTAACCCTCCTGGTGGAGCACTTATGCTTACCAGGCCCAGGGTTTCTTCCACAGCGAGATGAAGCTAAGTCACTTGGTTGTGGATGAGGCATTGGGCACCTGGCGACAATCCTTTATTTTTGCTCCATTAAATCTTGCCATTACACCTCATCTGCCTACGTGTGGGTCCCCAAAATGCTTTCCTTGTGACTCTTGAATGAACCCTATTTTCACTGGTGGCACCACCTCAAACAACAACAAAAAATATATAAATTGGACTTCATCAAAATTGAAAACATATATGCATCAAATTATATTATCAAGGAAGTTATAAGACAACCTACAGAATTAGAGAAAATATTTGCCAGTTATATATCTAATGAGGGCCTAGCATCCAGAATATATAAACGCCTTACTAGTCAGTAACAAAAAGAAAAATGGCTCAGTTAAGTTATTTTTAGTGCACAGGACTTGAATGGACCTTTCCAAAAGAAGATATTGAAATGACTGTCAAGTATATCAAGAGATAGTCAATATTATTAGTCATTGAGGAAATGCAAATTAAAATCTCAGTGAGATGCCACTGCACACTTACTGGGGTGGCTAAAATAAAAGAGGCAGATAATAAGTGTTTAAATGATGTGGAAAAATTTAAAACATTATATGTTGATGTAGGAAATGTAAAATGGTACAGCTGTTATGAAAAATAAAATAGTTCTTTAAAAAAGTAAGACAGATTTATATAAATGACCCAGCAAGTCTACTCTTATGTGTACACCCAGAAGAATCTAACACAGACTAAAATAGTCACTTTTCCATGAATATTCATAGCAGGACTGGATTATTAATGGCCAAAAGGAGGAAACAACCTAAGTGTTCATCAACAGAAAAATGGATTAACAAAAAGTAGAATGCAAATAAAATGGAATATTATTCAGCAAGTAAAAGTAAAATACAGGTAAATGCTACAATGTCTATAAAACTTGAAAACATTATGCTAACTGAAGGAACTCAGGCACAAAAGATTGCATGATCCTATGTATGGGAAATATCCAGATTTGGCAAATCTATAGGGACAGAAAAGAGGGCAGTGGTTGCCAATGGCTGGGGAGAAGAGGGAATGGGGAATGACTGCCTGATGGGCACGGAGCTCTATCTGGAGGGATGAAAATGTTTTGAGCCAGAGAGAGGTGTCGGTTTCACCATACTGTGAATATTTTAAATAGCACTGAACTGTTGTTACCTTTAAAATGATTAATTTTGTTAAGTGAATTTTGCCTCATTTCAAAAACATTCCCCATTCAATAATCATCAGAATAACAAAATAATGGTAACTGATGCTAAAAATAGTGAATGTGGAATGGGAAACAAAATTTTACATAGTCCCAAAGTATATTTCTACAAAATATGCATTAATTTCTAAGGGGATAAAAACTGCTTTTGCATTGGAGTATGTCATGGGCATCCCTGTGATGAAATTTCCTCCGTTAGTAGGACACTTACCCAGGTCCGCTCTTCAGCAGGGTTCAGTGAAGGCTCAGCATCATTTCTGCGACCTGCAGGCCCGAAATGCACGACCTCAGTCTAATGATAAGAAACACAAATGCATAAAAACTGACTGGAGCGTGTGATGTTGGATTGAATCCTTTTGCTCTTAAGGACTTTTTAGAACAGTTGCAAAATTTAATGAAATTTCTGGGAAAATGTTATAATGGTATTCTTTATGCTATTTTGGTGCCTTTCTGTATATTTGAAATAGTTTCAAAATAGGAATAAAATAAACCAAGATGCCAGTTAATGCAATCATTAAGATGAAGCATAGTAGCTGTGATTCAGGAGGAAAGTAGTTGCTTTGCAGTTTAGTGAGCATAGCTGAAAAAATACTTTGATATTAAAAGTCATCTGTAAACCATGATTTTTAGTACACCTACTTCAAAAGGTATTGTACTAAATAAGATAATGCATGTTAAGGACGCTGCAAATTTCCTTGCTTATATTAATTACTCAATAAAGGTCAACTATGATTACATAATAGTGAAAGAAAATCATGACAGGTTCTTAACTGAGTTCTTTCAGAATAAAGTATTTTATAAACTAAAATTTATATCATACAGCTAAGACAGTAATAGATTGTTTTTAATCATCTAATTAAAACATACCTTCCAGTGTTCTTAGCCCTACTGAATTCTTTATTACTTCTAATATCTTTACTTTTAGATTAAAAATATTACAGCCCTGGCTGGGTGGCTTGGTTGCTTGGAGAATCAGCATCGTCCCTGCACCAAAAGATGGGTTCGATTTCCTGTCCTGGTACAGACCGAGGTTGTGGGTTTGATTCCCAGTCGCACACTTGTGCGGGTGTGTGTACATATCATTGAAGAAATAATATATGCATATTCAAATGTTTTGAAAATTATAGAGTCAATAATAAACATCTCTTTCTACACTAGTACTTAATTTAAACACTTCAAAGAAGTAGTTGCAGGCATTATGTTAAGTACATTTCCAGAATTTTTGTCTGCAAAGGCATATACTGAACTTATATACAAATTCACATTCATAAATAAAAGGATACACATTTCTGCATCATACTTTATCAACTAAAAATAAATTCAGAGACTATTTTCATTAAGCACATATAAACCACCTTCCCTCATGATATCCAATTGTATTTCATTGTAAATATTCAGGACTTTATTAAAAATAATAATCAGTACAAGCACCATCCAATAGAATGGCTACCTGAGCAATCAGAGAAAACATCAGTGTGATAGCACCACAGAACACCATCAAAAATATTCAGTAGTTTATCATTTCGGGCATTTATTCTCATTCTTGAGTTTGCAGATCCACTGGTTTTGAGTTCAGGTAGCTTCAGTGTTTCTTGCTCTGTGTCCTAGGCTGAAAGAGAGACTTCTGGGCAAATGTTTTCACTGTGGTTGGTGGCAATGCTGGAGTTTTCCTAGCCACACATTCACATTTGGATCTTCATGCCTGCTCAGAGCTCATTGGTGAAAGCAAAGTGTATGACCGAGGGACATCATTGGAAGAACAGGATATGAAGAGACATTTGTAAACAAATGTCACTATTTATCAAACTGATATTAGTCCTGTATGGATATAGCACAATTTCATTAAACCAATTTTATTGATGCATGCACATACTATCTCCCATTCTCTGACTAATATAAACAATGCGGTAATGAAGGACTCTTTACTTTCAGCACTGTAAGTTTCTATGGCGATCAATTGGCAAAAATGGAATGTCAGGGTTAGAATATGTGTTATTTTGATAAATCTTGAATTCCAAAGAAGTTGCTTTAATTTACACATCCATCAACAATGCATGTGAATGTTTTGTTCTTCACAGTCTTCCCACACTGTGTGGAAAATAATAAATTACTATTTCATTTACATTTCTATAGTTTCTAGTGAGCTTGAGCATTTTTATGTATATATACATCACACAGCATTTCCATTAGTATTAACTGCCTTTGTATTTGTTATCATTTTCCATTAGATTCTTGCCTTTTAAAAAAATATATTTGTTTTTTTTATGTAAATATGACCTGTTTACATATACCTATAAATAAAATGTACCCTTTTTCTACATACATGGGTTCATGGAGAAAATTTACTTTACTGCAGGCCTAGCCACAGGGCTCAACAGTACATTTGGAGAGCTTGAAATATGACTTCTAATATATCTTCTCCAGTTCAGGAATTACAGACTCATACCTGAAAACTCAAAGACATGAGAAACTGTGCCTTGAGGTTGCCCTGCTAAAGGGGAAAAGCTGCCTGTCTGGAGTTTGAGTGGCCAGGAATAAGCAAGTATTATTGAGGAAAAGATGGGGACTAGATAACGGAGAAAGAAGAAGACAAAAATCCTAAAAATTATGAGTAAAATACAATTTTACTGTAAAAGAAAAATGTAGCTAAAATTAGTAGTGCTTAGTCCAGTAACTGAGGACAATTCTATACTATAAAACATATCAATGTACATGTATTACCATAATGCACCTATTTTATGAATAAACACTTTATTAAAATAGGAATATTTATAAATATTTTAAAATAAAATATGGATACTTTCTCAACTTGATTAAATGTTTATGTATTCAGGATGATAGGAGCATGTATGTGTATTTCAAATCATATAACAAAATCATGATAAATAAATAATAGAAGCACGTCCACTAATTTGTAAATAAGACATGGTTACTCATTACTCTTGATAAATATTATTCTAGATTCATTATTCAACCTAAACCAATGAAAAAACTGAATTAGAATAATAAATGTTAGAAAAGATAAGTTATCCTTTCATATATAATATAATTATATAATTTTAAAAAGCAAGAGAATCAATCAATAAAGAAAAGATAAAGCTAGTACAAACAAGAACAGTAAAGTGACTGCATACTAAATACAAAACCTAAGAGTCCTACACCAGTTTGCCATTTATTCCACAAATATCCTGCATAGAAAGAAAATAATAGCCATTCTCATAGGTATATCATTGTTTTAATTTTTATTTCCTTAATGAACAAGTCTGTTGAATATACTTTCATAAGCTTATTTGCCATATGTTTATCTTCTCTGGTGAGGTGTCTACCCAAATGTTTTGCCCATTTTTAATTGCCTTGTTCATTTTCTTACTATTAAGTTTTTAGTTTTTTGTATATTATAGACAAGTTTTTTATCAGATATGTGTTTTGCAAATATTCTCTCAAGTTTATGCTTTGTCTTTTCACTATTTAAACAGCGTCTCACATAGCAGAAGTTTTAAATGTTAATAAACTTCAAATACTGTATCTCACTTTTCTTTCATAGATCATGCTTTAGGAGTTGTATCTGAAAGGTTATTACCAAACTCAAGGTCACATAAGTCTTCTCCTAGTTTTCTGTTAGAACTTTTATGTTTTTTCATTTAGATTTAAGTCTATGATCCATTTTGAGAAAATATTAACAGAAAGATATAAGGCCTCTATCTAAGCTTACTTATTTATTGTTATATATGGATATTTAATTGTTATTGGAAAGATTGTCCTTTCTCTATTGAATTCTCTTTGTCCCTTTGTCAAAAATAAGTTGACTATATTTCTGTGAGTCTATTTTTTACCTCTGTGTTTTGTTTCATTGATCTGTGTATCATTTCTTTTGCAAATACTGAACTTTTTTGATTTCTGCAAATCAGTCTTAAAATTGGGCAATATGACTGTTGTTAGTTGAAATTAAGCTCGTCCACAGGATTGGGAGAAAAGCATTTCATGGACCCATGCATTGGTGCTTGTGGTGTGTCAAGGTTTAACCTCCTGGCTTCTCACTGTCTCATCTCTATCTGTCTCACCAAGGAAAAAGTCCAACCTTGTCTTCATGAAGGTCAGAACAAAGGCCAGTGTCCAGAGTTTCTGCTTCATATTAATGCTTAGTCCTTTGGAACATGCGTGGTCTGCCGAGGGTCCAGGTAGCTGTTGGACCTGCATGGTCTTGTGCTCCAGGGCAAGAAAGAATGAGAGAAAGCAGGGAGTGAGTGGGGGTCAACAAGTGAGAGAGAGAAAGAGAGCTTCTTTGTTCACCTGGGATTAAAACCAGGAGTTTTTTCAAAATAACCAAATTTGCAAGATTTGTGGGCTTCTGTTGGGTCAACCCTCTGACCAATGATCCCTTTCCCAGGTTAGACTGATGGGCCTCTATGATCAATCACCAACCCTTGCGCCATTTTGATTTCAATTGTGCATGTGTTTACCTCCCCTTTCATTGTTCTAGCCTTTTCCCCAGGGATCTGCAGGGAACAGACCCATGGTTCCCTGGTGGTGAGTCGGGGGGCAGTGAAGCTGTAACTTCCTGGTGTAATAAACAGATTCAGTGCCCCAGCCCATAGGCTCAACAAGGTCCAATTCCTTTTGCTTCCATCTTATTAATATTTAGCTAAATATGGTAACATGAGTACTTCAACTTTATTATTTCAGTACTGTGCTTGATATTGTGCTTTACTTTTTCATATAAATTTTAGAATCAGTTTTTCAGTATCTATGAAATAAGTTGCTAGAATTTGATACCAATTTCTTGGCTCTATAAAGTTGGGAAGAAATGACACCTTAATATAGCTAAGTCTTACAATCCACAAAAACAGACTATCTCTTCATTTCTTTAAATCATCTTTTATATCTTTCATCAGTGTCCATTTGTTTTGCACATACAGATCTTGTCTTTACTTTGTTAGATCTATACCTAAGCCTTATATTTGTTAATGCTCTTTCAAATGGTATATTTTTTTTACATTTTAAATTCTAATTGTTTATTGCTGATATTTAAGAAAGAAATTTATTTTTGTATATTAGTCTTATATTCTGGGCTTTGGTATACTTGCTTATTAGTTCCAGGAGGGCTTTTGTTTTCTATATTCTTTGACATTTTCTATATAAATAATGATGTCATCTGCAAATAAAGACAGTTTCATTTTTTCTTTCTAATCTGTGTATCTTTTATGTCCTTTGTCATTTTGTTAGGAATTCTAGTACAATGTTGAATAACAATGGCAAAAGGGGACTTTTTTATATTGTTACTACATGAAGGTGAAAATGTCCAATTTCTCATCATTAAGTATAATATTAGCTATAGGTGTTTTCTAGATGTTCTTTGTCAGTTTGAGGAGCTTCCCCTCTATTTCTTTGTTGAGAGCTTTTTCATAAATGAATGTTGGATTTTGTCAACTGTTTTTTTCCCTATCAACTGATATAATCAGTTGTTCAACATGAATAAAGCATAGAATAGGGTGGAGGCACTTGGTGACAGGAGAAAGCTGAGGTATTCAGAGGACAGATATTGCTGCTCTCAAATGACATATTAAGGTATTTTAACTTTACTATAATTACAATGGTAAGTTATTTGAAGAATTTTAAATAAGGTAAAATTTGAAAAATCCCTTTGACTTTCATGTGGAGAATTGATTAAAATAGAGCAACAGTGCATACAATATAATCAAATAGAAAAATCATGCAGGAATTCAAGCAAATCAAAGCAGCTCGTATGACCCTAATTCCTTTGTAGATTATGTCTACATCAGTTCAGTGGTAAGTTAAATAAACATTTAAAAAGATTTAAATATATTACTGTAAACTAAACATATAATGGATGCTTGATTAGTTTAATTTTGATTTATGCTTATATTTGAGGGGGGAAAAACATTGTAACACCTTTCTACAATGATTTACCAATATTTAATTATACTGAGATTAGATTATTCCCTAAAATTAAAATTTAAAGTGAAATTCCCATAAGTTGTTGGAAATATGCCTATATGCCCAGGTGAAATGCAGACTTTCCCAGTTTTTGTTACATCTCAGGTTCACAGTGATAAGCTCAAGACCTGGGCTGCAACTGTGTGAAATAACCCAACAATATAGCTAAGGGATGAGTGATGTCACCCTGTAGGTAGAGATAGTTCTTGATATAGGACTCATTTCTCTTTGGCAATACCTCTTTCCATCCATGTAATTTTAAAAATGGATGTTTATTGTTGGATAACTATTTGGCTTTAGCTAGAACCGAACATCGTGGACAAAGGTTAGGGTGCATAGAAAATCCTTTCTACCCTCTCTTCCTATATGCAAGACAAATAAAAATGCAGAGAGTTTAAGTGACTTAGTTCCATACACAGACCAAAATCAATTATGTTGCAGTGGAAAACTGAATTTTGGTATTGTATCTGGTTTCGTATCTCACCTTTATTGTTTACTGTGTATGCCTTAATTATGCTTAGTGAAAATCATTACATTTTAGATTTATCATTTGTGTAATGGTGAAAATAATCGTACCTATCTTTCAGGGTGCAAGGTTTACATAAAATAATATTTATGACATGTTTAATTTCCTTCCTGCCACACAGTAGACACCTAATATATCTATTTTTTATTATTATTACTATTATTTTGGATATAGATGGCTATACCTAGATTAGGGAATATACTGAAACAAGCAAGCATGGTTTAGAGAGCTAAGGCTAAGCCAAAATGATCACAGAGTATTCAGGCCAAGCTTAGGAAACGAAGATCACTTCCTAAGGGTAAAAAAGGCCCCCTTGCAAGGGCAAAAAGGAAGGAGAAAAATGACCAGGTGGCCTTTGAAGCTGAATGAGATAAACAGCAAAAGAGTGGTAAAGTAAGGAATATCTTGAGTGGCAGATAAAATAGAATTGAACTGCTTGAAATCTAATTTTGATTGTGCTGATATTAGGTAGAGGCTGTTAATGGTTTACTCCAAGGTTGAAGCCTGATTCTCTGACCCCCTAAAAATGTTAAACCTTGTCTGGAATTTATGATCCCTAATAAAAACATTAGAATTTACCAGTAAAATACTTTTCAGTATTATTAATGTGTTAAATGAGATAACATTCATTCCATAAATATATATGTCGTTCCATAAACTAATTTTAAATTTTCAACATAAAATGTGCAAATTTTTCTCAATTATACAAAAGTCTCATCTTATAATTTACCATATATATTCCAACATGAATTTCAGGTACTGGAATGTAGTAATTCAGATAAGAATGGACTTTAGTGAAATTTAATAAACTCTAATGACATATCTTAGTGTAGCAACATATTAAAAGAGAAACTCTTCTCTATTTTCAAAAAATGAGATTTCTTATGCTCAAAACATATTCAACATGTAGTTATTATTTTTAATTTAGAGAAGAATGTTGTGTTGAAAATCATGAGATTTTCCTAAGTTTCCTGAGACAAAGAAGCAGAATCAGTACTGTAAACACTTGCTCATGTATTCTGAATACTAAATTTGGTGTCCTTTCTGCAACTTCATACTTTTTCCTGATCAGTGGTGACTCTGCTGCAGATTTCAACTTACTCTAGGTTGTATCTCTGCTTCATGGGTCTCCTCACTAGTGATTTGGGCTACTGGAGAAACCATTATGAGGGGCATGCCTGTTTTTGTGCTGTTAGGAGTGCTAATCAGGAAATATAAATATATATTTAAGGAAAATATGTCACGTAACTCTCCAGATCATTAAGATTTGTCATAATATTTTACTTTTAAATTAAGATAGTTTACCTTTATTAAATTGCATTCTAAAGTTATTTCCTTGGATTTTGTTCAAAGTCACTACCAGAATGAACAATATAAATGCCCTATTTTAAGAGCAGTAACCCTATTATTGGAGATATTCCATTAGTTAGATTGTCTCCATAAAATCATAGATGAGAAATCTTATGGATATCAGTCACATAAAGGGTGTTATTTCTTTGACTAATGGAGATATTTACCCTCTGATTAATTTACTAGTTTGCTTTGACTATGAGGAAGCTTGAAAACAAATATAAAGGTCAGTCACTGAAATTATGTTGATCCTTATGGTCAGCACATGTTGACATTCACTTCTATTGGACCGTGATTTTCTACTTTTGTGTATGTTGTATGTGCACCCTCATTCAAATATATTTGTTATTACTAACTGTAACTCCTTTGTGATAACAAGATGTGTGTGTGTGTGTGTGAAGTTCTGCAGCATAAAGTTACGATGCCTCTGATAATTAGTTCATTTGTGAAGGGCTGTCACATATTTAAGCTGACATTTTTTGTTTTGTTTTTTTCCTATGGAGATGGCCAAGATAAAAAATAAGCACAAAAGACCCCCGTTTCTACTTTTTATTTAAACTAGGTTAGTCTCAGTGTGACTGGTGTCATCAGGCATTTCAGGTGAAAGGCTCTGCATGCAAATCCCTTCTGGGAAAACTATTAATGGCTGTCCAAGCAGAAGCTGTGAAAAACTGTAACACACTCACGATCACTTCCGTGGCTCCACCTTCCACCTGAAGCCTGGATGTGTCAGTTATGTTAGGTCTGGAAAGAAGGAAAAGGGAAAGGAGAAGATCTCTGGTCTTGAAGAGCCTGTATGGGAAGAATGAATATTAAAAACATGAGTTTTGGAGACAGACCAACCTGGTTTGGCAGCCAAGCGCCACAAATTCAGTGTGAGTTTAGACTGATTTTATAACCTCTGCAAATTTGAATTGTTTTATCTTTCTGTAAACTTTGTACAGATATGTAACAGGCAGACATTACACTGCATGAGTCTTAAGTGTAAAACATAAACTTTTGTATATTCCTGTCACCAATTAGCCACAACCTAGGACAAGATATTCAAACATACACAACACTCAGGCACCCCTCTCAGTCAATATACGCGCTCTGCTCAGAGGCAACCAACAATACATTTGTTTCTCTTGAAACATACACACACGCACAACGTGTACACTTTTGTGTCTGGCTGCTTTCATTTAACATTTTATTTGTGAGGTTCACCCCTTTTGTTAAGTATACTAGTGGTTCTTTGGGGTAATGCATCATATTCCATTGCATAACTCTACCACACTTAAACTACTCTACTGTCGATGGGCATTTAAGTTGTTTATATTTGAGGGCTTTTATGAATAAATGCTCTGTGAACTTCTTTTGTGGAATATGGACTTAAAATCTCATTTTCCTTAAATATATTGTTAAATATGGGAAATGTAGAATCACAGGTAGGCATATGTTGAGAATGAATGGATACTGTGAAACAGCATTCAAAAATAGTGTCTCAATGTGCACTCGATGGGTGATAGTTCCATTTGCTTCATATTTTTGCCCATAATTGACAGTGTGAGTCTTTTTTAATTATAGCCATCCGCAAAGTGGTGTGTTTGAATATTTTTGGTTTTAATTTGCATTTCCTAGAAGATTAACTATGTTGTACACTCTTCCATTCATAGCCTCCTTTAGGAAACATTTTCTTCACATATTTTGCACAGTTTTTATTAATTTGCCTTTTTTGATGTTTAATAATTCTTCGTATATCATCAGTTTTAGTCTTTTGGCAGATATGTGCATTGATATTAATCCTCTTGACTTTTGATGTACTAACTAATGCTATATGATAAACAGATGTTCTTAGTTTTAATGAAAGCTATTTTATAAATCTTTTTTTTTTTTTTTTATGTTTAGTAAATGTTGTGCCCTGTTTTAGAAATGTATGTGTACTCAAAGTTCAGAAAGTATTATTTGTATTTTCTTCTAGAAATTTTAACATTTTACCTTTTACGTTTTGATCTTTGGTCTAAATCAACTTAATTTATGTATTGTTCACTATTTGTCAGAAATATATCCAACTTTTCCAGTAAAAAACGTATAGTTTTTATTAGAAAAACTAAACTTTCTCCTAATAACTGCAGTGGAATCTTTACCACCAATCAAGGGACTGCTTCATTATGAGTGTTTCTGTTTCTCTACTTTGTGTAATTGGCTTATTTGTCTATTCTTCCCTTGTTACTCCACTGTCTTAATTAGTGTAGCTTTATAGTGCTTTTTAAAATTTAGTGGTTTAAATTTGTCAGATTTATCCATTTTCAGCATAGAATCTAGATCATTCCAAGTCATTTGCATTCTCATATAAACTTTAAATTCAGCTTGTTGATTTCTAAAATGCAGTCTAAGAATTTGATTGGAAATGCATTGATTTTACAATCTTCACAACAGATATACCGATTCACTTACTTGTTTTATAATTTTCTCAGCAACATTTTAGAGAACTTTCATTGTAGAGGTCTTGAAATTATTTTATTAAATCAATGACTAGATATATGGTGCTTTTTGGTGCTAATGTAAAAATATATTAAAATTTTATTTTTTATTGTTAGCATATAAAAGTGCAGTTTATTTTTTGTACACTTATCATACATACAATGATAATCCAAAAATAATTTCTTTCTTTCTAATAGTTTGCTTGTATAGCTTTTCTATTTATTTTTCAGCTTTTAAAATATAACTTAAAAATTTGTAAAACATTTAAAATGTTTATTTTGATGGATTTAAAATACATACACATTGTGAAAGAATTCCTCCCATTTAGTTAATTAACACATCCATCACCTCAATGATTTAACTTTCATTTTTTTGGTGAGAACGTTTGAGTTCTCCTTTCACCAAATTTCAATTATACAATAAAATGTTATTGACAATAATCACCATGTTATACATTATTCTCAAAACTCATTTATCTTATAGCTGAAAGTTTATACCCTTTAAACTAACCTTTCCCTATTTACTTCACTGTCTCCCCAACCCCTAACCCCTGGCAACCATTTTTCTATATTCTGTCTCTATAAGGTAGAACCTTATTTATTTGTTTATTTATTTATTTATTTAGTTAGTTAGTTAGTTAGTTAGATTCCACATATAAGAAGTACCATGCAATATTTATCTTTCTCTGTCTGACTTATTTCACTTATCATGATGCTCTCAAGATCCATTCATGTTTATGTTTACGCAAACAAGCAGATTTCTTTCTTTCTCATGCCTGAATAACATTTCATTGTCTGTTTGTGCGTGTGTGTGAGTGTGTGTGTGTGTGTGTGTGTGAGTGTGTACACAAATCTTCTTGTGCCCATTCACCCGCTGATGGACACTTATGCTGTTTCCATATCTCAGCTCTTGTGAATAGCGCTGCAGTGAATGTGAGAGTGCAGGTCTCTTTGTTATCCAGTTTTCATTTCCTTTGGATGTATGCCCCAAAGTGAGATTACTGGATCATATGTGAATTCTATTTTTAATTTTTTGAGGAAACTCCACACTGTTTTCCATGGTGGCTGCATCAATTTACATTTTTATCAACAGTTTGCAAGGGTTCCCTTTCCACTGCTTCCTCCCCAATGCTCGTTACCGCTTGTCTTTTGTAGGTTAGCCACCCTAACAGGCGTAGGGGATATCTCATTGTGCTTCTGGTTTCTATTTTCCTGATGATCAGTGATGCTGAACACTTCTCATGTACCTGTCATGTACATCTTCTTTGAAACCAAATGTCTATTCAGTTCCTCTTTCTCCTTTTTTCTTTGATTATAATATCTTTTGTATCTGCTTTTAAGATTTTCTGTCTTTTTCTTTTTAGAAGTTTGATTATGGTATGCTTAGATGTGATTTATTTGTATTTTTATTCTGTATAGTTTTCTTAACATCTTCAATCTGGTGGGTTATATTTTTCTTCAGTTTCAGAAATTCTTAGCCATTCATTGATTTCAAACATTATGTATGTTTAGCTTCTCATCAGGAAATAAAATTTCATTTATGCTAGACTTTTGGACTGTGTAACATTCTTTTCTTTTTCCTTTCCTTTCCTTTCCTTTCCTTTCCTTTCCTTTCCTTTCCTTTCCTTTCCTTTCCTTTCCTTTCCTTTCCTTTCCTTTCCTTTCCTTTCCTTTCCTTTCCTTTCCTTTCCTTTCCTTTCCTTTCCTTTCCTTTCCTTTCCTTTCTTTTTTTTTTTGCTTTGTGCTTCATTTTGAACAATTTCTGATAATGACTTCTGAATTTTCTAATGCAGCACTGTAAAATTTTATCCAATGAGTTCTTAACTTCAGATATTGCATTTCTCACTTTCAGATGGTCCATTAAAATATTTTATATACTTAGCTCTTCTTCTGACAGTCTCCTCTTTTTATACATTTTTGTCCATAGCATTCTTTATTTTTAAAATTTTCTTATCATGCCTGTTTTAAAATGCTTTCATGATATTTGCACTATCTGAGAAATCATGGACATGCTTCTTGTCTTGTTCTTTATTTTTCTCTTTGGAATTATTTTGCCTTTGCACATGGAGCTTGTTTTTTAAAATTATTATATGCCTGAGATTTTATATGACAGGACTGTTGAAGTAGTTGTGATGATTTTTCATCAGGGAGGAATTCCATTTTGCTTTTTCAGACAATTAGAGTGAGCAGCAGATTACCATAGGAAATTTTGTTGCATCAGAGCTGGGTTACAGTTTCGTAAGGAGTAATTATACCTTTGACTCCTCATATGTGAAACTTTCGATCTTTTGTTTGAGGGCATAGCATTATTTTTCTTCTCAGGCCTGAGAGACTGAGCAAGGTTCAGCTCTGCTTTTTGAATGTTCTGGCATTTCAATCTTTAGTCTCATCCCATTAAGACTCAAAATATGTCAACTGTCTTAAGAGGAAAAGTGGCGTTGTGTTTGAAAGAGGTACTCTTCCTCTCACTGAGCTTCATCTTTTAAACATTATAAGGCTTCAGGAGGTTTTAGTCTCAACATTCCCTAATCGAAGCTTCATATCTCAGCATATTGCCCATATAGAAATCTTGCAATGTATTTGGGGATTCTTCCAATTCTAATATTCCCTGCAAGCCTTTGTGATTATAAAAAATTCCATTGGCTTCTCTTTTCCCCAATATAGTCCTTCTTTTAGGCCAAACCAAACTCTTAGCCCTTGTCTAGAACTGACCTCTTCTCCCAGGAAATAATATTTTTAGCAATATCTCACCTAGGATAGGGTCAGAGAAACTATAAAATTATAAAAATTATGCAAATAGAAAGATATTCAAAACAAATAAACTTGCCCAATTTATATAGGTGGTGGAGAAGGCAATTAAATAATTAATATGATAGTAAAGATTACCTGCATCCTCATAAAGTAGGATATTTAAACTGAAACAAATGAACAAATTCATTTTTCAAACATGTAACCAAACATTTATTGAGCTCCTACTATGAGCTTGGCTCCATACAAGGCAATAGGATATTCAGAAGAGCAGGACAATGACCTTGCTTTCATTGGGTGCTGAATTCATTATGGAAATTAGTCATATCATATTTTTATAAATACAGCAATAAAATAATGCAAAATTTTTAGAGATGATACATAAAGGGAATGGGTAAATACATAAGATGTGGGTATACAGAGTAGATACCATGGAATTTATGATGTTTGTGGTGGAATTAGATAAACAATTTGTCAAAGAATTAGGGGAGTTGTAAATAAGAAGAATTCTTATACAGATGGCAAAACATATACAAACGTATAGAATGCAAACTGGCTTAATGAGTTTAGGTGTTCTAAACAACCTGTCATTTTATTTGGAACTATGGTAGGCTATGAAATTGGAGAGATCAGTGGTTACTAGATTCTGATACCTTATAGATTATCCTACACTTTTTGGGATATGATTTTAGAAAACCAGAACCAATTGAAAATTTTACATATAAAATTATAAAATTTAATTACATATAAAAATAGAAATAGATAACAATATAACACAGAAATATTACATAATATGAAAAGAAAAATTGTGTAAATTGTATTCCACTCACTCTTAATCAAAATTTAAATGTATGGATTCTGCCTTAAAGCTTAAATTCTAATTGTGGAAATAAAACCAGTATATAGGGACAAATTAAGAAATAGAGTGCTAGGTTATATGCAACTATTTTAAAAAGTAGTTAAAGCTCAAATAAGGAAGAAAATAACAATAAATGAAGAAATAGGAGAAGGAAATATCAACTATACAGAAGGTAAAGCAGCAGCACGAAAGGACTGAAATAATTATGACTGCATTTCACAATAGAGGTACAAAAATTATTACTTGGAACACTACAAAACACTGTTGAAAGAAATTTAAAAAGGCTTAAATAAATGCAAAGAAACCTCATGTTCAAGGACTGGAAGACTTAATATTATTAAGATTTCAGTACTCCCTAAATTAATCTATAAATTTAACACAATCCTTTTTAAGTAGCAGCCCCTTTTTTGTGTGCAAAAATTGACAGGGTGGTACTAAAATTCATACAGAAATAAATGTTACCCAGAGTAGGCAATCAATCTTGACTTAAAAAGAAAAAAAATGATTTTGGAGGACTCACAGTTCCTAATTTCAATACTTACTACAAAGCTACCAGAGTAAAGTCACATACGATGTTGACAAAATGGGTGATCAATGACTGTAATTGAGGATCAAGAAATAAATGTTTACATTTATGGTCAATGTGTTTTCTTAAAAGCTGTCACAAAGATCCAATATAGAGAGAGAAAAATCAATGGTGATGGAACTAATGGACAACACTGGGGAACAGTAAGACATAGTAAAGTCCAGAAAGAGGAGAATTGAATTGGGCAAGACTTTGAATTGAGCAAAAATAATTCAGTAGATTGCAAGGAGTTAGTAGGTGTTTGCAATTACTGAAACAATTTGGAACTAGTGTTTAAGAAGTTCAAATCTATTGCTATGAATACAGTGATTAGATTTAAAATAGTCAATATTTCCAAGCCTCATTGCTTTAAATGCCTGGATATCATGACATTTAAATCACTCCCTATATTTCTCTTGTCTAAAGGATTCCATCAACGCTAACCTGGCCTATTGCAGTCGTCTCTACGTGCCAATTTCTTATTTCATTTTATCTGTCCTCACTGCTTCCAATACAATCTATACAAAACTCTAATTTGTCCATTTTATACCCTTGCTTAAACCTTCAAAACAGACTTAATACCTAGGAACTAAACTATCCCGTTCTGCATTACCATTTCTCTTCCGTGAGTGGTTCTTTTCATCAGCATACAAACATGTTCTAACTTCTGTCATTTTAACAAATAAATGCCCAAACAAATAAGTAACTTACATGCCTCCACTCGCTTCTCAGATACTACTTTCATTTTGTGTTACATTTCACACACATAAAAAACTCTTAAATTTTTATTTTCTATGTGTCTAATTTTTAATTCCTATTTGTGGTAGGCTGAAAATTTCCCCCTAAAGATATCTCCATCCTCAATCCTGGGACCTGTGAATGGTTTGTAGATGTGATTGCATTAAGAATATTAGAATGAGGAGATTATCTCCGGATAGTTAAGTGAGTTGCAAATACAACTGTATGTGTTTTTGTAAGAGAGAGGCTGATCGAGAGTAGACGCACACAGGCAGGAAAGAAGGCATGACCACGGGGGCAGAGACTAGAGTGATTCAGCTGGAAGCCACCAGAAACTAGAGTAATGTATCTCAAATTTCATATCTCAAAGAATTATTGATTTACTCTCCATCTCCTATAGTTCTTTCCCCAATCTTCATATGTCTCAGTATATGGTACCACAGCCCACACATTTAGACCAAAAAAAACCCTGACTAGCTTTCCCTTTACTTCACCCTGTACTAAAAGCTCAAGCAAGGCTTGTCAATTGCCCTTCATACGGTGCTTTCCGTTTTATTACTCATCCACTGTGCATCAGAGCCCCTGATACCATTCTCTCTAATCTGGAAAATGTAACTATTATTTCCCCTTGGTCTCCCAGGTTTCTAGTCTATTCTACAATTTAATCTCCACTCAACAAACAGAGGGATTTTTTCAATTAGACAGTATCACTCCCTTGTTTAAAATATTTCATTTATTTCTTACTTCATTTTGAATTAAATAATCTTTTCATCATGAACCCTGATGCCTTAAATGTTATGGCCTCTGTATATGAGTTACTCTCTACTTTTGATTAACAAAGGCATCCCAAAGCCTTTTTTTCCACTTGAATTTTCATCGGTCATAACTTCTCGTGGCCAACTTCTTTTTTTTAATGTGTTTATTAACTTCAGAGAGAGGAAGGGAGAGGGAGAGAGAGCCATTGATCATCAATGATGAGAGAGTCATTGATCAGCTGCCTCCTACATGCCCCCGACTGGGGATAGGGCGGCAACCAGGGCGTGTGTCCTGACCAGGAATCGAACCTCTATCCCCTGGTTCATAGGTAGATACTCAACCACTGAGCCACGCCGGCCAGGCTAACTCTTTTCCTTGGTGAAGTCTTTATCCACATGTCTTAAAGATGCTCAGTTTGACCTTTCAACCTAATATGTGACAACTACCATCCTCTGGTCAATCTTCCTCACATTACTTTGTTGTAGTGTCTTCATAACACTTAGTGGTATATAAAATTTTACTGTTTGCTTTTAGTTTTATATTTGTCCCCCCAGTAAGAAAGAAGCTTGGCCCGGTGGGCGTGGCTCAGCGGTGAGCATCCACCTGGGATCCAGGCGGTCGGGGTTCGGTTCCCGGCCAGGGCACATGCCCGGGTTGTGGGCTGGATCAGTGACTCTCTCATCACTGATGTTTCTGTCTCTCTCTCTCCCTCTCCTTTCCTCTCTCTGAAATCAATAAAGATAAATTTAAAAAGAAAGAAAGAAAAAAAGCTTGGCATATGACAGATGCTTAATAAATATATTTGAGAGAATAAAACTCAAACATTTTAACTCATGACCTTTATATACTGAGCCTTCTTCAGCAAATTCATCTACTAGTTTATTACTCCAAATACACAGATTATACACCTGCTTAGCGTAACTTTTTCCCCCTCTAAAGTGTCTTTCCCTCTTTCTTTACCTGAAGAAATTCGGTCATTTTGCATAGTGATAAAATTTTCCCAGAAACATGTGGACACTCTGCTCCTCGCAGCTCAGCCACAGGAATTGTGTCTCATGCCGAGCTCGAAGCCGATTCTGAGAAAGGGACTGCGGACAATCGGCACTGGCAGGAGGAAGTCATGTGGAGAAGCGGGGGCTCGCCCAGGATGTGACTGCTGGTGGGAGATGGGGGCACGGCTGCGGGCAGTGGGCATTACACGTGTCACCGCAGAAGTCACCGCGGGGAGAGAAAACGTGTAACTGGCATGTCGCCAATGGACCCTGTGATTTACACATCCCTACATATTTTCTCGAGATTACAATAGTTCTGAACTTGAATAATTATTTTAAAAATCAGTAGGAGGCCTTGACAATCTTTTAGGAAATCTGAGCATAGTGATCGTTACCCATTTATTTTCATGCAAGAATTTTTTACTGCAATGTATCTGTGAAGTAAAAATGAAAACTTTGTTTCAAGATTAAAGATCTTATTTATCATTCAAAGATTCTGTTATTACTTTATTATTTCCTATGAGTCTTACGTCTACTGCCTTTCCAAAGGAAGTAAAAAATATTTTATGCTGAATAAAATATGCTAATATCTCCATTGGCAATTCCCGTTTTGTATTTGCATTCCACGCTGTTCCTATGGACAGAGACAGACAGTTTGCTCCATGCTCATCCCTTCGCTCTCTTCTTTAGGCCTCCCGCAGGCAGTCGCGTCATAGTGGGAAGAGAATTGGAAGTGGTAGCAAATGTTGCTCCTGAAAACACAAATTGGTACAATCTCTGTGGAAAACAATTTAGCAGCATGGATGTGTAGCCTAATCGTGTTTATGTTCATTGACCTAGAAATTCTGATTTCAGCAACACATCTTAAGAGGATGCAAGGATGAGGAGAATAATTTGTATATTTGGATTTGCACTGCACAGTTATTTATATTAAGGAATAAATTGGTAACTACCTGAATATATAAAATTAGAAGATTGGTTAAATAACCCATGGTACACCCATATCATGGAATACAATAGTACTAATAAAAATGCTATGGATTAATATTTAATGCCATGGAAAGACATTCATTAATAGATGATGTGAGAGTGCTGGCTACAAAGCTGCATGAACTGCAAAATTCCAATTTTATGGGGAAAAGTTGTATGTTTGTGTTTGTGTGTATGAGAAAGAAGTGGCAGAAAAAAATATTTTAAAATTATAGTGATTTTCTATGAATGGTGGCTTATGATGTTTATTTTTTGCAGCGTTTTTAAAATACATTCATTTATTTATGTTTATACATAGATTACATAGATTATATATAATACATATGTATATGCATATATTATATAATTCATATGTATTATCTATATTATTTATATATGTTCTATAAATCCATATGTATGTGCATGTGTCTCTGTGTGTTTCTGTGTTTGTAGTGCAATGCATATTCTTCAAAAAAACACTGATTTGGTGTTAGAAGAGCAAACTTTGGAACCTGACCTTGTTACTTAGTAAATTTCTGAATCTCTTACTCATCTGGAAGGAACAGTGTTGATTCAGCTCAGTGCCAGCTGAGTGGTCTCATTGCGCTTCAGTCCTGAGTGCTGAGCGCTGAAGTACAGAGCCCTCTGGTACCAACAAGGGAGATGGTGGCTTCCAGTGAATCACTAGGCCAGAGTCCACTAATAATAGAAAATCCCAATCCAAATACCCCTGAGGCCAAATGTGGCAATAAAATTTGGAGTTTAGAATTATGAAATTATATATATATATATATATTTCTGAATAGATAAACCTTTGTAGGCACCAGATTAGCACTTTTATTTTTCCTGTGGTGTTTTGTTCAACACCTTTCTAAGTTCCCACAGGTCTACCAAAACCCCTTTATATTGCCCAGGGGGTCAATTCATTAACTTAACATTCTTTTAATGTGTACTATGAAATTATAATGCTGAAAACTATACACCATCCTTGAGATAATGGAATTAATCTTTCTAGGCTTTACTTCACATTTTCACTTTGAAAACTCCTTTCTGTTTGATTTTCTTGTTGAATTTTGTCCATTTTCTCCCTGTATGACCAATAATGTTCTGCTTGTTGTATTTGATTGCACATTTCCTCCCAAGACTATTTCTTTAATTACATATTTTATTTATAGGCATGCAGCACATGAAAACATTCTACAGCAACCTAATACTTGATTTAGGGTTATGTATACAGTACTGTAGCAATAATAAGTTCTGATTTGAGAACTTTTTTTTAAGTATGTCTTTATTGATTTCAGAGAGAGGAAGGGAGAGGGAGAGAGAGAAATAGAAACATCAATGATGAGAGAGTCATTGATCGAGCCTGCAACCCGGGCATGTGCCCTGACCGGGAATCGAACCCTGATCCCCCGGATCCTAGGTCGATGCTCAACCGCTGAGCCATGCCGGCCGGGCGAGAACTTATTTTTAAGATGATGATGATGATATAATGATCATGTACTATATGTGAGGCATTCTCACACTTGCTTTATTTATATTAACTAATTGAATCTTCACAGCAACTCTATGAGAGAGATTTAGTTATAATCTCTATTTTACAGGTGAGAAGACTGAGACTTAGAGTCCTGCCTTAAGGTCTTGCCCAGGTCACAAAGTCTGTTGCTTTTGTGGTTTGAACCCAGGTAGTCTGGACCACAGGCCAAACATTTAACTCCTCTCTTACTATAAGTCCTTCATACACCTGACCTCAACTTGGCCTGGACACTCATGGCAACTTCATTTTTTGATCTTTATTAAACTCATCTTTAAATCAAGTATCCTGCTCCTACTTTCATATATATGAGATTTCAACTCCCCTCACAAACATTAAGCTCTTACATGTGTCAGGCATTGTATTGGGCATTGAGAATAATGATGCTGAGTCAGACCGAACTGTTGACCTTCAGGTGTTTATACCTTAGGAGTTAAATATGTAAGCAAATAATAATGTATATATTTCAAGAGCAAGTATTCAGGAAGTAGCTAAAATGTGACAGATGCTGAGTAATCTAAAGAATACATTCAGGACACAAAAGTCATAAAGACGGGCATTCACTGACTCAGAAAGTCTGGTTTTACCAACCTGGAGTCAAATTCCTGATGACAAAGCCTCACTGTTTCATTCCTTGGGTCCATATCGATTGACACATAGTCGACATAAGCACCAGATAGTTAAGTGAAGTGAAATGTTGTAATAATATGAATAGTTACCAACTTTATTTAGCACTTATTCTATTTAACCACTGGGCTCCACACTTTATATTGATAATCTTTAAACAATTATGATAACACCATCATGTAGTTACTATTGTCTTCATTTTTCCAGATGACAAACAGAAGCTCAGAGAAATGATCTTAGCCACGGTCACACAGATGATAATAATACATCAGGTTTGAAGAAGAAACTTTGTTTTTAACTGCTTGTGTGGTTGCTTCCTGATTAGAAAGCACCCAGAGAACGTCACTGTAGATTATCCGCGAATCAGACAAAGAACACCCCTGTACCCTGTGCTTCTTGAACGCAGGCTCTCCTTTTCTCCGTATGCCAGCAGCCAAAGTATTTCCATGCCCCCCCTTCCATTTCTTTCTTTCTTCTTTTTCTTTCCCCGCAATTCTTTTTTGTACTATTCTCTTCCCAAAAACCTACTATTCAACTTGTCTTGCATTTCACTAGTTGGGCTCTGGTTCTTAATGCTTCAAACACCTCATTTCCATCCCATGCCTTTTCATTATTTCATATAAATTTATCAATATGCTTTGACTATAAATATGGTGCTATTGGTAATCACACCAGTCACCGTTGCCCTGCCTGCCATCTCTTTGGTCAAGAAGAAGCCTCGTTAACTGCGCTTCTCCACATCCCTCTGGTCAGTCATGAGGCAAAGGAAACTTCAAGTCCTCAAACCCCTGGGAATTTATGGGGAGAGTTTCCAAGGTTCTGAAATATCGGACATCTTTAAAATATTCATCATGTTCAGAAATATAGTCCACTTCTAAGGACCTATCTTAATGGAAGTGTCTGTGTTTAAAGTTACCCAAATGCCATTCGCTTTCTGTTTGGCATTACCCTCTCAGGCGCGCCTAGGAGAGCTCTTTGCCTATCTCCAGGTCATGAAGATATTCTTCTGTGTTTTCTACTAAAATTTTATAATTGTAGCTTTTCCATTTAGGTACCTGATTGATTTTCTTGAGTTAATTTTGTAGAAGTGTGAAAAAAGCATGAAGATATGTTTATCTTCTTTTCATACCAATAATCTGTTGTCTTAACATCAATTATTGAAAATATTTCTCTTTGCTATTGAATTGGTTGGTGGCTTTGTGGAAATTTTAAATGTAGGTCTATTTTTGGATTCTCTATTTGGTTCCATTTTATTTAGTTTCTAATTGTCATACAAATACAAAACTATCTTTATTACTGTAGTTTTATAAAAAGAGCTGAAGTCATCTACTATGTCAGCCTTCTTTTTTTATATATATTGTCTATTCATTTGTCTAAGTCATATTTACATTTCTGTATTTATTTTAGATTTAGCTTATCAATTCCTGTTAAAACAGCAGCAATGATTATTATTGAGATTACATAAAACCTGTAGCTTAATTAAGGAAGAATGTTTATAGTATTAACAATATTTAACTTTCCAATCCATAAACACATTCTCTCTCTCTTTTAAGTCTAATTTCACTAAGCAACATTTTGTGTTTTCAGTGCAATGATTTTGCCCAACTTATATTAATTTATTTCACTGTACTATATATAGGGTGTCCCAAAAAATATATACACACACTTTGAATAATTATAAAGGCAGTGTTTATTAAAATACATTTCATTTTCAAAATGGAGCTATCTGCTGTTAAAGTGAGTATACATTTTGGGGGGACACCCTGCATATTTTAAAGCTATCTTAAATGGATACAAAATATTCCCAACTATTTTTTGTTTTTGGTATATAGATATTGATCTTTAAAACTGATCTTTTAAAAGTGAACTTTTATTATGAAACTTTGTAAATTTGCTTATTAATCTTAGAATTTCTTCGTTATTCCCTGAGGATTTTCTATATTAACAATCATGTCTGTGATTAGGGCTTATTTTAATACATCCTTTCTAATCTTCATACATTTAATGACTTTTTCTGTTTCCTTTACCCTCCAGTATGATCTTTAATAGAAAGGGTGAGAGAAGACCCAAACATCCCAAATATCCATCAACCTGTGAATAGAAAAATAATTGTAAATTTATAAAAGAGAATGCTACTCAGCAATAAAGACAAATAAATAAACTGTTGATACATGCAACAAAGTTCTTAAGTCCCAAAACCATTTTGGTCAATGAAAGAAGTCAGAAAAATACATACTGTATGAGTTTATTTGTACAAAATACTGGCAAATGCAAACTCTTCTATAGTAAAAGAAAGCAGATTGGTGTTTGCCTGGTGATGGAAGGAGCCATGGATAGGACAGGACAGGATACATGCGTTACAAAGGGGCACAAGAAACTTTGCAGGGTGGGGTGAGTGATATATTCATTTTCTTCATTACAGTGATGGTTTTCACTGGTGATATCAAACATTTCCAATCTTACACTTTAAGTATGATTTATTATAAGTGGATTATAAATCACTGTAGCTGTAGGAATGTTAACAAAATGAACCACCTGGAAATTAAAATCCTTCTACTAAAAAACTCTTGGGTAAAAAAGGAAAATGTAAGATGTTAAAACATGTTACAATGACTTTCTAATTATAACAGTATAGTTATACTGTTATAACTGGTGCTGTTATACTGTTATAACTGTTATACTGGTGCTTGATTAGACAGAAAGACAGACTAATGAAATAAAGTAGCAAGTCCAGAAATAGCTACAGCCCTACTGAGAACTATACTATATGACAAACCTGATATCTCAATCCCTGGGTAAAGAATATAATTTTAATAATTGTTAGGACAGCTGGATAGCCATTGGGAAAACATACAATTAGATACATTCCTCATATCATATACAAATACAATTTCCAAATGGATTATAATCTCTGGGTGTTCATCTAAATTTTTGCATGTATCAATAGCATATTCATTTTTATTGCTGAGTAATATACGTAAAATAGACCACAGTTTGTTTAACTCTTCTGTTAAAGCACGTCTGAGTCATTTTCAACTTTAGACTATTATGAATGAAGTTGTTACAAATATTCACATATAGATTTTTGTGTGTATACGTCATTGCTGTTTTGAGATGAATATCCAGTTCAGTTACTGTGTCATATGGGAGTTGCATGTTTCTTTTTTTTTTTTAGAAAATGCGAAACTGGCTTTTAAAGTGGTTGCAAAATTTTATATTCCCACCAGTAATGTTTGAGTGACCCAGTTCCTGTGAATTCTCACCAGCATAGGGTGTTGTTGCTATTTTTTTACTTTACTGTTTTGATAAGTGGTTAGTGATGCCTCACTGTGATTTTAATTTGCATTTCGCTAGTGGCTGATGATGCTGAACATCATTTCATGTGCTTTATTTGCCATCTGTGTATCACCTTGGAAGAAAGATCTTTTCTAATCATCTTGTTTGTTTATTTGTTGTTGAGTTCTGAGAGTTCTTTATATATTCAAGATACTAGACCTTTTGCCAGATATGTGTTTTGCAAATATTTTCTACCTCAGGGTAGCTTGTCTTTTTATCCTCTTCTCAAGGTCTTTCAGAGAACACAAGGTTTCATTGTATGTAGATGAAACCCTATTTATCATTTTCTTTTCCGGTCCTGCTTTTGGTGTCAAGCCTAAGAACTCTGCCTAGCCCTAGATCCTGAAGATTTTCTCCTATTTTTCCTAAAAGTTTTATATTTTCATATTTAAGTCCGTGTTCCATTGAGTTAATTTTTATGTACGCTTTGAGATGCAGGCTGACTTTCATATTAGCCCCTAGGCATGCATCACTTTTTTGCAAAAGGTGTCTTTCCTCCGTTGAATTGCTTTTGCACTTGTGTCAGAGCCATTTGTGGAGGCACAGTTGACCCTTGAACAGCGCCGGGGTGGGGGCTGAGGGTGGGGTGGTGAGGAGTGCCTGAAAACTGTACATATAACTTAAATCAGCCTCCCACAGATGTGGATTTGCCCCGTGGATGGAAAATACAATATTTTAATGGCAATTTCTCTTCTGGCTCTTCAGGTGGGTCAGTCCTGGGCTTTGAAATCACTGTGAATAGCCCAGAGCTCAGCAATGAAACTTTCTAATAGCATTTAGGCTATACGCCCTGAAAAAGCTCCTTTGTGTCTGATAGAGCCTTGCACATTCTTTGTGGCAATTTTTAAAAATCTGTATTTTATGGTTAACCCTTCATACCTTACAAAGCATTTTCAGGTGCACTGTAAAGGACCCATTCATAGCCCAGGGCTTTCCTCCCAGGCCTCATTGGATTAATGTTTAAAGAAAACCTACCTTGGATATGAACTCAGGTTCTCCCTCTAATCCCAGATACGTCCACTCTGACACGGACGCCCTGATTTTGAAAGTAGCCTATTAGTTAAAACCTTCATAATTGATTGTTAAAAATCCAACCACATACCTGACAGATCTCTGTGGAGTATTTTGAATTGGCTTCTAGGTGAGATCCCATCCCGCCTATGGAAACCACCTGAAAAGTTTTAACTTAGGGGCTCATCCGTTAGATTTTGTGCTCAAGACATAGGGGCTTAGGGAGGAAAAAAAATCAGTTGTAGATGTAAACTGTTCAGCAGAGATATCTTTTCTTTTCTTTTCTTTAGATGTTGGTGCTCCTGGGCCTTGCTGCTCCACCTGAGCCTGCTCCCGGCTCCTTCACTTGATTGACTGTTGAATCTATTGACGAGCCAGCCGCTCAGCCAGAGTCAAGGTCAGGGGACTGATGCCTGGGCTGGGGACTGAGGTCTGTGGAGCAGCCTCCCCGCGCCCGAGGGTTTTGAGTATGCAGAGCACATCCTCCCCGCCTGGAGCTGGCAGTTAGTGCACAGGCTCACGCACAGGCTCACGCACAGGCTCACACACAGGCGCACACACGCGCGCACACACACACACACACACACACACACACACACACACACACACGCGCCGCGCTCTCCCCTCACTGGGGCGCGTTGGCAACTGCAGTCCCCGCGCCTTTGGCTGAGCCACCAGCGGCCGCCGCCTGGCTGGCTGGGGGAGCGCTGGAGCCCCGTTTCCCAGGGACCCGGGGACACGGCGCTGCCAGGGCTAGCGGCAGACAGCCACCGCTTCCCGCCGCTCCTCCGCCCCAGCAAGAGGGGACGCCCTCGGAAGCCCGTGCGCCCGGGCAGGACCTGCCCCAGCCAAAGGTAAGACCCGGGCTCCCTCACCCCTTCCGGGCAGGCGCTTGCATTTCTTGCTTTGGGGCCGGGCAAACCTTGTCAGCCAGAGCAAGTGCTTGAGCTGGCAGAGTCCTTTTCACTCTAGGAAGCAGAACGATACGGGTTCCATAGCTTAGCAATTATTTTCCTGGTGGAACTTTGGATGCCCATGATGCCTGGACCCCCTGCCCACCTTCCCCAGGGCTCCGCCTGGGACGCAGCCTCCCCTCAGGGATCCTTTGCCAACCCCAGCTTAGTACTTGTGGGTTTCCAGCCCCCCGAGTTAGTTGACAACTGTTTGGCAACTCTCATGCGTAACTGAAAGACCTTTCAATAATCTCTTAGGCTGTGAAAAACACACCTTGTCTACTCAGAGGAAAGCCAACTGATTGAAACTCTTCCCCTCGGCATTGGATGCTTGGTGATACAGACGGTAGTGAAAGTTGCTGAATCACAGAAGTTTAATATTCATGCAAATCGCTGTGTTTGTCAGGGAAAGCCGGGAAGTCAGTGTCTTTTCATCTTTTTGGAGCTCTTACACGTATCGGGATCACATGGCTTTGAAGAGAAAAAGTTTTTGATTGCGATACACTGGTCTGTTGTGGCCAGGTGGGTAAAGTGATCGTTTTAGTGACTCAGGAATTAACTGGACGAGGGTGTCTTCTGCCAAAATGAGCGAGGTTCTGAGGATTCTGTTTAGTGGGTTCTTAGCTAACAGGTTTATCTTCTTTAAGTTCCAAGCAGAACTAGGGTCTGTGGATTTGATTGTCTCCTTGCCTTAGTGACGTTCACCTGCATGTTATTGCCCCCTAACCTGTCTTGACTCTACATGTGTTTTTAGCCGAAATCCTAGGGGAAGAAAAGTTAATAGAGAAAAATTTCAGCAACTTTTTAACAGTTAATATCCCCATTCTTGACTATTTATTTTAATTATTTTATGCACACCACCTCACAAGAAGTTTCCTGAGAGATTAAAAGCCAGAAGTTAGCCAATGAGTTGAAATGATCATGAGAAAAATGTTCTTTAGAAGACATGCATCCTATTTATAAGCCAGGCTCACGGTACTCATGAGCTATCATTGAGTTTGAAAGTGAGATTTTAAAGGGGTTTGTGGTAAGCAGTGAATCAATCAGACAGTGCAGGTTTTTGTGACTGTTTTTACGGGAAGCAGTTTGTTTGTGTGCTGTACTTCTAAAACTTCTTGTCTCTTTATGGCCCTCCTGGGGAGTTCCTCTAAGTCACAGCCTGTCTTGATGGCATGTCTGCCTCGATGTGATGGCCTCAGTGTTGATGCGGGAGCAGGACTCATGACTCCAGGCAGATCTAGATTTATGCTTGAAAGTCAAGGCATCATCTGGGGTCAGGGATTTTCAAGCTCAGCCAGCCAGGTACCTCCTCCTGTGATAACTCTAAGGAAGGACCCTTTGAGCAAAAAGACCATGCAGGTGAGGCTGTCTGCTGCCTCTTTGGAAGGTAGAGGAAAGAAAGGAGAGTCCTTCTCACTCATCATTCATGTTTAATGCAACCAGTCCTTCTGCGGTGCTCCATAGAGACTTTCAGTCCATGACAAATATTTAGCACATACTTTCTGCCTTTGCTTTCAGCTCCCATAATATCTATGGTTTCTACAGTGGCTACTGTTAAAGTAATTTGGCAAAACGGACTCCACAGTCTTTGTGCAATAACAAATACACCAAGGAAACACAGCTTTACTCTTTGCTCTTTCACACTTTGATTCATAGCCAAACTTGGAATAAAACCTGTTCATATTACTTTCTTCATGGAGTTGTGGCAGCTCGTGGCTCAGCCCAAGGTATTGATGTGGCTCCTAGTAAACTCAGCAGATCACAAGCATCACGGGAGAGAGAGGGCACATCATCATCATTATTTTTTTTCATGTTAGGTGGGTGGTGTGTGGATTTGTGAGACAGGTAAAGAGTCAGCTAGTGGCTCGCACCTGTGGATGCATCGGAGCTGTGTTTGCCGAGAGGGAATCAATTTCATTTTATTTGGAGCCAGAGGTGACGCTCCTCTGTCACTGCGCTGGCTCCCAGTCACCAGACTTCTTAATTTTGAGACCACTTTTTTCTTTCCCTCCTCTATATCTGATAGCTTTTCCCTTTGGGGATATTTTTTAAAAAATAAACACAAGGGGTGAATAGTATGGAATGAATCAAAGACGCGGGTTCATGGGCCCGTGGTCAGCGCTGTCAGATCAGAAACATTTCGCCTCTCAGCAGTCAACAGGGTGAGGTTGATGGCTCAGCCCACAGACGTTTCTACACGTGCATGCTGACTACGCAGACCTGTTCCGACCAGGCAAAAGGAAGGGGAGAACAAATAAAGCCCAGGCAGAATGTGTGAGCGGTCATCAAATGCAAATGGGGCCACATCCTGAGCAGAGCCCGCAGTCACACTCCCAAGCTGAGCCTCCCCAGGGGCACTGCGTCGCCCGCGCTCCGACAATGGCCTGTCATGCGCACCCTCAGGGCTGCACTGAGTGATAGCTGCAAATTAGGAGAAACTTCCCTACAGTTTCAATGGTGAGGAGAATTAGGATCCAGATGGTTAAAGCTTTTTAGAGCAATACGTTGGACGGTGTCACAAGCTTCTGCGGCTGCTGCCGTATAATATTCTCTCTGCTGAAACGCAGCTCGGTGGAGGAACTGATTGCTGAGAGCCATCCCACAAGCCTTAGGGAAACGGACATCCTCTCCGGGTTAAATTTTCCATCTTTGCTGGCTTATTTTTATTTCCCTAATTCTTAACTTTATTCTACTCTACTCCCAAATTCAATCAAAAGTAGAAAATGTGAGTCATTGTTATTGTTTTAATTTTAAGTGGCGCTTTCTTTTCTCTCACTCTTTTTTCCCAGCTGGGTATTTTTCTCACATTCTGGATGCAAGTATAAATGTCTCTAGTCTAAGACCAAGTTTTCTAATTACCCTGTCTCTGTAAAGACCGTTCTGATGAGAACTGCTGGGGGAGCATCTCAGGTGTTTCACTGTTCAAGACTTGAGGTTTGCTTTGAAGGGATAACTTCTCTCCTGTCTGCTCTCTAGTGAAAATCCCCTTGCCTCCCACCTCGGGGGCCACAGTGGCATCCCTGCTGGGGCGTAGATATAGAGCGTGAGCCACCTTGTGGTGATGGGGAGTAATTTTGATATTTTTAGCTGAGCCATCCAAGTTGCTGGATGGGACATTGCTAATTGTGTTACATCGCAGGCGGCTATTGGTTTTGTGAAAGCTTCCTGTAATGGTGTTTTCTGATTTTCACATCAACTGTTTAGTTATAACTGCAACTTTCTTCACTGTATGACTTATTTTTCCTAACTTGATATGGCATATATCTCTTGCACCTCAAATTTTTGTTTCCTGTGTGCATATATTTTTAAAATAACTGTTATTTTTTCATGTATTTAATTATACATATTTTTTACATATGTGATGCATACTAAAGTATCAAGATACTTCAATAAAGGAAAAAAATCATAAAGAAAGCAATGAAATAGTGTTTCCTCTGGTTATTTATACTGCTTATTGAATAGTTTATATATATAAGTAGTTTGACTTACCTACATGTTTTTGCTTGAGGAAATATCTATATATCTAAATATATAAATATATGAAGAGAATTAAAATATGTAAATGAATGCCTTTATTCTGTATCAAAATAGTCATCAGGTGTCATTTCCAATGTCTTCTTAAGATTCTAATCTAGCTAATCAATTATGAGAGCTAGAACAGCCCAGGCCTGCCTTCCTTTTCAGTCCAGGTCTCTCTGCACTTCAAGTCCGCACTGGCATTACTATAGGAGGCATAGCTCTTGGCTGGAAACAACTGTGGGGCTGGGTTGTGGCTGAGCTCATGCCTTTGAGAAATAGACGTCTCTCAATATATACAGCAGGTGTGAAGGTTTGTACAATAAAGGAGTTATTTCCAATTTAGAAGAATTAGAAACGTGTGGGAGAGATCCAATTAAACCAGTATTTGTCTTAATTGCATTTTACTTTGATCAAAAAGACAAATTTGAAAAGTCAAATGGCAGGTAATTTGGTTAATTTTTAAACCCACTCTTTAATAATGACACTATTTAGAGACCATGCTGACCAGGATCAAGTGCGTAGATTTGCTTTGTCGGTCTTAAATTCAGCCTCCTTCCAGGCAGCCCCCGTCTTACCTACGTTGCCCAACCACACGCATTTATTTGCTCACACAGCCTGTATAAATTAGTAGCTCTCTGTTGCATTCTTTTAAAAAAGAAAAGATATTGCTTTGCAGAAAGCAGAAAGATATTGCTTATAGCAGAAAGATATTGCTTTGACATTTTTTTTCCAGGTAAGTTATCTATAGCTTGAAGTAGAAATACAAACAGAAATTAATAATTCCTGATTTAATCTCAAGAAGTTACCATGTGATGCTCCACTTATCTGGAACCTAAATGGTGCAAAGAAATTCACACATCTTATTCCATTTATCGTCCTTGAAGTAGAATCAGGTACAATAAAAATGTTCTATTCATCAAGGGCCAGCTCCCATGTCAATATGAGGAAATAGAAAAAGCATATTAAATAGTTTTATTATAACAAGTCACAATCTTGAATATTCAAACCTTTAGAAAATCTCCACTGGATGTTAGGTGTAACTGGCAATTATAAAAACGTGTATTATTCATCTATGAATTTTTGTGGGAGGCTTTCCTCACATGTGTCAGTAATGGGAAATGCAATCTTGAATGGAATTTAGTTTAATTTTAGCAAGCAAATGCTCCTCTCCTTGTAAAAGTCTCTAAGCTATAACTCAATGAGATGGGTTACTAGATGCACACAGGTCTGTAGTCATTTTAATATATTTCAAGTTGATGGCTAGTAAGTAACACAATTATTCCCTCATAAAACACATTAGGGGGAAAAAGAGCCCTTTATTCACATGACTTTAGAATATGAAGCTTTGCAAACAGAGCAACTTACTTCTTTCTATTGTTTGCTCCCTCCCTCCCTCCCTCTTTTCTTTTTTCCATTTCTTTTTTTTCAGTCAATCCAAAAAAGTTATTTAACCTCCTAGTTTTCCATTTAAAAATTGAAAATCCCCAGTCAACATTCACTCTCTGAATTGTGATACATTCGATTAATTCTTTTTCACAATATCATTTGAATGCATGTAAATTAGATTTTTGACAAACTGCAATATTTTACGGATTCTCTGCATAAATCACACCAGATTAAAAAAAAAAAAATCAACCTGTTTAAGGAGCAAGATACTTTTGGACCTTCCAAGACGGAGACATCTCAGTGCTGTTGCCTTCAAGTATCTGCCTTCAGGGGCAGGCAGCCTGCACACGTTTTAGAAAGACGTAGTCCTCCATGTATTCCTGGTTTTAGTATATCTTTATTGATTTCAGAGAGAGGGAGAGGGAGAGATAGAAACATCAATGATGAGAGAGTCATTGATCGGCGGCCTCCTGTGTGCCCCTGACTGGGGATCGAGCCCGCAACCCGGGCATGTGCCCTGACCGGGAATCGAACTGCAATCGCCTGGATCCTAGGTCGACGCTCAACTGCTGAGCCACGCCCGGCCGGGCTGTGTATTTCTAGTTTTAAAGGAAACATTATATGACGGTTATATTGAAGCTGTGAATTAACAGGTGTGGAAATATAAACTCTCCTGTTTTTTAGGTTGGATTTCCATGGTTATGTTTTCTTATAAATACATTTGTGTATTTTCTTTAATAATAACATTATTATCATCATTATGCTTTAACAAGAATAAATAACTTAAAAATTACCCGACTCTTCTCTCAATTCAGTAATACAAAATAAAGCATTCATAAAGTGAGTATAAATTGTCTTATTAATACTCAAGTAATAGGATAGTACTTAATCATTCTAAATAAAATGTCATTTAGAATACCTCAATTGTTTTACGTACTGTGACAACAGAGACTGGCTCACAGACATTTCAAAAAAATATTTTTATTAATTTTTAGAGAGATAGGAAGGGAGAGGGAGAGAGAAAGAGAAACGCTGATGTGAGAGTAAAACATAGATCAGCTGCCTCCTGCACGCCCCCCACCAGGGATCGAGCCTGCAACCCAGGCATGTACCCCAACCGGGACTCGAACCAGCAACCCCTTGGTGCAGGGGACAATGCCCAGACAACTGAGCCACACCGACTAGTGCATGTGTGATCATTTATTATATTAACATTTCAAATACCCAGCAACAGTGACTATAACATGTAATCATGGTTTTCTTTAATTTAGAGTAAAAGTTTCCAGTTTGTTATTTGTTTCTAATTTTTTTTTTTTTACTTTCCATTAGCATTTTTTTGAATCTTTTACTATTCACCTTAAATGTAACAACTTTACATTTGAAAATGAAAAAAACAACATTCCCAGTACAAAAAGGTAAATAATATGCCCAATGCTGCTTCACATTCTAGGGGTTTTGCATTAAAGTGGTTTGCTATACAGTGGTTGCTTGGCAAGGCCAAGTTACAGTCTTGACTTGAGGGGATCTTGTATTAATAGCTTTCTTAGCAGGCTCAAGCATGCCTGCTGAATAGTAAATTGAATTTTTTTTATGATTCACAGAATCTGTTGTAGGACACATAAGAAGTACAGCCCAGCCGGTGTGGCTCAGCAGTTGAACATCGACCTATGATCCAAAAGATCGTGGTTCGATTCCCGGTCAGGGCACATGCCGGGGTTGCGGGCTCGATCTCCAGCGGGGGGCGAGCAGGAGGCCGCCGCTCAATGACTCTCATCATTGATGTTTCTCTCTCTCTCTCTCCCTTCTTCTCTCTGAAGTCAATAAAAATATATTTAAAAAAAAAAGTACAAAGTTTTTAGCACAGAGCTTGAGAAATAAAATTAATCAGCTAAAGAGAACCCGGAAATGCCATACCAGTTTATACACACACCAACCTGTGTGTGTGTCCATTTTAAAACTCCAGGGCAGTGTCACCTCCCACACAGGGATGAGCATCCACGTGTCATTCTTTCCAGTTTCACTGCCCACCTCAGCTGCCTTGTCCAGTGTTCTTATGCTCACAACATCTTTCACATCTGCAGTTAATTTGACCGATGTGTCTCAGATCCTCCAGACTCCCCTTACTTTTGTATTTTTCAACTAATTGAGTCCATCCTTCTGCCACTGCTTGAAGCAAAAAAGGAAAACTGAGAGCATTAAAAGGGCACATTCTCCCTCCTAGTGTGGTGAAGGCCTGGGGGGCAGCAGGTTTGGAGTGGAAGGGGTCAATGGGTAAAAAAAGGGGGACATCTGTAGTACTTTCAACAAAAAAAGATAAACTCTGAAAACAGAGACACATCAAACACCCTCATTTACCTTTTACAAAGTTATGAGGGATAAAAAGGCAAAGATTTAAGTAACAATTACAATTTTGCCTTTGTTAACATCACTGAGAAAAATAACTTTTCAATATTTAAAATCCTTTTTATATTTTCTGCCTTGTAATTTAGAGGTGATTAAAAATCTCTCTCTCACGCGTATACCCATTCGCTGTATGTACAACTTTTACAGACATTTGTGTGCAATGTCTCCTCTGCCAGCATCTTGAGGTTAAGGGCTATGTCATGTACACCATTGTTACAAAAACCTTTACAATGATAAAAATTACCTGGCATGCCTTAAAAAAAAATAACCTCCATGGAGATTATTCTCATTTAGGGTTTCTGGGGTGGTAAATAAGAGTTAGTATTTTTAGCTAATAATTTGTATAATCGCAGTCGCAGAAGATTGGCAAAGATTGAGCTAGATCTTCATGTGTTCCTCTGTGACTTGCCCATATTAAGCACTTGACTTTTTTTAATAGAACCAAATATTATCTTAATATTTATCTGCTGAGACATTTTAAAACCTTGTATCTTTGATTCGACCAGGCTAGTTTAGCCACTCAGCCCTGAGTCATCAATGAATTTAATTTAACAAGCAAGTCTTCTGTGTCTTCTGCGTTTGCATCTCTGACTTTGAGCAGGATTGAGTTCAGCAACCTGCAGGAAGTCTCCCTCCAGTTTGGCGCTGAAGTAATAATTCCCCTCAATTGCCATCAGTGTTTCAACTACAAATTCATCTAGCTGTGCCTCCTTTATTCTACATCTACCTGCTTCCAGTCTGTTGGTAAGGATATCTCTCAGTTGAGACTATGTCAAATGTTTATTGAAATTACTCTTAAAAATAACTCCTTAGCAAAATAATCCAACTAAAAAAATCATTGGCACAATTTCTTATAAACCCATGCCAGCTTCTAATAATCACCACTTCTTTTAAATCTTTTCAGACTCTATTCACCATGATCCATTATAAAATTTATTTGAGTGCATGATAAACTTGCAAATTTACTTTTCCTCATAATCGGTTTTCAGGAGACTCTCCTATCCTCTGTGATTTTTGAATAATTACCAAGAGCAGTTTTACAGTCACACCTGACAAACACCTTTGCTCAGGTATGTGTTCTCTAGCTATGTTTCTATTTCTTGTTGGTTTAAATGCTGGCCTACATATGTGCTGCCATTTACAGTATGAAAGAATATTTCCTTTTTTTTTCCTTGAAAGCAAAAATTTGTTGGCTAATTTGGCTTCTCTCAATTTGTATTAAAGCTTATATTATTGGCCAAGGCAGTTAATCTATCTCATCCATATTTTTGCTTTTCTTGCAAATGTGCCCAAATTATCTTCTTGTATTATTTTTTAGAATTTTTAGAAATGTCAGCTCAGTCTAGATTTTAGCCTTGATGGAATATATATATATATATATATGTATCAATCTATATCTCTATCTATCTATATCTATATCTATCTATATCTATCTATATCTATATCTATCTATCTATATCTATATCTATATCTATATCTATATCTATCTATATCTATCTATATCTATATCTATATCTATCTCTATCTCTATCTCTATCTCTATCTCTATCTCTATCTCTATCTCTATCTCTATCTCTATCTATCTATCTCTATCTCTATCTCTATCTCTATCTATATCTCTATCTCTATCTATCTATATCTATATATCTATATCATCTATGTCTATATATCTATATCTATATCTATATCTATATCTATATCTATATCTATATCTATATCTATATCTATATCTATATCTATATCTATATCTATATCATCTATATCTATATCTATATCTTTATCTATCTATATCTATATCTATTCTAATCTATTTAAATGTTGAGTTTTTTAAAACATGCTAAAACTACCTGAGTACTAAAAATTAGACTTAGGCCACCCAACATAAGTCCTTTGAACACTGGACCTAACCTTCAGTCAAGACCATAGAACAAATAGCTTTAGAAAGTCTTGATATGAACATTAAGTTGATGAGTATAATGTTATTTTATGCAGATTTAGGGATATTATATCACTACTGGAGCAATAAGTTCAAACTTGACTCTTACTTGCTTCTGAAATTTTGCATGGAGTGCATGTAAGAAGGTACCTTGAGACATAATTAAAATTGGTCAGGAAAGAGAAAAAGAAAAGCCTTGGAAGGTGAAATCGTAGTCATCCACAGAAGAGTCAAAATCCATGTTATTGCCAATAGTAAAAAGTTACATTTTGTGAGTTGGTTTTTTAAGTAAAATCATCTGAGTGAGAGGTAGCTGGTATTTAGATTCATTTTCTCAAAAAAGCAACCTAGAAACACTAGTTATGAGTTGTAGGATTCTACAAAGGGAAAGATAGCAAACAAGTGAATTTAATAGTCCATATCGATATGTTGTGCACTGTTTCTAAAAAATGTAACATCACTGCATTTCTCCCTGTTCCCTGGGGATGAGTGAGGAAATCTTTTCAGGTCGATGAATATTTTATTTGTTTTCAGTGGTGTGTTCAGTTTGGAAGGAAGATCCAGAATGTGCTGTAGGAAAGTATCATGGGAGTTTGAGTAACTATTACATAAACTTAGAGATCAAACACTATATGACCCGTGTAAAAACAAACCTTTTTATCTAACTCTGTTTCTTAGTATCTGTTTTTTTCCTTGAACAAGTCAAAGCAGCGTAGTAAAACTATCAGCTTTGATGTTTTTCATAAGCTGTGGGAAGTGCATGGTGAGTTGGGTTTACATTAAATGCACTCTTTAGGAAAGTTAAATGCCACCAGTGGCCTGACTCTGTGGCCTCAGACCTTTCTTTCCCCTAATTCTCTAAGAGAACCCCAATTAAAAGGTATAATTTAAGGCAGGGAAAGAGAAAGGCCACACAAGGTTTTGAATATTTCCAACCTAAGACTTGTTTCACGAGAGAGCTGAGGGTGAGCATGTGAGGGAAGCGTCTTTCGCTTCCTTTCATCTTCATGTCACTAGGTTGTGCATAATTTAAATATCTTGCTTGGCTAAGCTTTTGTAGAAAAACACATTGAATAAAAGAGGTGAGAGTTAAAAAAAAAAAAAAAAAGAAAAAGAAAACCAGAAGCTTAGAGAATGAATTTAAGATTGAGATTTAAGGGCTCAGTCCCTGAATTGTCTCTCTGCAGGAGCAGAGGGAAATGAGGTCAGGGCTGGAATCAGACGTGTCATGGATGGTCAGAAAAACATACTCACACAACATTCCGAGACACATGGTGTGAAGTATGGAGCTAATATGACATCTAAAAGGTATCCCCATAGAGCGGGATTGTAGAGCGTCTACAAGTAATGCTTATGACTGTCTCACACAAACTTGATGCTCAAGGTGCTACTTGTATATAAATAAAACAGCTGCCTGGATGAATGGAGTGCTACGCCTCACCTCCCGTTTCTTTCTGGTTCACTGTGTCTCTCCCTTTCTCTGTCACTTTGGGCGCCACGTGAATTCTAGCCGAATGTGGCCTTGCTGATAGAAATCACCATAGGGGAGGGCCAGTGTTTTGGGTTGTTTTGAGCTTTAACTTTATGGGGTAGTTTCTGTGCTTAGCATTTTATGAGTGTTTTCTGTTTTCATCTTCAAACCAAGTCCATGAGAGTGGGTCCATGATCAGTTCCTGTTTAGAGATGAGGAAGTTGAGGTCATAGGAAGTTCAAAAAAGGTCCCAAAAATTCTAATGGGAAGGCCTTAGTTTCAATAATAATTGCTAATGATCTAGAACCAGAATCTCGATATTACTTTGTCCTGTGATCTACCCCCAGAAACTTTTCCTACTTACGGAACTAAAGTTCATTCTACAGCCAGTGCAGTTGAATGGATGCCTACTTCTGAATTTATTTATTTTTTAATATATATATATATTTTTTATTGATTTCAGAGAGAGGAAAGGAGAGGGAGAGAGAGAGAGATAGAAACATCAATGATCAGTTGCCTCCTGCACCCGCCCACTGGGGATCGAGCCCGCAACCCGGGCATGTGCCCTGACCGGGAATCGAACCCCGATCGCCTGGATCCCAGGTCGATGTTCAGCCGCTGAGCCACGCCGGCCAGGCTACTTCTTAACTTATAACTCTTTCTTCTAGGCCCTATGAGGGGTCAGAGGGTATGGTGCTTGAATTCAACCACCTTTTTCATCTCATGCTTTTATGTACCAACTCGGTGATCGAAAATAAGTTCTTAACCTCTGTGCGTGTTGGTTTCCTGCTACGTAAAAGGGATGATAGTGTCTTTCTCGTGAAGTTGGAGGGAGGGTCAGCTATGTCCTCGTACATTTAGAGCACTCCGAACAGTGCTTGACACACGGCTAGCCCTTTCTAAGTGTTCGCTGTAATCTTCTGTTTCCATCTTAATATTTGAAACACGTCTCATAGTTGCCCGAGTTTGTTCTTCCTTGTTTCCTGTGTATTCCATATACTCTTTCATTCTGTGGAGCACATGACATAGACATGTGTTTTCTACTTCCATGTAGAATGCCAGAGTTAGAGAGGAGACTGCAGCCTGGCTCCTGAGCTCAGCAGCTCGGACAACGGACACTATCGCCGGAAAAGGAGCGCGACATTGATAGAAATATGAGAACAAGTATCTTCATTTGACAAGTAATAGGCAGAGGGTGGATGCAGGGCAATTATGGAGGAGGGCAAAGATGCAATACTGCAAGAGGTGGGCAACTGTCAAAATCTGGAGAAATTCTATCTTGTGCTTTAGTGAATTTTTCAGCCAGAGAGGGACACGCTGCTGAAAGGCATCTCAAAGCAATAATGGACTGTGGCAACGTTAATTGCAAGGATGGCAAGGATGCCAATCTTCCACAAATGTATCACCTTCCTGTGATGAAAAATAATTGGATTTCTTCTTACTGGAAAGAAGAAAATGTTATTTCTTCTGTCTGTGAATGAAGCTGTGATTCTCTGTCCATGCTCCTAGGATATCTCCATGGGGAAAGGGGCGGTAAGGAAAGATTCATTTTGAACTGACAAAGAATGAGACTCCTCCAAGGAGGTGCTACAAAATTCATCGTTATGGTTACTCGGTGCATACCTGCAAAAGCGATAAATTATTCTATCTTTTCTCAATAGTAGCCCGGCCGGGCATGGCTCAGAGGTTGAGCGTCGACCTGGATCCAGGCGATCGGGGTTCGATTCCCGGTCAGGGCACATGCCCGGGTTGCGGGCTGCAGCCGATCAATGATTCTCTCATCATTGATGTTTCTCTCTCTCTCTCCCTCTCCTTTCCTCTCTCTGAAATCAATAAAGATATATCTTAAAAAAAATAGTAAACTATACTAATAATATTCCAACTTTATTCAGATTCTAACAATTGGTTCTGTAGATGGTGTGCACACGACTTCCGTGGCTATTCTACTCTCTGTGGCATGACTTTTTTCAAACAAATATTATTAAAATTAAAATCAAGTAATATAAAATATAAAATATAACATATTCTAGAAGACCTAGATGACTTGAGGCTGAAAAATATAGACAAAAAATAATTCCAGTTTTCACTTTTCTAGACTGGCTAAAAATTCCTATTCCCCAGAAACTTGGTGATGTCCATTGGACACACATATATTGGGTTATCAGATTGACTGAATGACTTGCTTGCCCTAATTTATGAAATATTTCATGTCTACATTCTCCCTCTCTCTCTCCCTCTCTCTCTCTCTCTCATCTCTCTCTTCCTTCCATTATTTTTCTCTACCTCTCTTTTTTCTAAAAAGAAAAGTTTTTGAATTGACTAGAGAAACTTTACACTCAAATTTAACCTGGCTATGAATCCGGGATCCCTCCTTCAATAGATGTGTGACTTTGAAAAGTCCCTAAAGGTTCCTGGTATCCATTTCCTTATCCACAAAATTAGGTGATATTTATGTCATAAGTTTGCTTTAAAAAACTGAAGTAGTATGTTAATATAAGTAATTATCTACCTGAAATATCAACAATATTCAAATATTAACTTACCCTATATCCTAACTATGGTTTGCTTCAGTATCCAATGATTACTACAACTGTTCATAATTTAGGTTACCTTGAAAATCCCGATTTAAATTTTTATAGGCTTGGCCACTAAAATAAATTAATAAATTTTATATATGCTTAGGTTAAAAAATTGTAATTTCATCAAAATAATTAAGTTGTATTTTCTGCTATCTTGGACTATGAATTCCTTGAGACACAAATATTGTCCTATTCTTAAATCTTAATAATCTTAAGCGATTGTACCTTGACTAGACATATAGTAAGTACAAAATGTATGTTGAATGATTATTTTTTTAAATTGACATTATTAGTAAAACTCTTTGGCCTCGTTAAATCATGTAGTACCTAACCATACTGTTCACCTCAATGACTGAACATCAGAAATGATTTATTTTTTAATAATATTTTACCACTCAACCAAAATGATACAGGTTACCTGTGTTATTTCTTTCAATAACATTTTTTAATGAGAAATATGAGAAATTAAATGGAGCTACATATGCAGATGCTTTATTAATCATTGGAAAACTGTTTTGTTTTTCGTTGTTGTTGTTTGGTTTAGTTTTATATTGTTTTCAGACAGGAGGCCAGGCCGGTTGTCACCTGTAGTTAAAGTTACATAAGATTCAGCCCTGTATAGAGATCTGAGGCTGACTCTCTGATTCATGGCATAAAGAAAAACCAAGATCTGATGGAGTAGAAAGAACATGACTCATTTCCAGATAATTTTAAGTTGAAATTTAATCCTAGAAGTTCTGAAAATATCTTCATCAGTGACATAGTAAATGGATTTCTACATGAATGTTTAAAGCTTTATTCAGCGTTCTTGGTAAAGTGCACAGAATCATGCACAAACAGAAACTACTTCGCCTTACCTCCACCCAACCAATCCATTGGATACAGTCCAACAAGCATTTTAAAATCACCTACTATATGAAAATATAGCATGCTTTTATTTTCTCACAAGCTGACTCGTGAGACAATTTATTTTTTTATCTGTACTTCAGATTTCTTATCAACAAAATACAACATTTGGAAAAAATGAATTGTTTGAAGTTTCCCCAGCTCTAGTGTCCCAATATTTCCAGTGTGGGTTTGACCTCCTTACTTTGATATTATGTTATTTTTATTGTTCTAAATTTTTTAAAAATTTTGACTCTTTGTGAGACAATGTCTCTCATTTTTATGCATCCTAATCAGTGTGAGTCTAAGTGTAAAGCCTTAATAGCCTTCTCTAATATATAATTTCTTAATATCTAGTTCTTGATCTTTTCTCACAGCTCATTTTTCTGGCTAAATTCTTTGTGAGTTACCTAGGTACTAGAAGAGTAGCTGAAGCTAGTTGACCATGAGTTAAGCTGTTTTGGAAAATAGATTATACAACCATAAGACATAGATGTTGCCCAGCCGGGCGTGGCTCAGCTGTTGAGCATTGACCTAGGATCCAGGCGATCAGGGTTCGATTCCCGGTCAGGGCACATGCCCGGGTTGTGGGCTCAATCAGTGACTCTCTCATCATTGATGTTTCTATCTCTCTCTCTCCCTCTCCTTTCCTCTCTCTGAAATCAATAAAGATATATTAAAAAAAAAAGACATAGGTGTTGGGAACACTTTACAGATAATTCAGTGGTTCCCAAGTTTTATTGTATATAAGACATACATAGAAGTCTTGTTCAAATATAAATGTCTGGACCCCATTCCAAACTTTTCTGATTTAGTAGGTCTAGGTAGAACCCAATAATTTGCATTTTAACAAGTTCTCAAATAATGATAATGGAGATTATGACCTGGAGCCACACTTTAAGAACCACTTTTCTAGGTCAACTCCCTTCTGAGGGATGGTTAGTGGTGGTCCAAATTCACACAGCGAGTTTGTATGAAATGTGGTCCAAAATATGGTTATGATGCATTACCCAACCCAGTGTGCTCTTCCATTAAATCAGTGTTTCTGATAGTATAATCTGCCTAACATTACTTATATCAGATAGAAAGCACACATTCACATAAATAAGAGTTATTTACTTTGTTTATTTGCAATAGCGTTTGATCAGAATACCCATTTCTTCTAAATATTGTTATTTATAAAGCATCTGTCTACTAAGTCTTTCATTGCTAATTTTTACACATATTTCCTTAGGTAATTTCTTTTTTTTACTTTATTTGCTTTATAATCCATTCCACTAGAGTCCTTGCAAATTGAATTTTATGGCTTTTCCTTATCAGAATTTCTTTCTCATAGTTAAAGCCATAAACACTGTCTGCTGAAGCTGATCAGTTTCTCACTGAGAATACTCAGTTGTCAACACAATAATATGTATTTGCCTCCAAGGGTTCTTATGTCTGGTTAATAGATGAAATCAGTGTCCACGGGAGGGCTTCACTTGGCAGAAGGAAAATCAGATTGGGAATAGTATTGTGTTGTTGGTGTTGATTCAAGGTTTGCTGTGTCTGTGCCTTAGTACCATCATTCAAGTACATGGGTATCAATCAAAGGACTAAAAAATGATTAGTATGTAGGCCTGGCTGGTGTGGCGCAGCGGCTGAGCATCGACCTAGGATCCAGGAGATCAAGGTTCCAGGTTCGATTCCCGGTCAGGGCACACGCCAGGGTTGCGGGCTTGATTCCCACTCGGGGGTGTGCAGGAGACAGCCGATCAATAACTCTCATCATTGATGCTTCTATCTCTCTATCTCCCTTCCTCTGAAATCAATAAAAATATATATTAAAAAAAGATTAGTATGTCATGCCAAAAGATAAGATGATTTGAACAGAGTTAGATTTATGGTAGGACAAGTGTTGACTACTATTTGGCCTTTAGTGAACTAGCACTTGCTGTAAATCAAAAAAGAGAACAAACTGTAGGTGACTCAGAAAAGACACAGCACCCCTGTTAGAATATATATAGGAAGAAGCCAAATAGCTCTACATTCCTGGAAGTAGAAAGAGAAAAAGAAAGCACCCAGGATTTGGTCAAGCCAGGGAGAAAAATTCCTGAAACCTTTGCACAGGCTGAGCTGGATAATGGAAAGCATGCAACTTTTTAGGCAGGCAGACCAAGGCATGAAAGATGCTTCCCAATTTATTTTGCTATAATTTAGGGGAAATTAATCTCTTGGAATCTGTTTTCTCATCAGTAATGAGGACATGAGTAACACTTTTTTTGCTATATTATAGTGACAGTAACTCCTGGGAGTGCAGGAGGGTATCTGTCTCCTACTGTGTCGGGTACTCCTAAAACTAGTCAAAACAAAGAATGGATACTAAGATACGGTATCGTTCAACTTTCCTTCACAGAGAATACTGTATCAGCTTAAGATAAACACTCAAATGCTAATGGATGCTTTGCTTTGTGCTTTAAAAGATATCACTGCATGGTTTTTGTTGTTTGTTTGTTTGTTTTGTTTCTTTGAGTCTTATAATTAACCAAAAGCTGACTATGTCACAGATTAGGAAAGTAAAATCTATTTTGTCATAATTTCAGGCCTCTTAAATACACTTTTATTTCCTCTATCTAGATTTTGGGTTGTTCCCACTGTTAAGTAGACAATTTAGCAAATATAAAATATGTTAGATCAAAAGAAGTTACAGAACACTGTTATAGAATCTGATATCTTTATTGGATTATATAACATTTTTAAAAAAACACAGTTTAGGTAAGATGTTTCTTAATATCTGTTCACTCTCTTTCTCTCTGGCTTCTTTTATTCTTTACTTAATTTTAAGAATTCAGATGGCAAATAGGACCAACTAGTGTTGACGAATTGATTTTGTTTCGCAAACTTTTTTTTTACAAATTCCTCACATTCTTTACAAAGGGTGGAATCTAGACTCTGTTCCTCAGCCCCTGCCTGCGCCAGAGCCCTGGGACATCTGCTGTCTGCGTCCTGCCCTCTGGACAACTCAGCTCCAAACGAGGGACATCTTTGTGGGCAACTTGGCCTTATTACACACCCACACATTTCCTCTGAACAGTGCTCCCCAACTAATTCTGAAAGATTATATGCCTGTTTAATTTCTAAGGTGTTTCAAGACTAAACATCTTAAGAAGATGATGTAGGAATAATGTCACACTGTGAGAAAAACACACAATTGCTACGAAATCTGAGAGCTTTTAAATTTCAGAACTAAGCTGGTTGTGGAACCAAAGTGAATTTTATAATATACATAAGATCATGTGATTCTTTCTCTGAAAATCCTTTAATGACATGCCATTGTATTCAAAAGGAAGCCCACATTCTTTAGGCTTTATTTATTTCTCTGTGGCAGGGGCTGTGTTGTCTTTCAGGTTTAGATGCAGCCCCTTTCCCAGTAGCATCTCCTGCACCCAGAGGAAGGGCCTGACATTTCTCACAAGGCCCTGGTCTCTTGCTTCTGAACCCATGGTGCACGTTCCCCCTTGTGCTCCCTCCGTCCCTTTAAGCTTTGCTCACCCATGCTCACCTATTGGAAGCACTCTGGCCACATTTACCTGGATTAGGTGCCCTTATCTCTCCTTATTTCTGTCTCAGTGCATAGCATTGCCTTGTCCTTGCCTCTTATAATCCTTTCTTAGTAGTACATGAATTTCATGTTCAATTCCTCTCTATGCCTAGAGCCCTATCAGAGTATCTTGCACATAGGAAACACTCAACACATGTTCAAAAGGTATAAATACCCTCACGCATCGGACATGAAGAATATTCATCATAGAAAGCCACTCATCCCTTTTAAAATTTGATTTTTGAGAACGTACTCCCCCTGCCCCCTGAGACACCGTTACTCCAAACTCCAGGCATCCTCACTGTTAAAGAATCATCCCATGCTGAAGAGGCAGGCTCGCTTTGCCATTAGGGACTGGGTTACCCAACAGGCTTGCTGAGGACAAGCTTAGGCACCTGCAACAGAATTATTCTTTTAGGAAATTGTAACTGTTATTTCAGGAAATGCAATCAGGTTGACCATGAGAAAAGTCAGAATATTGCTTGACTTTCTTATATATAATATGATTTCATAAATATTTTATTTAAATACATATATGTAAATAAACACAACACCGATTTTAAATGTTAGGACTCTAGAGGCCTAACATAGCTCTAATACCACTGATTTATGAGGCTGAACTAACTACTCACTTTTCTTTGCCTTAGTTTATATATTTAAAAAACACACAAAACTTCTATATTATACTTTGAGTTCTTAAAAGAAAATAGCACACTTTTTTTAAAAGAAGCTGTGTATTATCTGTTCTGAATATAAAAGGTAATAAGTGAATGTTGGTGATGGGGATTCTGAAACCTGACTATAGAAATGTTACCTTTTCTCCAATATAATTATATACTCAAAAATTAGTCTTCTGAAAACCAGCTATGCAAGCTGCAGCATTTTTTTTTTATTTTTTTTTATTTTTACAGAAGTGGATTCAAATGTATCATGTTGAAGTTCGTACCATGATCTCTCCTCTCTGAATTTGCCCCTGGGATGGTCAGGCGAGGCGTCCACTCAGTGAGTATTCACTGAGCGCCTGCTGAACCTCCGGCCTTACCACCGTAGTTGCAAGGAAAAGAAGTGACAGGAGCTCACTCTTATTGTGAATCTTCTTTGTGTCAGACAATGTGTGCGCTTTCAGACGTTTAATCTCCCCAGCAAATCCAGAGGGATATATTATTGTTTCCATTTTCCAAATAAAAGCATTGGGATTCGATTTGTTAAGATTAAAGGTGGTTTTCGGCTGGAGCGCAGGAAGTCCACTTGACGATGATATTAATGAGAATCCAGTCATTTACAGTGGCTAGATGTTTTGTATTAATATGAATAGCCCACGCTCTAGCTGACCTATCACAACCTCCGCTTCCAGGTATAATCGGAACACTCTGCAACAGAAAGTAGACTTCAGCTCTAAGCCTGTTTACCTGGTTATCTCTGAAATAAATGATGACACTGAAAGTGCACGTCTCTGTGCACAAAGTGTTATTCTCAGCAGCTCCTAATTGAAGCCCTTCCTGTTTCTATTAGAGTTTGTCAATCGCAGGGCCTCTTTTCTAACATCCAGACATAAACAGTCATTGAGAACACACTCTCTGTTAGGAAAAAACTGGCTGCCTTTGTCCCATAGAAGGACAAAGATGTTTTTCATTAACTTAATACCAACCTCTCCAGGGCTCTTCAGGCTATGTCTTGCTGGGAGCAAAAAGAACAACAAAACTTTGCCCATGTCCAAGTTTTATGGGGGGAGGTCACATGTACCCCCTTCCTTACCTAATGTGGCTGATACGTTTTAACTCAAAAATTACTTTATATTTTATAGAGCCTTTGAGGGGGGAAGAAAACCTGATAATGCTAATTAGCTAATAGACAAACATTAATTAAACAATTCTCAAAAGAGATTATGGATGTGAAAAGTAGGGTACTCCATGCTAATTCAGCAACGGGAAAGTTCTAGTTAAATAACTCAGCCTATCAAGGTCACCTTCCATGTCAAAGAATCAGGAATGATACAGAAAAGAGAAAGGACCAACTGCTGATGGCCCCACTGAGCAGAGCTACACCTGCTGTTCGTTACCAAGTAGTGGTTTCATTTTCTTGCTTCCTTTCCCCATTCAAATTCATGTACCTTTATCCCCGAAACTGCCCCTTGTGTCCCAACTCCCATGGACGTGCCCTTCGCCAAGTCCCCATCTATATCACTGATATTGGTGTACAAGTGCTATTTAACTATGAAGTAAATATACTTGTTATTTCCCAGACTGGCCTTTAGAAGGACAGCGATAATGGCCACCACGTTTTGGAGATACTTCCATACTATACACCTGGAATAATATTTTATAATTTCCCGTTTGATTTGACAGATTCTGTATTTATTTGTTTTCACTAAACATGATAACTAATCACTGTTACTCTACCATACACAAGTGAAAATTGAGGCCATGCCTGGCTCAAATATGTCCCAGGGCCGGATGAAAAACACAGGACAAGAGTAGGTTTTCACTTCTTCTCAGTCTTATGCAAGAAGTGGGGATGTTCGTACAAGCCCAGCTTCACAGATGAGAAAACCTAGGCTCGGAAGGAAATAGCCCTTGCTCCAGATGACAAGGCAAGGTCAAGGAGAGTAGTGTGCCGCTGTAAGAAAGAGAAGACCTGAGCCGTGAGGTGCCAGCGGGAGCACTGCCGAAGAACCGGTTTGCAGGCCAGCGGCCGCTGCCCCCTGCTTGCAGCGGGGGGCCTTGGGGCACCTGGCCGACACCCCCGTTTGGACTCGGCTGCTCCCTTTGCAGTTCAGCTAAGCAGCGCCGGCCGAGGAGCTGTGGGTCGTAGGAGTGATCGCCTTAAGGAAGGTGCCTCTCCCACTTTCCTAGACCTGTAAAGTCTGACAACCTGACCTCATCCGTTGGATCTTACCAGTTAAAAACAAGCCCCATTTTGCAAGCACACCGAGTTATATATCCAGAGACCGCATGTGGAAAGGGAGGGTAGTCTAGTGTTAGCTGCACTGCTCTAATTCCTTTTCATATCCCTGTTTCGTAACATCGTTTCTAATCATAGCAAGGCTGTAAATTGTTGTTTGGTAAGTGAATGAATGAATAAATGAGTGGGAGAAAGCCATCTTCCTATAAAAAGGTAACGAACAAACAGAAGACTGTGACATAACCGTAGCATCAAGGAATTTATGAGTTTCACCAATCTCATTTTACAGAAGAAAGAAACAGTTTAACAAGGTTTTGTGATTTGTTAAGGCTTTGAGATAATAAATCCAGCCCTACAATCCAAGTGAATGACTAATCTGTGGCCTGATTTCCTATTCAAAACCAGTGTATTTTTATTCCAAAAGCGTCAGATATTGTATAAGGTCATAATTCAGTAAAATGGCATATGCGATTTCTCTAAACTACTGAAAATAATAAATTCAGTGGGTAACTAAAATTCACTTGTAAGAGGTGGTGGGAATTAATGCCCCTGTGCTTCCATGAAAACGTGTGTTACGTTAAGAAAGAATAGTGATAATAATAGCTACATATGCTGGACTTTTTCATGTGTTTGTACCAAGCATCCCATCTTACTTTTTTTTTTATATAATATGTCTTTATTGATTTCAGAGAGGGGAAGGGAGAGGGAGAGAGAGAAACATCAATGATGAGAGTCAATGATCGGCTGCCCCCTGCACGCCCCCCGCTGGGAATCAAGCCCGCAACCCGGGCATGGGCCCTGACCGGGAATCGAACAGCGCGATCTCCTGGATCCTAGGTCGACGCTCAACCCCTGAGCCATCCCTGGCCGGCCAACATCCCATCTTTTTCCTAGTGACATTACCCCATTAGCTTTGAGTGCAGAGATGGCTGGGTGGGCACGTAGCTCAGCAGGCTAATCAGAGCTTCCTCTCCAGGCCGCTGCTTGCTGCAGCCATAAGGTAAGGCCGTCTAATCTCATTCCCTGGAGGACTGCCCACAGTGTCTCTGGAAATGCGCAGGGCAAGGCTATCGGCAGGTTGGGCCCGATGGGGTCATAGAAGGAGGCTTTCTGAGAACCAGGACAAGCAGAAGCACGCGGGGCTGGGAGAGGGAGAAGCAGAATCCCGATTGTGTCCCTCGAGCCCCAGGATCCATCTATGACTGAAGCTCTTCCATTCTTTGGACTTCCTAGTTATATAGGTCCATGAACTACACTACCTTAATGTATTGAGTTTCTGTCCTATCAAATAAAGAAATTCAATCTGATATAATCAGTATTGTTGGGTAATCATCATACAGTACAAGCCTTATATACACTAACAAATTTAATCCTCACAAAAACGCATAATTTAAAATTATATTACTTTGAATTTATAATGAGAAAAGTTAGGCGAAAGAAGCTAAATGAAAATCGCAAGGTCATCTAATAAGTACCATGGGACCCAGTACTTTAAAATCTTTTTATCTGACTCAAGCCTATTTTCCAGTCATCTCAGCAATGCAAACTGACCTTACACACTCCTAATTTCCATGAGTCACAAAGTCTCAATTACCTTTTAGCATCTGAGACAATTCAGGAAGGGATACACTGTCCCCTTGAGGTCCAGAGGCTTATCTTTAAAGGTTCTTTGAGTCAATTACGTTTGCCTAAAGTTTACTAATGGACTAATACATAAAATGGGCTTCATTATAAGACAATCTGATTATATAGGTTAGTATCAATAAATAATAGTAATTACAGTAACAGTGATACTTTCCTGAGGCAGCATTATTAAATATAGAAAATAAAAGCACCCCTTTTGGATCCTATGATTCTTGACTTAAATGAGTCCACTATTAAATCCTGGTGTGATTTTTCCAAATTACTTGAACTCTTTAATGAGATAATTTTCTCCCAATTATGAATGATCTTTTAAAGTTGAAAATAAAGACTGGTACAGCATAGATTCCAAGCAAACATCAATTTTTATTTTCCGGGCTCTCTATACTTTTACAAAGATACATTTATTACATTAAATATTTTATACATGGTCCGCCAATTAAATATTGCCATGGTAGTTGATCATCCTATATTTATGAAACAAGAATGAAAAACTAAAAGTCAACAAACTAAAAAGTCTGTGAGAAATTAATAATAATATATGCTTTAGATATCGTTGACACAGCCTTAGTATCCACCTCTCTGTAATGGTGATGTTATTATCTCAGAGGAAACCATTTAATAAGCTGGAAAAAAAAAATGGAATGAAACCTCAAAGACTGTTTCTAAGAATCTGTAAAGGTCAATGCAGTAGCAAACAAGGGAACACCTACATACTGTGCACAAAATTGCCCTTTAGAAACAAAGAATATAGCCAATTAAATTGCTGCTGGATGTCAACTAGCCTTGCATATGGTGACATCAATTGGATTTGAATAACTTGGAAAGAAGGATGGCAATTTTCTCCTGGGTCGATTTCAATGGCAGAATCTGAAAAGGCATATTTTAGGGTGTCAGTTTGTCCTTTACTGATTTTACCTGATTCTCCTGTCTAGATTTTTTATTTCCTTATGCTGTGTGTTTTAGTGCAATGCTTTTAGTCTCTGTTGCCTAAGTTAGGTACCCTTACTAGATATTTATTTATTAAGAGTATAGAAGAAGACTCGTAGTTTTTTGTTCCTTCATTTTCTAAATATTATACTAAAAGTTGTAACACACCAGATACAACGTAATTTGATGCTGTTTCAAGTGACAAATAAACTACTTCGTAGCAATTTGTTGTTATGGGATGAAGTCAAAGCTTACATCAGAGGGAAGAGAAGAATATTGCCAATCCATTTTCTCCCCATTTTATGTTGTGATATTTGCTTATTAGGCCATGTTGTGGTCACTATTTGTGTTAACACAAAACAAAACCAAAAACCGACATTGCAATGAACTCATAGTAGGTACACAAAAATCTTGATTACCAAACTTCAAAATATATTTGACAATAAACAGTTGTTAAATTGAATCGACTCATGTATATCTTAACCAGTTCACTCACCCATTAAGGAATCTTATGAAACCCCCAGGTCCTTTCCTAAGAATGTGCAAACAGATTTTTACAGAATATTTTACAAATTATATCAGGGGAGTACAGGTTCTCCATGGGTCCACATACCAAAATTAATTTTCAAGGGTCAAAAAAAGGTTTAGAGAACTCATACAAAGTCAATATATCCTCTTAAAAATATCTGCTCTTGAATAGATTAAATGTTGAACATATGGCAAATATATCATTATAGATTATTTTCAATTACTAATTCTGTGGAGTTAGAGAAACAAGGTGAATCCTTTGCAAAATCTGTTAAAATTTAACTGGACTGCTAAGAAATGAAATAATCTAACAAAATAAATGTAACTTATTTCTTTTTTTTCTCTGTTACAATGCCTGTTCTCTACTTCTTACCTCTGGAAATAGGGTATAGTGGATACTGACACTGAGTTCTTTTATTCCTCAAATCAGTTACTGCCTTAGGCTCACTGATAATAATATCATGTCTCATTCTGTGGTACTGTAGTGAAAAAAGTCAAAATGATAGAAAACTGTATAACTAAAGGACATTATTTGATGTTGTTTAAGTAGTATTTCATATCTACTTCATAATATTTATTCACCAAAAATGGGTCCTGAACTCTTATATAAAGGATGAACTTTGGGTTAGTACGTTAATGTGGGTCCATCACTTGTGACCTCTGGTGGTGATGTTGCTAATTTGGGAGGCTCTCTATGCATGTGTGGGAGCTGGGAGTATCTGGGAAATCTCTGTGCCTTCCTCTTAATTTTGTGGTGACACTAAACCTGCTTCTAAAAAATAAAACCCTTAAAATTCTTAGAGCTTGCTGCTCTTGATGAGAAAAGAGGAAGATGTGGCTGGAGGCCAGTGAGGAAGGAGAGTTGGAGAGGCAGGGGGAGCAAGATCCTGCACAGCTTTTAGTTCTCAGGATGGGTCTTGGTCTTTTTATCTTTGGTTAACAATTGAGAGCCCACTGAAGGAGTTGAAGTAGGGAAATGATGATAATTGAGTTTCTAAAATATACCTCGGGCTGCTGTGTCATGAATGATTAAAAAAAAAAAAAAAAAAAATCTTTAATTTTTTTTTTTTAAAGGATTTTGAGAACAATTCCTCAGAGGGGAACCAGGAAAAATTTGGGGCAGAAACAGCATTGGAATCTAATGCAAAGATACTGAAGAGCAGTCTTCCCTGGAGACATGGATATAAGCAAGTTAAAATGGAATCAATTTCAATTGCTTTATAGCCACAGTTGGCATGGTTATGAATTCTATTTATAAAATGGTGATTATAGGCTTAAATAGGACTCAGAAGTTTAATTTTTATCTAACACTAGACAGAGAACTAACAATACTCGAATGCCTATTGTGCCAGGTACTGAATAAAAGGCTCATAAAATTTAACTTAATCTGCACAAAAACATGGTACGGTATTGTTATCACAGGTAAAGAAACTGAGGTTCAAAGAGGACGATTAATATATCCATCTTTCATAAAACTAGAAAACCGCAGAGCCAGGATTTGAACTCAGGTCACACAGGAGAGTACGCGGTCCAGGTTCTCAGTCATAACACTCCCGCCTTCCTTTCTCCTGGCCTGATGAGCCTGACCCTTTAAACACTTCTATTTTAACACCTTTGCTAAATCCCATGAGCCACTCATTTCTGGGTGTCTCTAGTGTCTTTTGAGACGCAGGATGAGGAATCCCAGGAGTTGGGGGCTTTTACTATCTTGTCACATACCCGTAAATGACAGGCTCCTTGCGGAAAGTGGGGTTCCCGAGGGGTTAGGGCCTAGGACAGCAGGAGGCGGGAGGCGAGGGGTGCGGATGCCAGTCAGGGACATTGGCTCACATCACAGCCGACCTTTGACCTCACTTTCCAGCCCTGCCCCGAAGTGCTTTACTTTTACATTTTTCCCTTAATTCTTTTTTTCAGCTCTAGTTATTTTCTGTCATGAGTCTATTTTGCCGTCCAGTGGCATTATTTGGCCCTGTATTTCTCTCCCTTTATGTTTCCGTTTTGCCCCTAAGGATGAGTGCTGAAGCCGTGACAGAAGAAACCAAATGTGTCCTACACACCTATTCTGATAAAATGTGTCTTCATGGGCCCTGCAGTCCCCAGGCCTGCGGAGAACACAGTGTCCTGCATGGGACTCAGCGTGTGGACGCGTCGGGCTCCTTCCCGGCCGCCTGCCGCAGGCCGGGCTCTCTTCTGCAGAGAGAAAGTGGCATTTCAGTGGCCTTTTCCAGATCATCAAAGCGGCCGTCAGCCCTCGGTCCTCCGCAGGGCTTCTTTGGCCTTCGTTTGGGCGGGTTGCTGGTTGTGCCCAGCGCCCTTGCCTGGCTCCCTCCCGCCCGTGGGAGCCGGGCCTCGCTTCGCTGGGGTCGCTCCCCTGTCCTGGGACTGGCGGCCTTGCTGCTGCGCAGGCCGGGGCCTCTGTGGCCCGCCCTGGCCCTGAGGCTTCTGTGCCTGTGCCTGCCCTTCTCTTGCATCTTTCTCACCCTGTCGGTTGTTTTTGGAGGCCTGGGGCGCTGTGGTTAGTGAATCCTCTCTGCAGAATGTTCTCAAGCGTCAACAGAAGTCTGACAGGTTCTAATTCGCAGCCAGCTACACTGTTCAGGAATCTCACACTGAACTTCTGTGCTTGGCATTTCATCTTGTTTGTTTTCACCAGGCCCTGGTTTTGTAAGTCGGCTTGTAGCATTTTCACTGTGTGAAAACGAGACACACAGACTGTGAGATTTAAGATCAGACGTCAAATTATTTCCTGGGTTTGAATCGTAATTTCAGGGCTTGTTAGCTATGTGAACTTGAGGATGTTGCTTGAAGTTTTTGAACCTCTGTTTCTCATAGACTGAGGAACAAAATAGATCCAGAGACATAGAAGCATCGGCCATCGTATGACACTAAGTGAGGTATTTTGGGCTATGTAAGCATGTTAAGTAAACATGTTTTCCCTGCTTTTATTTTTATGCATCACATGTGAATGCAGAGATTTAAAACAACTTTGAGTTAGAAAGAAACCAAAACTTTTATTCTGTACTTTCTTCTGTAGTACTTTGTCGCCAGATTTTTGATGCAATTTTTGAGGAAAGTATTTCATATACAACAAACTAATGTTAGCGTGGTCAAAGTCATCTACAAAAAAAAAAAAAAATGTCCCTCACACTTTTCAACATAATATACAAAACTGTAAAATATGTCATGGTGAAAACTCTCTGATGAATCTTTGAGGGAAGGCGGGGTGGGGGAGTGGGTGGGGAGAGATTAACCAAAGAGCTTATATGCATATGTGCGTAACCCATGGACACAGACCATAGTGTGGTGAAGGCCTGGGCGGGGGGTGGATGTGGGGTGGAGGGGGTCAATGGGGAAAAAAGGGGGGACATCTGTAATACTTTCAACAATAAAGATAAATTTTTAAAACAATGAGGATATTAATGGTATCTACCTCCGAGGGTTGTTGTGAGAATTGCGTGTGATAAGGTATGTAACACTTAGCCAGCTCAGGGTAAGTTTTTGAAAAACCTACTTTTTCAAAAACCTACTCTGTTTTTCCAAGTATACAAGCTTTACCATGTACTGAGGGCTTTCTCACCCTTTGTCACAGTAACAAATTAAAATAACCCTGTGCATCTGATAAATTAAGAATTCTTATTCTTATTGTAAGAAAAGGTAGTAAGCTCAGAATGGAAGGCAACTTGTTCATAATCCTGTAACCAGTGTCACCTTGTATGTCACCAAGATAGAACTAAAACTTCCTTTTTTTAAAATTGCCAGTTTAATATTTTAAACAGTGTATGTTTCCTTTTGAGACTGACTTTAGCAGTCAACTTTCTTTTGTCTTTTTCAATCTCCACCATCTCTTCTAGGACTCACCAGAACACGGTGCACATAGGTGGTTATCTATATATATTTCTTAATTGAATGTTTAAGGGAAGAAACATTCCCACTATGTTTAAAAGTGCATTCCTAGTTATATATCAGATAATTACAGCAATGTTTCACCTCAGTAATATTTATTGACTGCCTTCTCAACCAAAGCATTAGCTATGGCTGCACATGAGGACAAGAGAGAGGAACCACAGGTAAGCTTAATTTATTTAGCAGGGCCTAACATGCTCTCAGAGAGGTGGGGGTCTGCCTTCCGTATTTATTGCCAGATATGCCTTACCTTACACTTCATTTTCTGAAAATTAAATTATTTCTGGTCCCTCCATATACCATGGACTTTTATGTACATGCTGCTCCGTCTCCAGTAATGCTCATTTTGTGGAAATAACCATGTCTTCAATCCTAAGGTTCCCAATGGGAGGGGATGAGTTTATTCATCTCTGGATTCTGGTGTCCAGTGTCGGCCCTCTTACAGTGGGCACTCAGTAACTTAACTCTACCAGATATTTTACTCATCTGTTCACCACAGGACATGCTACATGCATGCTCTACGCTCTTTCTAGATGATCTTTTGTAGCCTTCTTAGCAGCCATACCAAGGATGGCAGCGTCAAGCCCATTTGGCAGATGAGGCTCAAAGAGGATGTTTGTTTTTCCCAGACTGATATAGGCTGCGAGGGACAGAGCTCGGCATGGGGCCCATACTCCTTTACTTCTACACCTAACTAGATAGGGCCCGCACTCTAATACCATTCGCTTCGCCTGGCACTGACGTGTTGCTGAGCATGAGCTCTGTAGCATGTGTCCGTGCACTGGTCATGTTTGTGATAAGTACAAGTGCAAATATGAGGATACGGTCAACACAACCATGATGGATTGATACAATAACCGGCTTTTTAGATTTCTGTTTGGGACAAGCACATCTTGACATGCTACTCTTCTGATTTTTTTAAAAATAATCCTCACCAGACAATACTTTTTCCATTGCTTTTTTAGAGAGAGTGGAAGGAAGGGAGAGAGGGACACAGAGAGAGAGAGAGAGAGACACCAATGTGAGAGAGACACATCGATTAGTTGCTGCCCACATACACCCCAACCAGGGTGGTGATGAAAATGTAACCCGGGTACGTGCTCGTGACTGGGAATCAAACCCGAGACCCTTCGGTGCACCGGCTGATGCTCTAACCACTGAACCACACAGGCCAGGGCTACTCTTCTGATTGTTACGTTACTTGCCAACTATCTTCAGGATATAAACATGAATCACAGACTGTCCCACAGCTGTCATGGCCTCTCTGCAACGACTTCTGAGAAATCAGAATATTTCATACTTTTCTATGAAAAATATTTGCCACACATTGTAAAAAGTTGCTGTGCCTGTTTCCGTTCCCATAGTCGTCTTCTGTATGGTCAGTGAGACCCTGTAGCCCAGGGATTCTACTGAGGAGCTCAACTTTATTAATTTTTACTCCAAAAGTTATTAAGAAAGCACAGGATTTACAAGCAAAAATGTAAAAATAATGCAGGAGTGTCTATAATGAGCTTGTGAAAGTCACAAAGATACTGTCAGTCTCTTGAATCTGAAGCTACCTTTGGACAGGCCAACCTAGGTTAGTGGCCTAATTTATGAAAATTCAAGCATTAAAAAAAATCCTCATTTATAATGGGAGCAACTGGGCCAGTTACTAGGACTTTGGATACTGTGGATAGAACGGAAAAGTTGTAGCAACAGTGATAATATAATAATAATGCTTTGTGTTTTTATAGATTATTTATAATATAACCTATAAATAGGTAAAAAGTGATAAGTTTTTGAGATGAATAGAATTACGTTTTAAGCCTGGCAAACTCGCATCTTACCTGTGTGACTGGGAATTTCTTTAATAATGTCTTATCTAAGTCTACTCATCTACAAATCACAATAAAAGTAGACATTTCTAGGGTTATTGTAGTGATTAGAGAGAATATATAAAAATAAATTAATGAATAAAGAGTAAAAGTGTTTGTAACTGACTTTATTATTTTAGTAGAATTATAGTTCCTATTATAATTATGGAGTTCCGTATTTAGGTGAAATAATTAATTCTATTACCTCAATGGAAGGTTTCTACATCAATTTGCATACATACTCTAGGAACTTACATGGGAGTTGCTATCAGGATACATATATTCACTGAATTTGAAGTTTTTATTAACACATGTTCAAAAATTTTACCTTTATGATTCTACTCTAAACCTGTTTTCTATGTTTTTTAATCTCACATCAAAAACTAATTTTTAATGACAACATGCTAAGTACATTAATTACCTTGAAAATAAAACTCATCAGGGATGAGGTCAGTCTTTTCTAACCAAAACTGTGAAAATAGCATTAAAACTACTCTTTATTCATGTTAAACTAATGAAGAACTAAAACAACAGAATGACATTCACTTTAAACATTTTAAATGATTAAATAATAAAGGTTTAAATGATTGTATATCAAAAGTGACCTTAGGATGCATACTAAGAAGAGCTTGAAATAGATGTCCTATTCTAGATTACTGAATATTGGTTACCACGCAAACTTAAAGTGTGAGGAAAGTGTAAGTGTGGTCTATTTATGAGAATATAAATTAAATTGAATTTTCTTTGGAAAAATTAACTTATAATTGTCTGGCCATTTTTTTTTTTTTTTTTTTTGCTGGGTTTAAGACCTGGGCATCTTATTTTTTTCTGGTACAGTGTCTAGAATCTTGGCATTAAGCCACTTCTGAGGATGGATGTTGACCTTTATAAAAACCACAAGATCCAGGAATCTCCTGTTAAAATCTTCCCAAGACTGAAATGCGTAATATAAATAAATGAGTGAAGAAGTAATGCCTTGTTTTCTAACAATTATTATTGACAATGGTAATGGTTGCCAGCAGAAATCAAACATTATAAAAATTTTAAAAAATAAAGCCAGCATAGTCTTAACCAAAACAGGAGTTCAAAAATGTAGAACTATTTTTAATTGACTTTGATTAGTCACCTTGATCAAATCATCTAAATCTCTTCACCTCATCATTTTCTTTGCCATTTGTACTAAATGGCAATATATACTGATATATAACACTAACCCATTGAGATCTAAAAGTTTAGTGTACATTCAGCAATGTATCTCAAAGAAAGCTATTTCTATTATAGAAAATATATTTTTAATTCAACAATTATTTGTGCCCATTATTTGTCAGGTGTTGGACTAAGCACAAGAAATGAAAACAAGGGTAAAGCATCACAGTGCCCTTGAAGAATCCCTAACCTAACGCTTTTAATGGGAAGCCAACCTGCTTAATTCAAATGTCTTGTTCAATGGAAATTTTCAATTTTATGAACAAAGCACCATTTACCTTTTTATTATATAATACAAATGTTTTTCTGTAAATTAATAATGCAAATAATATCAAACCTACAAAAAGGGACACATATTTTGTTTGTTAAGTATCCACTAACAAACAAAAATCCAAATCCATAGGTCATATTATCATAAGCATTCAGAATCACAGTTCTGAAAATGACTTTGGTGTTAAATAAGTTAGTCTCCTTTTCTAGAAACCCATATCCACAGAAGTTATATATCTTTCCAAGGATGCAGAATTTGTTAGTCGTAGCGCAGAAACCAGAATCCAGGCTTCTTACATTCCAGCTTATTGATTACATTATTTATTATATATCATTAAAATATGACTCAAAAACCTTAACTCTTGAAATGTTCCAGAAGAACTTTGTGAAACCAGATTAAGTTTCAGATTGAGTGGAGGAAAGAGATCTAAGATATTCTATAATTCAGACTAGCCCTAAACCATTTTAGGTTCTCTACACACTCACGTGTGTAACAGTGTGTTATCATTTGTGTTATTTACTTTCCTTTATACTTGCTCCTGATAACCAGTTTCCAGATAATGGACACCTGATACAATCAGGAGAAAGTCTAATTTTCGTAACTGGGTATTACAAGGACATTTGCTTAATCCAAGGCCTATTCTTACCTCTCTTGCATTTCCTCTTACCACCGTCTTCAGACTGTTCACAGCAAACCTCAGGGGCCATTTGTAGCTTCTGTCAAGATGCACCATTTACAGATCCTTACTCCCACTGTCCATTGGCATATGGTGGCCTTTGCACCCTTTTTGCATGGATAGTTCTTCAAAGCTGAGCTAAGATGTTGCTTCCCCAGAGACACCTTCCTGGGTGTTCCTGCCCCGGTCAGTCTTCCCCCTCGTGCGCATCCATCACGCCTGTGTACCTCCAGCACAGTATGTTCTGTGTCCCACTGTCGTTACCTGCTAATTATCTCTCTTACCTACTGGATGGTACATTCTTGTGCTATGTACCTACAGCAATTGATTTAGCACAGAACTAGATAAAAAAGTAATTGTTTATATTATATGAAAAATTAAGATTTCAGTATTGCATTTGTAAGGAATATTATTGTATTTATGGGTTTATGCTCTTTCTGGTATTATCCATATGAAATATGAGTCAGTGCTATATATCATTGAAACATTTTCAAGGTACAAATTTCAAGAGGGACATCTAAAAAATATTGAGAGAGAGATCCAAAGAGATATTTAAAATATGAGGAAGGATACAGAGACATAAAAATAGAGATATATGGTATTGTTTCATGGGATAACTTTGGGAAAATCTCTGAATCATCTGAAAAACAAAAAAAACCACTTGCATTTATATTTATGGTTAGAGCGTACATTTTTATTTTGAATTCAGTATTTGTCTGACAGCACTTATAAAGTGATTGAAAAGGAAGTACAACTCATATACAAATTATTTCTGCTTCTTTCTAAGATCATTTATACTATGGACTACTAAGAAATACTGAACTGGAAAGCCACCTTAGAATCATTGTACTCAATCATTTAGCAAAGGAGAAAACTAGGTTAAATTAGTCTCACAAGATTAGACAGCTGTTTGTGCAAGAGCAAGAACTGGAAGCTACGTCTCTTATGTCCCCCTCTAGGGCATTGCATCCCCCACCACACATAACAATAGCAATAATTGGCATGTTTTAAATGACTTAGGTCTTGCAAACCTGTTTACCCATGTAGAAGGATCTTGATTTCAATAGTCAATGTAGAAAGAAATGTATCTGTAGGTGTTTGCTCTTACAGATTGAAAAAATTATTGGGAAAAAAAATGAATGTATTTTTTTCCTTGGGAGCCAAGGTTAAGAAAAGAAGAGATTAATCAAAGAACTTAGATTCATATATACATGACCCATGGACATAGACAATAGTGTGGAGAAAGCCTTGGGGAAGGGGGGTGCTGGGGGAGGGGATCAATGGGGGGAAAAGGGGACATCTGTTATGCTTTCAACAATTAAAAAAAAGAAAAGCTGTGTTAAGGACACTGGATTTTCTGACTTTTACTTAGTATTAGGGTTATTGTAAGTAATCTGGATATTCATTTATTCAAGTAATTACAATAAGGCAAAATCATATATTGCCTTCGGAATAGGGCTGCAATTTTTTATCCTAGTATACAAGGTTCCCTAAAATCCATTTATTGTAATATCTGATCATTATATATATATGTATATATCCTGAGTATGTCAAGGGTCTTCTCTGTCTTTGGAAGACTATTGGCAAATGGATTTAGAGAAAAGAAAATGTGAGGAAGATACTGACTATTAAGTAAACGTGAGTCCTTAGATGCTTTCATATATATTACTGCATTTCATTTCTTACAGTAACCTCACAATGGATGTTTCTTAGTAATTCCATTTTAGAGATTAAAAACTTGGGATTCCAGAAAGATCACACAGGATAGAGCAGGAATTTAAATTCAGTTATTTTAGCTATCAGTCCAGTGCTCATCCAAATTTCTTCCACAGTACTTATGAATCCAAATAAGTTGGCAGCCTTCCCATAACCTAAACACTAATCCAGGTTCAAATGAGGCAACGTGTGGACCTCAGATATTATCAACAGAAGTGACACAAGTCCGCTGCTGAAAAGAGAGATACTCATTGACATCAGAGGAGACAGCTCAATTCAGCTGATTTCTAAATGTCCCCATCTGAGCGGCGATTGGAATCAGAAAGTCACTTAGTGTTGCTTTGTTGGGAGGCATTAATGTTGAGTCCTCAAAGCCTGGGCCAGCAGCGGCAGATTAACAAATGTGAGCAAGGACGGAGAATGGATCAGTAAGGTTGTCTGATAAATGTCACATCCAGGAGGTGGCACAGGAACACAGACAAGCTCCAGGAAAAGGAAGGAAGGAGGAAGGAAGAAGGAAGGAAGGAAGGAAGGAAGGAAGGAAGGAAGGAAGGAAGGAAGGAAGGAAGGAAGGAAGGAGGGAGGGAGGGAGGGAAGGGGGAGGGAGGGAGGGAGGGAGGGAGGGAGGGGGGAGGGAGGGAGGAAGGAAGGAAGGAAGGAAGGGAGGGAGGAAGGAAGGAAGGAAGGAGGGAGGGAGGGAGGAAGGGAGGAAGGAAGGAAGGAAGGAAGGAAGGACGGAGGGAGGGAGGAAGGAAGGAAGGAAGGAAGGAAGGAAGGAAGGAAGGAAGGAAGGAAGGAAGGAAGGAGGGAGGGAGGGAGGGAGGGAAGGGGGAGGGAGGGAGGGGGGAGGGAGGGAGGGAGGAAGGAAGGAAGGAAGGAAGGAAGGAGGGAGGGAGGGAGGGAGGGAGGAAGGAAGGAAGGAAGGAAGGAAGGAAGGAAGGAAGGAAGGAGGGAGGGAGGGAGGAAGGAAGGAAGGAGGGAGGGAGGGAGGGAAGGGGGAGGGAGGGAGGGGGGAGGGAGGGAGGGAGGAAGGAAGGAAGGAAGGAAGGAAGGAGGGAGGGAGGGAGGGAGGAAGGAAGGAAGGAAGGAAGGAAGGAAGGAAGGAAGGAAGGAAGGAGGGAGGGAGGGAGGGAGGAAGGGAGGAAGGAAGGAAGGAAGGAAGGAAGGACGGAGGGAGGGAGGAAGGGAGGAAGGAAGGAAGGAAGGAAGGAAGGAAGGAAGGAAGGAAGGAAGGAGGGAGGGAGGGAGGGAGGGAGGGAGGGAGGGAGGGAGGGAGGAGGAAGGAGGGAGGAAGGAGGGAGGGAGGGAGGAAGGGAGGGAGGGAGGAAGGAGGAAGGAGGGAGGAAGGAGGGAGGGAGGGAGGGAGGAAGGGAGGAAGGAAGGAAGGAAGGAAGGAAGGAAGGAAGGAAGGAAGGAAGGAAGGAACCGAAGAAAAGGGAAATCAAGTGACAGGGTAATCTTACGTGAAAGAAAGCAATGTGAAGTGGATCTATTCCGGGACCGGCAGACCCGTTGTGAACCGGTAACTGGAAAGCAGGATCTTGCTCACACGAGGTGCTGCTATGAAAGGCTGTTTACGGGACCTAACCAACAGGTCCCTCTGAGGGTCCCAGCAAGCATGGGGGTCTAACTGGACATCTCATTACCCCAGGTATTCATTGCAGGTTGAATTGAGATGGTCAGTTTTTAAATGAGGTGGAGAAAGAAAAGAGGAGATTTTTATATGTGTCTCAGGGTTTAAACTCAGCAGTCTATAAAATTTGAAAAAGGAAAGGTGATGATCTTGAGCAACCCCATGCTTCCTACAGGAAAGGGGTGGAGAGAGAGAGTCAGGGAGAGTTGTTTGGAGAAGACAGATGGAAGTAAAGAGTGATAGTGGGGGGGGGAAATGTAGATAATACCAAAAAAATGGTAATAGTTTTCATTCAGTACTCCTTTAGGTTAGCTATTTCTATTTTACTTTCTTCATTTTTAAATTGTTATAATAATTCTGTACCAGTTTTGTTACTTCTATTTTTGAAAAGTGAACACTCTCAGCCTAAGTAGATGATACATATAGAATCTAAAAGGCAGTTACATTCTGTTTTCTTTCTTTTTTGGATCCTCACCCAAGGATGTGTTTTCCATTGTTTTTCTGAGAGAGTGGAAGGCAGAGGGAGAGAGAGAGACACATCTATCGGTTGCCTCCCGCATGTGCCCTGACCTGGGCCGGGGATCGAGCCTGCAACCAAGGTACGTGCCCTTGGTCGGAATCGAACCCGGGACCCTTCAGTTCGAGGGCCGATGCTGTGACCACTGAGCCAAACTGGCTAGGGCACCTATTTTCTTTTTAATCCTTCACATGTTATGGGGTAGATAAACCAAATATAAGATAAAAGCAAAGCTGAAATGTAATAATTACCTAAGTGACATACAGAAATTAATGTGTATAAACTAATGGAGGGAGGGTTTATTTTTGTGCAAATAAATCAGAAAGTGATTCATGGAGTGAAAATCAGCTGAGCGGACTTTAAGGGTTGGAGAAATTAGGAGGAAAGCATTCTTTGTGTGAGCAGAGGCGTAGAGATGAGAAATATTGGGCAGGGATAGGCAGAGCTAGTGATTCTCTGTCAGGTGACAGGGTAGTAAAAACGCACATGGGGAAATGAAATTGAGAAGTTGGGTTACTGGCATTAAAGAGGGAGATGAATAGCAGGCTGGAGTGTTCAGACTTCACTGTGTAGACAGAAGGGAGACTGCAGACTTCTATGCAAATGCATCGCTTTAGCAGAACTGTGCTTTAAGAAAAATTGTAAACAGTCATATATATGATAATTTAGAAATGGCAGTGGGAATGGAACATTTGAAGAATAGTTATCCATTCATAGATATTTGCTGAGTCTAGGGGAAAATTATTTTTTCTTTAATATTTTAACTTATTTTGCAAAACAGGTTCATGAAGGGTCTAAAACAATAAATAAGACCAATGAATCCTACCCATTGCTTCCACCTATTGTTTCCACTCTCTGAATTGTTTTCCGCTACAACTTCTAAGGTCATAGTTAATGCAAAATAAAATAAAACTAAAAACAAACATAAAAACTTTGGCGGTAAAGGTTATTTCCAAAATGTGACTTTACTCACTTTATGTTAGGAAGATGTTAGATTTGGCAGATTGAGTCATCTACTAAATGTGCAAGCAGAGGTGAGCCAACAATGAAATCCAGCTCTAGTTTCTAATTATGTCTGATTGGAAATCGCAGCGTTCTCACACTGGCAGTTTGTGTATAGTGATTCTTATCAGCTCCTCATTCAGCCCCTTCTTATCTCCTCCTTGGATATTGAAACTACCTGAACTCGCCTTTGTCTTTCATTACTTATAGCTGAGCACAGAGAAGCTAATATTTACCAGAGGCTCAAAGTATCAATTTGGCAAAGAGATGCCAAAGAGCCTTCATCTAGGACGCGGCAGGGATGGACTTGCACCGCAGTTGGGGTAATTCAAAGTGTGCTCATTCTACCAGAAACTGCTATTACCTTCAGCAAAATGAGGCAAGTTAAAATAAAAACCGAGACTCAGAAAGCCTGCCGATCTTTTGGTTTGTATTATGCTAACTGTGGCATTTTAACAAGTTTCGGAGACATGCTTATGGCCCTTTGTTTATCTGAAAAGGTGTAAGAATCATGGTTAAAACTGAAAAAACAACAACTGTGATCAGAGTTAATTAATGCACAATGATATCTAAAGATTGTTGAATTAACAGAGACTTTATGTAATAATTCCATAAAAGTTGAGATTAAAATTGTATCAAATATTAAAGCTACAATTTTAGTTACATGAAAGTAGTTTATCTGCATGTAATAACATAAGAAAAATAATTAAAATATACACATATTTGAAGAGGTAAAATTATAATTTTCAGAGAATATTTTCCTGAAAAACCTGAATCAACTAAACTTATCAAAATTCTTAAATGGGTTTAATAATACTAGCGAAAATCAATTAGAAATACATTAGAATAAAAATATTTCCACCTATTTTCAATAACAAAAAATATATATATCAAAACTAATAAGGAAATGTGAAAACCCATATGAGGAGACAAATTTTAAAACTTTGGAATTCAGTAAAAAACAAACAACAAGAATGAGTCTCAAAAAGTTATCACTGATCCTCAAAATTATGTATATACCATTATAAACCACATTTGGGTTTATGTGTATTTGGGAAGGTTTATATATTTTAAAGATATGCAATGAGTATGAGCTACCTTATCACACATTTAAAAAGTTGTATAAAGTCCAAAATACCCCAGTTTCCTGCAAAACAATAGATACATATGTAGGTTTTAATTTAGTATATAATAAAGATGGCATTTTGAATCTATAAAAAAAAGATAGCGTATATAACATTTGGTGGTGAGACAAAAAGCCTAATTTATACCAATTTATCTTTAGAAAATAATCATAGATATGAGAAAAGATTTAGTAATAAGAATGCTAATTGCAGCACTCTTTGGGAAAATGAGAGCCAACTTAAATGTCAAAAGCATAGGACTAGTTAAATAAATGATATGCCGATAGAATAAAATTATGTATCATTCAAAAAACAGTGTAATGAAAGAATATATAAAACATAAAATATGCATCTATATTAATGATATACTTAATTTGAAAAAATACAAAATTGTATCTAGCGTATAATTTCACTTATAATTTATTTTATTTATAATATATGACAAGAAGACCAAAACCAGTATCTTAACAGATGTTATATCTACATAGCGGAAGCATGTGGGTAGTGTTTACTTTTATGGTTATTTTTATATCTATATTTCCTAAATTATATTGTTGTGATGAAGGTATGCTATTTTGTAAATTAACAAAATGAATGAAAGTTCAACAATATAAAGTTTCACTCGAACCCTATGCCTGGACAAAGTGGGCCCTGAAAGCGGAATTTCCGTTTCTTCAGGTATTTGTTCCTCTGCTTGCATTTCAGGGGGGCTGAGGGTGGCCCCGAGGACGCCCCCGTTCCACGCCAAGCTGGGGGCTGTGCTCCTTCCAGAGCCTGGCCCCGCAGCCAGCGCGCCCTGCAGACCCCTCCGGAAGCCTGGCTGCTCAGCGGCGTTTTCACCCAATACTCTTTCTGTTTTTCTCAGCTCTCCCTCTTCTCTTGCCCTCAGAGCTCGAGGGAATTGCATGCTTTTCCTGCAAAGGCCTTTAGGGGGGCGTGACTGCAGGGCCCCGGAGCATGGAGCACCCTTACTGCGGCCCCAGCCCCGGCCGTGTTCACCTGCTGCTGGGCTCTCCTTCCACGCCAGGCCCTGGGCGAAGAAAGCCCGAGCTCGGCCACGTGGAAGACGTTTCTCTGCTACTGGAGATTGGGATGGAGATGGGACTTTCTTTTTCCTTCAGGATGATCTAAATATGAGGGATTAACAAGCATCTTTGGGGAGACTCTTACTGAGAGTTCAGTCACCTGCCCAGTCCCTTATGCAGTCCCCCTTCTCTCAGCCAATATGCTGCAGACTTAGGGTCAAGTCCCCAAGCCCCACCTCCTTGGCCTAGGGACTTAGCTCCAGTAGCTCCTTGTTTGTTTGTTTGTTCGAATTTTTCTTTCCCTGCTTCCGCTCCCCTAAGAAATCTTTATTACCTGTATTGGTGGCTACAGCTAAATTCAGTCTCTCCAGTGTAACTCGTACGTATCAGACTATTTGTTTTTTCATTCAACAAAATACATTGAGCATCAATTTTGTGCTTGGAACTGGGCTAAATTCTACTCTTTACCACGAAGGGGTCGAATCTCCAGAAAGTAGAGCTCAATACTCATTCAATGACCCTGCTTTGATTTTTTTAGGTCTGCCAAAATAGACAAAGACATTATTTTCTTTTTGTTATTTTGGCCTTCCTCGCATGTCCTACAGCTATGGTTTTATCTACCTTGATAGAAATAGTAAAACGATGCCATCAATTCTTCAGATTCCCTTGTCTGAAAAATAGACTTTTATTGATATCTTAATTACATCTTTTTTTTTTTTGCTAAGCTAGAGACCTTAAGTTTTTATAGAATATCACTTTGTGCAAAACTACTAGTGCACATTTGAAATGACCAGTTTCCATTCCTGAAACATTTTATACACTATGAATTACCCTGTCCTATAGGCCATCCTATAGGCTAAAATATTGGAAATTAATTCTATGAAGCCTCCTTGTGTTAACCCTTCTCATTCATTTAGTTTCTGAATCTGGCCTATGCTATCTAATTAATATATTTCTAATACATCACCTTATTCTAACCCTGATGCCATGGCAGTAATTATTTTTGTTATTCTCATTTTTATTATTGCAGTGGTCTGTCTTACCAATAGTTTGTCAAATCCAGAATTTCCAATGTGTACTCAATTTTGTCACAACCATTATGTGACAAAATGTTTTATATTATGTTATAACTTCATTTAAACGATATGGAATTTACTCTTTGGATAAGTGCATAGCTTTATAAAGCTTTATTTTGATGGTAGATCTAATTAAATCTCAATTATTATGGATTAAAAACAATAAAGAGAGATAAAATGCTTTAGTGATATAATCCACTACTTATCTAAAGTAATATCCTTGAAAACATTTATATACTTATTCTTGCATTGCTTATCAGAGGTCAAATTCCTGATAGGCAATGTTAGAATAAACTGTTTTTTATATGTAAACTTAGTTTATAAAATTTAGCCCTACAGAGGAGAGACTAAAACGATATAGATCAACCCTTTATTTTATAAACTGAGAAATAAAAGCTCACAAGCTGAGTTATTGCCTCCAGGCTGTCATTCCATAAGATTTATACATTACGTGAGGTTAAGAACTGCATTTTGTTGAGCATTATATTTTCACCATTTAGTTAAGGATTCATTCACATTTGCTGAATGAATGAAGAAATACCTTTATGGTTTCAGAGGGGAGTGATCTGGATTCCAAACTCTCAGACTCCCAGATAAATACAATTTCCACTAGAAAATAGTAACCATTTACTAAGGACTTACCTGAGTGATGAGATAACAGGCAGATTCTGTTTATATCAATATAATATTCTGAAAATTGTATTTAAAAATAACTCATTACCTTATTTAATCCTATGCTCAAAGGTACTATGAGAATTATCTCCATTTTACAGATTGGAAAAGTGAGGCACAGAGAAACTGAATTCCTTCCTGTCAAGGTGATACATCTAGGAAGTGGTGTATTTGGATTTAAATCTCAGTAACTGGAAACCAGAGCTCTTTATTCTTAACCTTCACTCTGCCCCCCCTTTATTTAGAGCTGTACAGTAAAGGCCTCCCACTCTGAAAGGTTAAGGCACCCAAGAAAGTGCATTCTTTTCTTGACATAAATGGGAAAGTTTGGGGCTTTTTTAGTTCAATTATTTTGTTATAATATGAAAGACAATATTAATTTTATGAAAATCTAAATGGTTCTAAAAACCATGCCTAAAATTCAAATGATATTACTTTTCAATCAAAAGATTATTGGGCAATTCACTTTACCACTGAAGATCTATCATTTCTAAGTGAGAACACCAAGTAGAAGTGATGGCTTTTCCGCTCTATTAATTTTTACTTCATACTTCTCACTTTGTCCCTTAGAAGAGAGTAAGAGTAAAACATTGACTTCACCTGTAACAACTTATAGCTGCATTTAATTTTGAATGGAGGGTTAAGATGGAGGGACACATAAAAAATTTATTTTTTTCTAGCTTTGATGTTTCCCATTTGCAATCTTTAAAAATGCCATTTCATATTGGGATGCCTTTGACTTAAAAGTTATTTTTAGCAGAGATTTATTTACTAAGGGTAGAGGAGATTTTGCAAGAATAACTTAAATGACTGAATGCAGGACTGAGGTCACCTCTGACTATAACATGCATTCTCAGAAGGATGCCTCCTGGAACCTGAGAAAGATAGGTTTCTTCAAGTGAAACATTTAGTGTACCTGACTAAAGGAACATAGATTTAAAAATAAGTAACACAGTGTTGGACACACCCAGGAGAATGATGCGTAGCAATTTAGAAGGATGGGGTGACAGGCAGGTAAAGAGAATCAGCAGCTGAAAGAAGTAGGTTTGAGTATGTACATTTCCACTTATTGGCTATGTGACTTTTCCAAACCTTATTTTTTTAAATCAGTAAATAAGATTTTGTCTGATACAGATTAGACATGCAATGACTTATAAAAGATTAATTAGGTCAACATAAATTAGAAAAACTATGTGTCTAGAATTTTCCATATTCGTGAAATGTCCCCTTTTTTATTGCTACTTGAGAGCCTTTGCCACATATAATTCATCTAGGAATCTTGATAGATGTTAGAACAAGCTGATCATATGCCGTAGAATGCTTCTCTTTTCCTGTGCAGTTTTCTAATAAAATATTTTAAAATTATTTAATTTAGATACTGGCATTGGAGCCAATTAAGTGTTTACTAAATTTTTGAACCATAACAGTATCTTCGCCTATCTTGCTTCAATTTGCACTTGAAACTGAATCAAACATTAAGAGGCTTGAAGTAGTTTTTTTATTATGGTTTAGAAACACCAAAAAAATATTTAAAAAATTAAAAAGAAGTTAGTCATGTCAGTCATGACCTTTTGCTGTCTGATTTAGTCTGAGAGCTTTCCAGCTGGAGTGCCTACTCCACCCTCAAGAGGCCTGTGTGTCTCTGTAAAGTCATTTATTTCTGAACTGCACTTGCCTCCTTTTATGTCTGGAGGGGACCATCCTTCCTCCGGCCCCAGTGAGTGTGATTTAATTCTTTTTGGATAGCTCTCTGGTTAAACCTCGGTGGGATACTACAAGATGCAATACTGAGGCTCTAACTCACTTGAATATTTTCATAGCCTTCTTCAAAACATTGTCCCTTGGTAGAGTACCATTAACCTTTTAAACTGAAAGGTTTTCAGATGTGCTTAATATGTTACTGGTGCTCAATAAATAAATACATGTCCTGCCTAACTGATCTTGTACATTTTTTCATCGCTGTTCTTTTCAATGCCTCAGATAATAACGTCCACATAATGTCTACTAACCCTTTGTTGACTCAGATAGAACCATATATTTACAATGACAGCTTACATACAAGTTATCCTAAAAGCACTAATTTAAAAGAAAGTTAGCCTCGTTCCACATACACTTCCATCTAACACCACTGACTGAGTCTCAGCTATGTGCCAAGGATGCTGTTACTCATTCGAGGAAAATGAGATGAAATAAAATATGACCTCAGCAGAAGATCACCGATAATCGCGATGGGGGGAAACAAGCAAACCCACATAATGACTGTGTAACGTGCACTCCGTGATAACGTTAATAAGCCTCATACCAAGAAGTAAATATCTCTTTGGGTGCAGGTAGGGGAAAATTGAAAGAGGAGGTGGTGTCAGAGCGGAGCCTGCAAGGTTGTGCTGGACGAAAGCAGGCCTTTACCTTCCAGGTGAGGAAGGGAGGGAGTGCAAGGCCCTGAGCTGCAAGAGGTCACACACTGGGGAACTAGCTGATAACATTTTACTGGGCTGAGTCTAGGGTCCAAGCACTTAGGGGAGTATATTTATATCAGGAAGATTATGGTTTGACTGAACGGCCTTCAGTTATAAACTAAGGGCTGAGTGAGTGTGTTGGGAGCAAGGTAATAAGAGATGATAACTATTATTTACAGGAAAGATGGGTCTAAATGAGGAGAGAACAGCAGTAAGAGAATTTAGAAGGCAGTGATACTTTTCTTGGTGTGATAGCATAAAAGTCTAACTAGAATTTGTAATTTGTAATTAGTGGCAGTAAAACCTGACATAAAAACATAAAGACTCAAGCAAAACATTTTTTTTTTTTTCTTAAATGAGCGAGTAGCAGTTCTCACACGAGCAGTATCAGCATTAAATGTAGAAATACTGAATCTGAAAACCTGGAGGGGGGAGGGAGGTAGCAATTTATGTTACAGGAAGCCCTCCAGATGAATCTGATGTACATCAAAGTTTGAGAACTATCGACGGAAACTTTTTAGTGACTTGTAAGGGCTTCTCTTTCTGTGTCATTTAAACGCTCCCTCACCATATATTATTAATATGTCACTGACTCCACAAAACTGCTAGTTTGAAAAGATGCATTGCTACTTTATGTATCATTTTAAAAATGCTGTGAACTTAACCAAATCACACCATCAATTTCATGATGCATCCCAATTCAAATATGTTAAAAAGTAAAAACGCACATCTTAGAAATTTTAAAACATGTTGACTGCCACTAAAACATACTGCGTAAGAGGCAATGTTTCACAAATACATCATGTGCTCAGTCTGTGCTTAGTCTCATCAAATTTGAACCACAGCTACATGAAATGTACACTCATTTACATTTCCTTAATTTTGTTTTAAACCTAGACCTCATGTTTCCATTTTTTTTCCTACTACTAGGTTATCTGAATCTAATTTTTTTGGAATCTACATCTATTCTGCCCACATAAATGAAAAGAATAGAAATGTTTAGAGTGTTAATATTTAGGTCTAGGTAATAATTCTAATTTTCATAATTGGGAAGCTTTTTTGGGGGGAGGGTGGGTTTCTTTTTCAACAGTCTACTCCCCCATTCCACCACCACCAGGTGGCTTCAGTCACTCCAGACACAAGAGACACAATTGAGACAAGATGGGAGATACCTGAATTCCAGGAGCTCCCACAAAGTCCGTTAGTGAATTTCAGTGTGTTTGGGTAGGGAATGCCTGGGTTACATGAGATTTTGAAAGCTCACCTGCCTCCCCAAAATTCTGCTCTTACTCCTCTGTCCAGGGGAGAGCACCACCAACCTATCCCCGTATTTTCTCACAGTTTCACCAACTCAGTTCTGAGCTTTGCCCTTTTTTTCCATTGTTCACTTCTTCTACCTCTTTTATATTCTGTCCAGGTCATTCTCTGAGACCAGAAGCAGCCCAGACTTCTGAACTTGCTCTACTGCATTATCCTAGGGCCTGAACTGACTGAGAATGAGATGGGAGGTGCCCTCAGGCTGTAGAAGATGAATTTGGGAAGAATAACCTGAGACAGAGTAACTGAGGGGAAATTTAAACCCAGCTATGATTATCCAACTAGGCAGTCAACCCCAAAGGACAGATAAAGTAGGAAACTCCAAATGTGAGGCCCCGGGATGGAGACAGAGAGATATCCAAATTAGCCTAGGAGTCTCAGGCAGCCTAAGCCATGGGGACACAGCTGCTGGTGTTGGGGCTAAATTGCCACCACTCTGATAAGGAAAGAAATTGGAAGTTTTTTCAACACATTTTTAGCCCAGAAGGTGACACTGAGCATATATAAATAATTTGCCTGGTTCACAAGTTTAGCTAGCAGCTCAATGAGGTTACTGGCCAGGACTTTTCCCCCACAGCCCAGCAGCATCCAGTCCATACAACCCCAGTAAGTGAGACGATATACTACTTTCTCAAGTTTCCAATTCATCACAGAGACAGGCAGTTAAGAGATGTTAGAGAGTTAAGAGATTTTAGTCAAAAACAAAACTACACTATTTTAGTACACCTACATATAAAAATAAGGTAGAATTAGTTATACTGTCTGGGAATCACTTTTACCCACTAAAAGATGAGGAAGATTTCTGTAATCTTGCTTCCCAAGGTTTTTCGTTCGTTTGTATAAAAACACACAAAACTTATAAAATATAAATATGCTATAGAAATGTGAGATATCATAAATATTATTATTATTATCATTAAACAGGACCTAGATTAAATTTTTGCTTGGACTAAATTAATTAAAACACACACACACAAAACGGAACAAAACAAAACAAAAAACCCAAACCCCAAAACTGTTGCTTCTCCTACAGAGGCCACCTAGTGGTGACTTGAAGAGCATGGTCTTTCTATCCAGAAAATTCTCACTTAATGTTCTAGGAAACTACAACTCAGGTGAAAGGGCTATCAGAAACCAATTTTAAACAAGAGTTAAGTTCCTATGGCATATGTCAGGTCATAAAAACATCACCAGACTTCTCAATAAAATCCCCAAACACTCCTAATATTAAACATTGAAGTAAATGAGAGCTGTACATACATTTAAGAAAGATAAAGCAAACATGGAAAATTATTTTCCAAGCCCCTTATTCCAGTTTAGGGCGGCATCTGTGCTAAGAGCCCGTCCTGCAGCTCGGCCGCAAGGGGGGACCCAGCCCTGGGCAGGGCAGGACGCCGCGGCATCCCTGGGGGACACACGCTCGCTCAGACGGGGACCTCTAGACAGCGACTCACCCGCGGGCTCACCTTTGGGGCGAGGGAGGAAACCCGAGCACCCGGAGAGACTATGCAGATGCTGGGAGAAAGCGCAAACTCCGCACAGACAGGTGCATCAGGTGGGAATCAATTTTTTTTTTTTTTTTTTTTTACCTTTTCAACATTATCCCGTAACAACATCGAAGGAAACACTGTTATTCCAGGACCTGCTGCACGGAGTCTGGAGTGGAGTCCCCTATCTGCCACTTAACATTCTGAAGCTGGTAAGTCTATTAACATTTATTTCTAAAGCCCAGTTCCTCATCTGGGAAATAGTAATAGTGCTAGTACCTACACCCTAGGAGGTTACTGAGGGTTACATAAAACAGTAACACAGTTACCTTTCCACATATAACCATTAAAGTCCTAAAGTGTAGCCTAATGTCATGGCTGTTTGAAACCACACATTTTGTGGAAAGGACAATATACAACATTTGGTAACTACCTGCTATATTTTGAGAGGAGTTCTAGATGTTTTTTGGGTTTTTTAAATTAGTTTCTTGGATACTCACAACAAATCTGCGCATTGACTATCACTACCTCTGTTTCATTGATGAGCAAGTGAAAGCACAGAGAGGTAAGTCATTTACTTGTCCAAGGTCACAAGGCTTATAATTGGGAGAGAAAGGACTGGAACACCCGTCATTATGACTTCAAAGCCATTGCTCTGCTCCACAATGTACCCCAGCCTCCCAGGGACAGCATACAAAGAACTGGATTTATTAGTCAAGGATCTATTACTATGATTACTTTTCATGTGTATATTTTTGTATTTGTCTGAGCTTGTTTTATATTCACTTAGCTCAACTTAGAAGTATTTTAAAGAAAGAGAAAGCTTGGTTTTAACATTGCTCACACTTACTGTGGAAGGAGGCCTTTTTCTATGTACGAATGGTAATTTTATTTCTGCCCTTAAAATGAGAAATAGGTCAACCTACTTACTTATTGCATTGCTTAAATCATCTTCTGGGATTTGGGCAGTTTAAGGCTTATAGGTCTTTTCTTGGCTATCTTCCTCTAAATCTCTTAAGGGATCATGGATATTCTATGCACATCCAATCAAATATTTATTAAAGAATATATAATATGACTGTAAATTTACTTTAACATTTTTCTGCTAAGAAGTTCAGAACCCTGTGACATAAAGCACCTCATTTATCTTCATATACATTCCCAAGGGAAGCGCTTGGTAGTATTATTAGCCCAGATTAAAAATAAATGGGCAACTCTAAGCCAGTTGTTCAGTTAGTCAGTCTATCATCAGGATTGATGGGGTTTCCACTATTTGCAGGTAACTGTGCTGGAATTAGCAGCCATGCTGTGTTCAGGGGCTCCACAGGTCAGGGCTAGACTTGTCTGGATTGAAACCTGAAATGGCTCAGGGGTGCCTCAGCTCATGTTTTCCTGATCATCTGCTTATTTGCCCAGCATGTGCCTAAAAAATAACATAATCCGCGTTGCCTGCATTTAAGATGTCATCAGCCATTATTCTGTCTGACCACCTCAGGCCTCAAGGCCCAGGTGAGTCATCATTCTCTCTGTAAGGACTGTCTTGATCCTCAGCAGAGGTCGTCACCTCTGTGTCTAGAGTTGAGACGATTAGATGGGTGGATATATGTGGGTAATATGTTCAATACAAGATACTGAGTGAATATATTTTGTGTATGTCTTCTCTAAAAGACCAAGAGCTTCTATGGGCCAGACATTATGTTTTATTTCTTTCTGTATCCTCGACACAGATCACAATGCCTGGCACAAAATGACATTTAAAGTTAGTTTACTGAATAATGTATGGAACTAGAAAACGTGTTTTATATGTGAAAATCAGACCATAAACCCACTGCCTCATATTATTTTTGCCTCTAGGTTGTAAAAATCATATCAATCAGTGGGTTGATTTTCTACTTCAAATGGCACCCTTCACACCTTACTTCAGAGCCTTACTTTCACCTTCTATAAATAAGGGGACAGCGATACGTCTTTGCTCCATAGGATACCATGTGAAACAAAGAAACAAATAGTAATGTGTATGAATTAGTTTTCTAGCTGCCATGACCAAGTATCACAGTCTGGTTAAACAACAGAAGTTTCCTTCCTTATAGTTCTAGAGGACATAATCCTGAGATCAAAGTGTCAGCAGAGTTGATTTCTTCTATGACTCCTCTTCTTGGCTTTTAGATAATCATCTTCTGCCTCCGTTTTCTCAAGGTCTTTTATTTTCCGTGCAAGTCTGCATCCTGATCTCGTCTTTCTATAGGGACATGCACCATATTAGTTTCGGGTTTATTCTTATGACCTCATTTTACCTTAATTACCTCTTTTTAAAATATATATGTATGTTTTTACTGATTTCAGAGAGAGGAAGGGAGAGGGAGAGAGAGAGAAACAACGACAAGAGTCATTGATCGGCTGCCTCCTGCACGCCCCCTGCTGGGAAGGAGCCTGAAACCCGGGCATGTGCCCCGGCCAAGAGTCGAACCTGGATCGCCTGGATCCTAGGGTGACGCTCAACCGCTGAGCCACACCGGCCAGGCTTAGTTACCTCTTTAAAGACCTTATCTCCAAATAGTCACCTTGTGAAGTGCTAGAGGTTAAAACTTTAACATATGAACTTTTCAGGGACACAATTCAGGATATAAAAAGGCTCAATACGATGCCTGGCATGTAACTGTCATTGTACTCATGGAAGCATTATTACTATCACTTTTGGCCAAAGATTTCCAATACATCAAAAGTGGCTTTACTTGTTAAATTGCTCCTTTGGTTTCTCGCTCAGCTTGCTTGAAAAGAAAAATAACATGTAGGCAGGGCACAAGCAATCTCAGCAAGAAGCGCAGGGCAGAGGGAGAAAGATGAAGAATCTCCCTAAAGTAAGGATACTCTGACCTCATTTACAGATTTAGCAGGAGCTTGTCATAAATGGAAAAACAGATGACCCAGATGAAGAAGGTGATGCTGTAAATGGTGGCAAATCGTTTAAGAAGAAAAATGAAAAGCGTGTGGAGGTGTATGTGGCGTTCAGGGGAAGTGCCAGAGAGTCAGAATGCCAAGCCTGAGAGGCATTAAAAAGGAACATTTCCATGAAAACCTAGCCATCAAATTTTGATGGGAAAAGAGCCATGAGACATAGCCTCATGTTAACCTTGTGATGAGCTTTGAGTCCGTCTTTCACACAGTCATCTGTCCTTCAGTCCCTGCTGTCCTTTCTCCCCTCCATTCCTCTATTCCTCCTCTGCTATATTCCACCAGAGCGAACCGAGTCCTCGCTGTGCAATGGGCACCGTCAGAGCGCACTGGGGCACACAGGAGGAAACAGCATCCCCAGGGGGATTCATGTACAGGTATACACGGTTAATTTTCATTATTTGTGGCAGTTCTAGAAAGACATCACAATGAATTAGCAAATACTGAATTATGGCTCCTAGGGAAAATACATACGCAGAAACACACACACACACCACACACATACACCACACATACTCATACACCACACACACATACCACACAGACTACAATATTAAATCCAGGAAACTACTCATTCTGGAAGGCTCTATTTTCCCAAAGCGAAAACAAAGTTCAGAAATCTTAAGTAACTTGCCTGAGGGTATCCCTGTAACAGGTGCCGTAGGTAATTAGAATTCAAACCCCATCCACAGCACTTCTCCCTGCCATCTCCATTTTCTGGTTATATAAATATAAATAAATCATTTATTTTCTGATTCCATGGCGAAATTGTTTCAACAGCACTTGAGACACTGATACTTCATTCCCAGTCCTTAAACAGCACACTTACAAAAGCGAATACCAATGCGCCTTGGGAACAGGTGGGCTGTAGTGCCCGTGTGCTGCAGTGAGTAGGGAAAGATTCCAAAGGCCAAAAAAAGGTCATGTCCAATGTTAGGGGGAGGAAAGGCCTATACTCTCCATAGGACTCTGTTGCAACCTCACCAGGACCATCCATCTGTGTATAATCGCCCCGTAACATTCAGAGTTCTGTGCTGAGCGGGGGGTGACCAACTGGCTAATTATTCCTGGAAGCATAGCTGCTTGCTTGGAAAGGGAATTCTCTCAGGTATAAATATTAGCGAGGAATGCCTATGAATAAATCAGGGGGTATTAGCAGAGAGTATTTCATCCAGAAATGTATCTGTTTCATTATTTCAACCATAACCTTTGAACAGAATATTGTTTAATAAACAAGCCAATATTTTGAGGACATACATGGTTCACTGATCCATAGTAGATGCAAGCCATGCTGTCTATCAACTAACTGAAGAGTTAGGTTCAAGTTTCCTTATAAATGGGGTGTGCGTATAAAATACACATATAAAAATGGTGTGTGTATATATGTATATATTTCTAGCCAATATTTATATGTTTACCTTTATATTGTCAAAAGCAGCATGGATGTGAAGAAAAGTGGCTGGGTTTGAATGCCGGCTTGCTGCTTTTGGTTGTGTGCTATTTGACCTCAGGTCTCTGTGCCTGTCTCCTCCTCAGCTGTAAAAGGGGAACCACAGTGACCACATTAGCTATAAAGAGTATATGAGAATATATGTTACTTTTAACTGGTTGCTAGTTTTACTTGTTTTTCAACCACCTTGGTAACAATGAAAATGTGTCATTGTCACAAAGTGGGTAGTTAAACTTGATATCTCTTCCTGGATTTAGATACATACACTTGAAGGCACCACACAGAAAATTCAACATGCCGACGTTTTAGATCAGAAAAGCATATCTGCACTACATTTTTTTTTTTAATTAATAAACTTTATTTTTAGAGAAGTTCTAGGTTTACAGAAAATTAAAAAGTACAGCACCTCCCTACCACTTTTCTCTATTATTAAAGTCTGGCATAGGCTTAGTGCATTTGTTACAATTAATGAACCAATATTGATACATTATTATTAATTAAAGTTGCTAGTTTATACTAGAATTCTTTTTTTTGTTGTAGAAAGGTAGTCGCTCTTGGCCTGTTGTGGGTCCCTAGAAGTCAAGATGAGCTTGTGTTTGCATGGAACTGTGTACCTCACCTATGGCCAAATCAGATTGTGCCAAGAGATGTGGTGCAAACTCACAGGGTGTCTGCTACAACATCATGATTTAGTTTTATCTTTACAGCAAAACCTACATCTTTTACAAAACTATGAGGGACATTGTCGTCTCTTAAGCGAATTACCTCCCGTTTTCTCCTATGAAAACAAATGTTTAGAAAGGTTAAGTCACTCCCCTAGAAGCCCAAGTGGCAGAAATGGAATTTGTACTTAAGTGTGCTGACTACATGTCCAATATCTTTCCCACACCTCTGGGTTGCTTCTCAGACAGCTAATGAGGGTTTGAATGCCCATAGGTATTATATTCCTAGAAATAAAAATAATGAGGAGGAATAGTCCCCCTCGTGAAACATTTTCACTTCTTAATAATTCACTTAATTAACATTGACCCAATACTTATATGCCTGGCACTCTGCTTGGCATGGAAAAGACAGAAACTGAAGAGCATTGGTTAACTACCTAGAGGAGATCAAAACAGTTTTTGGTTACACGCGTAGGTAAACAGAATATTACAAAGTACAGAAACAATGGCGAAGATAGCAGTGTGCCCAGGTTGTTAGGAGAACACAAAGGAAGGGCAGCTCAATGCAGCTGGTAGGATAAAGAGAATAAAATGAGACCTCTCTATTTTATTTGTAGGCCAAGCACATATTCTCTGACTCTTCTTGAATCCCGATGATGTGATTCTGAGGCCTAGGTAGCCTTCGATGCTTCCTAAGTCTGTAGTAATCAGAGCTGCTGTTACGATTCGCCCTTCTCCTTGAGTCCCATTCTTTTCTGAGGCCCTAGTGGCCTCGCAGCTTTAGTTGCCAGTTTCGGAATTATTTTTGTCTCTCTAGATCCGTACACCACGACCTGGCCAACTTTTCTTTTCTGAATCAGTAACAAGCCCATGCCTTATATTTTCAGGGCCCGGAGCAAGCACTGAAATGGAGACCTACCGACCATGTATCTCAACAGTTAAAAACTGCAAATCAGCTATCAAACTGTTGAGCAGGTCCTAGCTTCCTTCTTTGAAAAATACACCTTGATCACGGTCTTGAAGTCTCCGTGCAAATTTAGGATGTTCTTTTTGCCTCAGAATTCTGTCCCAGCACAAGAAGAAACGACCCTAAGCCCATGCTCCTTGTCCATGTTCTGAAGCCCACACATCGGAACGACTGAGCCCCTAAGTCTAGGCGTTAGCCACACTTCCCGCAGATCACGGCGCAGGGCCACCCTTCGGCCATAGAGTTGTGGCAGCGCTGGCGCGGTCTGCGCGGGGAACAGAGGTGGGCGCGGGCCCGGCTTCCTGGAGACTCCAGTGACGTGAGTTCAGAGCACGGTCTGGAACAAGGCGGGGTGTGGGCTCTGGGTGGGGAGGAGTAGGACCTCAGGAAGGAAGGGGGCTGGCCTCTGAAGCTCAGGGCGTAGGAACTTACCTCCTTTTTCCCAGGTGTGAGTGAACTGCTTGCATGTCAAGGTCAAAATTCTGTCCCTCATTTTCATAGTAATGTAATCTAACTTATTTCTTATGATCCACCTTATTTCTCAACCACTTTGTGACAGCTTTGGTGACTCTCCCTCATCCTAACGATAACATATTACTTCCTTTTCAGAACAACAACAACAAAACTCTGCTTTTAATAATAATAGCGTATATATACCTAGCATAGGTGGCCTATAATAGTCACATAATATATGATTATATAACATAACTATGAATATAATATAATACCACCCTAAGGTTTATTGAGGGCATTGCATGGACCATGCACCGTGCTATCCAAGCTATACTATCAAATGCACTTCTAGAATCACATTATTGCGTTGTGTAGTTACTTACGTTAATGTCCCTTGAGCACAGGGGCTGTGTCCCCCCCTCTCTGTATCTACAGTAGCTATGAAGGTCCTCACCAGAGTAAGTTTTAGATAAACGTTTGCAAAGTGAACGCAGGGTTGATCAGAGCATTATATTTGTCTGACGCTATTAGTCTCCATCTGCCTTATTCGTTTTCCTCTCCCCGGATATGATCGATTTAATCTGCCAAATTGGCCCCAAGAGACTCCTTAAGGACACAGTGAACAGCATTCTGAATGACTGCAGATACTTTTCTCACTATGTTCCTAAATGGTGACCATTTTCAAGATAATACAGAAGGCCCTAAAAGGCTCTGACAGGACAGATATCACTGAAAATGTTAGGAGCCTAGTTCGTTTTCCCAGCCATCCTGTCGACATAATTATTTTGCAAAATAAATTAAATGTGCTCGTGCTTGAGGGGCTTAGTTTATAGAGAGTTAAAATGCAATGGAAAAATCACCCATAAGAAATTTCAAGAGTTACCCTTGTAAAATGTTCAGTACATAATAATTTGTCATTTTTCTGATGTGTCTGTAGTATATTTGTCCTTCACATTAACTGTGAGAAAATGTTATACCATTTCTCCCTTGAGCTGAACATAAGTTCTTATAAATTTCATGTTTTAATGAGTTGATAATGCATCAGCAGTGAGGTATAGCCTGCTTCCTAGCAAATTTGTAAAAGGAGATTTTCAAGATAAAAATCAACGTTATTTATGTGCTTCCATTAATATGAATAATGTATCGGTTTAGCTTAAGCTGAATAAATCAGCTTAAACATTAATAAATTACAAAATATTCAGAAAGAATCATCTTTCTCCAGAGATTATTATCAAATATGTTTCTCTCAGATGCCTTACATATACACGTATATATATACACACACACACATAAGTGAGAAGAGAATACTGAGCACTCCTCCTTGGTATAAACTCTTATTGCCTTTTATTCAGTAAATGCTATTTTTATTCTAAACAGTCAATTGTAACTAAAAGGTTTTGGGGTCGATGGAGTCTGAGAGACTGGAACACAGTCTAAGGATTAGTTGGGTGGTTATGGACAAGGAGGCTGTAAGTAGAATGAGCCTAAATAAAGTATGTCTTTAAGAAATGTGACCGTGACAACAGAAATAATAGATGAGTGAAATAATTACTTAAGAAAATCAGAGATCCTTTACCATGCTTCCAAGAGAAAAATGGCTCCTAATTGTTACATAAATATTACTTACTTTTGAGAGGTGAGGTCATCATCTCATAGTAACCTTTATGTTTCCGTGGATATGAAGTCTCTGAAATCAGAAAGACGTGGCTCAACCTCCAGTCTCACTACCTATTAGCTGTGTGGCGTTTGACAATTTACCTGTTCTTTCCCAGCTTCCAATCACCTGTCTATCAAATAAAGTAATAGAATACCTCACTTTCAGGGTTGCTGTAAGGGTTATCTGAGATAATCCATATAAAAGGGCCTAAAAGTTCCCAGACATAGAATAAATGACAATTATTATTTTTCATTTGTTTCTACCCTACTTTGTATGAGTATTCTGCAATTAATTAAATGACAAATTTTAGTTGAATTAGATCAAATGTTAACTTTGGGAAACAAAATGCAGGCTAGGTTCTACATTAAACATAAGAAAATAACTGGAACCTATGTCTGTGGTGCACACAGAGCCACATTTCAGGAAGGTCATTCAGATGCCATCTTTTTAACGATTTACCCACATACACAATCTCATCAGCTAAAAGCCTTTTCTCTCTCCCTTAGTTTTCATTCAGTCAACATACTGGACAATTACCATGAGCCTGCGATGCTACAGTGCTGGCTGTTGGAGCCTTTACAGTGATCAAGAGAAGAAGGATTCCTAATTGCCCCGAGTTTGTAGTCAGGAGGGACATAGGCAATTTCAGGTTAGAGGACATTTCAATCAAATATGATAATTGTGATGATAGAGAACTAGCATAGTCAGAGGAGAGTTTTTAGAAGAAATGGTGGCTGGGATGAGAGGTAAAGACTGGATAGGGCAGGTGAAGAGATGGAAGGAGCGGGGAGTCAAAATGGAGCAGCCTGGCCTTGTGTTAGAATCTGGGAAAGACAGAAAACTCTGAAACAGGTTTGGCCTATTTGAAGAATCGAATAAATAAGTAACCTCTAAATTTAGGTAGGATGTAAACTAAAGAAAGCTGATGCCTAGCAAGAGACCACAAGAGCAAACAAATAAATAAATAACCAAGAGATCAGAAGACTATATCATGAAGGACTTGTTAAGAGTTTGTACTCAGGCAGTGGGGAAAATCTCTCAACATCTCAGTAGTTCCCTATTAATTATGTATTTTTCACATTCTATTTTGTATGATAGTTATTTATTGATAAGCCTATATTCCCTATGTAATATGCTATCCTCCAAAGTAGGAGCCATATCACTGCATTCATTCAGCCCAGCACAACTTATTATACACAACACATTTCTCAGTTTATAGTTGACCTTCACAGGTGCCACCCCATTAAATCCTCATAATAACCTTTTGACAAATGGCTTATTCATTGCTCCCTATTTGCAAATAAAGTAATTGAGTTACACAAGTGGAATGACTAGCAAATGGAAAACCCAGGACATGAACACAGAACTGATGGCGATGATAGAAGTGTTCTACTAAGGGGTAGGAAGGGCAAAAGTAGGTTTATAGTTATGAGTCAGCCAGACACAGTTTATTCTTATATGATTATTTATTAATTATTGTATTATTTTCCGTACGAACAACTGTAAACCTACTTTTGCGTAACCCTGTAGGTACACATCCAATAATGTAGCCACTAGCCGCATGTGGCTATTACGCACGTGAGATGTGGTGGTGCAACTGAGAAATGGAGCTTTAAATTTATTTAATTTGAATCAATTTAAATGTTAATAGCCATGTGTAGCTAAGGGTTACCATATTGACAGTACAGCTGTATATTATGATATCTCATCATACTTGCTCAATAAATGGGGACCAAATAAGCACATGAGTGCTTTAGAGGATTAGTCCATCATTACGTCATTCGTGTATGACTTTGGATTCTATATTATTTATATCTTGAAATGTTCTGTTCATAGACCTGAATGAAACCAGGATACATTTTTCTACCATATTTTGACAAATAATATCTTCTATAATAATTGAGTTTCCTTATGAGGATATACATTCTTGAAGCTTGCCGCATTGCGGTAACAGCAATTTGTTTTTGTTAGATTACCTATACATTTTAAAAAATTAATAATTGTCATATGAATGATAGTATGTTATTTCTTTAAATTAGCCAGATTATCACATCCTCTATGTAGTCTATGAAAAGTAATTACATATACACTGAGTGCATTAGTTTGCTAGGGCTGCCAGAACAACATGTCACATACTGGATGGCTGAAACAGCGGGAGTGTATTTTCTTACAGTTCTGGAGGCTGGGAGGCCATGGTCAAGGTGTCTGCAGGACTGGCTTCCTCTAACACCCCTCTCCGTGGCTGGCAGCTGGGAATCCGTCCGTGCATGGCCACCTCTGGTGCCTCCTTGTATGCCTTCATCACCTCTTCTAATGAAGACACTGGTCAGATTGGATTAGTGTCCACCATAGTGGACACTCATTTTTTGACAATTACTTTTTTAAAGGTCCTATCTCAAAATGCAATCTGAAGTACCAGGGTTAGGGCGTCAACATAAGAATTTGAGGAGTGGGGCACGGTTTAGCCCATAACATCCCCTTCCAGGCTATTTCTTCTCTCATCACAGGAGTTCCTGAAGAGGGTTCTGAGCACAAAATTGGAGATTATTTAATCATTTTTATAACTATTCTGCACTTTTTAAGTATATAGTGATACAAAAGATGTTTGATTCAGACAAAACACTTATCTTCAATTTTTTATAAGACAGGAAATTAGTGGAAAATGCTAAAGGCCAATCATTAATTTCCAACAAGCATTTTGAAGTACAATGCCCCACAATTTTTTACTAGGACTTACAAAATACGAATCATTTTATTGTGTATAATAAAACTGTAATTTGATTAAAATTAATCCTGCAGGCTAAAAAGCTTTTAAGTATACTTATTCCTTCACATGTGCTTCTTGTTTTAACGTTTGTTTGCTTGGGATAAATTTCAACCACTGAAATAATGGAAACTTGCTTCCGTATGCCAGTAGTATCTATTTTTGCCCCCTGATGACAACTTAAAATAAAGGGCACATTTTGGTTAGTAAAGTGAAAAGCCATAAAAGGGAAAGGGGGCTTGGGGGTGGTAGAGGAAGGTAAAGGGGGGATAAATGGTGATGAAAGAAGACTTGACTTGGGGTGGTGAACACAATACAATGTACAGATGATATATTATAGAATTGTACACCTGGAACCTATATAATTTATTAACCAATGGCATTCCAATAAATTCAACAAACTTTAAGAAAATGTTAGACTTATACAACACTAACCTGTGCTAATTCTATCAGTATCTGAGACTAACTGGCTAAATTCACAACATGCTAATATGGGGAAAGGGGTAATTACATAGCGCTGATGACTTGAATGGCCCACATCTTCAAATGGAGAGGCAGTGTGAAAATTGCTCCAGTTGGAGTGAGAGAAAATGATGCTTTTTGTTCCTTGAACTACCTGAAAGTATCACCTGCCACCCATCTTTTATCAAACTTCTATTTCCCCTTCTTTCTAGAGACTGGGTCTTTTGAAATCTAAATTTCTACCCCTTTCTTTATCCAGCTCCTTTTCCAGGCTACAGTCTTTCCCTAACTTACTTTTTTATGGAAACTTTTAGGCCTTGGGCTCAAGAGTGAGTGAGAGCTTCTAGTTCTAAGGAGGGCAGAGGGAAGACTTACTTATGATACCCTTCTTTTATTTTTTATTTCTTTCTAAACTTCTGTGATTACCCACAGAGAACTGGAAAAAAATATATCTTCAAAGTTTTAGTGGTATGTGAGCTTTTCTCCTGCCAATAGACCTACTATGTTTAATAGTGAAGATTCAGACCCCCATTGTTAACGTAATTTGTAAGCAGTTATGCAAAGAGCTAGGCTATCTGCCTTCAGAAAGTAAGCAACATGCAAATGAACATCACAAAACCTCTTATTAACTTAGTGTTACATAGGGCTATGCCCAAGTGCTTCCTGGTTCTGGTTTTGTTTTAGATTTGGTTTCTTTGTGGCACATTTCTTCTCTTTTACTAATTTTATTTTTCATAATTGAAAATATCATTTAAAAATATAATTTTTGTTTTATTATTTTAAAGGTAGACAGCATACGTTGAAAAAAACCCAGTTAGCACCAACATTAATCTCGTATGATGAAAATAATATGTTATAATACTTGTGGGAAAGATTATAATGGGTAACTCAGGACAATTTCCTTAAAATTATAATGATATTTTCACATGTATTCATAATGAATATTTATATTACATTTACTTATTGATACCATGTATATGTGTCGGCAGGAATGTCAGAGGGGCGTAGTTCAGGACTCATGTTGTTGAATGTATATCTGCAGTAGGATTTTATGTCTGCCTTTACTTGCCTACGTGATTCTTAGGAACCGTCCGATCTGTGATAACAGTAGCTACCTCTTATTGAGTGCCTACTATGGACCAGAAAATATGCTAAGTACAGCAATTGTATCATAGCAAATAACATTCTTCCCCAAAAGTTCAAATGAAGCAGCTTGAATGAATAGATTTAAATGAACTGACAGAGGTGTTGGCAGAGTTAAAGGAACAAAAAAGCCTGATGAGGAACCAGAGGCTGGAAACGATGGGAAGGCCTTACCGTCCTTAGGATGGAGGGAAAGGGGAAGAAATAAAGTACCAAGCCTCAGTGAAAGCTGAAAACACATAGCTCTGGCTTCAAATCTCTTTTCCTCCTATTATGATGCCTTTCTTATGGATATATTACATTTTAACTAAAATTACGTTGGTTTATATATCTATCTCTTCCATGGGACCATCACACATGGACTCTGCTATTTTTTTTTAAATCCCTCATAAGCTCAGCCTGAGTTTAGCTTTATAGCAGGGTCACAATATTTAATTGAAGGATGAATGAATGAATGAATGAATGAATGAATGAATGAATGAATGAATTCAGAGTTTTTATGATGCAATTTAAAGTCCCTATTATAAGAAAAGCTCCTTAGTAAACTCTTGATATTCTTCTTAGAGAAACATTTGTTTTTTGAAAGTAGAGCAGTGTTTCTATTTTGAACTTCTAAAGAGGAGAGCTTGAGAAGTGGATAGTAGAAAATATACTCATGGTGTGTATATAACAATCTGAAGAACTGGTCCCTTAGAAGCCGTAAACATTTCAGAAGGCGACTCAGAAACAACAACATACCTGGCATTCAGATGAGCTAGACTCAGACTGTTTTCCCTCAGATACCCAATTTTAATCATTGGGTGACTCTTATTGATCTTATAATTTTACATTAGCACAGAAAACAAGTTCATTGTGTATAAAATAATGACAGTGTTGTCCAGCCTTTGGCGCTTATTTTGATGCCCATGGTGTAAGTTGCTGTTACAGCTGTTAGAAACACAGAACTGTGCAAAAGACAAAATCCCTACCCCAGTGGAGCCTACAGTCAAGTCTGGAAAAACAGAAGAAAAAAAAAACCCAAAAAACCAATACATCCAAAACTAAATTTAAAATATAATGACAGAAATGTTTATGTAGTATGAAAATAATAAAACAGAGTAAGGCGATGAAGAATGATGAGGTGCTACTTTAAATAGGGTGGGGAGGAAAGGTCTCCTTTGGGAGAAGGCATTCTAACTGAGACTTTAATAAAGTGAGAAACAAGCTGAGCAGATACTGAGGGATAAGTACAGGGTTAAAGAAATGGAAATGTATTTAAGATAGAATAAATGTAAAGAAAAAAGATGACTTTGAGAATTGAATGTAATGTAATGTATGAAAAAACGATATAATCTATCATACTGTGTATTAGTTTCTTAGGGCTCCTGAAACAAATTACCACAAACTGGCTGGCTTAAAGTAACAGAAATTTGTATTGTCACAGTTTTAGAGGCTAGAAGTCTGAAATCAAGGAGTCAGTATAGCCATGCTCCTTCTGAAAGATTTCCTTGTTTTTTTGTCTGGCTTCTGGTGATTCACTGCTGGTCTTTGGTGTTTCTTGGTTTGTAGCTGCAGCTGCTTAGCTCCAATCATCAGACCTGACTTTCTCCCTGCATGTCTGTCTTCATGGGCCGTCTAATAAGGACACTGATCTGATTGGATTAGGGCCCCACCCTGTTCCATTAGGTCCTCATCTTAACTATCTCTGCAATGACTCTTTTACCAAATAAGGCAGATTCTGAGGTACTTCAACATATCTTTTGGGTGTGGGGGGAGACATCAGATAATGTGGTGTTATTATTGGAAGGGGTTTCTTACTTTTTAAAAATGTTTTTATTGATTTCAGAAAGAGGAAGGAAGAGGGAGAGAGAGCAACTTTGATGAAAGGGAAACATTAATCTACTATCTTCTGCACACACACACCCCCCCCCCACTGGGGATTAAGCGTACAACCCAGGCATGTGCTCTGACCAGGAGTCTAACTGGTGACCTACTGGTGCATGGGGCAGTGCTCAACCAACTGAACCACACTGGCTGGGCAGGGATTTCTTAGTTTTGATAGTCTTCTAGTAAGGAAATCAGAAGAGTTAGGAATGGATGACAGAGGAGACTAATGTGCATTTTTCCTTTTTGGGGAAATATTTTCATGGTGTATCTTAGGTCAAAAGCACAGTGCTGAAAAGGCAAAATCAACCTTGCCCTGATTAATTTTAAGAAAAGTTAGTTCTAGAATAATTTTTCTTCTCAGGATTATAAGCAAGAGCAGAGATTTACTTCTGGCCACTAAATCGTTAGAAGCAGGCTACAGGAAATGCTTTTAACTTGAAATATAAGGCTACCCAGTGTAAGTTGAAAGAAATATTCTACTTATGTCTGAAGTCAAAGATGAGGTTCAACTAAATAATCACTGAGAATAATTAAAAACTGAGAACAATATTAAATTATACCTAACGCATTAGATTCCTTAAAAACATGTTCATGAACTATCTATAACTTTTTAAAAAGATATATTTTAATTAAAAGTTTAGGTTTTTTTATATTATTGACATGCGTGTGTGTGTGTGTGTGTGTGTGTGTGTACATGCATGTGTGTGTTCCAAATTAGATAAAGGGAACGAATGTTCAGGTTACATTATGAGGTCATGGCCATTGCAATATTGAAAAGTCAGGGTATTTTGAGCCAAAAAGTATGTATTTCAGCTCAACCACTACATATTTGCCTGTTCTTGGAAAAATAACCTCATCCCTCTGTAGCTCAGTCATCTTGTCTATCAGGGTTGGTAGGAGGGTGAAATAAGACATCACACATAAAGTACCTATCCATGATATAACTTAGGTTACCCATGAATGTTAATTACCTTTCTTCTTCCCTCTACTAATAGTTTACTGTAATTATAACCAAATTTCCAAGGAAGAAAAAACTCTCAAAACTAAGCCAATACTATCATATAAAAAACTGATTGTAAGCCATCTCTGCATCCTCTGCAATGCTGAGGAAAATTCTCCACTTCAATTTTCTATTTCAATTATGTGTTGAAAGAGTGAATGATTATAATAGAACCTGACTCCAGCAAAACTAGTGTCCTGACTCCTCAGCAACTCTTACAAGGCTTCCCAACAGCGTGTCAGAATCTATCCCCCACTGTTCTGCTCGTAACAGTCATCACCTGTTCTCAACTTGTCCTCTGCAAGGGTTCCATTCTTGACTTTATATAATTAACTCTCTACACAGTATTCGGGATGAGCTTTTAAAATACAAAGTAGTCCTCACTACTTTCCTGCTTACAAACGTCCAAAGAATTTCTATGGCATTACAGTGAAATCCAAAAATGTTTGCAATCCACAGCCGTGGCCTTTGCTTCCCACCCTCCCCTTATTCCCACCGCTCATCCTCATGTTCATCAGCCCTTGTTTCTAGCCTTCAAGCACAAGACCAGTTCTGCATTTGAGCCTTTAAACTTGTGCTAACTTGACTTCTTCCCTAGATACACCCAGGAATATACGCCTTCATTCCTTTACCCATTTATTAAACAGATATTTGTTGAGCACCATCTAGTCGTGGTTCCAGGAGTTGGGGATACAGGTATAAACAAAGCAGGCAAGCCCTGCCCCTCATGAGTCTATAGGGAAAGGTTGACAATAAACACAGATATATAAACAAGCAAACAGTAAATAGGAGGTGACAAGTGCAGTGGGGGGGAAATTAAGCAGGAAAGAAGTTTAAGTAGTCCTGAGAGGGAGGGGAGGGGGGTTTTAAACATTTTAAATAATGTGGCAGGAAAGGCCTTTTTGGTAAATTGAGTAAAGGCCTAAAAGAAGTGAAAGAGGAGACATGTGCCATCTGCAAGAAGGGCATTCCTGGCAAAGGGAGCTGCAAAGGCTGAGGTGGGAGCTTGATCGAGGTATGTTGCTGGAGCTTTTTAATGGAGGTATACCAGAAGGAAGTTAGATCAATGAGGTGATGGTTTTGGAGGTTCTGCTGGATTTTGTAGGACCTTATAACAACTTTGAATTTCATTCCAAATGAGATGGAAAGAAATTGGAGGTTTTTAAAACTGATAGACAGATAAAATCAATGTTTTCAGAGTGCAGGAGGGTTCTTTCTTATCATGACAAATATTTGTTAAATGAATGAATACAATTAATGAAGTTTGTTTTTTTTCTAAAAAAAAGCTCATCAAATTTTAAACTAGTACATGATGTAGTAGGCAGTTAGATGGACATGATGGAGTAGGAATGACAGGCCAGGTACAGAAAGTCACTAGGGTGGAAAACCCCAGGTGCCTGGAAATGGGCAAAACTGGGAAAACAAGGATTATAGGAATGCTTCCAGGGTGACCTTTCCTCCCCTAGCACGTCGATAGCCATGTAGCTTAAACCCCCTGACATTTCCTATCACTGGTCATGCGGTGCTGACCCTCTCCTGACCTTTCCCCCTGACCTTCCCTCCCCTGGCATCCCCCTAGTCATGTGGTAGATCCCCTTAGAGAAGGAACAAAGGGACAAGAGAATAGCCACAAACGACTCTTATCACAAGCCCTTGCACAACAACTGCATTAAGCATTAAGCCCTCAGAACAATAACGTTCTGGCCCACATCAAATAATATTAAGAACCAAACCTTGGGTCTGTTGACCACAGAGACAGAGTTTTGGTCAAACCAGACATAACATCTAGCCTCAGTTCTGTTTTCTCTTCAGGCCTAGAAAAGCAGCAAACCAGACCAAGGGACGCCATGGCTGACAGCCGGACCAGCCGAAATGACTCAGGACCCCCTACTCTAGCAATGACCAATCAGTAGAGACCATGACCCTGAAAGGACACATCTGGAATGCTGATGAATATTTTATTGAGGCCCTCCCCTGAGACTTCTCACAAAATCCTCACCTTTGGAAACCAGATAAAAGCCCTTAAGATGAAGGACCCAGCCTGTACTCTCTCTCTCTCTCTCTCTCTCTCTCTCTCTCGAGCAGGCCCACACCTTCCCCCAGCCCCTTCTTTCCCTAGGGGAGCTGTCTGTGGAACATGCCAGTGCCTTTCCCCTTTCCTTCCCCCAGGTGTGTTTTCTTTGCCTTCTCTCTCCTAAGCTCCAAGGGCCCTTCTTTTGCCTCTGTAACTTCTTTCCTGAGTTCACACAGCCCAGCTGGCTCACTTCTTCTACAGCTCACTTCTACCTCTGTGACTTTCTAAATAAATTTTCACTTGTATTTGAGTCTTGACTCTAAATTCCTTCTTAGCCAAACCCAAAGACTGAGATCTAACTTCACATTCCTACCCTTCTATTATGTAATATTCAAGCAGTGAAATAAACCCAATCCTTTATTTGCTATTGCACCTTGATAAACCTAAGTGATCTTCACTGAATGCGTATAAAGTATCTCAGGGTTAGCATGCTGCCTGTCACTCCTTTGTCTTTTCTGATATTAGCTTGCCAAGTACTAAGAAGCTGAATTTAATAAGCGTTTGTTTCCAATTGTTATGCTCACTGTGCAAATGACACCAAATCTCTGAATTTACAATTTATTAACATTCCTCGAATGGCACTGTTTGCTGAAAGATTGAGAAGATCCAGGCAGAGTAGAAAATCTTTACTGCCTCTGATTCCCCCCTTCCCCGCCTGTTTCTTTCACTGAGAATAGGGGCTTTAAAATGAATACCTTTATTTATTTGTTCCTGAGTAGAAGTGCAGTGATATGACATCTCTGATGTCAGCATTTCACATTTAAACAACTTTACTTTCTGTATGATATACAAAACAGCCTGAATTCATGCCATATTTAGTTGAGGCAAATAACAATAAAAAATGGGACATGGACCATTGGGTATTTTGTGCAGTGGGGAGAGATGCATGGGCTTTAGAAACAAATTTGAGTTTGAATTCTTGCTTTGTAATTTACTTATTCTGTCATAATGAGCACATTATTTCCACTAAACAGCTCCTTTATCTAGAAAAAAAAGGTAAATGGCATTTGTTGATTTAGTGGTATAACAAGAGAAAAACGCAAAGTAGTTCCCTTCACATAGGTTTACAGTGCAGTTGATGGTGGTATTAGCTAAACTTTTCCTGGTTGGCCTCTTCAGGGGCCTCGCCTAGATTTCTTTATTTGCATTGAACTCTCCTGAAACCTAGCCAAGGAGACATATTCTTGCATAATTATTTCTCCTATCAAATATGAAGCAGGAAAGAGTAAATCTTTATTTTGCCTTCCTGAGAACTTTCATTGAATCCTTTGTCTTCCTTCCACGTGACAGTCTCACCCTTTGGTTTTAACACAAGGTTAAGATTTTTAACCCAAGAGCAATTATCTGGTAAAAATAAAAAAGGAAAGAAAGAGAAAAGCTGCATTTGGTTGCCCAATGCAGCAAAAGTCTTGACTCTGAGTCATAGCCTGATAACTATGGAGAGTATGCAGTTAAGACTTAACTACGGAATTGTGGGAAGTATAGAGTGATGGTGGGCTCTGATTCAGAAGATATGGATCTGAATGCTGCGAAGGGAACCAAATGATTTGTTCCTGTTAACCTGTCTCTCTGTTAATTTGATTATTAGCTCAGCTAGAACTTACAAGGTAGGAGGAAATGTATTAATTTTTTCTATCCATCGCTTTCTGAGGATTGATTTTTTTAGGTAAAAATTAAGGGTAATATTAGCTACCAAGTTGTGTCATTACAAAAATAAAATGAGATGTTGTCCCTGCTATATATAAGCCTTACTAAAGTTATTTCAATCTTAACCTAATTGTGTCACTTGCTATCATATATCCTTGGACTTCAAGCTTTAACTGTAAACTTAAAAAGATAAGTTAGAACTTAATTTTCAACCTTTAGTGATAGAAAAATATTCTAGGGGACATGTTTAAAATACAGATTTCTAAGTCCTGTCCTCAGAGATTTGGGCAATGCACCTAGTATGTGTCCTGGGAGCCCACATTTAGCAATCTCTCCAAAGGAAGATATCCCAAAAGTGGACCATATATCACACTTTGGTGAATACTGGATTAAATGATTGCTAAAATCTTCTGTAGTCTAGAAATGCATACATGTATAAATGTATATTTTTAAAATGTTAGTCCATATTATTACAGTTTCAATGGTAAATAACCTAATTATGAATGAGGCTGCTATGAATATGTCTTATATATGTCTTTTGGTTGCTATAAGCCCCCATTTCCCATGGGTATATACCAGTGAGTGGGATAACTGGGTTGTATTTCCCTAGGTATTTGACAGTTTGAGATGTTAGGCATACGTTTAGCTTTCGCAGGTACTGCCAAACAGTTATTCGAATTGATTGTGACAATTTACAATCCTATGATTGATAGATAATAGGTATATAATAGATAGATGACAGATAGATATAGTTAGATATAGCTATAGACTAAAATAAATATATATGTCATATGTAATATCTCACTATAAGACTTTACTACATGTCTTTACCAATGCTTAATATTTTCCATATTTTTACTTTTTCTATCCTAATGGATATCCAAAAGTGCTCATCATGGTTTTTATTTTTATTCCATGGTAACTAGTGACATTAAACACCTTTTCACATTTTTAAAGAACATTTAAAATACCCTATAAACTAGAAAAGGCAGTGTTTTGAGGTGCTTACTTAGTCCTTTGTCCATATTTTTTATGTCTTTTTGTTATTGATTTCTAGTGGTTCTTTGTATATTCCAGAACTTTCTTTTGGATATATTTGTGTATATAGAAGTATGTGTATAAATATAAGTATGTATACATACAAGTGTGTGTACATACAAGTGTATACACACACACACACACACACACACACACACTCCCAAGTTGTGGCTTGCATTTTCATGTTACTAATGTTGTAGTTTGAAAAAGGTGTTTTTATTTTAATTTTAATAAGTCCTATTTATCAATATCCTATTTTATGGTTAGTAAATTTTATTTATTATTTAAAAATCTTTAATGTGTTTGAGGTAACTAGAATAATATTCTTTGTTTTACTTTTAGGTCTGTAATCCATCTCAAATAAATATTATGGATAGTCTGAGGTGGGAGTCAAGATTTAGTTTTTTTTCATACAAATAGCCAGGTTCTCCACAACAACTTACTAAAAGTACTGTCCACTCCCCACTGAAATGCAGTGGCATTTAGTTGCAAATCAAGTGACCTTAAAGTGTGGAACATAAAAAATAAAATAAAACTCTAATTATTTCCATTGATCTAAATTTCTATCCTTGCGCCAACACTCTGTTTAAAAAATTATTATTATTTTAAAATTGCAATTGACATATGATATATTAGTTTAAAGTATACAACATAGTGAATAGACATGTATATAACTTGTGAAGTTATCAGTCCATTAAGTCTAGTACACATCTGACACTGTACATATGTGTTACAATATTACTGACTATATTCCCTATGTTGTACTCTACATCCCTGTGACTGTTTTTATAACTGGCAATTTGTACTTCTTAATTCCTTCCCCCTTTTCATGATCCCCAAAGCCCTTCTATCTGGTAACCATCAAAATGTTCTCTATATCTATCTGAAATATCATGCTGTAATTCTCCAATCTTGTTTTTCTTCAAGATTGTTTTGGCTTTTTGGTGTTTTGCCTTTCCATAAAATACAATTAAAATCAGCCTGTAAATTTTTACACACACACAATCTCACATCCCTCTGCTTGCATTCTAATTGAGTTTTTACTAAATCTCTAGATCTATTTGAGAGAATTGACATATTTACAGTTTTTGAGACTTTCAACTCACAAATATTGTATATTTCTTTATTTATTTGGATCCTAAGTTTTCTTAGCAATAGTTTTTGTTTTCAATAAAGAAAAGTTACACATCTTTCATTAGATTTTCCTAAGTATTTGACAGTCTGGGATGTTAGTATAAATTTACATTTAAAATGTAAACTTTAAATTTTAAATTTCTATATTTTTATGTTAAACATTAGCAGCTTTATCATTTGCACATAGTCTATTAAAATCATAAATAGTTATCTTTAAATCAGTCACCATGACAATTATACTGCCTTATAAGGTTTTACATATATAAGCCTCTGAACTCTTTCTGCATATCTGGCATATATTGCAGAAGTCACCTGTTTATTAGAGGCAGCTTTATATGTCCTGGTTGATTCCTACACATAGATCTTTTCTATAAAATACAAGGTTCACAAGGATGGTAGTCATGAATTGTTTCTTAAGAAATTTTGTGCCTGACCCACTGTAATTCTGAGCATGTAATGATATTCTCTGTGTCCTTAGATTATATTACATGGGGTACATGGCCTGATGTTCACGTTCATCAACCATGGAAGGCAACATCTTTTCCTGCTGAGGCCAGATGGGGTCTCAGACTCTCACAAAATTACTTCTAACAATTAATTGAATTGGCATGTGAGATAGAACTAATTTGTAATCTGATTTAAACCTTCAATAAAAATTCTACAAAAGATAGAGTAAATTTCAGATTTTGCATGTTTCCTATTTTTCTAGCCTGCACGTATCTCTAGAAGTGAGTGGACATACTCTATCATAACTAGAATTCTTTATAATATACAGAGTTGTTTATTATAATATATGTGCATATATATAATTTTCATTTAGTGTGTATATATGTATATCTACGTATATAATTTTCATTTTCAATATAATCTAATTTACTTTATTGGTTATTTAGGTGACCACCTTTATAAAAGAGAGAAGAAAATATGGGACTGGACCTCTTACATAAATTAGTTAAATTATATTTTGCACCAAATGATATCATGTGTTATACAAAATAAAATATTAGGAGTTTGAACATGGAAAATCAGTAAGAATGCACAAGAGACATATGGCACATGATAATGTTTTCAAGAAAACTAAAAAAAAGGGCCAAAATAAAACCTTTAGCATATCTATCAAAAACCAACATACACTATGTTCAATATTAGTTACATAGGAGGGTAAAACAAAACTGGATTTTTCCAGTTGGAAGGAGAGGCTGAGCAGCCACATTCCTCTGGTATTTTGTTTGTTTGTTTGTTTGTTAATTGTTGACACTACTATAAATGTCCCCTGTCCTCCCCACTTTTACCCACCTCCAACCAGACCCCATCTGGCCATTACCACATTGTTGTCTGTGTCCATGGGCTGTGCACATAGGTTCTTTGGCATTTGTGGGATTGGACTACATGATATCTGCTTCTTAGTTTCTGATTTTATAATGTTATATAATGTAGAGCACTCCCGGATGGAATTCAAGGAAGCAGTATGTGCCTATGTCTCTGATTATCAGCTTGATTGATAATCTTGCTGGATAGAATAGTCTTCGTTTCAGATCCTTCTCTTGCATTACCTTGAATACTTCATGCCATTCCCTCTGGCCTGTAGAGTTTCCGATGAGAAGTCAGATGACAGCCTTATGGGAGCTCCTTTGTAGGTAACAGTTTCCTTTCCTCATGCTTCCTTTAAGATTCTCTCTTTGTCTTGGATTTTTGACATTTTAATTATGATGTGTCTGGGCATGAGCCTCTTTGGACTCTTCTTGCTTGGGACTCTCTGTGCATCCAGAACCTGTGTGCCTTTTTCCTTGACTAGGTTAGGGAAGTTTTCTGCCATTATTTCATCAAACAGGTTCTCTAACCCCTGGTTACTTTCAACCTCCTCTGGCACTCCTATAATATGAATATTGTTATGCTTTATGTTGTCCCACAGCTCCCTTAGACTGTCCTCCTGTTTTTTAATTGTCTTTTGTTTTTGGATCTCTGATTGAGTGATTTTTTTCTACTCTGTCTTTTAATTCACTGATCCAATCTTCAGCTTCTTCTAATCTGCTGTTTATTCCATGTAATGTAGTCTTTATTTATTCTATGTCATTCTTCATTTCTGACTGGTCATTTTTCGTAGTTTCCAAATCTTTTTTTATGCTGCTGAGCATCCTTACAATCAGTATTCTAAACTCTATATCTGAGAGATTGCTTAATCTCTGTTTCGTTTGGCTCTTTTTCTGGAGACTTCTCTTGTTCTTTCATTTGGGGCTTGTTTTTTGGTCTCCCCATTTTGGCTAAATGTTAGGATTCTCAGTCTTTTTGGAGGGTCTCTAGTACAGGCCAATGTCAGACGCAGTTTGTGACTGGCCCTGAGTACCCTGTTTGGGGCTACCAACAACCCCAGGTTTGAGGTCTCCACTGCTGGGGCTAGATGTGTTTGGACAGGACTGAGATACACACCAAAGTCTGCTTTTCTAAGGCCCAGGTCCCAAAACAGATCAGGCAAAAACTCAAAGCACCCTGAGGTCTGCCTCAATCTGCAGATTTGTTAATCTGATTCTCTTAATGAGCCTCAGGCTGTAGAAGCTCCACAGGGTGGGGCAGCTGGTTGTTTTCAATCTCTTAACAAGCCTCAGGCTGTAGAAACTCCTCTGGGCAGGGCAAGAGGGTCTCCATCAGGGTGGGGCAATTGCTTCCCCCCTCAGGCAAAAGCTGAAAGTTCGACTCCCAAGAACCCCCACAGTCTGGGGGAATGACTCTCCTCAGACTTTCCTCACACAGCTCTCGTCCACTCCACTCCCACTCTGCCAGAGCCCAAGGTGAGTGGCTGCACGCAAAACTTTGTGGGTTGACTCTTTAAGAGGGTGTCTGCAGTTCCAGCCGTCTCTCCCTGGCAGACAGAAACCTGGTTGCTTTTCACTGCCAGTTGTTATGTGGGAGCCTTTTTCAGTTCTGGTGCTCTTGGCTGGGAATCCCAGCCTGAGATTTATGCCCCAGAGTCCTCAGTGGGAACCCCCACAGCTGAGATATCCCTCCAACCTTCAGCTGCTGCCTGTGGGAGCCAGCCAGCCCTCTCGCATCCTCACTTCCTACCAGTCTTTTTGCAGTCTCCACTTTTCCTCTTTAGTTATGAGGGTGCTCTCCAGCTCATCTTCAGCTGGTTTTCAGGATGGTTTTCTATGTTTTAGTTGTAAATTCAGATTAGTCCCAGGAGAGTGTCAGTGTAGCTTCCACTCAGTCCACTGGCATCTTGGATGTTATGGTGAAACGTGTATGACTCAGCTTGCCTCTCCCATTCACTTGCTCCAGGTGCAGTATTGATAGTCTCAGTTTTTAAAATGTGATTCCTCACAGTCTTTGTTTTGCTTTCTTTTAACATGATCTATGAAATTTGGCTGCAACTCAGGATGCCAAGAACTCTTTGCATTCCCCACATGGAATCAATTTTCTTTCTGGTGGTTGTGTCCCTACTACCTACACCCAGAAGTGGGATCTTCAATCCCTTAGGCAGGAAAAATCACTTTTTGCTTACATTTAGATTTGAAAATAAATTAATATTTTCCTGCGATGACAGGATACCTTCCCTGTGCCATCACTGACAATTTCTACTACTTCAGTTTTAAGCATACATTTTTAACAACTTTATACACAGTAAAGTGTTCATGAATGCTCCATTGTAGTTAGTCTAAAAACAAAAGCAAAACAATATGTCTGATATCAATAGAACAGCAATCCCTGGTAGGCTGGCATAATGTCAGTTTTACATATTAAATGGCACATTATGGAAAACATGAAAGTGTATTCTAGTAAGAGTCTGAACGCCTGAGTTCCAGTATCTGCTTTTCACAGAATTTGATGCAACACATTAAATTTAATTAACCTCTCTGGACATCAGTTTCCTTGATGAAAAATGAAGCATTTACCTTCAATATCTCTAAAGTTGTTTGTATTTCTAGCAGTTCTCTTTGGACTATAATGATATATCTACCTTAAAGAATTTTTATCTTCAATTCATAACAGGGGACTTATTGCCATATAAGCCTTCTTGTTAAGCTTTCAGTCAAGACCATCTGGCTATTTCTATTCTATTTTGGGCACTATTTTGAGTGAGAAGATACCTACCCTCCAATCACAGGAGCCTGGAGCCTGAATCTGGACCTTTGAAGCTTTGTTATAGCCCCAATAAAGGGGCACGTTTTGAAACCTGCAAGAGAAGTTGACATTTCTAAGGATCCACAAAGTGCGAACTTTGGCACTAAGCATATTATGATATTCAATTGTACTTCCTGAAGTTTATACTAAATGTAGGCAAGGTGCTGCTATTAAAACAGGCCTTTGGGTCAGAGAAGAAAGAGAAACTATCTCAACAAAGGTGGTTTTGAAATAAAGATGCCTATTGTTACTAGCAGAGCTTTTGAATACACTGGAACAGCTCTTGACAGTAAAAAGGGTTTTTATTATATATTTTCCATCACAGTCAAACAAGCAGAAAGGAAGAAAAATATCAAAAGTACTTAAATGTCAATGATTTTTAGCACAATAAATTTTCAATGAGTGGGGCAACAATATTTATTCATTTACTTACTGTTGTATTTGCTATTTTAAAGTAGCACAGATTTTTGAGATCACTTGATTTAATGCATGTATTTTAGAGGCAGCAATGTTTCAGGGAGTATCCTTTGAGTCCTTGGGTTCAATTCCCGCTTGTGAACTATTAGTCAAGAGACTCTAAACCTTAGTTTCTTCATCCATAAACTCTGGAGAATATAACTGGTATTATAATTAGCCAATCAGAGAGATTTTCCAAAAGTTACACAGTAAATATTGTTAGTGCTAGATTAGATGTGAGATCTTCTGAAATATACTCATTGCGTTTTCCACTACACAGAATTACCTCAGATAAACTATAATGTGAGTGTAGGTTTTTTTCATGTTTTCCAGATGCAATAATTTTATTTGATTTATATATGTATATGTAAGAAATAGCATTATATATATATACATATATATATAAATATATGTCAGCCTCTGTATCTGAATATTCCCTACCTGCAAATTAAAAAACTGCAGATCAAAAATAAAAAAAAATAAAAAAATAAAAAACAGAAAATTGATTCCTCAACAATACAATATCACAAATATTCACATGGCATTTATATCATATTAGGTATTATAAGTAATCTAGAAATGATTTAAAGTATATGGGAGGATATGTGTAGGTAATATGCAAATACTATACCATTTTATGTAAGGTAATTGAGCATCTGTAAATTTTGGTATCTACAGAGGTCCTGGAACCAATCTCCCATAATGCCAAGGGGCAGCTGTGTGTGTGTGTGTGTGTGTGTACATGTATATATATATATAATATATAGATATACACACATTATATATATATATATGTAATATGTGTGTATAAAACTATCTGTTACTGACTATGTGCAAGACATTGGATGAAAGAAGGTGAAGGGATTAACCAAAGAACATATATGCATAACTCAAAGACACAGACAATGGTGTGGTGATGGCCAGAGGGAAGGGGGGTGATGAGGTCTGGGTGGAAGGGAGCAAAGGTGGGGGGAAACATTTGTAATAGTGTAAACAATAAAAATAAAGTTAAAAAAAAAAAATATATATATATATATATATATATATATTACTAATGCATTATTTAATCCTCACAATAACCAAATCATATAAATATTATTGTATCCCCTTCAGTACTGTGTATTGTGGCACAACAATACCAAATATTTGTTTGAAGTCACAAACTATTTAGTTTGCAGCCAGATTTAAATCCTGGCCATCTGGCTCCACAGAGCATGCCCTTAGTTACTGCTATCTGTTTACTAAACCTTGCAATTACTGAGTTCCTAAAATAATGGCTTCTAACAGCATTGAAACAACATTTATTCAGTACAAGATCTCTGGAAAATCTTTTCTTTTTCTGTATTCTCAGGAGGCATGAAGAAATGCTTTTACTACTGCACAGTGATAATACTAGGGCAAAATTTAATCTATATAATATAAATACAATTATGGAAAGTTAAACATCTCAAAATTATAACCACACTTGGGGAATAGTGGTGAAGGTCTGGACATTTGATTCTATTATACATCATTTCCATGTGTAAAGGGCATCCTCATGACTGCAGAGGTTAGACTAGTGAGGGGATTGTCTGGAGATTGGGAAACTGAGTGAAGGGTATTGTAATTGTTAATGTAGTAAGCTAATGGGGCCTCAACTAGGGGAGAAGATTCTCTCTCTTTCTGCCTCTCTCACTCTGGCATCTGGGCAAGAATCTAGGTGCAAGCAAAAAGGCTGACACTTTAGCAGCATTTAAACTATGTTGCCTCAAGTTTTCTAACACTTTCCTTATAATTCCTGAACCTGATTCTGATAAGATTTTGCTTACAAATTAAGATGAAGTGAGAACTAAATATATTCATTGTATTTATGAAAGTAGGAAGTCATTTTTGGACTTAGGACAATTTTAGAGGAGCATTGAGACCAAGCCAAATTGTGGTAGACTAAGGAGGAATGAATGGAGAAGTAAAGTACAGATGTGGAGAATAACATGGAATAGATAGATGACAGGTAGATAGATACTTAGATAGATAGATGATGATAGATAGATGATAGATGATAGATATAGATAGATAGATTAGATAGATAGATAGATAGATAGATAGATAGATAGATAGATGATAGATAGATGATAGATAGATGATAGATGATAGATAGCTAGATGATAGATGATAGCTAGATGATAGATGATAGATAGATGATAGATAGATGATAGATAGATGATAGATTGATAGATAGATGATAGATAGATAGAGATAGATGATAGATAGATAGATAGATAGATAGATAGATAGATAGATAGATAGATAGATGATAGATAGCTAGATACATAGACAGATAGATAGATAGGTAGATGATAGATAGATGATAGAATGAGCATGTGAGTGAATGGAAGGCAAAAGTTCTCCAGGAGTCATGAGTAAATGTTTGTGCTATAAAGTGATAATGGTGGAACAAAATAATAAAATATTATTTCAGCTGTGCAAAAATTAACCTAAAAACGTGTATTTACCATTGGTTAGAGTGGGGAGAGTATCTATTTTCATATTCTATTTTCCAAGGGTTCTATTATACTGTTATATTACCTTAGAAGTTATTTAATTTTAACTTAGTAGTAAATTTAAAATTAAAATGTACTCCTTAGCCAACTCTTCTACAGTCCAACACACACACACAGACAAACCTACTCATGTGTACACACAAATGTACATGAATGTGTGGCAAAGAATAAGAAAAATCAGCACCAAATATTAGGAGAGTGCCAACAACTGCTTGGACACCAGAAGCCTCAGCGCCTGTGCCACGTGTTAGAGAGAAGTTGCTAATCATTGAAACAGACAAGCACAGCCACTGTACAAAAGGTCACTAAAGAGAACTCCATATATATTTTTAGTGTTTACAGACGATTATTTCCAATTCTACCACCAGAGTTGAAAGTTTGGTCATTGAAAGTTTTAGAAGAAGAAATAAGTGTCAAAAAGTTGCAGTCGTCTCCTACTTGTAATGGTCTTTTAGCTGGTCCTTGTCTATTTTTATAATGGGTGTCAAGATAAAAATCCGAGGAACCCCTTTCCTGAATATATAGAACAATGGTCATCTACAAAAAAACAAGATAAGGAACCTTTACTAAATCCTTAGATGTGGCGAGCTAACTGGACGGCATTAATAAGCACGTAAAAGATATATGAACATAAAATAAGCTAATTAAGTCATTGTCATGTTATAAATTATGAGCTTTCAATTAAATAAAATTTTAAATTATTCTTTCTGCTTCTGCTAATTAGTGGACGTTGTGTCTGCTTCAGTTAGGCATGAAGCTGATACTAGTATAGTTTTCCACCTCAGGGACTGCATTTGCATTTTCCCACTCTTCCGGGATTTAATGCGATTGAAATGAAATTGAATCCTTAGCTTAATCCTGCTGAGGAGTGTGCTGTATAGAAAGCCCCACAGTTTCAGAAGATACATATTTGAATAAAGTAGAGTGTGTTACCATCCTAAGTGTATTTGTGTGCTGTCTTCTCCATGGGATTATCCTGATCTACCTGGTTGGCATAAATCTCTGGACCCTCTAAAGTTCCTTCTGAGACACTCATTTTTGCACTCATGATAATCCATCTTGTTTACTCATCTGTCTTCCTTAAGAGGCAATAAACGTTGAAGATAAATACAGTGTGTTATTAGGATTTGTCAGCCTAAGATGATGAGCTCATTGTTGCTAAGCTCCCGGTTAGACAGACGCGTAGTATGTGCCATGTAGTTACTTGATGTGTTGTCTTCACTGGACTCCTAGAGCACCTTTGCCTTGACGAGCCACAGGCCACATGTGTAGCGTCTGGCATTACTCAAAGCTGCACTGTTCAGACTCATTATCAGTGTTCCTCAGGTTATCATTCTTTTGGTCTACTTATGTCTTCAGGGTCCACTGTCATTGGACACATCTATTATGGATGACACCAGTTCCCCAGGGGGCCAATGTAGTATGGTGAGATGGAAAAATGAACACAAACTCTGGAATTAGTCTGCCTTAAGTCAGTTTTACTACTTCTTTGAATTTGCTTAAGTTCTTTAATCTCTCTGAGCCCCTGATTTCTCTTAAAAGCCCATAGTGCTCATCTTTAAACACACACACACACACACACACACACAAACATGCACACATTATCCGCAGGTTTAAGCTGACCCCCTTCAGACAGGCAGAAAAGACCCTTCTGAATGGACCCTACTTCTTTTTGAGCCAGATCTCTATCAGTTTCAATACAGAAAACTAGCTCTTTTGTCATCCACAGGACAAGGCCTTTCATGCATCCAGGCTTTTTACATGCTGTTCTCTCAGTGGAATGCCTTCCTGTCATCTCACATGTCAGAATGAATAACTGGAACCTTTCCTACACAAGTAGGGACAAACTGGATGAAGCTTCCTGTAAAGAGAATATTTTTCAAACCACCTGAGAAACCCTCAGTTTTCACTTTATTTCTTAACATGGACTGCATAGCAATTACAAAGCATTTGCCCCACAAAAGCCAGTCCCATCCCAAAGAATTTACAAATCATAGTAAACTGTTTGAATTGTAAATCCAGGGCTGTTGGATTTTCTTATACCACAGTGCTTGGTTGTAAGTGGATTTTTAGCAGTAACCCACTCAAGAGGAGAGGGACAACTAAAGATGTGTGCCCTGGGGGTTCACTGTGAGTCTCCAATTGACTGACCTCAGTGTGAAAATCTCAATTTAGTGCTGAGTCCCCCCCTCTGTCTGTGTCAGCGGCTAATTTAGATTAGTCATCCCAAACCTCCAAATCTCAGTTTCTTTGTCTGTACAATGCAGATTAATGATGCTTAATTGTCGTCTGCAGTACCCATCACTTTGTTGGTCATTCATAAATTATAACAATACAGATACTGTTGACAGCAGGGAGAGACTTGGCCAGTTGTCAAAAAAATGTATGTATATTCAGCTTATTAAAATTATCAAAGGGCTATCAGATTGGCTTTTTCCTAGGGAAGAAAAACACATAAAACTTTTTATAGTACAGTCTCTAGGTCCCTCTCTTATGTACCATATCCCACCCAAAGGAAGGAGAGACATGTATACTAACCTGCTTATCCGGGACATGGCAATTTACATTTAGAACACTGGAACTCTCCAGGAGTCTTGAGCCATAAACTGGGGCCAACCCAACTCTAACTGAATTACTAGATTATAAACAGAATTTTGGTATTAAATGATTACAGTTAATTTTCTTGAAGCAACAGGGTGTGCACATGGTGGCTAGGATGAGAGAGGTGATTTAGAGACGGTTTTGTGTAGCCTCTATAAGTCCAAGTATCTGCTCTGGGTTTTGTCAGGTTAATTCAGCTGCTGATCCCTTTAGGGAAGTTAACTGTGTTGGGGCATTCTGTCCCTGTGGCATATGAAAGTTAGAGTGAAAGAAAAAAGAAGTATAAGGAGAAGTTTGCATGCATTACAGGGTTGAGTGGATGTTTTACTGAAGCATCAATTCATATACAATAATTACTATTACAGCTAGTATCTGTGGAGCCTTTCCTTCATGGCTTAACTTTCATCACCCCAGGGCAGGTTGAATGGCTTCTTGAATTAAATTCTCTTACGTGCTCAGGGTAGCACTCATATAAAAGTTAGTCATTTCATCTATATTTTTCCCTGCCTTTCTCTTTCCCAGATGTTTTGCAAACTATTTTTAAAACATTGGCATTAAATTCAGTTTAAAAAAAAGTATTCCTGCTTTTATCACTGTACAATGTATATTGTAGACACTTAAGAAAAATGTGTGAAACAAATATATAAATAAGCACAAAGAGTTTTGCGGAGCAGAAATAAATTTGTCGTAAAGTTATTTTTATAAAGGGAAGAAAGCTCATATGTTTCCTTTAAACCTGTTTCAATAGGAGGATCTATAGTACTTTTGTAGAGATAATTTGCATACACTTAGGGGTTACTTGCCTCTGTTGCTCTTCTGAACCACCAAAGATTTACTGTAAACTTTATATATTCTATAACAAATAAATTGTGTATGTTTATATGTATACATATATTCATGTATATGAAGGTATTAATTTATGAATATGTATTTATAAATTTATTTGTATATTCATACTTTTAATTTTCAACATCTTTCATAAAGGGTTTAGTAGGTAGTAGTTCACAATCCATTCACAAAAACAGAAAAGGTTGATTATAACTTGGATTTGAATTGGTTAGTAGACACCATCATTTTGGGTCTAAGAATATCCAACTAGACCAAAGTAACTGTTTTCTCTGTTACTTTGTGACTTCGTGCCTCTCTGCCTATTCACAATTAATCTTTTTTTCTACCTAAAATGCCCTATTTCCTCATAAATTGCTTTTCTAAACTACATATTTCTAAGACATCCCACTGTAAAAGTTATTTATTCCAAAACAGAATACTTTTTTACCTAATCTCAAGTGAAAGCAATATTTAGGTCTCATAGTTTCCTATTGGCTATCAAGATATAAATATTTTCTTTTTTACATGAGAATTATTATATTTGCCTTTACATTTTAGACTATAAATTTATTTAAAGTAGGTATATGTATGGTTTACTTTTGTATTTCATGAAGGGCTAATACAAAATAAATATTTTTATATATTTTCAAAAAAAGAAAAAGTATAGATTTCAAATTAATGTAGAATTTAATTTCATTGACTTACTAAATAAATTTCAGTGGAGATATTGCTAAGGTTTCCATATAAATAGATTATTTGAAAATAAATGACTATAATTTTATAAAGTTTTCTGTAAAGGGAATATTTAATAACATATCATTTATAAAGTTTTAAAGTTAAAAAAATAATTCTCATTTGGAATAAAAACTTGATATAAGTAAATCAATTAATATAAATGAACAAAATCAACCCTACTTACATTTTGGTAGGAATTCTAAAAGCGTCAAACACTTTCAACATATGATGTCCAGATCCAGTAGTAATGAACAGCTGAAAAATTTATCATTAAAATTAAAAATGAGAATACAAAGAAAAACTAAAATCTACAAACTTGTTGAGAAACTCATTTATATTCTCAAGGTCTACCCAGGGTCCATGGTTTATCATACAGGTATTTTTCAAATGTTCACATAAAAATGATCTGAAATTGATACATACCTGCTTTTTTCCATGATCTCATTTCAAATAGAGCCCTTCAAAAAATACTTCCTAATATCTACCAGGAGATATAAACACTGGGACATTATGTGACTAAGGAGATTACAAGGTCTAGAATTAGTATGGCTTGATGTATTTGGTGTTAAAATGGTATTTATTAAGAAGAGAATCCACAAATGTTAAAATTCTAATACTGCTTGAAAACTTAACTGTCTAATCTTAGGAGGATTCAAAGTGCCAGTTAAGCCTGTGTTATGATCCTGAAGTTACTTGCAGTAACCAAACACTTTGTTCCTTTTCTATGCAAAAGCTGTTTAAACTGGTCTGCAAGAAAGAAAAAAAATGTTGCTAAGTCTTTATTGAGGATGTCCCTTGATTTCCTTAGTCTAAACAGGCAACAATCCAGGAGAAAACTTCTTAAGAACTTCTATTATGTTTCCAGTTTTTTTTCTTCTCTTAATATAAAATAATTTGCATTTATATTTTAAAAATATTTTAATCAACCCATATATAATTCATTTGTAACATTTATTCAGCAAACTCAGTGTGGACAGTTTAGGAAATCAGCTGTGTATTAGATAATTAAGTCTGTTTAAACATGGAATTAGTTATCATAGCTTGACAAATTCCCATTAACACTTACAGAAATAGGGATTGCTATATACCGTAAAAACAGGAACAAAGAAACCAGAACACTTTCAGATTTGATTATTTCTCCAAAGAGCCTCACTTTTTATGTTTCCAAAGATCTTGCATAACCATAGGAATTTTCATAATGTTTTGTGTGTATAGAAGACTAAGAGTTAGAATTTCTAAATGATAATCCGGAGTCTTCTGCAGGAATGGCCTGGGAGAAAGCAATATTTAATTGCCCTCAGAGCACTGGAATCCAATGAATCAGTAACAGATAACACCCAGGTGACTTGAAATATCCTATGACAATTTACCGCTGTTAGTACTTATCTATAGGATTTTAGCAAAATAGAATAAACATATTTATAATTTTTGTGAGAATTCAGAGCTTTTAGAGGATAAGATCTCTTTATTCAGAATTTCCAGTAGGAACATGACTTTTAGAGTTGAAGTGAACTAAAAATGAAGTCTATGGGGCATGCTTAACTAATGCAGCTCTAAACACAATGTAATTAGTCAATTATCTAATAAACGTTGGAATTCATAAATGGTGCACCTCTGAGTATGTTGAATAAAAGTTGCAAATTGCCTACATTCATAACGGATGATTGAAACATCATTAAAAATATGTAAATGCAAAATCATTTCATTAGAATTTTGAGGAGGAAAAAGGTAATTAAAAAAATAATTAAGAAGTGATATTAGGTATTTCCTCATTTGAAATGTGCTAATGATATTTTTTGAACGATGATTGTAGTTCAAGTCCATTTACCAGCCAAGTTGCAATCTAACTGGCTTGACTCTCCTTCCTTTTTCTCAGTTTGGAATTACCTTGTAAGCACAGTGTCAGGGAATTTAGAGAATTTGTTTGTTTCATCTACCAGATTTTGAAAGAGATTTTGGCAGACAATCCAATCTTTTTTTTTTTTAACTTTTTAAATTTATCTTTATTGTTGAGAGCATTACAGGTATCCCATTTTCTCCCCCAATTGATCCCCTCCACTTCCCTTTCACCCCCTTCCCAGGCCTTCACCCTGTTATTAACTGTGTCCATGGGTTATGCATAGAACTTCTTTGGTTAATCTCTTCCCACCCTCCAACCCCTTCCCTCTTTCCTCTGAAATATAATTGTCTGTTGCATGTGTCAGTGTCTCTGGATTTTTAGTTCATCGGATTCTTTTGTTCATTAGCTTCTTCTTAAAGAAGACCCTTCAACTTTTCCTGTAGTGCTGGTCTGGTGGTGATGAACTCCTTTAGCTTTTCCTTGTCTGAGAAGCTCTTTATCTGACCTTCAATTCTAAATGATAGCTTTGCTGGGTAGAGCAATCTTGGTTGTAGTTCCATGTTTTTCATCACTTTGGATATTTCTTGCCACTCCCTTCTGTCCTGCAAAGTTTCTGTTGAGAAATCAGCTGACAGTTGTATGGGTGCTGCCTTGTAGGTAACTAATTGCTTTTCTCTTTTATACTATCTTCATATTTCTGGATTCTTTTTTCTTTTTGCTCTTCTGGTTGGGTGTTTTTTGTTTCCTCATGTTCCAAAATGCTGATTTGATTCTCAGTGTCCTCTACTCTACTGTTGATTCCATGTAAATTATTCTTCATTTCAGTTCCTGTAGCCTTCATTTCAAATTGGTACTTTATTATGTTATTAATTTTCTCAGTTATTTCCCTAACAGCATGCTTAAACATCCTTATAACCATTATTCTGAACTCTCTATCTGTTAGCTTGCTTGAATCTATTTCATTTAGTTCCTCTTCTAGAGATTTCTTCTGTTTTCCTTTGTGACATGTTTCTTTGCCTCCACATTTTGGCCGCTTCCAGGTGTTTGTTTCTATGTATTAGGTAGAGCTGCTATGTCTCCTGGAATTTGTAGAGTGGTTTGTGTAGTGGGTGTCCTGTAGGGTCCCCTGAGCTGGGCCTTCTAGGTGCTCCCCTGTGTGGGCTGTGTGCACTGTCCTGTTGTAGTTGAGCCTTGGTTGCTGTTGGCGTCCCTGGGAGGAGCTGACCCCCAGGCCAATCAGCTGTGAGGACCAGCTGCAACTACAGCCAGAGAGCTGCTGTGCTGGAGACACCCCTATGGAGCAGGATTTACTTCAGAGGAGCTTTGGTGTTCACCAAGTGCGCCCCTTGAGTGCCACTTGTGTATGTGGAAGGGTTGTAATCCAGCGTAGTCGAGTCTGAGCACCAGGTGCACTGTCTCTGGGGCCTCCCAGGAGGTGCAAAGTCAGCCTCTGCCAGTGACTTGCCCAGGGCCACCCAGCATGAGCTACACAGCAAACCATAGTTGGCTGCTACTTGTTCTGGGCTTGGCAGTGCCCAGGAGAGGCCAAGCTATGAGCCATTACAGGCTGCCGCTAGTGCCAGGCCTGGGGACCCTTATGAAGCCGTATGGGACACAATGCTTCTTGTTTGAAAGATTTTAGGAAAGTCCTAAGCATGGAGCTCGAGAGGCCACTTGCACAGAAAGGCCCCTGGAAATGGCCTGGATGAGCTGCAGGTGGGGAGGGGCGGGGCCTCCGGGAGTCACGGGGCGGGGCCAAAGCTGTGAGTCAGGTGCTGGCGATTCAAACATGGCGCCTGCCTGCGGGCTGTGTGCGGGGAGGACTCGCCACAGGAGCCATGGCCTCTGCCAGCTCCTCTGCCTGGGAGGAAGCCGCCCTCCAGCTCTCGCCCCGACTTCAGGCAGGTTAGTTCCCCCCGAGTGTCCCGGGTCCTTTCCGGCTGCTGCCCGGCGCTGGGCTCAGAGGGAGCGTCCGAGTGAGTCCGTGCCGGGCCCTTTAGGAGGAGCTGCTGGGGCTCCTGCAGCCCCCGCGACCCTCAGTGATGGTCCCCGCTGGTTTCACAGCCTGGAGCTGTGGGGACATCGCTTCCCGGCCCTGGAGCCCTGGGCTGGGGGCCTGGTGTGGGGCTGGAACCCCTCCCTCCTCCAGGGAACCGCTGCAGAGATTCCCTCCGGGGTTTAAACAGCAGCACTGGGTGTGGGCCCGCAGCGCGTCTCCGATTCAGCCCCGACCCGCCGGCGTCTCCGCCCCTCCTCCCGGTCTCGGTGCTTCTTCAGCTCCCTGGTTGTGGGGCTTCTGTGCAGCCAGATCTCAGGAGGCTCTGCGTGATGGTGGTTCTGTATTTTAGTTGTAATTTTGATGTGGTTGCGGGAGGCGGCGGGTGCAGCTGTTACCTACTCTGCCATCTTGTTTCTCCTCTCAATCCAATCTTTATTGTAAATGAAATATGCTACTTAACTTTTTTGAGGTGTTTTTCTTATTTCACTAACACCATGTCTGTCACTGGGAGCATGGAGAATTGGCCTGACTGTCAGAAGCTGCTGAGCAGCTATGTTCTTGTAGGGCACGTTCATACGTCGTTGTTTCCGAGTGGGTTTGAAGCAAGGGGCAGGCATACAGCCATTCTCAATATCTGTATATATGTTACTAATTAAACAAAGAGGCCAAACTGAGGTGTCTCTAGTTTCTTGGCGCCCTATGTAAGCAACCCAAAAACTAAGTCACAATCAATGCTGTGAAATCTGAGAAAATGGAACTTAAGAACAACCAATCACAAATAGTTAATTAGGCTTTCCCAAACAAGGCTACCACTTAAGCTATACACAATCAAATCATCTTAAAATCATCCTTACTGGACAGAAATCCATCCTCTTGGGACTTGTAGTTTGTTTCTTCTTTCATATAACAGCCCTTCAAAAATCTAAGTGATCTTTCCTTCACTTGGTGCATATGTCATCCCTGTGAATCTAGTCATGGTCATGACTCTCTAGGTTAATTATGAACATATTAGCTCTTCTCTGTCTTTCTAGCCCAAGCCTCAGAAAGCATCTCTGACTTGGTGGGATCACCACCATTACAAAGAACGGTGACCAGGGACTCAACTTTATAAGTTCACTTAAAATCTGTGGGACTAATGTAAACTAACCAAAGTCATGAGAGAGCAAGTAAGTTATCTCCTCTTTTATTGGCACTGTCAATTATTTTGCATCACCAGTCCTCCTGGATTATTATAAAAGCTCCTAACTGCTACATATTGCATCTAGTGCTTTGTTACCTTCAATTTGTGCAACCAGGCCTGTAGCATTTTGCTTGACACAATATAGGTCCTCAGTAAATGTTTGTTGAAGTGAACATGTTGAATTCCTACAGTATAAACAGACCACATGGGTGGACCAGATGTCCATGCCAGCCCTTCTGAACAAATGATGATAACTTATGATTGCTATAGCCATCCAATAAAATAACCCCCAATGGCCCATGCTCCCTGATATTTATGCTCTTATGTAGTCCCCTCCAACATTGCATCAGTGTTGACCCATATGAGTAATAATATATGACTATACAGGCAGTAGAACTTCTGAGGTTAGATCTTAAAAGGTTTTCCAGCTTTCCTTTGGGGCTCTTGGACTGCTATGTTTGGGAAAAGCTGGCTTATGGCCTAAAATCCCTCAGGTAATCCTGGGAGTAGCCTAAATGGAGGGGAATCGAAACCCACCAACACTTGTACTAATTTGCCAGCCTTGTGTGAACCACCTTGAAAGTGGGCTCTCTTGACCCAGTCAAGCTCTCAGATGATTGCAGTCTGAGACATCTGGTCCAGGGTTTGATTCCAGCCAAGGGCATGTACCTCAGTTGCAGGCTGGATCCCCAGCCCCAGTCAGTGCTCATGTGGGAGGCAACTGGTCGATGTGTCTCTCTCACATTGATGTTTCTCTTTCTTTTTCTCTCTCCCTTTTACTCTGTCTGAAAAGCAATGGCAAAAATATCCTTGGGTGAGGATTTGGAAAAAAGAAAAAAGCTCAGTGTATCCAGGTACCATTTTACTGACATTGGTAGATACAATTTGGAAGTCCCTTTTTAAAAAAAAGAAACAAAAAATTGTAGAAGGGAGCACAAATGACTCAGGATGCACAGTTCAAGGTGTTAGATATCGTATTTTGTTTTATTTCTGCATTGTTTTTACTCCATGACTTTGAGCATGTCTGGAAGTTTTCATAGGTTAAGTGGGCACGATGCTAACATTTATTTTCCAGGGTTATTTGTAAGAATCAAATAAAGGAGACTTTATGAATACACTTTAAACATTAGCCAGTACTATATAGATATGCATTATCTTCACCATCAAAGCAATACCTACTTGAATATATTTAAATATCCATCCCTCCCCTCAGCATAAAGGCAAGTACTATATTTTATTTGACTTTGTATCCCCTATGGCACCAATGCCACAGAATGGCACCTAGCACAATATCAAGCAATGACTAAATATAGAATTGATGGGGATTGACTTTATTTTATCTTTCCATGCAGAAAAATAGATAATATCCCAATAAGGCATGTTATATTTGCATATGTCTGAGGGAAACAAAAGGAGCAGGCCATGAGGAAATAATATGTTCTGTGGTCGCTGGCAAATATTTACGAACCAGATTCCCAGGGAGGGTGGGTGGGAATGGAAGTTCTGTTTTAGAATCTGCTGACTGATTCCATGGTAGAAACACTCCCACCACTATTGATTTTGAGTTACCGACGTGGCATCCCTGAAGGTGGGGTTGAAAGAGATGTGCAGTAGTCCAACATTCCATACTATGTTCAGAATAAGACACTACAGCATTAAATAATTGCAAGAGCACAAGTAAGAGTAAACTGTAGTCAAACAGTTAAGAACTATTAAGTTTTGAGTACTTACTATTGTTTTTAACCTAATTTATTTAACTTTATGTTTATAAAATTTAATTTTTAATGATGGCTGTGTTTACCAATCAGAGTACAAAATTCTGGAACACGTGACAATTGGTTCTTATGAGGCAGTTGTGAGCTGGCTCTAACAGGTGCATGAATAGATTCCTTTCTTTGAGATGGTCTGAGTCTTCATTAAAACACTATCCACAATGTAGCATAGTTCAGAATTAAGCATAAAGTGTTTTTTTTTTCTAGTCATGGCAGGAATTTTAATTACTAAAATATTAAGAACTGTTTACCAAGGAGATTTTGGAATTTTCCCTTTTTTAATTCATGGCTCCTGTCAAGAATTAAAATACCATTACATATTGTATACTATACAGGGTGAGGCAAAAGTGAGCTTACAGTTCATGTGGAAAATAATATAGTAATTAATAAATAATACGAAAACAAACTGTGTTTTGTGTACTCACAACTGTAAACCTACTTTTGCCCCACCCAGTATTAAGAAATTTACCACCTTATATATGCTGACAAAGTACATCATACCTTAGATCACTGCTACAACTAATAGTTCTTGTCAGTGAAGAATAAAAATTAGGTTTATAAAATGTTACAGCTACAATCAGAAGTACTATTTACTTGATTGCAACAATTCTTAGCACAGTTAAAGTACATAGGGTTCATTAATTTTTTTTATAGGGCTAAACACAGTTCACATAACCCTACCTCAGAGAATAAATATCTGAAGATAAGAATCCCTCACCCCTGTTCCACTATGAAGAACTATACTCGTACCAAAGGTGATTTTTACCACCTATGTTATTTTTCCCTTTCAATTTTCTTTGTTTTTTTATCTTTTGCCCCATTCTTCTTACCTTCTTGCCTGAATCAAGATGTTGTTTTTTTGTTTTTTTGTTTTTTTACTTTGGCCAAATCTGAGCTAGGTCTTGGGTCTAAAGCCTTAAAACTATGAAAAGAAAGGCTGTTTGCTACACTACAGGCAAAAACTGTTATTTCTAAAACTAGTGTAAATTTTATTTTAAATCTAAAAACAATATAAGTTTATTTTGCTTCCAAAACTTACTTTTTTCTTATAGCATAATTCATAGGTTTTGTATAAAAATATGTGTTGCATATAAAGTTAATATTTATTTTATTTTATTTTATTTGTAAGGATAATCCATCATTAACAGCAGACAGGACCACACTCACTTATAAGACACAACAGCTTCTTTCCTATGTACTTCTGTCCTGTTCCCCAAACTTGACTTTTACCTTAAAATCCAAGTCTAAACATTTCCTGATCTTGTTTTTTACCTGACATGAAAGATTCCTTCAAACCTGTAGTGTTGCCATGTTTCTTGTTATGCTTTAATTCTCATAGGAGAATTATAATGATTTTTCCCATATTTCAGTGTCTTGATTTGATTTTTCTAATTCAGAAAAAAAAGTATTAATGTACTGAGAAATGCTGGAAGACATTTTTGCATGGAAACACTACTGTGCAATGAATATTTTAATAAAGTTTAAGCACAACACAGTCAGATAATTTTGAATTTAAAATAAAAACAAATATTTTTAAGTATAATTTTGTACCATGCAATATTTGGGATATAACTGTACTAAAATACTTACAGGTTTGTTTTTTTTTAACATGAAAATCAAATTTAATTGGCATCCTACATTTTTATTTAATTGGGCAACCCCCTACCAGCCAGCATCCTAGGACAACATGACTCACTTGGACAGCGGGTTTCTCTTCAAGCCTCAGAATCTATACTTACTGGTGCCGCATGCCTCTAGGACTTGGATTCATCTTTAGTCAATGTGTCCAAGGATCTTACCCATTGATCTTTTTCCCAGAGGAACAGGGTATTTCCTCTGAATCTCATCCTAACTTGTCTGGGCCCCTGAGTTTCAGCTTTTTTCAGTTCCTTTCAGTAAGAGATGGATCCTCCCATGTCAAACTAAAAGCAAGCTCTCCTATGAATAAAAAGAAGGAAAACTAAAGGTCATTTACATCATTTTATACTTTGGCTAGCAAAATACCTTGACAGGGCCTACACATATTGATAACAGGGTATGTGCCTGGGAAGAAGAAGCTCCATTTAGGAAACTGGAGCTGGTCAGTGTACACAGTGACTGTGCCTACCGTCCCTCTCTGGAGAATACAGTAGGTAGGAGAGATTATCCAGAACTAGATCCAAACTGACAAAAACGATTTCAACATTTAAATAACTAGAACTGTCTACTAGATGGCATTATGCCTGATTTTATTACACAAGTTAATCCCTTGTTCTCTGACTTAGAATGAGTCAGGGAACTTCAAAAGGCAGTTTTCTCCCAGTTTAGAAAAAGCCACCTTAGCCAGTAGGGGACCTGGTCTCAACAGACATATTATTCCTCCACCTTTCTTAGCCTTGTTCTTGCATCTGCTTTTGTGGTGTCAGGACACAAAGGAAATATCTGTATGGGTTACAGTGAGCTTTGTATTTTTTCAGCGTAAAATTCTAGACACACTCCCAATCACAGGTCAGACTTTGATGACATATTAATCCCTGATTCTGCTGAAACTGAAAGGCCAGCCTGTGTACGCTGGGACTGGGGAAGCCAGCAAGCTTCTCACCACAGCTGTCATAATGTGTGCAGTCAAGAGGAAAAAGCAGCCTCCCTGTCAAAGCCAGGGCCAGATCCAGGCTGGGAATGTGATCCCACACAGTTCCTCACAGGAAAAATACTTCGGCAAGAACGGCTTGCAGAAGTGCAGGTTCACATTTGGGAAGGAGAGGCCGAGAAGCTGAAAGCAAGATCTAGTAGGGATAGAAAAAGAAAAGTAAAGGCCATTTAGATTATTTCATATTTCAGTGGGTGGAAGACCTCAGCAGGGCCTTCACGGGCTGATAACAGGGTGTGTGCCTGGGAAAAGACGGTCCCTTTAAGAAAACTGTACAGCCGGTCAGTACACAAAACTTATATTCATTACCTTCCCATTGCTGTGTTTCTCACTTCTCACAGGCCCTGGACATAAGAGATCTGTCTTGAGCAACATTTTCATAGTAACCTGTATAAAAGTGTAGTATCTGAATCCAGATTGCATAGGTCTAACCTCAGCTCTCTCACTGGCTGGCTGTGTGGCCTTGGGAAACTTACTTAACCCCTCTGCCTAGTTTTCTCATCTGATTGATGTGAGGATTGAATAGGTTGCAGACAAACGTGTTGACCTATGAGGACTACCTAAGTGTTAGCTACTATTATTAATTATTGTTATTATTATTTGATCAAGAAGAGCCTTTTCATGCCATGCCCCTGTGGCGTGGGAACATGGGCAAAGCAGAGAGAACTAATCCCTCTTGATGGTCATATGTGTGTAGCTCCATTCAAACAGCTTTGCTTCCAACATTTAATCTACACAGCCTTCAACAAAGGTGGATAGTCTCGTGCCTACTTGGCAGAGAAAAACAACTGAGGCTTAGAAAGGGAAACTCACTGGGTGAAGGTCGCCCAGGTAGAAAGGATGGGGTCGGGTACCATCACTCTGTCGTATTTGAAGCCTTCTGTTCATGCCACAGTGCTGGAAGGATTCTCAGAAAGTAGGCATTTTAACTCTTTCTTGACTTTACAAAAGCAGATGTTTGTCTCCTTTCGAGGGGACTGGCCTCAGGCATACACCCACGCCGTCTCTCGCCGGCATAATGGCATCTCTCGGTGCTGATCCTAAGGGAACAGCTTGGCTGAATGAACTGTTCAGAGAACATTGGCAGGAGCAGAGGGCAGGCAGTGACTTTGCGAGGGAGCTCAATGGCTGCGGCTGCTTCCTTCCGAGTGCTAGGGCCCATAAAGGTACCAAAATGACCGGGACCAACCATGAAAGAGCTCGCGGCTGCCTTTATAACTGAGTTTTATTTTACAAAAAAATATTTGGAACTTCCTGTTTTCCTTATGGACCCAAGCTTTGCTCTGAACACAAGTCTCAAAGATATTCAAGACATTAGTAAATCAAAAGATTGTATAAATCATTGAAATTGGTACTAGAGAGAGCTGTAAGAAAGGGACCTAATGCTAGAGATTTTTTATTTCTTATTAATGGAATCACATCAAGTGCCTGAGGCAGAAAGAGACGTGAAGAATTGTTTTCTTTCCTTTTATGCAGACAATTCCAGTGCTTTGTTTTACTTACATATCTTAAGTTAGAATTTCTTATGTCTTTGTTTTTCATTTGATAACTTACAAATGAGACATGTTTAGCACAAAAGACACTTTATGAGAATCAGTAAGGCATTTATGAGCTTCCATCAGCCCCTACTGTTGCTACTACTGTTTCTACTAACACTGTATTATTAACATTATAAAGTTCCTACTACATGCTGACATTGTGCTGGGCACTTCACTCAGCTGAGTTATCTCATAAACTCTGACAAGAGCACTGCAGGTGAAGACGCTGAAGCTTAGGTTTTTGGAAGAATCAAGATTGTTCTCTTCGTAGAACAGTTAATCTCTTGAGCCCTCTCTAGGAGTTAAAATTTGGCTCTACCAAATTATCTAGAAATTACTTAGGGTAATTTGGCCCACTCTGAGCTTCCACCCCCTCATCTATTAAATAGGAATCATAGTGTCTGCCTCATTAGAAGGGTTGCTATGATAGTGAGTGAGATACTCAAGAGAAAGCACTCTACACAAAGAAGGAATGCTACCTGTTATTACTTAATGTGATCTGCCTTAGGCCCCGAAGCTTTGTGTGACATAATTAAGCAAAAGCAAGTATCCCCCAAAACTTGAGTAAATGAAGCCTGGTTACAGTATGCCAGGTCTAAAAACATTAGTGCCAGCGCTTCAAAAGATAAGCAAAACTGGAACAGAAGGCTTTTTGTGGCTGGGATGGGAGTGAGGAGCTAGGTCAATACCAGGACCCTGCAGCAGTTGGGGTGGAGGGTCTGGGGGGCGCCTCCTCATTAGGGGGCTTTTTGAAGCCTTGCCTGACTGTGGCATTGCATGTCACCAAGGCTATCATCAATGTTTGCATTTGGTACATTTTATATCTTTTACCAAGAGGATTTTGCTAATTGTTTTCAGGCCTAATCAAAGCAGAGAACATTACTGAAAAATGTTTAATCTTATTGAAATAAAGAATTACATAAAGGAAGAAGTCAGTTTTATAAGAGTCCCTACTTCGGGAGGAGTTTCTTTTAGCAGTCACTGCACACGTAACACAGCATTTTGATTTGTGTTTATGGTGGGATATGCAGTACATACATTTGCATACTGTGTGTATCTGTATATTTCTATGTGTATGTGTATGTGTGTGCACATGTGCTCATACACATTTTTTAATAACCCCTTACACACATGTATTATATTTCTGTTAACTGGCTTTTTCATAACTACATGTTTATTACACAGACCCACGATTTCAAATGTTTTATAGTAATAAATATAATTTACATATTGATCTTCACAATAATTATTATGATTTGGTTTATGATGAGGGAACTGAGGTGTGGAGATTTTAAAAGACCTCAGGCCACAGCCCTTATGCTCATGACTATAAAGTGGAAACTACATCCTATGGCTTTGCAGCTTATGCTACACCAAGCTTGCCTCACTCATGCCTTACTGTTTCAAGTTAAAAAATGAAATCTCTCTCTCTCCCTCCCTCCCTCTGCTTCTCCTTTCCTTGCTTCCTCTCCATCTCTACTTGTGAAGTAATTTCATTTTCATACAGAATCATAGACATTCTAATACATTCTTGTTATATATACAGCTAGTCTACTCCTTGCGTATGTTTTCTGTGCACATTTGTATTTGTTTGGGTAAAATATTTAGATCCAAGAATGTTAATTTACAAGAAATGAATCATTAGTCCACATATAATGCATGTTAGCTATCAGAGCAGCACTCATTGTGCTGACCAGAGCCACTATCATAGAACAATGATGAATGAAAGAGAGTTATGGCAAATCATACTGTGAGATGAAAGAGTGGCAGTGTTATTTACAAGTTTGAGTAGTAGCTCCAGAAGTTTCCTTTGGTGACTAGTTTGAATCAAACTCTGTAATAATTCAATGTTTAATGGTCAACCAACGTATTGTGTGCCTTCAATATTAAAAATCTTTATTTCTGACTTGAGGTAATATTTGGATTCCAAAGTATTGTAACAGACAGTTCAAAGCTGTCTAATGATAAAAATGAACAATACTCTGGTTAAGCACAGTGTATGTAGGAGGGGTAAGTAGCTTTACTACTGAAGATTTATAAGGGATCCCAGGGAAGGTTTGCGATGTAATTAATCAGTCGTCTGCATGTAGAAGCACTTCTAAGTGCTGCTTAACAGCATGGAAGGTAACAGCTATGAATAATTTCCTGCAATCAATTTTAAAAATCCTTACTACTTTAAACTTACATGCCAGAAAATAACCAAATGCTTCTACAGTGGCCCACTTTGGTTTAATTAATGGTGCCCATCAATCAATGAGTGTAAGTGTCCCCATATCTTTGCCACTGAGGTCTGCAAAACAACAGAAAGTGATTTAAACGCAGTACTGACTTGCCTTTTAATGTCTTTAAGACATTAGATATATTTCAAAAGACACACAGGGAAGTAGCCCACTAAAAAGTTTGAATCTAAAATATAAAGGAGAAATAAGTGAGGCTAGGTTGTTTCAAAACATAGAAAAGGAGCTGACTTCATTGACAGCAACGGAAAGCGGCATACGTTGAAAGAAAGCTCTATCAGGCAGTTCAGAGGGTGCTTTTATTTCCACTGCCATTCCTTACACATAGGTATTCATCCATTGGTAGTTCTCTTCTTCCACCTTTCTTGGGAATTTGAACAGAGTAGGAACTCATTAATATCTATTACAGAAATGAACAAAGCATACTGCGTCTCTATCATTAAATGTGTTTATATAGAAATGAAGGAATTTATAGAAATTATATCAGAGCCTTTCTTGGCAGTGACATTTGTGCTAGTTGGACTCTGGGAAACAGTGACCTTGCTACTCACCAGTCTTGAACAAAGCTCCCTGAGGCTGTCGTAGCCATTTTTTTCCCATCAAGGTAAAATATCCATCTCAAAGAGTAGGATGTTTTGGTTGTGTGCAGACGTATTGATTAGATTCAAATGAGGGCTCTTGTCCTCTGGAAAACTATAAACACACACATACACACGCACCCCCACACACTTGCACATAGGTTATATGCTCTGGTAGGTCAGGACAGCATACCCACAGTTAAAACCCTTCTTTGGAAAGAGGAGAGTGGGGAGAGCACAGAGGTCACTGGTCCATGCCACTGGTGGAATCCTACCTGGCAGGTATTCCTCAAACCTCTGCAGTTGAGAAACTCTCTTAAATAGAAGCTGGCTTGCTCTCAGAGGTCATTCCCTTGCCATTGTTCTGTGTGGCTCCTGGTTCTGAATCCTGGGAAGATTTTTCTTGTTCAGTTAATCTTTAATGGAGATCTGAAGTGAGTTTCACAAAACATACCCTCTTTGGACTGCTTCTTGTCAGTGAAGACATAGAGGCCTGGAGACTATTTTTTGATCATGGGATTTGGGGGCAATATAAATTCCCGTCAAACTTTTGAGGCTTTTAATTCATTTGCTTTTATGAGTATTGTGTTAACATATAGTCAGTAGCACAACCAAATTTCTTTCCTAAACATAGACCTCATGTCTGAATATTTCTTTTCTGCTTCCTCAGCACCTTTCCTCCCCTCTCTGTTCCTCTCTCTCCTCTTTCCCCTCATTCAATTCTCTCTCATTCTTAATCTTATTTTTGCCAAAGGACTTAATCCCTTTGCTCAATTTAGAATTGTCCATAGGCTCCTATTCTTCAAAGTATTTTTCAATCTTATTTCCTACTATTTAAAATCCAGAAACAATGAACTAACTTTTCTATTTCTGCAAGGCCCTAAATTTTCTGGACTCTCTATTTCCTTCCATTTATGCTCTCAAAACAGCTAATTCTTGGTAGAGCTCATCTCTTTTATTTAATTCCTTGCTTAACACAACAGGTAACAGCTAACAAATGCTAATTTTTAGAATTTTCCCACCTCTTCCCCTTTGAACTATAGGCTCATATGCCTTTGGTCCTGCTTTTAACTTATTACAAGTAAGAGCTTTACCAAGCATTTTATCCATGAATTAAATGGATCTCCATTTTCCCAGGGTCTAATTCATTGTTCTTTTATATAGTTGATTATATTTTTGTAATGGTAGCACCTCACTTCAAAGTACTAATTCTTATGCTCTTTAGTATAGGATATTCTATAATAATAAAGAGACCCAAAAATGTATAATGTTCAAACAACAGCCAGAGGCAGATGTTTCTGATATGTATGTAGTTCTTTTTGCCAAGACCTGTCATCTCCTCCTGGCTCTTACCATCGCCTGTGGCCTTGCATCCTCTATTGCATCCTGCTGGCAGGGAAGCTAGCATGGAGGTATGGAGGGAACATACACACCTTTTGAAAACCTTGGCCTTGAAATGATTCATGTTCCTTCTGTTCATATCCCATTGACTGGAACTCAGGCTCATGGCCACACCATACTGCAAAGGAAGCTGTAAAATGTAGCCTAGCTGTGTGCTAGGAAAAGGGAACCAAGAAATGCTTGCAAACGTGCCTGCCATAGGTGCCTTTGACAGTTTCTTCGCTGTTAAGGCAGCCAGGTCACTATAAAGGAAATGATGTATTAATCTTTTTCTTTTCCATTGGAAGATGAAGAGGGTGAATAATTGATATGAAATGGTCATGTGGTTATAATCTTTTTTTAATCAGTCGGACAAATCAGGGTCTTATATTTTGATTGTTTATAGAGGTGCTCCTTAATTGGCACACATTGCCACCACATCCATTCCTTGTCAAATGTTTATATGTATGAAAGTTAAGTCTGAACGTCTTTTTAGTCTTTTAATAGAGTAACAAACAATGGAGAAGTGAAACTGCATAGTTTTTCCTGTTATTTCTCACCATGAGTTTGATAGTGGAGGCTCAATAAATATTTAACTAAGGACTTGAAGACCAGTGTTTCTGTGTTGTCACATACTAATCACCAGGGGCTCCACAACACTGCTGCAGAACAGTGCTTCTTAACCTTTCCAATTTTATATTCCTCCCGAAACTATATCAAAGAACAAAGATCTCAGCATGATGGAAATAAAAGGGCACTTTATTATGAGAATGATTGGAGATGTTTATAGACATTGTGTTGTTGCGTTTATCATTGACAATAAATTTTAAGGACAGGATTACTGCTTTTGTATTGATGGAAACCAACTTTATAGCTCTGGCTTTAAAATAAATGATTCTGTTGAGCTTTGAAATGTATAATGATATAGATTAAAAAAGATATTGCCATGGTAACTATGAAATCCAAAGTTAATAATAATTTTTAAATTGTAGTACGTAGTATTTATTTTCAGGTGAAGTTGACAGGAGCAATCTGTGGTACTGGTTAAAGGACATAAATGAGGAACGATCAGTTCTTAGGAACTGTTTTTGAAAAACCTATAGTCCATTGAAATATTTTTTTGTCTCCCAAGGTTATGCTTATAGTGACTTGCCCAAGGTAAGCTCTTCCTAATTTATTTCTCATTTTCTGTCAATTATGCTATAGCAACTATCAGGAAGAATGGTTTATAGGACTCAGAATAATTTCCTGGAACCTTGTCAGTTACTTAAAATTATCATCTGGAGAAAGAACATGGTATGTTGGGAGAAAAATAAGAAAAAATTCAGAGGATGAGAATTATGTCTCTAGCGTAGATTTTTGTGATACTTCTAACCAGATGGAAGTCACTTAGTCTCAGTTTTCACATCTATAAAATTGAGATGGTAGTAACTTCCTGAATTATATCCCCAAATTGCTGAGAAGAACAAAGAGCTTTATAAACTACAAATCATTATCTAGTCATAGAGTATCATCATAAAATTGAATGCTAATAGATGCAAAGAGGACACTGCACCCTGCTTTGTGGTTAGATACCCCGAATGGATTTATACAGTAGCTAAGAGATGCAAGTTCTAACCTTGGCTCTGCTACTACTTGACTCTATGTCTTTGAAATATTCCCGTAACCTCACTCTGTTTCCTCCTCCGCAATATTGGAATAAACTATATAATCACTAAAGCCCTTTCTGAGTTGAAGGTCTGTGGTTCTAAGTGACTCCAACCATCCTTTTTGGCTTAGACTCCCTAATCATCAGCAGAATAAATTGCAGAGACAGCTGGCTGGGGTTAGGGGTACAGTCTCTGGCCACAGAAGAGCATAAAACTAAGGGGAACCACACAGCCATCCAACAGATGATAGAACTCTCATTAGCAATGTGCTAAAGCCAGTGACATCCAGGGACAATTGCAGCTGGCATTTCCTCCACATTAGGATGTCTGTTCAATTAGTTTTTCTGTGCTAGCTCAGTCTGAACTCATCCTCTGAAAACTGAAGAAAGTGCTCTTTGTTTAATAATCAGAGTTTGGGAGATAATCATTAAGTCCACACTTCATAGCACATCTATTATGTGAATAACAGCATGCTATGCAATGGCAAAATCTGAAAAATGAATGGTACCCACCCTTCTATTTTGGAAGGAGTATGCGTTTTGATACCAAAGAGTGTTGAGTTCAGGGCCCCATCTGTTGCTTATTGGCTATACCTCTTTTATTTGCCAGTATGTTCACTGACTAACCGTATCTGACAAAAAGTAGATGTTTATTATGTGTTGACCAAGTAGATAATTTTTGGTTAGATCATATTTTCTCTGAGTCTCAGTTTCTTTAGATAAAATAACAACAATGAATGTTGGTAGGATTAAATACGGTAAGAATGGAAATCCTTTGCACGGTAGAGGTACTCAGTAAACGTGCATTACTTTTCCTTGCACACACCCTCTTAGCTTTCCTTATGGTACCATAGTGTGGAGAAACTCTCAGGGACATCTACAAACACAGATTTAATAGTAAAATAATCTGTAGAATGAATAACCTATATCAGTAAAAGGAGTAGTTGATTCAGACTGAGATGAGTATGGTAAAAACAAAAAAATGCAAGTAACTGGAAGCCCTCGAGGTACCTACTTGAGTAAGAGAGATGGGTAAATAAGCCAGACATGGTGTAAGCCACGCATTGCCCTGTCCTCACTGCCTGGCACACTGATGCACTGCATCAAAACGGATCAGCCCGAACACCCTCGCAGGGGTTGTTCAAAACTGAAGGGTGCCCTGGATTAGCATGGCCGATAATTCACTGGGGAAGTACCCAGAGTAACCAAACAAGAGTTTTTGTTGTTTGTTTGCTTGTTTTAAAAATATAAATGGCATTATCTAAGAAGGCACATTTGTGGTTCAGAGTCCTGGAGACCCAAGTTAAGTCCTACGTTCGATACTTATATATTTTGAGAACTGGGACAAGTTACTTAATATTTGTAAGCATCAAACTGACTTTGCAGAGTTGCTGTGAGGATTAAATGAAATTATGTACCCAACACATTTGCAAGAACAGAGAACTCCTGCAGTGTCTGAAATGTAGTAGACGCTCAATATGTATTGATTGGTCAACTCAAGAACCACTGAATTAATAATGAATTGGGATAATGTCACTTCAGAAGGAAGATATGATGATTTAATATAAACTTACCTATAACAAAGCTGGCATTTAGTAGGTAATCAATAAATATTTCCTTCCTTTAACTAGGTAGAAAGACAATTAGAAATGTATTAAAATTTTTAACTACAACCCATATAATTAGCATCAACTGGATTTTTAGAGGTCAAGTTGATTAAATCAAATAGCAGTAATTAGGAAAACACAGTACATGTACAACACTCAATATTCAGAAAAAATCCTGGTGTCTCTGTGATTTATTGCTTGGAGCCCTTTATTGCCAAGGTTGGCGGAGCTTGCTTTGCAAGCATGTGACCAGTGCATGCTAAGAACCTAGCACCCGAAGGGCCTTGTGCTTGGAGTATGAAGTCTGATGATTGCCATCGTGAAATTCTTAATAATTTGGTCTTGGAATTTGTGTTTTATAAGTTAATTCTGATGACACAGTGAAACTTTTCCTGGGGAATAGGGGCTTTGGCTCACACTGCCTTCCGCCTCCTCTCCACCTCTCTGCAGTTGGGTTCCCTGTTGCCTGCTTCCTGCTCCCTGGCACCCCAGGTCTGGGTGTTTCCTTCCTTGTCTCACGTAGGAACACCCACGCCTGTAGAGAATTTTAATAAAAATTTGTTTGAGCCAAACAGAGGATACACCGGGAAGCAAGATCTCAACAGAATGAGATAAAGCCTTGGAGAATAAGTTTGCAGGTTTTTGTTTGTGGTTTTTTTTTTTAATGCATTTTCGGTTAAAGAGGAAACAAAAGGAAAATTACCTGAAGGTGGGAGGAAGCAATGTGGGGTTGGATTACAGGAGAGTTAAGATTATGTGCTCTCTGGAGGGCTCTGAAAGGGTGATCAGGTATTAGAAGGAGAGGCCTGAGAGAGAGCATTTCAAAGGTGTGCTAACCTAGATGCACAGGAACAATGGATGGGGCCTGTGTAAGGTAAAGATGATCCTTTTAGTAAAGAAGTTGTATGCCAGGGGCCTGACGACCCACCATGACCTGTGTTAGGAATTTATGACTAAATTACCCTGGGAGGTTGCTTTCCATAACCCCCTTTTTTTCATTCACACTTGCCAGTGCCACCCACCTGTGGTGGCAATTTGATCACATGACTTGGAAAGTCCATGTTCTTCCATTGCACTGCCGGTGCCCTTGCCTGATTTGGGGGGCACATGCATGGAAAGGTTTTGAGTCAGGCACACACCCTGCCCTTTCTTGGGCTAGGCAAGGTGGCAGCCACCTTGACCTTGACTGGCAGTGTCCCTGCACATTCAGCAGGTGCCTCAGCTTGACCCTCCCACCCATTCCCCTAGTCTGGGTACTGAGCACATCCCGATATACAGGAGAGGCTTTTATCTCTTACGAGCCATCTACTTACCCTGGGTTAAAACTGTGGGCCTGAGGAAAGGATAAGTTCACTTGCTACCCTCAGGCAGGGCCCTGTGTTCACACCTTGCACTGGGCCTCACAAATTGTGTAGTAGGTCCTGAATGGTAGGCAAACAACAGAGCTGACGCCCAAACTAGCACAGATATTTAATAATGTGATAAAGGCTGGTTCCCAACATACTTATGCATCTGGACATCTGAGGTTTCTCTGCACGGAGCCCCTATATGTCACTGTACACAGCATGTCCACTTAAAAGTCCAAATACCTCACATTCAAAAGGGCCTGCTTAACACTCAGGGTTATTTCCGCCTGATCTTGCCCTGACTCCCAGTCGGACTATTTTCTAAAAACACCAAGGTTATTTCATTCCACTTCACAATCTAAAACTCAGTCACACTTGCAGCTTCCACCTCTCTCACCCCTGTGTGTGATGCACATCAAGTATGCCTCATAGAACTTAGTGTCAACGGATCTCTTGAACGCAGCTATGTTAATTTGCCCTCACTGTCATCATCTTAATACAAGCTCCCACCACTTGCCTGGTCTAACTTCACCCGCTCCCTCCTGCCCTCTGCAACTAGAATGATATTGTTGCAAAGCAAATATGGTCACATCGCTCCCTTACATTAAACTCTTAATGGCTTCTGATTTCTTTAGGAAAAAAGAGCAAGTCTTTAGCTTGGCCCGCGGGCCCTGCATGACCTATTCCCTACCCTTTCTGGCCTGTCGCTCACCATACTCCCTGTTACTGCCTATGTTTTGCTCACACACCGCCTTTCCTAACACCTCCGACTGTGAATGTGCTCATGAGGGGTTAGTCCCTCACCTCCCTAACCTTCTAATTAATTATAGATTTTCTTTAAATTGCAATATACTTAATAATTTCTTGGTAAAGCTTAATATTTCTGGCTATCACACAATACATGGCACAATGTAGCATGTCTTGGCAATAACACATTTAAAATTTTTATTTACATGTGCATTTTTCTGTTGTTCCTATTGATGTCTGCCTTCCCTAACTAGGCAATGGCCATGTGTGTTTTATCTCCAGAGGCTCTCACAGTGAATGATACATAGTAGATGCTTAATAACTATTGATTAAATGAATGAATGAATGAATGTGCATTCACCTTATGTTTTTCTTCAATAAATCCTATAGGGCAATGATATACACAGTTCCCACAGTTTAGTATGTGGCATGATTAAAAGTCATAGGTTGCAACTGTGCAACTTCTGGAGAATCATTTAATCTCTTTGGATCTGAGAGGTCCTTAACCTGAAAATCTGTTGTACAATAGCTTGCCAAAGCTATCTGCTATTTAATAGGGGGTTCTGTTAAAGAAACATCACTTTGTTCTGGCTTTGTATTTTTACATATTTTGTGTTTGAATGTTTTTGTGTGTTTATAAAATTGGAGGTTTATTTTGGGTTTGTAAATAAATGGTTTGTTTTCCAATTGTTATTTTTCTTTACTTGCTAGGTGCTTTACATGTTCATGCATCAGATTACTTTTTAAGGTTGCAAAATGTTCACCAGGATATTAAGGATAGAGGAAGGGTAGCTGTGGATGTGAATGTATGTGTGTATGTGTGTGTCTCTATGTGTGTGAATATATGTGAGTTTAATATTTTATTCTACTATTTTTGTTTCTCCTGTTTTGGTAAGATCCAAATATTTCCTAGGAAACATTCTATTCTATACTGACTAATACTTCCATTTAGTAACCTACTACCCAAAATACTACCATGGGCCACGAATCCCACTTATTATACTGCATTGGATCTCAGGCTTGCCCTCGCCAACTGAGCCACACCAGCCAGGGCTCTTTTCATTTTTAAGGCTCTCTAAGTCAAGAGAGGCAGGGTTTATTCATTTCTGTTACAAATGTTTACTGAGCCTCTATAATATGTCAAGTATACCCTGGTAGGTATTAGAGATAAAATGATTCCATGACAGGTCTTGGTCCTTGTGGAGCCAATAATCTTATGGACATACAGATGGAAAAGTGCCTCTAACTTCTGCTATATTAGAAAGAGTTGAGTTGAGGAGAGCTCTTTGAGCTATAGAGAAGTACATTTTAAGATGTGTGGGTACACAAAATAGATATCTTGAGCTATTTGAAGTGATGCTATATGTGGAGAAAAATCTAATCAGCTCCAAAAATCATAACTAGGTATAACACATAGGAGTTTCAGGAAGGCAGCATTCTACGTAATATTAATGAGAAACATTTTAAACACTTATTCCTCCCCCAGATGGAAGTTTCTGGCTCCTAAAATGATGAGGTTCTTTTCACAAATAAATATAGGAAAGGTAAATATTTTATTAATAGCTAAATAATTATAAATTATGTTTTAAATGTTTTGTGCACAAGTTTGAATATTTTTAAAAAATTTCAGTTGTTAATATTAGTGTTTGTATTAAAGGAGACAAAGAAAGAGAGAAGGAAAATTGATAATAGGAAAAGGAGCTTGCAGTTTAGATCTGTGAGAGTGTGAAATTCACCTGCAGTTTGCATCTTAATTCCCGCCTATTTGCTCAAATTGGGAAGAAGAGTATTGATGCCATGTTACATCAGTCAGACTAGAGATTTGTTCTAATTTCCACATAGTTACTCCTAAGTGGTGCATCGTCATAGCAGATGGTCTAAGGGGAGAAGCCAAGGTGTCTTTAGCATTCCTTTCTGTTGCAGAGGGATTTAGGAAATCCTCCATGAAATACGGAGACTTCTCTTGGTAAAATTGAGTTAAGTGCATCACTAAAGGTTCTTTAAAATTTTCCCTCTCTTGAATCTTACAGAGTCTCTCTCCCTGGAGTTAGGATTGCCAAATTTAGCAAATATATAAACAGATGCCCAGTTAAATTTGAATGCGGTGTTTAGAACATTCTTATACTGAACAATTATTCCTTGTTATCTGACATCCGAATATGGCTGAGCATTTTCACCATATTTAATCCAGTAACCCTACTCTAGAGCAGTATTTAATAGTGGGGCAGGCAGAAACAATTATTAGCTATTGACATGAAAATGTATTTATGTGAATTATAGACAATTTCACTATCCCAGAGTTCTAGGTATCAGAAACAGAAAAAAAAAAAGGGGGGGGGGATTTAAAATTGTCTTTTCCATTAAGGATTTCAGAGACTAGTAGTTTATAACAAAAATGTACACCAAAATTAAAATGTAATGTCATAGGTACTATGAGAGAAACGTGCATAGATTAGGGTGGAGGTAACTGAAGACAGGGAGTTTGTGGTCTGCCCTGCAGGATGTGAGGAGTGTCCAGGGAAAGTTTTAAAACAGAGACAGAGGTTAAGTTGAATGTTGAAAGGTAAATTGCCCTTCACTGAGAAGACAAGTTCCACTGTAATAATGATTGGATATGCTATTTCTATCAATACCTACATTATGCACAAGTCTACAAAGTATAGCAGTAGATGAAAAGTTTAATATTACGGGCCAGGGCTCCTTTATTTTTAACCATATGACATGCATGCTTATAAACCTCTATTATTTCTTTAGTAAATGGAAGAAATTAATTAAATGGTTAGGACTCCAAGCAGACTCCAGATAATATCTTTAGAATGAAAAACAAAACACTTACTGAGTGAGTCAATAATATATTAATAATCATTTTGAAACAGCTTGCTTTTGTCTATTTATTGGTCTTCTCATAAAGTATTTCATTTAAATTTATCGGGGTGGATTCTCCTTGTAGCATATAACAGGCTATTAAGAACAGGGCCAATGAATACAATAATTGCCCAAAAGCATGGCTACCAGCTGAGCCAGAGACTTGATCAGTTTAATAGTCCAAAGAGCAGTGACTAATGACAAGATGCTTTTATTTAAACCTCTTACAACCCTATGCAGAAACACAAAGGAAAATAATTTGCACATTAGCAGCTTTGTATTGGAAAATAGACTGTGGTGAATTTAAAAGAAAGATAATGCAGTAATATTAGTAGCTGATCAAAGGATCTTTCTTACACACAAAAAAAATCACCTTAAAAAAATGTGAAAAAGAAGAAACCCCAATGGTGAAGAACCTACTATGTACAGAGTTCTTTATATATAGCATCTTATTTAACCCAAACACAGTACTATTGGTGGTATATAATTGTATGTATATCTATATTTCATAGTTGAGGTAATAGGTTCTGAGATATTAAGCAACTAGAAAAAGAATATATAGCTAAGTAGCAGAGATGATATGTGAATGAGGTTTATTTAGCATCAAAGTCCAATTGTTGTTATTGCTGCCATCATCATCATCATCATCATCATCACGGAGTGAGTTCAATTTATTGGAAAATTAAACAGATTGCCCCCAAAAGTGGCAAAGTACTGTATTTTGTCCCTAAAATTTCCAAAGCAAAGCCTGGTCACTCACAGATAGAAAAGCAAATATCTATATTGAGAGCAAGTTTGGACTAAAGAAAAAAAAACAAAACAAAACACAACGTTCCCATCTTTTCTAATTCTATCCTTTCCATTCTATTACATGTGACTCCCTCTCCACCTGAGGTTACTTCTTGAAACACTTTTAAGGTTTTTTTTTTTCTTTCTGGTATTTTTTCTTAGAATTCTTAGAATGCCTTCTTGTTTTGTGAACTACTTTTGCCTCAAGAACAAATCATCAGTTTTTACTTCTCCTTTTAACTCTCCACCCAGGAAGATTTGGGGGGTCTTTTTTCTCTTTAAGCCCACTGTATTTTGAACGCATTTCTATTATAGTTCTCACTATAATTTATTAGAGATAGCATATGTGTTTTCACATCTAGATTGTAAGCACCAGGTTCCTTGGGGATCAATAGGATGTTGTTAAAAATCATTAGTCAAAGGCAAGCTGAGTATGTGGCCCATTTTAGGGGAAACAAGTATTCCATGATTGCTTCATAGAGTTCAAGGACACAGCATCGCCATCTCCCAGAACTAGTGTCACCGTACACTTTTCTAGAATCTGTTCCCTACTCAAGCATAGCCACATAACTTAAAACTTGCCTTGATTCCTATCTCTGGAACTCTGCTTATTCTTTTTGCTAGAATAATCTACACCAGAGAGAGTAAATGCATTTCATATAGACTATTAAAATATTTGCATGGGCAAAGCAAATACAGGGAGGCAGCACATATGTCTGTATTGGTAATCTCAATGATGCATCTGCATGTTCCTCACCCAAAGACCCCCACTAAATCTTGCCCTTGACTAAAAAAGAACCACATTTTGTTTTTCTTCTCTGAATTTTGGCATCTTGAGTCTGTATCCCACAGGCTAACAGACTCAGATGACTCCGTGTCTGTCTTTAACTTTATCCCCTAATTGACTGTGTTCTCCCGGTGGGCGGGGCAGGGGGGGCAAAGTGTAAAACCAAGTTCACTTTATGTCCTCAATCTCCATGGCATACTGCTGGTCACATAGTAGAAAATACAGTATTTTGTTTTGGTTAATTCCAAGGTATTGATTGTTTCTTGGGCTCTGCCTCCCTGGCTACATTCCCCAAAGGAACTATTTGCAAGCTCTCTATTCTATCTCTAAGTCTTTCCAGGGAAGATGAATCACTAAAGATGTGTGGATAAGAACCTACTCTGATAATAATTCAATTTAGGAAAGATTTGTTGAGGGCATGCTATAATTTGCTAATTATTAGAGTAACAGTGTCTTTAGCAAAGGGAGATACACATTTATCTTTTACAGTGTAAAATGCTTTGTGTATGCAGTTCAGAATGCTATAACAGCTCTGCTCTATCTAGTGTGCTACTCTCCCATAAGCTTGTCTCATGGGCTAAAATGACAGCTGGGTCTCCAGGCATCACATTCATGTTCCAGAAAGCAGGATTAAGCAAAGGCTGAAGAATAAGGGATTCAAAGGCATGGAAATGTCTTTCTAGGATCTTCTTGGAAGTTACAATAGGACAAGTTGGCTAACTTACTGAACAGAACTCAATTACATGGCCTCACTTTGCAGTGGAGGCCAGGAAATGTGGTTTGAGTCTGGCTAGCCTTAGGCCCTGCTGAAAATTAGCATTCTGAGAATGTAGAAAAAGGAAGAATAGATATAGGCAGACAATTAGCAGATTCCGTCATGGGTACTGGTTTCTTCTTTTCTTTTTTGGAGGTTTATAGCAATGATCAACATCAAGATTTTGTCCGGGACATTATTTTTGATTCCTGGGAGGGGTAGGGAAACCTTCAGTCACTAAATATCTATTGAACGGCAAGTCTAGAATATTGGGATTATCTGGCTCAGAATAATGAAATAGTATAGATACAATTACAATCTTGTTGTGCAGAGTGTATGATAACAGGACTCTGTACAAAGTGTAGTGGCAATTCAGTGACAGCCTTTGGTAGAGAATTGGCAGAGGCAAAGGAGAGACCGAATGGCCAGGTTAGCTGCACTATACCATAGTACATAGGAAAACTAGGAGATTCAAAAGAGGAAGAATCACATTGAGATGATGGAGAGGAAAAAGTTTATTATAGTCGATCACCTTTTGTTTTTATTTATTTAATTTAATTTATTTATATTGAGGTAGCATTGGATTATAACATTATATCGGTTTCAAGTGCATAGCATTATAATTCAGCATTTACATATGTACTACATCATGCTCACTATCAAAAGTCTAGTTTCCCTTCATCACCATACAGTCGGCCCTCCACCAGTTTTGTCCCCCCTCCACCAGTCATCACCTCTGGTACCACCCACCTGTTGTCTACCTCCATGAATTTGTTTTTGTTTTGTGTTTGTTTGCTATTCCACAATGCAGCAGCAAAAACAGACGAACAACCTGATTAAAAAATGGCACAGGATCTGAACATACATGTTTTCTGAAGAATTTATATAGATGACCAGCAGGCACATGGTAAGATGCTCAACATCACTCATTATTAGGGAAATGCAAACCAAATCCGCAGTGAAATGATACCTCACGCCTGTGAGAGTGGCTGTTATCAACAAGGCAAGCAGTGATAAGAGTTGGAGAGGATGTGAAAGGCCACCCTTGGGCACTGGTAGTAGAGAGCCTTGCAGATGGGCATTGAAAATGGGGAAGTTATTTAAGTTAGATATGAAATTGGCATTGAGATTAATGTAAGTTTATGAGCAAGGTAAAGAAGGTGATAAAGCCAACAGTCAGCATTCTTAGAAAAATACTTATCAGCCTCATCTGAGCTGAAGCACTTTTTCTATCAGTAAGGACTCTTTTTGGTTGGCAGCACCAGAAATTCAGTCTGAACTAGTTTGCATGAAGAGGCTCCTACAGACAAACCCATTTGTTAATTTACTCCAGAAATATGTATTGCCTATATGCAGAACACACTGACAAGATCCAGAATCACTGGTAGGAACTAAGATAAATATAATTCTAGGACTTGAAGAAATCATTTCTAATTTAATCTTTATCAGGATCCCATGAGACGTACTTCATTAACCCAGTTTCAGAGATGAAGAACTGAGAGCATAATTTACAAAAGAATTTTTGTTATAATCCAATCATGACACCATCCAAACATGGCATTTTGTTATCATCCAAATCTGGGTCCAAATGTGAACCCAGATCTCCATGTCTCCAAAGCCTTGACCACTAGTTGAAACCAGAGCGTGATATTGTCTAAGGCTTACGCTAACTTTGAATCAGGTTATAAAAAGGGCCTTTGGTTTCTTTAGACGTTCCTATGGAGTCAATCCATCAATCAGGTCTGCTTTTGATGTCTTAGACTATCTCATGCAAACACCAATGTAGGATCCATAATAAACATACAGCAAAAAAATCGTGAGCTGGAATGGGAGTAAGGAAATAACAGGGAAAAAAACCCGTATACATTGTGCTAGTCACTGAACTATAATTTTGATATATAATCATTCAAAGTATTTTCAAAATATCCTGTGAGTTTTTTTGGTATTCCCCTAGTGACTTCATAGAAACCCACCATCTTCTCCTCTCAGGTCCCTTTGTCCTACTGCATTCCCTGGTTTGGTGAATAGAAGATAGGATGCAAGTTAAAATAGTCTGATTGAAAAGACATAATCTTAATTATTACAATTTTAGTATTGGAACATCGCACTACCAATGAGCTAAGAAGGACCTCCAAGTTCTGTATAGTTGAGAGTGTTCAAAAAGAATATATTTAAATTGTTATTACAATCCCTAATATTGTTTGACTGCTGCTCTCTCTCTGACAGTTTGGCTCTGGTAATGATGTAGACTCGTGTGTCCAAGAAGGAGAAAGCATAAGTATAGCAGTGCATTCATTCACCACGCAAATTCTGTGCTCCTGTGCCTGGTTACTTGCTAGGTTCTGGGGTTACAAAGATAAAAATAAGTTAACATTCTGAGGGAGAACAGAGAAATCACCAAAAAATCAGTACTTTGTGGTTAGTGCCGTAGTGAATGTATAATGGGTGCCGAAGAGGGAACCTGGATTCACCTGGGAGTGGGCTCCTGGCCATGGGGCAGGGTCAGAAACCACACGAACAAGTGGTCTTAAGGGGCATTTTTCAGGGAAAGTATCAAGAAAACTATGTCTTCCTTCAGAGTTCCTGCAGTAAACAGTTTATGACCTGAAGCCTAAGATTTTATTGCAGCTATCTCTAAAAGCACACTGTTCAAATGTGCTTTGGGGAAGAAAATTGCCAGACTCTGGCCCTAAACTCAGGATGGGTCCGAAGCTGTGAATCATCCCAAATCACAATGCTGCGGAGCCACATTTCCATTTATTTGCTTGACATTTTACTTCCAAAGGGAGGAACAAGCTAGTTTTTCTTCATCTTCTTGAAAATATGAAATGTGTCAACCAATTATCTCCCTCAGCCCTTCATCTACACAAAAGACAAGACCAGCCCCCAAAGCCCCCCGGAGGATTGCCAGTGTGTGCGCCGTATGTCATGTACTTTTTGTTTAATGGCCTCATCGAAGGGTAAAGTAATGTTCAATTGTCATGGAAACACATTAAATTCAAGTCCAATTTATTGCAACACAAACTATAAAGAAGCTGTTCACCATCTTTAGAATTGTTTCCTTTTTATCGTCTTCTTTCTTATTTTTACCTTTGATTTTTATTTTACTTTTTTTTTTATTAATCACGAATTCAGTGAGTTCTCTGCAGCACTCAGTATAAATTGTGACCAAGGAGCCAAAAAGATTCTTTTAAAAATTACTTGTGCCAGGAAATTCACCTTTACTTTATTATTGAATCCTCACAAATACTCTTGAAGGAGAATTTTATTTTCATTTTTCAGATGTCAAAATTAAAAATCGTGAAGGTGAAGTAAGTTACCAAGAGCACATGCCTGTGACAGAGAACTATAGGTCTCAGCCTACAGGACTCTGGAGCCCACACTTTTCTTCATTTTCTTGCTTTCCATTGGACCCTAAAAATGTCCAGTAGTTAAATAACTGCGGAAACACCAGCAAATTTCTCTCTCCAGACTTCAAAATACAAACTCGTAAATATTGTATTTTATAATTTACAAAGCGCTATTCATAGCCATTGACTCATTAAAAGCACCCTAAAGTGTTATGAGTTTAAACACTGGTTTTAGCTCCATTTTTACAGATGAAGAAACATAAAAATGAATTGTTTCCCCAAAATATTAAACTCAGTAAATGACAGAACTAGCACTTGAATGGAAATTAAGACTATAAAGTCCATGTTCCTCTATTTCACCACAGTGGCTCACTGTGAAGCCAGATTTAACTGGGTTTAATAAGGCTGGGGGTCTCAGCAATGGTTAAATGGAGCTTTCAGTTATGATAGACAGTGCTGGGAAGAGGGCCGGGATTAAAGGGTCCCTCCCCTCTCCCTTTCCTAGGGATACATAAGTCACCAAGAACACACACACACACTTACACATTGTGAGTGCTCTGAATGTCTTCTGAGAAAGGGATTGCAAACCAAAGAGTGGCCAAGGCACCCCAGAGCACCAAGATTGTTAATGTCAAAAGCTAGCCATCGTAGAAATGTACACTTAAAACCTATATGATCTTATTAACCAATGTCACCCCAATAAATTTAGTTTAAAAACAACAACACACATCTGTTTCCTCAATGTGGTAAATATTCATGCTTTAGGGGATGAGAGTTCTTACAGAGACTTATTTTACAAATTGAATTATTTCTAAAATCCCAAATGACTCTATAATTTGTAAATAAAATTATGCTTATGTAATATGAATAATCACTAAGTAATTCATCTAGTTTGAAATTATAAAGTTTGTAATAGCATTAGACTCTAATAGGGAAATTTAATTAAATACCAATAGTTAATATTGCCAAGTTGGTCTTTTTTGTCTTCAGAGAATTGTAAATATATGAAGAAAATAAATGCATTTAGGAAACAGGTGAAATTAAATCTTCCACACTTGCAATGATCATAACTGAGGTTAATAATTTCTTTTTTTTTCTAATCTTCACTAGAGGATATTTTTTCCATTGATTTTTTAGAGAGAATGGAAGGGAGGGAGGAAGGGGGAGAGAAAAACATTAATGTGAGAGAGACACAGTGATCATCAGTTGCCTCCAGCATGCTAACTGGCCAGTGCCCGGGATTAAACCTGCAACCCAGGTACATACCCTCGACTGGGAATCAAATCTAGGACCCTTAGGTGCAAGGGGCCGATGCTCTAACCACTGAGCAACATTGTCCAGAGCAATAATTTCTTTTACTTAAATAAATACCACCTGTTTTTATGAGAAAAAATAGCAAAACATTTAAATTTTACCCCTACAAACATTTGCCAAGTACCATTATATTAATAATGATGTGCTACGCTGTAATTTCAAAAACAAATGCCTAAAAAAGTATCCCCCCTTTGCTTCAAGCAGCACAAAACATAGTGAGAGATTTAAAAAGCTCATGAACAAAACTGTGTAACATTATAGGTGCTTTTTTAGAGGTAGCAATAATGTCTGTTCTTTAGCATCTAAATTCAGCTTAGAGATGCTCTGATGGATGAAACATTGAAGAAAGTCCTAGAAGAGTGACATTATATTGTCAGATGAATCTGGGTTACAACAATAAGTCAGTGAATTAGTTACCTTTCTCAGATTCCTTTTTCTCTCTGTAAAGTAGACTCTTACAGCTGAGCTGGAGAGTTTGTGGCATGGATCTGGAATGTTGTACGAAACCCACTCGAGCACCTCGTGGACCCTCACACTGTAGTCATTGTCATTTTTACTACTGCTAACTCGGTTTTATTTTTGATGCTTGGTTTTGTTGCTGCAGTTGCTTTTATTCCCATTATCATCATCATCATCATTATTCCCGACCAAGGATGCATTTGTAAACGGTGCCCAGAGCAACATTCTGCAGCCTTATAGGGTCTGGGTGTGGTGCTGTATTCCAAGCAGTTACTGTAACCAAGCATTGCTTCAATGGTTAGAGAAGGACATTATTTTCATTTTATCTATCCATTTATTAAATATTTATTAACCATGAACTAGATATCACATATCCTATGGTGGTAAAAGAGATTCATTTCCTGCCCTTAACAATATGTAATCTAGTTGGAAAGATTACAATTAATCAAATAATTCCACAAACACATATCAAATTGTGCGATCAGTGCTACTAAGGAAAGGTACATGGTGAGAGAGAGCTTATAGGAGGTTTTGTGGTAGGGAAATCAGGGGTCAGTGGGGCATCAGAGGCTATGCAGAGAGTAAAATCCATCATGGCATAAATGTCACCAACCTGCCGAGTCCCACCAGCAATGCATGGCTTCCCTGAGCAAATCAATGAATCTGGATTTATCTCACATTTAAAATGCATCTATTCTCTCAGGAAAATTGTATACTATAATTTGTGAACATTTGAACAAGGAATCTGATAAAATTAGAACCATATAAACATGACTATAAATGTGTTACTTTCCAACTACTGCACTTCAGAGCCATCATCCAGAGATTAGCATAAGACGAAACATGCTAAGATTGATGTTAGCTATTCATGAAACACTTATATGAACTATGCTGGGATTGGCTTATACAGCTGTTCATTTCTCATTATTTTTCTGTTCATGTTAGAAAATCATCTTTTATATCTAACCTTCTAGTAAATGATCATTTAGTCTCTCAGCCAAAAAGTATTAAGCAACCATGATGGGATAGACATCATAAAAAATTCCAGCACTTAGTGTGATGATGTCTTAGAGAGCCTACGACTTGTACCAACAGTCACAGCCTGTTCAAACTGAACACATTTTCTGTGTGAGCTGAAAATTGTGAAACTTTTGGTTGGACTCATGCATCCAACCGCTAAGGGAAACAAACATGTACACATTGAGCAACTATTGTGCGCCAGGATCTGAACATACAATAAGAACTCACTGTATAAATTTTGCTTGCACTGTCATGATGGTGCTAACCACAAAGTTAAGTTTGCATGGGAGTAGGATGGATTTGAAGGTCACATTTCATGAGTGGGTCACATCCCAGTGGCAGTAGCAGGGTTATAGTGCAAGGCATGACCGCTTTGAGAGCAATGGATTCAGTTCTACACTCAGCCTATGCTCACTAACTCTGTGACCATTCACAGGTTGTTTAACCTGTCTCATTCCTACCTTCTTTTTGTGTGAAATGGGCACAATTTTGGTGTGTGGTGCAGCAGGATGCCAATGACTAGAGGAAGGGTGCATGATTCACCATGCCAACAATGCTACTTCTATGAGATTAATGCTTGCAGCATTTCTTGATGGTCATGGCCTATACTCATCAAATAATTTGTTATTTTCACATAAAACTGTTGTATATTAGTTATTTTTCACAACTCTCACAACTGAGTTTATACACAGCCCTATGTGTGTTTACCACAGTTTAAGCAGCTACTTTTCTTTTATCCATGTAGTAAGGAGTGTTAAAAAAACAAAAACAAACAAAAACAAGCATGTGCTGAATGCTGTGCTAAGAGGGAACCAATGCCATCCTTCCTCCTGTTATTTCTATTTACAATCCCCTGTGAGGCTTTAAGGAAATCAGTGCAGAGCAGTTGGTACATAGTAAGTATTCAACATTTTCTACCTAAATTCGTTAATGGTGTGCCCACTCTTCTCCGTGTAGCTCATGGCTCCATGTCAGCATGACTATGGGATAGAAATACTAACCAGAACTTTTATTTATATATCTAAATCCTATTCTGAGGCCAGTGCAAAGTAGCCATGCCAAAAAATCTTATTTTGCTAGCTGTCAACACAATCTCCCCAGATAGCTCCGAATATTTATAAGTCAAAGATCCAATTGTAATTATCAGATGCTCTTAAAATAAGATAAGACAGAACTAAATCATTTTGAAATAGTTTTTAACAAATAGGAAGCAATATAAAAAAATCTTCTCAGGCAACTAGAAACATCAGTTAATTTGAATATCCTACTTCATAAGAGTATATAGGTCATCAAACTGTAGTTTTAGCCATATAACTGAGTGTATTAGATGCAAAGAGAACCCACTTGTTTGACTTGTATAAGTCTATACATTTAACGAGTATTTACTGTGCACCTAATATATGCCAGGGACTATTCTGGATACTGGGAGCACAGTAGTGAAGAAAATATAAAAAAATCTATTCTTGTTTGTAATTTATGTTCTAATGAAGTCAAGAGACAACAAATAAGGTAAATACATAAAATGTTATTATGTTAGATAAATATGACTTTTAATAAAAACAACACATCAAGAAAAGCCATAGGAGATGTTATTGAGATGTTTAAATCACTTGGAAGGAAGTGAGGGATTGAGCCTTGAGAACACCTGAAGGGAGATGATTCATATTCTAAAGGAAGGAGAAAGTGCCAAGACGGTGAAAGGATGGGGGACATGCTCAGTTTTGTCGGAGGAAAAACAAGAAGCCCAGAATAGCTGGGGCATGTTAAATACGGAGGAGTAGTAAGAGGCGAGGTGGAGAGGTGAAGGGAAGGTCACTTAGGGCCTTGTAGGCCATAGTAAGCCTTCTGGCATGGACTTTGGCATCTACTCTAAATGAGAGACAGGAAGTTTCTGAAGGAATTTGAGCAGGTGAGACGTGATCTAACTGTAGGTGTTGCACACCTGATTAAAGCTCAATAGAAAATGCTTTGTTGACTTTGTAATGAGTCCTGTTATTGTGTTAGTATTGCCCATCTACCCATTGACTTCTAACCTAAAAATACAAAAATATAAAAATAAAGAGAAGGAAATCTATTAAATTGATGAAGCATTTTTCATGTGAAACCCATGTGTAGACACTGGCTATCTTCAGTTTCTACCTGAGAGCTCTGTCTCTTCTACCAGCTAACTGCCAATCTCTGTGTCTTTATTTTGAAGGCTATTATTATTTTTGTCATCATCATCATCACCATCATCACCATCAAATTGTTTTAAATATCTAAAGGCTTGAGCTTATTTGGGAGGGGATAGAGTATGCTAAAAAAAAAAAAAAGAAGAAGCTAAAATTTTATAACACAACCTTAACTGGTTTCCTTCCCGTTTTTGGAATGATAAGCAGTATTAGGCATCTCAGAGTGACAGAGAAAATAAGATGGGTGTACTTGTCTTAATATGATTGTGCTGAATCAAATCCTCTGATATACCAGAGGCCTAGAGATGATAGATACAGCTACAGCTACAGCTATAGATATAGGTGTGGATATAATATATTTCAGGCATTTTTTATTAATGAGGAAAGATATTAGTCCTCAGTTTCTCTTAAATGGCGACACTTGGCATGTTTTATTATATTCAATCTTCTCTATACATGTGTAAGATTTTAATTTGTATTCCCATTTTATAGGTGAGGAAAGAGGGCCGTGGAAACTAAATAAGTTACCCAAGAGATTTCAACCTACGTTCTACCTAACTCTAAATGCAATGGTATCATTTCCTTTTACTTTCAGAAACATACGGCAGGTCTGCCAACCTTTTCTCCTTAGATCCACTATTGATTTGGCTAAATCTCAGCATTCTTCCCAGGTATGCTAGATAGGGCTCCAGAACCTTTCCCAGCAATGTTCCAGGTGGTGAATTAAGGCAGATGGAATCGCCCACGAATGGAACCTATTTCCCACTTATTCCTGTACAACCTCACACTGCTCTCCATTCTCACCATTCAAATGAGGGGTAATTCCTCCCTATAATTAACTGTAGAATATAATATGATAGGAGCTTAATATCACCTACTAATTTTCTTATCCATAAAAAATGCCCTTACTTTTCAGGTAATTAACATTACCGTCTACAATTTGCTAAAGCTAACAATTAAAGGATCCTCCTGGATTCCTTTCTTTGCTTTATACATATCTAATCCATAATACTGACCAGTCAGCAATACTTCTAAAATATATTCTGAATTTCACCCCTCTCTCTGTCTCCAGTGCTAACAGTGTATTTCAATATTGATATCTAGCCTAGGTTAGTATCACTGTCTTGCCTAAATTACTGCAATAGCACTATGCTCCCATGCTTGTCTTTCTCTATAAAAATTTATCTATAATACTGCTCAATAATTTTTAAATCTAAATCAAGTTATTGCTTTTCTTCGTATAAAATCTGCACTTGTTAACAATTGCCTTATACCTGCTTACTTATATGAATGCAACTTCTAACATTCTCTCTTTCTTGCTCTAGAAAACAAGATGCTCTAGAAATGTTCCAGATCACTGCTCTAGATGTCCTAGATGCTCTAAGGAGCAGAGTCTTGACACTGGCCTTCTTTGTGTCATTGCAGAGAACCAAATCTTATTCCTATCACAGGATCTTTGCTTTCTGCCATAACGTTTTTCCTCCTGGTCTATTTAATTTTTCTTTTCAAATATCAGGTCAAATATCTCCTTTCCATTCCATGGATCCTATCTGGAGCAGTTTCTTATCTTCCTTGTGTTTCTTCATATATTACTAGTTGAAGAAATCTTATTTGTGTAGCCCCCCGTGGCGTGTCTCTGTCTCTGTCTCTGGAGTGTAATGTCCATTAGATAAGTGTCTCTTGTCTTTCCATTTACCACCATTACACCAGGGCTTCAGTCAGTCAGGCCAGCACCAGGTGCTCAATCATAACTTCCCACGAGAATAAGTAACACGTATTAGACCCACTGGCCACAGAGCTATTCAGTTCTTATATGTATGCTAGCAGCTCCCTGTCCTCTGTGACCATTGCTCATGAGATAATAGGGCAAAATCAGAGCCTAAAGCTAATGTAAAGCACAGTGTAGACGTGATAATCTTCCATTTTCTTAGAAGTTTTCTCTTTGGCCTATAATGAAAAGAAACATCTCTATATTAAGAATGTTGTTTCCACATATTAAATCCTGCCTTGGGCACAAGCTTTATTGATGTCATATTTATGGCCTACCTGTTTCCTCCTGGATTCAATAAGTCCCACTTTGTCAATATCTTCCCATCCCACTTCTCACTTTAGATAATTGCACATGATCCCTGGAGACTAGTCCAAGAAGCCTTTATGATTCTTATGCCGGACTTTCTTGCATTTTGGTGTTCAGAATACCTGACTTGCAGTTTTCATATAGATTTTATAACTTGATTTGGAAAAAAAAAACCTCTGAGAGACAAGGCTGTATTGGACTATAGAACTAAACGTGTTTGTAAGTGCAGGCTTTGCTAATGTCCTCTTTGTAATTCAGTCATCAGACGGGCCCTTTCTCCAAACCGCTAATGTCCCATCCATACTGAAATGTGTTCAGTTTTCCAAATGCAACAGGTTTTTTTTTCCCTCCAGGCCATTTCAGCTGTTTTTGCTCTGCCCGAAAGACATTTCACCCTTCACCTCTCCTCGCTGCCTAGCTCTTTAGTTTTCGGGTATTTTCACTATCGCTCCCTTTAGAAAATTCCCTGGCTCTGCCGCACTCCAACCTCACCCTGCTACAACTAGGTAACGTTTTACTCACATGAACTTTAGCAGCAAGTGCGACTCACTGTCCTGTTGTACACTTGACTCACAGGCGAGCTCAATGAGGCATGGACTGATCTGTCTTCTTTGCGTTATATTTTAAATGCAGTAATGATTCAGTAAATACTGAGTGAATGAATGGGTGAATGGGTCATTTCCAGCCTGTCCTGCTTTTAATTGTGGTGTCGTGTAGATCTCATCAGAGGATACTCTCCATGAAGACAGGGAACAATGCTTGTATGACTTGTTTATATTCTTTATGGACTGAGCATACTGCAAGTCACACAGCACACACTTAAAGTCACAGTTAATTGCATTGAAAAATCATATGTAGCATGATAGTGTCAGTTTCTTGGAAACTGATATTGTGATTGAGAGATAATAGGAATAAATTAGTAGAAGACTGAGGTTAGAGGATCTTCACAGAAGGAATAGTTCTTGCAAAGGTCCTGAGAGCAGGAGGGAGCAGGCACAGTGAGGGGGTGCAAAATCAGGTGGGGTGGGTGCATTGAGGCTGCAGAAATGCAAAGGCCAGAGGCAAGAGGGCCTGGAGGTCACTGCTGAGAATCTGGGCTGTTATTTTAAGGTCAATAGGGAGCTGCTAGAAAGGTTGTAAGCTGTTAAAACAACCCTCTGTTTTCAGAGTAGAGAACATATTTGAGGTAGTGATACTTTGCATTGGGTTCTAATGATGGAGAGGAAGGAAGGAAGGAAGGAAGGAAGGAAGGAAGGAAGGAAGGAAGGAAGGAAGGAAGGAAGGAAGGAAGGAAGGAAGGAAGGAAGGAAGGAAGGAAGGAAGAGAGGGAGGGAGGGAGGGAGGGAGGGAGGGAGGGAGGGAGGGAGGGAGGGAGGGAGGGAGGGAGGGAGGAGACAGGAAGGCAAAAAGGCAGAAAGGGAGATTTTTATAAATAAGAAGTAAATCAGTAAATTTGTAAGATATGCAAGGGTACCAAGAATATTGAGTCCTAATTAATCAAGCAGAAAATAAATATTGTACTGTTTTCAGTGATATTAATTTTAGCAAGAAATTTCTGTGTTCTGAAATTTCTGTGAACTAGAAATTTCTTCTAGTTCACAGCCTAGAGGGGACCTGTACAATATTTCTCTCATTTTAAGCTCTCTAACCTAATAGCCATGAGCATCTTATCGACGATTAAATTGATTACTATACACCTGTTATTCTCAATATGACCATTGCTTTATGGGCTCACTTTGGATGAAAATGTGACTGAATTATTTAGTAGAGCAATATTGGTTGATATTAAGAGTGATGGATATTGAAATCAATATGATTGAAGAGGGAGCTTATCAATAAATCCCTGCTTCCATCTGAGATTTTTTTCTTTTTATTTAAGGGATTTGCCTTCTGTTTTTCTTGTTGCCTTATGTTTAGATGCTACCTGTTTATCTCATTATTTTGAATTCCTTCTTTTTTCAAAGTGCATGGCACAGTGCTCAATAAATGCTTATTCTTTTTATTGTTATCATTATTGTTATTATTTCAAAGAAGCATGAAATATTTCAACACAACAGTATTCAGAACTGGCTGACATTTTAGATTGTTTTAGCTGAAATGTGAAGGAAGACTGTTTGTAGATCATGAGAAATCCAGGCAGAAATGTCAGTCACAGCGATATTAGGAGCAATAGGAATAAAGATAGAAATATAAACTAATAACCCCAATAAATTGGTATGTATCAGAGAAGTGGCTTCCTAATTCTGCAAAGGGAGGAATCATTAATATGTATAATGCCAATAATGAGGAAGATAAAACTTATTTTGGTTAAGTAAATTACTCAAGATCATCCAGCTAGTAGGTGACAATCTTTCATTTAAATTTAGGTTTATCTGACTACACTGCTCTTTCTGTGACAAGTTGTGCTCTCCTATTTGTGGCAGACAGTGAAAGGAGATGTAATAGGAAATTTGACATCAGTGAGATTAGCTTCCCTCCCTTTAGGAGATATAAGAGGATCAACCAACAAGCATATACTGAACACCTTCTATGTGCCAGGGTGTGCTTAACGTTGGGATTATGACAGCAAATGAGGACAGTCTGTTTGCCAGCATACCCCAAGGAGCGTAAGGTCCAAAAGAGATTGATGCATATGTAGGTAACTTGCCTTTTTATGTAATCCTTGGAAGAGACTGTTAATGTTTGATAATAGCAATAAAAAAATGGAAAGGGTGTTTATTGCCACTTGTTTTGTCTTTTGTTGTACAGTGTCTTCCCGCCTCCAGAACTGCTGTCATCAATTCTTTCGTCGCTGGGGGAAATTACCAGCAGGGAAAAGCAACATGTGTCTTTGTCATATTCTGGAGATGTTGGGGAAATATAGTGGGGCAGGCGAGGAAGCTCTAACAGTTGAATTCCCTCCAGACACTCCCTCTTTCTCTCTTGCAAGAGTGAGCACTCAGATCTGTACTGCTGTTCTGTATTTTGAGGTATTTTGACACTGAAATGTGTGAGCTATTTCACAGAAAGCTCTTTTACTCTTTTCATACCAGTTCAAAAATATATCTCCATCAGCTCAGAAGCTGAAAAAAGATGGGGAAAGAGGCATTCCAGAGCAAGGATTAGGAAGATTAAATACAGAGTCAGCTCATAACTGAGTTTCTACAATAGCCTCAACATAGCACTAGGTAATGGTAATAAAGAAGAACAGAAGAGATATATTCATTGAGTAACAGGGTTATATTAAGTGCATTCATATTTGTTATACACTCTACTCACAATAGTCCCATAAAATAGGCATTACTATCTCTATTTTGAAGATGAGAAAACTAAAATATTTGGGGATATTACTTATCCTAGATCATACAGCTAGCAAGATTCATACCTGTATCTTCTTAAATTCAGAATCTAGGGTGTGGGATGACCGTATTTAATCTAATTTTTTAAAATTAAAATATATTTGGGGAGTTGAAATGGATTCTCATGATGTGACATCAAACACAAAGTGTTTCATGGCAAATTGATAAATTATGTGACCTATGATGTGTTCTTAAAGGGGGGCATGGGTGGGCCCCCCTTTAAGAGTGTTGGATTAATGAGTGTTGGAGTCAGCAAAGAAATTCTTAGCAAAAAATTCTTGCTGAGGTTTGAAAGTCAACATGGTACTAGGATGAAAGGATTTTGGCAAGAATATTATAGGCGATGTGCAGTGGTTGGGACATCAAGAGAGAATCAAGAGAGTGAGCTTGAGGATAGCAGTCTAAGATGGAGAGACTTAGTCCTTTACTCAGCGGATGGACTCAAGCACCCAGGGTCATGGCGGAATGAAGTTCCACATCACTCTGTCCTTCAAACCCCAGCTCTGTGTAGAAGAATGGTATGATGACCTCGCTGCTATGTGAGAGAATGAACTTGCCATTCCCATGTTTATTGTTGGCAAAGCTCTTTTTTTTTTTATTTATTATTATTGGGATCACACTGTCTTTATGGATCCTAATGAGTTGTTTTTTCCTAGATTAATGCATTGCAATTTTGTTAGAAGTTACAAATTTTAATTGCAAATTGATTTTTAAGACAATTTTAAAAGAACAAAATGCATTTTAGGCAGTATGATGCTCTTAGGGGTAATATTGACTTAAAAGAAGATGTCATAGGATATATATATATATTTAACTGTAAATGCTGATGATTATTCACGAGTGGGTCATCTATCTTCTAATTCTTACATACTATCTGCATTGTCAAATTAATTTTCAGAAACTTGTTTTGATTCAACATGTTATTGAATATCCACCTAATACATTGTTAATGCTAAGAAAAACACCTCATAGGTGTGTGATGCTGAAAAAAATGCCATAGATGCTCCAAACTATCTGCTCTTGTGGTCTGAATAGACCTGAAGTTCATCTAGAAAACAGTGCATCTCTTCATATTTGTTTGACTGTCTTTTCAGAAATGACCCTTATTTGACTAGTTCTTCTGCTATATTAAGATATAGCAAAGGTATGTAGCAATCAAATGAGAACTGACTTCTGGCTTTCTATGCTCATGGGCACATGTGCCAAATGAAGTTATATTCATTGACCTTGGCCAGTGTTTCCAGGAGAACATGAAGGACTTCAGTCTTTCAAAAATTATACAAAAGCAGAATTCAACTTGCATCGAATATGTGGCCTTCTTTCTCCTTCATGAACGACTGTAAGTGATGGTTGTTAGGATTTCACCAGGGAGAGAATTAGAAAACTAAAGAAAGGGAGGGTTACAACATTATTTTGCATCATCTTAGTTGACCATGTTGTTTAGGAGCCTCCCCCCTAACAATGCATATTTAATAATTGCCTGAGATACATAGCATGCATTTTGCTATAGCTACAACGCAAAATCAAAACATGAACTCTGCTTTCTGTGGCTTCTGCTCTTGCTGGCAGTGGTTGGTGTTTATGCTTGAGATGGGATTTAAAATAAGAGTAGTTTGGGGCTGGGTAAAGAAATAGGTATGGGGCCCAGCTAGGCATGGCTCAGTGGTTGAGCGTCAACCTAGGATCCAGGTGATTGGGGTTCAATTCCTGGTCAGGGCACATGCCCCTGTTGCAGGCTCGATCCTTGGTTGGGGGTGTGCAGGAGGCAGCCGATCAATGACTCTGTCATCATTGATGTTTCTATCTCTTTCTCCCTCTCATTTCCTCTTTCTGAAATCAATAAAGATATATTTAAAAAAAAATAGGCATGGGTATTGCAATAATCTCAATAATCTCTGGTGAGAGAGATGTTGGTTGAAAAGATTGCTTATAGTCATACTTTACTGCATCTCAAATGTCATTCTAAGGAGTTTGGACTTTATTTTCTAAGTAATAGGGAAACATAGAAAGTTTTTAAGGAGGTGAGGTAATTCTTCATAATATATATCTTAAAAACTCAATATTTATGATCAACTATAATATATCAGATCTGAGCTGGGCTCTGTCTATATAAGATGAATTATATAAGATTTAAGTATTCAATGAGCTTATAATATTAGGTGGGAAGAGTGGTATGTACCAAATAGTCCAACCTCCCTCCATCTGTACTGTCTTCTCCTTTAATTCCAAGACAGCATGATGCCCTATCAGCTATTACACCTTCTTTCTGAATCTCTTTTCTTGCCATCTTTCTCATCACCAATCTAGTCTTCACATAGCAGTTAAAGTTATAAAACTATAATATTTCTCTTGTGCTTAAAAATATTTCCATGGATTTATATTACACTTTTAATAAAATTCAAATTCCTTGCCCTGTCCTGCCATGTCCCAAAATATTCACATCCTGTGAACTACTCCAACCTCATAGTTCTGGCCGTTAGAGCACTCGCTCATGAGCTGTAGCCTCCCTGACATCTCTCATTTCTCAAATATATCAATCTCTTTTCTGCCTTGAGTTATTTGAATATGCTCTATTTCTGCATTAAATTCTGTCTCCTCAGTTTTTTGCCCAGTTTCTACTCCCTGGTCTAACCTTGGTTAAGAGTCACAGCCTCAGAGAACACTTCCTTGGTTAACCCACAGATGTCTTTCTATAGCCCTGTTATTCTCTGTTTCTGAATCCGGTCCACTTCTGTGTGGTACCTATCCCAATGTATCCTCATATATTTGTCTGTCTGATTGCTTAATGTTTATCTGCAACATAAGTTTATAAGACTCATAAGTTATGAGCCTTTTCTCTTCCATTTTCCAATGTTTATCCAAAGTTAAGGACAATGACAGAAAAAGAGTGGGTACTTAATAAATATCTGTTAAATTGAATACATAAAATTGATCATTTAATGAAAATGCCTTTTTGCTAAGAAAACACAGAGCTCTGTTTGCTATGTCACCAAAGTTTATTGGTCTCTTCTTCCCATTTTCTTATTTTCAACCTGAGGAAAAAACAGGGATCAAAGAAGTCTAAAGTTTGTTTTTTTCCTTAACTAGATTTGAGAGAAGGGTCAGGATAATGCACCATCTAGAACAGTGTTGCCTTGTAGAAATGATAACATCAGCAATATATGTAATTATAATTTTTTAATAGCCAGGTCAACAAAGGTAAAATAAAGCAGGATGAATTAATGTCAATAATATATTTTAATTTATTATATACAAAATATAATTTTAATTGAAATTATATCAGTATAGAATAATTAATGATATATTTTACATTATTTTTCTCATTAACTCTTTCAAATCCAATATGTATTACACACATAATGCATTTTAATTTGTATGCTAAATATTCATTGGGAATACTTGATCTGCATCTAAATTTCATAACATTTGCAACTCAAAAGTAGATTCACATGTTCGAGTTGTTCCGAGTATGCTTAAAATTATTCAATAACTTAATCAAGTATCAGGGTTTTTTTAATATTCATATTTAAATTAATTAAAATTTAGTTAAAATTTAATTTTGTCAGTCTCAGCCACTTTTCAAGTGCTCTATACACACATACGACTAACTGCTACCATATCTGAAAGAGAGATATGAGAGAGAAAGGAGAGTTCGAATGTGTGTATACATTTTTTTCCTGAATTTATAGAGGGTGGGGCATTCTGATAGAAGATGTTTATCTTTTATACATTTACAATAAAGAGGCCAATTTTCTTTTTTGGTAAAATGCCCAGTGGAAGCAATTGTGATGATGAGCCAGCATTCAAGGAGTTATACTCATTACAAACTAAGACTGCTCTCCTTGAAAAGACAATTGCATATTGATTGATTCCAACAGGATGCCTGAGCGTAGGCACCAGATCAGCTCTGTCTGATGTTCTGTTCCCTGAATGCCCTGCTGTTGTCTGCTCGGCTACCACTGAGTGTCACTGTGGGCTGAGAAGCCCGTCCAAAATCAACAACCAGGAGAGCCGCCTGAAATGAGAGGAGAGGGGAATGAAAATGAATGATGATATATTGAATTCTCTTGGGTTTCTTTGCTTCTTTTCAATTCTGACACTAGTACACTTCTAAATCCATAACAAGTACATGAGGAAAATTAAATCAGAGCATAAAGCCACTAAGGAGTAGCCCAGTAGATAAATATCAGCTATCTTTGAAGAACCTGAAGTTGCCATAATAGTCAATGCAGAGTTGATTAATGTCATGAAAATAAGATTTACTCTTGCAAGGCTATGTCATCAGCATCAAGAATAAGGCCTTGCCTTTTCTGCCTTTTCTCCTACTGAATGGCTAAAAGTTTTGTTTCCATTTGATTTTGGAAGAGGGGAGTTTTTGTTTTTGTTGTTTGTTTTAAAACTAATACTTTCTAAATAGTTTAGCAATAACGTACATTGAAGAGCATATATATATTTTTAAAAATATTTTACTGATTTCAGAGAGAGGAAGGGAGAGGGAGAGAGAGAAAATCATCTCAACCGCTGAGCTTGGGGAGTTTCCTTCCACTGAGGACTATGAATCACTTTGTAAAATCAGTGGCACTACCCGAATTCTTTTTTTTTAAATCCTCACCCAAGGAGAATATTTTTTGCATTGCTTTTCAGAGAGTGGGAGGGAGAGAGAGAGAAAGAAAATACCATCAGTGTGAGAGAGACACATGGATTGGTTCCCTACTGCATTCTCCCCAACAGGGGCCAAGGTAGGAGCCTGAAACTGTGGTTCCTGCCCGTGACCTGGGACTGAACCCTTTAGACCTCAGCCTACGCTCTAACCACTGAGCCCAACCGGCTCGGGCTACTATCTGCATTCTTTAGGTGAGGCAAATAAAGATCAGAAATTAAAAGATCTTCCCAGGGTCATGTTATTAATAAACGGTAGAGTTTCAATATAAAGCTTCAGTCCATTTACTTCTATAGCATGTATTCTGTGTATTATACTAATGGTTTTCAAAGAATTTTTAGGTTCAGAATGCATTTTGTTTTTCAAATGCAATTTTTCCCAGAAGCACAGAAATAAAACTGGTTAAAGCTGTGCTTCTCCATTCGGTGCAGGTGTGAGCGCTACAACCTGAAACCCAACTCCTCGCCTCCACATGACTCCTGATACACGTCTGTGGATATTCTTAGGATTCTATTGACCACAGTTTGAAAATCATGGCATCACATCATATGCACATGAAAACAGACCACGAATCCTTGAGTCCTTTGCCCGTGTAGCCCTGTGGCATAAGATAATCAGATAGTATCTTTGCTATAGGAATTTTATTCTAAAACAAAATATTTTTATTTATTTTTATTTATTTTAAAATATATCTTTATTGATTTCAGAGGGAGGAAAGGAGAGGGAGAGAGAGATAGAAACATCAATGATGAGAGAGACATTGATCGAGCCCACAACCCGGGCATGTGCCCTGACCGGGAATCGAACCCTGATCGCCTGGATCCTAGGTCGATGCTCAACCCCTGAGCCACTCCCGGTCGGGCATAAAACAAAATATTTTTTAAGTGGGAAAGAAGTAGTACAAATAATCAAAACCAACTTGCCTGATGATACATTTGAGATATGGTAAAACTCGAGCTATCATAGGTATAAAGGCCTCTGCATTGTTGTCTCTTAGGCCAGGGTATAGCACATTAAACTAATGAGTCATTCTCCCTCTTTCATTAATAGCTCCTTTTTCCTAAGAACTTTAAATAAATCTCTAAAACATTTTTTTCTAAAAAATAAATAAGAAAATAATGAGATTCCCCTCCCGTTCCTCTGTAGCCCCCAATTAAATCATAGAGACATCTTACTTTACTGGGTACTTTGATTTATAAAATGATACGTACTTTTTGCAAGTGGATACACAGCTGTCTGTGTGGAGGAGAGATGCATCCCACTGCTCATCTCTGATCTTCACAGGTTTCTCTTTCAGGCTGGAGAAAGGGAGAACTCTGGATGCCCTTTGTATCTTGAACAAAGACAGCATGAACATCTTCAAACAACCTTTAAGTATAAATGTATGGGTTGCCCTTTCTCACCTCTGGCTTCTTCCCTGAGTGTTCAAGGCTATTCTCCAAACATAAGCTCTGTTCGCCTCAGTCTATTTGGTATAGCATCTCTTTAATTATCAGGTACCCAAGAATGCATTGGGATCTCACTATAGATGTCCCTTTGACAAAACATATTAAGTCAAAGGTTGACCAAATCAATTGTAAAATGTATTTATATTGTATTAAAAAATAAAACAAAACACAGTTATAATCTAAAGGGCATATCTCTCGATATTTTTATAGAGCCATCATCTTTATTCCTAGGTCTATCTCAGAATAAGCAAATAAATACATTCTGGTCAGTGGGAAGAAAGTACAAGGATTGATTTATGTATTGATTTTAAAAAACTGTAAAGAAAGAGATAAAGGGGGAAAGAGAGAAAGTGAAAGACCTAAACTATACTGAATGCCTGTAATGCCTTAGGCATTGTGCTATAATAGCTCAAGAAAATGGACAGTGAGTTATGATAATACGAGTACCACAAAATGTAGGAATTTCCTACTCCCTATACCACCATAGCGTTCTGGCCACATATTTATGAAAGTATCTATTATGCTGAACCTTAACTGACATTCTTTCCATATATCTGAGATTATACTGTGAGCTTCTCAAGGGCTTGCCCACTTATATTAGCTAAAAACCTATCCTTGTGCATTCTGTTACCCTCAGTGCAGTGAGAAGGGAGCTGGAGTTGGGTGATTTACCTCCTTGCGAGCATACCATTCTCCCCATCACCAGCTACACTCCAGGTTGACATTTCATCACAAAGATATGTCTATATCATTTTTATTCCAAATTAAGTCATCTGCACCCATATCAACAATAGGGAATAGTGAATTCTAATAAGTAATTAATATGTTATTTTCTTAATCAGTCTAGGTTTTAATCTGTAAAGGTCAAATTTCTTTGCTTTTAACAAAACCTCTTATGGATATGAAACTATATAAAATAATCTGTGTTGAAAATTATTCTATATTAAACTATACAATCATTTTTGTAAATCCAGTTATCAACAAAATGCCTTACATTTTAAAAATTATTTAACTCTATTATTATTTCAATAAGAATTGATCTGGTGCATAATATTGTGATTCTGCTAAGCTTTCGGAATATGAGTAAAAGGCAAAACCTAAAAGCTTGGTGAAAGGCTTGTAGTCCAGTAAAATAACAATAACAAGATATTGTGATAGTTTCCAAAACAGTTGCTTTGGGGAGAGAGAATAGAAACATCTAAACCAGACTAATAAATCTGGAAAGGTCTTGAGGAGATAAAACTTGACTTAAATTATTAGTGGTAATTATGTAGATGAATAGAGTGAATAAAGATGTTCTAGATAAAGTAAAAATTGTCTTGAATGACTATAACCAGGAATCATTGTTTTAGAGACATACTATTTTAATCATAAAACTATACCTTCATAAAGCTACTATTATCTTGGAATCAAATGTTATCTATTCTCCATCAATAGCATGTCTTTTGAATATTTCCCCCCAGAAATGAGAATGTATTGCTCTTAAATAATCAAACTCTTGTCCATTCACACATGTATTTCTCAGGTATTCAGATAAAGGTGCTTGATTTGGGGCATGGGAACAGAGTTTGGTCTGATTTGTTTTTCTTTCATGCAAAGATGTCATGTTGATGTGTAGATTCTGCAGGGTGTCTGTAATCAAAGGATGTGTTGAACAAGGAGGCAATCTCTTCAAAGAAATTTTATGGATCCAATAAACACACACACACACACACACACACACACACACACACACAACAACAAAAATGATAACAGCATCATGGCCCAAGTACTTAAAATTTACAAAGAGAGACACTATCAGCAATATAGGAGTTCAATAAAGAAAGTGACTTTGTTTTTAGTTGCTTAATGATTACTGTTTGTGTGGAAGTAGCATGAGATTGAGACCATGGAGACCAGGTTGTGAAATCCGGTACAGCCCCTTACTCTCTGTCGGATCTTAGATTTACCACTTAACCTTCCTCAACCTCAGTTTCCTCATCTGGAATGATGTCAACATGTTTACATGAGCCACAGATTTGTGAACACTAAATACATGGGCCGATACTTAATAAATCATAAAGTGTAATTCAAATATCAGGTGCCAAGACATCAATGACTGTGTTCTGTTATTATAGTGAAGAAAGCAATTGTTGCCGTAGGCAGTTTGCCCAGTGGTTAGAGTGTCAGCCCATGGACTGAATGGTCTAGGGTTTGATTCCATGGAGGGCAGGCACCTCAGTTGGAGGCTCGACACCCGGCTCCATTTGGGACACCTGTGGAAGGCAACCAATTGATGTGCCTCTCTCACATCTCTGTCTCTCTCTGTCTCTCAGTCTCTCTCTCCCACCCCTCCACTGTCTCTGAAAACTAATGGAAAAGATATCCTTGGGTGAGGGTTAAAAATAAATAAATAAATAAATAAATAAATAAATAAATAAATAAATAAATAAATAAATAAATAAATATTAAACAAATAAAGCAATTGTTTTACAGGTCCATCCATATTTGATATGAATAAAGTACATTTAAAATTTTTAAAGATGATAATTATGATAATAATAACACTACCTCTGCCACCACAACAGACTCTCAACCAGTCATATCAAAAATTAAAACTTATTCTTAGGCAAGTGTTGTGTACTGGTTTCAAGTCCATTACTCTTCAATGTAAAGAAACTAAATAACCATGTGTTTTGTGAAGGAGCATGGTTTTTGAGTTCAGATTGTGCTGGGGAATGATAATACATCTTTTACTGCATGTGTATGTGTATATGTGTTAGAGAGAGTGAGACAGAGGGAAGACTGAAAAAGAATAAAATGGAGTTAGCAAACCACCAGCTAAATAGGACATATTAAATACATGTTAACTTCTGTCTATCCTCAGAACACCTCATCTTGTTGGCCAAGTTACATTCTCTTGATCAGAAGTTACATTTTAGTTGTAACTGCAGAAGCAGAACCTTAAAATGCTCCCAATTCTCTTACACAAGCTTAATCAAGACAGAAACACACACACACAAACACGAAACCAATTAATCAATCAATCAATCAACCAACATTTGGAACCTTCATAAGGAGACAGGACACCTCTAAGACTGGGGGAGGACTGAGTGACTCTCAGATGGGCTCCTGATCAACTGTGTAGCATAATTTTGTTTCCAGGTGGCATCAGTATTGGAAACCACTTCTCCAACTCAAGGAAATCATTCACATAAAATATGTGTTGGCCTCAAAGGTCTTCTCTCAATGCCCATGTTTCAAAGCATAGTCATTTATTTCAAGGGATCAGGGAAGACTTCCTGTCTTTGACGTAGAGTACACTTCTTCAAGGAGCCTCCGTACAAAGGCAAGAATGCCCACCTGGGCTCACCCAGGCCATCCACTAAGCTGGGAGTCTTCCAGCCAGAACCCAAGTGCTTGCAAGCTCTGGCTAGGTTGAGCAGCTAATTTTTCTTCCCAGAGATCAATATTAAGCTTTATAGCCTCCTAAGGAGAAGAGGTGCTCCTCTACTCATTCTGAATAAATGCCTGAAAATTAAGATTTAGAAATTTAAAAACAAAGTCTTTAGAATTAAAGGGGGCTAAGTTTTAATATGGTTATTCCAAGTCCTAGCTGAGTTGCCAGAAAGAAGTGATTTAAACTCTGTAAATACTAATTTCCTTAAGTTTTAGATTGAAGCGGTGTCTATCTCATGAAGCTATAGAGAGAAATGACTGAATACATGTAAAATACCTAAATGAATGCTTTGTATCTGACAAAAAGTCAGAGACAAAAAATTGTTTATTTTTTATTATTAGTAATAAAACCACCAAGTAACATTTAAGCTCTTCCTAGTTGCCAGAGACTGTGGTACCTACTTTCATGTATAACTAACTTACCACTCTTTTGGACTTCTACCACAGTGATTTTCAACCTTTTTCACCTCATGGCACATATAAACTAATTACTAAAATTCTGCAGCACACCAAAAAATATATTTTATTTTTTGCCAATCTGAAAAAATAGGTATAATTTTGATTCATTCACACCTGATGGCTATTGTTGTGTTGGCTATTGTCATTTTTTTAAATTTGACAATCTAAGGGAAAAGAGTTCAGTGTCCCTGACTAAAGAGCCATGTACTACATGTTTTAAAAATTCTTGTGGCACAGCACTGTGCAGCGGCCCACTGGTTGAAAATTGCCGTTCTGCCAGAAGGCAATGTGATAGTTAAATACCCAGCTTTGGAGGCTGAGCCTGGGTATGTATTCCTTCTGTACTTAGTTTTCCAAGTGACTTAACCTTTCTAAATCTCTGTTTTCTCATATATAAAATGGAAATATCAGAACCAATTTCATACGATTGTTATAGACATTCAATATGATGTGCTTGGCATATACCAGGCATGTGGCAAACATTTAAACAATAGTGTTGTTATATTATTATGATTGTAATGATTATTGTCATCTTCACGTGTTAGGTGGAATACTAAGATGCAGGCAGAGAAAGTGATTTATCTTATATAATTATTAATTCCTATTAGAGAAAAATTAAAGTCCTGCTGTGAAACAGAATTCTTCTGCATATGCCTATTTGATCTTAGATACATTTTTATTCATCATAAATTATTTGCTAAGCCTCAGAATCATCTTCATTCTGAATAGTAGTAATAAAAACCATTCATTTTCCAAGGTTGCTATAACCTGTTACTTCAAATCTAATAATTGAAAACAATACTTGTTTATTACCTCATGATTGCTATAGGTAACCTTTAAGGTCTGTAACCCAAATCTGCCAAGTCCCTTTGCCATGTAGCATAAGATACACACATTTCCTAAGGATTTTCGCATAAATACCTTTGATGGACTATTTTGCCAACTATGGAATAATAGTTACCCTAGAGAGCACCATGATAAATCAAGAGGTAATATGTGTGAAATCACTTAACATAATATCAGTACAAATAGTAGTTGCACAAAAAATATTTTTAATTTCTTTTATGTGTACCTAAAATACACTTGATTGCTAAAAAGATAGTTTCATGCTTCAACACGGAAGATAATTTATATAAAAGCATTTTAAAATTTTAGAGCTATACAAATCAATGTTTTTATGGTTATTGACTACATGAGGTCATGCAACTAACACAGTGACTGAATGAATATTGCAGCATTCTGAGATAGAGCACTGCATGTAGATATTCCAAATGGGAAATTACCACTGGGAATCATTAGATGGAGAACTATGTGACTTGGAGTTTGTTTCATTACAGATTTGCCAATAAAGTCAACTAGAGGGATGCATAAATGACTCAGATTTCTTTGTTTTTCTGCTTTATTTTTTCCCCCTCCCCTACTAAGGTATACTTTTCAGATTTAGAAAATTTTGACATGTATTATTTATTTTCTCAGAACAAATGCTATATTCACATTCATAAGGATTACACCTATGTAAAGAAATAAGCAATATTTAATTGATGTACTTTATTAATTTATATATTAATATTACATCCACAAAATTTACATGACCAGAGTTACAATTTTATACATTCAGGAAAAAAAGAGAGTTCTTCTAAAAGTGTTTTTTAGAATTTCCTAAAGCAAGAGATGCTCAATGTATAATTTAAAATAAGAAAAAAAAGGGAAACTAAAACTTACTATAATTGCTTCACCTAGGGCAAAGATAACCACTTTATTTTATTTTTATTATTTTAAATATATTTTTATTGATTTTAGAGAGGGAGAGGGATAGAGAGATAGACATATCAATGAGAGATCAGCTGCTTCCTGCACGCCCCCTACTGGGGATCGAGCCCACAACCCTGGTATGTTCCCTGACTGGGAATCTAACAGGTGACCTCTTGGTTCCTGGGTCTTCACACAACCACTGGCAGAGCAGAGATAACCACGTTTCACATGAGTTTATTTCATGGTTGTGATCACACTCTTACTTTCATACATAATTTTCTTATTTTTTGCATATTCTCAAAACATATGTGAATATGCTTTGTATGATTGCCTAATCTCCCACTGAAAACATTTTATTCCAATAATTTCAACTAATAATTATTTCCTCAGTGCCTATGAAGTGACTAGCACTGTATGGAGACAGGGCTTAGAAAGATGGGAAAAGTCTGTCCTCCCCCAAAAGTGTTATGTGTTGGGGGGAAAATACATAAAAACAAAGAAGAAAGCACACTTTGGTTTATTTCCAATCATATCATTTAGGATAGCACTTTAAATGTATTTATTTAACAAGCATTCATATAAATTTTGCAGATTGTCAGTTTAAACTCCAAATATGTTACAAGCAGGCAAACCATATTTTTTTCTTGAACTTGCAGCTTTATGGGCAACGTCAATAATTGTTACTAATTTAGTTGGGTTTATTAATGAATATTCAATTATCTTAGGGCCTTTAAACAATTCAAGAATCCTGAATCTTCAATTTGTTCTACAGTGTCAGGGAGGTAATGACCATAAATAATAATCACCTTCTCTGTGGTGATTAACATGTACTCTAATCTTAATTACATGTTTGCTTCATGCACTCATCTAACTGGAATTTTATAATCCAAAAGTGATTTACAGCTATAAATTAAATAATTATCTGAGATACTGCCAGGGCTACTGGGACGGGTGATGTGAAATCTGATTAATCTTGTGGAGCTTAATGTCTCCTACGTATTGAAACCAGCTCAGGAATTCATAGCCTATTTTATTGTCTCCTGCAGCCTAGCCATTTAGATCAGGAAAGTGAAAAAAAGAAAATGTATTATCTGTCTCAAACCTGTGGCAGCCAAGTGAAAAAGATTTAGAAAGTCGTAAAATTACTCTAAAAAAAAAAAAAGAGTATGGAAACAATTTGATCTGGGTAGTTTGGAAGAAATGGACCAGAATAACTTGTCCAGCAGTTCATGGAAATATCTGCTTAGTATTGTACCTTTGCACAATTGCCGAGGATCATATGTTACTTCAAATCTGCTAACAAACAAACATTTCAAAATTCAGTAGCCACTCCCACCCCTACTGCTCTCCCACATTTTGCTGGAATTATAGGCACGAAGAGACAAAACATGTATTATATATATATAAGGCAAGAGCAAAGCAATGAGCTAACATTTTTTATAGAGACTTGTAAGGTGCTTTGGGAGCACAGAGGAAAGAGAAATGCCATGTCATATAAGAGATTGAAGAGGTCTTAGAGACGACCTATGGACCAAATCCTCTCTCTTGAGAGTAAATTAAGGCTCAGAGAGATGGTGGCTGGCCCCAAGTGACACTGCTCAAGTGATAACACCTGGCTGTGCGACTGAATTCTGGATGCCATTTTCCCTTGACTTTTGTTCCCCTCGCTCTCTACTTCCCCTCTGTGCAACTTAGCTTAAAACTTCATATTTCTCCCCCTAAGAAAATTTTTTTCAGCTGCCAATACCCATCCTTTGATCAAGAGAGAAACTTGTCCCATATTCTTTTACCTATAATCATTCATTTCTTTAGTGTATATTTTGAAGTCCTATTAGAATGTAGAGATAGTTATGAAGAAGAAAGTCAGCATTCTTTCTCTGATGAAACCAATGAACTACTAGGAAATACAATAATAATGAAATAAACCATAAATTAAATGATTGCACATGGTGGTAAGTGCTGTAAAGGAAACCAAGGGGAGCTGAACTATTGGAGCTAAGGTTAGAGAGTATGTAGGAGATGCTTTAGAGAGTGTGGCTAGAGAAGGCCTTTGGCTGGAGATGGCTTTGCAAGAGATGCCAAGCAAGGTGCCTCTTGAAGGATGAGAGGACGGGCTGGCTGTAGAGTAGCATACTCCTGCTTTTCCACACTTACTGCACCACCTCTAGCATTCTAAGCAAATGGCATACTATAGAAGTTCCCATGTGGGATCCTGCTCTGTATCTTAACACCTAACCTGCAGACTTCCACACAGCTGCAATGATCTTTTCCTTCTTCTCTCAGATTGCATGAAATGGGAGCTCTACCTGTTCTCTAACCAAATCACAGATAAAGGAAAACACTGTTAACCTATAAAAGCTTGTTGGTTTATGTTCTGTCCTACTAAATCTAATCTAATCTAATCTAATCTAATCTAATCTAATCTAATCTAATCTAATCTAATCTAATCTAACACAATGTTGATCCCAATTCCATCGCTCGAGGCATGCCTACTGTTGACCTTTTTCACTTGTTCATATATTCAAGAAAACTAAGCACCTACAGTATGTCTGAGGCTGTGGGATATGAGGTACTTGAGATCCGATGGTGAGGAAGACACACAGAAACTCTCCCCTCTAGGATCTTGCATCAACCACAGACATCCCTGTCGAGCTCTCCTATCCTTCACTGCATGAGAGGTGACTCACTTAGGAACTTTGCACCTGCCACTTTTAAAATATTCAGCCTACTGACTATAATCATCGGTGAGTCACTCTTCTGTTGGCTTCAGTTTTCTCCTTGGAAAGCAAGAGATAAAGAGCAGAATTTCTCCCTCAGAGTTTTGGGGAGGATTAACGAGATCCATAAATGTGAGAGAGCTGATAAGCTACAAACTGCTATATAAAAGCGATGTAACACCTCTGAATGATGTAATCTAGTGTCAGTGACGAGCATTCTTTGTTCATACTCACTGGAAAAAATTGATCATGATCATCACTGCCAAATGTTTACTTATGATACAAGCTTTGTGTGTGCTTTCCTTTTTGGTAGCCCAGAGAGTGTTTTTATAGACTGTGTTTCTCATATTCTTCAGTGTAAACAGAATCATATATTTGAATAATCAGAACCACTAGAATTACAGAAACAGGACATATTCTGGGTTTAAGTGTTTTATTATATCCTAGATGGACATATATTTTATGCTATTTTTTCTTTATGAATTGTTTCTACAAAAGTAGATTATGAAGAAATTTTCAGTTTCAATTTTTTCTATTTCTCATAGATGTTCTTTCCTAAAAAGAGATTCTTTTCATAAGAGGAAACAAGATTACACTGGGATGTATGTCAGTAATGTTTAAACTTTACTGACAAGGATGCTATGCATTATGTACAATTCATGCTAACTTCTCTCGAGATGGCCTAAATAGAAATAGAATGCAAATTGACATAGAGAAGAAATCTCCACATTTCAAGCATAATACAAAGCTTGTGATATTGTTTTCTTTTAGTATATTTTTCATTATCCAAAAAACTTTACCAAGGCTCAATAAAACTTTCCATAAATTAGGCCAGTTGATGAACTAACTGATCAACTACAGATGAAAAATATAACATAAAATAAATCTTGTTTTATGGAGCAAATTACTCCTTCCAGTCCTTCCCCAGAGTTGATCACTATTAAATTCACCATTCAGCACCCTAAAAAACTCAAAACCACACCTGACAAACAAAATGTTCCTAGATTTGGTGAAGTCAGAATCAGGAGTTCAGAAGCAGTTTATTATTCAGTCTAAAGATTTCCACTGGGGTAAGGCTAATTAAATTGAAATAAAAGCTTTGCACATTTGATTTGTGTATGGATTAGCATGAAAATGTTACATTAATTTAATTAGCTTACTAGATTTTCAAAAGTGATTTGTTTTTTGGTTCTAATTTGCAATAATTGTGGTAAATGTTTATGGATACCCTAGCTTATGTTTTCCTTGGTAATCAACACATTAGCCAAGAACAGACAAGCAAGTGATGACAAACCATTTAACTGTAGATTTTTACCACCCAAATATGATTATATCTCCTCTCTGTTCTACTAGCCTAGTCCTGGTCTTTTAAAATCCGATATATACTCTTGTTATCGCTCCTAAGTTGTCTCCTCTGTTGGGCTTTCTGTCTTTTACTGTTTCCTACACATCATTTTTAATTAAACACAGAACACAGTGTCAACTCAGCATCGTGGCAAGATCCTTAATAATCTAGTCCTGATTCAGTCCATTAATCTCCTTTACCCACTTCTAGACTAACTAGGTACTCTACTATTCACATTCACATGTTCCTGTTTACATGCCTTTGCTTGCATTGACTAGAATGGCATTGACATCATCTCCATCTCTGATCTTCATCTTCATCTGTAGTCTCTGATTATAGGCAATTGAATAGACAGAGTGCTTATGAATGTTGAATAATATTGCTAAGACCCTTTAGAATAAAACTCCTATGGTATATCAGTCACTCTGTGAACTTGCCCTGACTTTTTCTCATTCCTTATTCCTTGACCAACATTCAACATGTAAAAACATGCCCATCTTGCTAACTTTGATATTACATGTCTTTTATATGCTAGTTCTTTGTATATAGTTGAAGGAATAAAGAATCTTTTATGATACTGGACAAATGTACTTGAATCTTTCCTTACCTTCATCCAAAACATCTATCTCCGCATAATTTCTCCTTCACAAAGATTTACCCTATTTTTTTTCCTCCTTCAAATTTAAGTTTAGGCCATTTTTCTTCTGGGAATTATTCCCTAAGGACCCTTAGGCCCAGTAGGTATCTTGTGATATCAATGGATATATTTGTATCATTGCACTTACTTTTTAAAATTAATTTTTCTGGACTTTCCTGACATTGTAAATTCCTTGAGCATGGAAGCTTTCATATCAGAATTTTCTGTTTCAAACATAAGGCCTGACACCAAATAAGGCATACAATCAATATGTATCAAAATGTTGGATTTATACATGTCTATTTCCTAATTATAACTTGTGATCTAGACCATAAACTACACTTCCGTGAAGTCCATCAATTTTTTTCTTTTTGAAAATACTCTTTCCTCTGAATCCCCACACAATCTTTCATGAAATTTATTTATATATTTCTGCCCTTGAAGTATCTTAAGTTATAGACATGCTTATTTTCACAGACTAAATTGTGAAATATTTTAGTAAGAAAGACTGTGTTTAATTCTGTTTTATACTGTGCTCTTTTCCCTATCCTGGCAAAGATTGGGAACATGACAGGCATTCAATAAATGTTGAATGAATGGATGGTTAGGTGCTGCAAACCATTTTTGAACTAGATCCACTACATACTGCATTAGTTATTTGGAGGGTAGGGACATCATATAACCCAAATTCAACTCAATGTTGAAATCACTACACATATTACCACAGAGAAGCATCTTACAGAGTCCACAGTATGGGTGGTGGTGCAGTAGTAGAGTTGGCATGGTACGCTGGTGGTGGAGCTGCAATTTATTTAATCACACCACTTTGTAGTTTTCTACAATTTATTTTTATTATTTTTTTTACTTTTTAAATTTTATTAAATTACAGTTTACATTTAATATTATTTTGTACTAGGTGTACAACATAGTGGTTAAATAATAATATACTTTACAAGTGTTTACCCTGATATATCTGGTACCAAACTGGGACCATTCATAGTTATGACCATATTATTGACTATATTTCCTGTGCTGTACTTAACGTCCTTATGACTGTTCGGTAACTACCAATCTGTAATTCTCAATCCCTTTGACTTTTTCATCCAGCCTTCCAATACCCTTCCCCTCTGGCAACCACTAGTCTGTTCTCTGTGTCTATGACTCTTAGTGTTTGGGTTGTTTGTTTATATTATTCTTTAGATTCCACATATAAGTAAAATCATGTGGTATTTGTCTTTCTCTGACTGACTCATTTCACTTAGCATAATGCCCTCTAGGTCTATCCATGCTGTTGCAAATAGTAAGACTTTTTTTTTTTCTTTTTAATGACTGAGTAATATTTCATTGCAGATATGCACCACCACAATTTTATTCACTCATCTATTGATGGGCACTTGAATTGCTTCCAAAGCTTGACTATTGTAAATAATGCTGCAATGAACATAGGGGTTCCTATATTCTTTCAAATTAGTGTTTGGGGTTTCTTCAGATATATACCCAGAAGTGGAATCAGTGGGTCATAAGGCAAGTTACATTTTTAATGTTTTGAGGAAACTCCATACAGTTTTCCACAGTTGCCGAGCCAGTCTGCGTTCCCACCAACAGTGCACAAGGGTTCCCTTTTCTCCACACCCTCACCAGCACTTGTTGTTTGTTGATTTACTGATGACAGCCATTCTGCAAGATGCAATGTGATATATCATTGTGGTTTTAATTTGCATTTCTCTAATGATTAGTGATGTTGAGCATCTTTTTGTATCTATTGGCCATCTGTATGTCATCTTGGAGAAGTGTCTATTCAGGTACTCGGCCCATTTTTCAATTGTATTATTTGTTTTTTTGGTGTTGAGCTGTATAAATTCTTTAGAACTTTTGGATATTAACCCCTTATTAGGTGTCTCATTGGCAAATATGTTCTTCTATTCAGTGGGTTGCCTTTGCATTTTGTTGCATATATGTACTTTTCAGTTTGATGTAGTTCCATATGTTTATTTTTTTCTTTTGTTTCCCTTGCCTGAGGAGATATATCAGAAAAAATATTATTAAGAAAAACATCCAAGATTTTACTGCCTCTGTTTTCTTCTAGGACTTTTATGGTAAAACATTTTACATTTAAGTCTTTAATCCTTTTTAGTTTATTCTTGTATATGGTGTGTGTAAGATAGTATCCTAGTTTCAGTTTTTTACATGTATCTATCCAATTTTCCCATCATCATTTATTTAATAGACTGCATTTTTCCCATTGCATATTCTTAACTCCTTTGTCAAGTAGAAATTGACTATATAGGCATGGGTTTATTTCTGGTGTGTTTGTTCTGTTCCACTGATTTATGCATCTCTTTTAATGCCAGTATCATGCTGTTTTGATTACTATGCCCTGTAGTATTGTTTGATATCAGGTAGCATGATTTCTCCAACCTTGTTCATCTTTCTCAAGATTGCTGTGGCTCTTCTGGGTCTTTTGTGGTTCCATATAAATTTTTGGAGTATTTGTTCTAGTTCTGTGAAATATGCCATGGTATTTTGGTAGGAATTGCATTGAATCTATAGATTGCTTTGGGTAGTATAGACATTTAAAAAATGTTATTTATTCTTATCTATGAGTACAGTATATGCTTCCATTTATTTCTATATTCTTCACTTTTTTTTCTTTATTGTCCTATAATTTTCTGAGTACAGGTCTTTTATCTTCTTGGTTAAATTTATTCCTAGGTATTTTATTTTGTTTGATGCAAATTTAAATGGGATTGTTTTCTTAGTTGCCCTTTCTAATAGTTCATTATTGTTATGCAAAAATCCAACCAATTTCTGAATATTTATTTTGTATTCTGCTACATTACTAAATTTATTTATCAGTTCCAGTATTTTTTTGTGGAATCTTTAGGGTCCTCTCTAGGCGATATTATTATTATGTCATCTGCAAATAATGACAGTTTTCTTTTCAACTTGGATGCCTTTTATTTGTTCTTCCTGTCTGATTGCTATGGCTAGGAGTTCCAGTCCAGTGTTGAATACGAGTGGTCAAGTGGATATGCCTGTCTTATTCCTGTTCTTATGGGAAATGCTTTTAGTTTTTCCAATTGAATATGATGTTGCCTGTTGATTTGTCAACATGGCCTTTATCATGTTGAGGTGTGTTCCTTCTATTCTCACTTTGCTGAGGGTTTTTGTCATAAATGGGTGCTAGGTTTTGTGAAAAACTTTTTCTGCATCTATTGATATAATTATATGATTTTTATCCTTAATTTTATTCATGTGGTGTATCCTGTTAATTGATTTGCAAATATTGTACCAGCCTTGCATCCTCAGAGTAAATTCCATTTGATCATAGTGTGTGATTTTTTGATGTAGTGCTGGATTTGTTTTGCTAATATTTTGTTGAGGATTTTTGCATTTGTGTTCATCCTGGATATCGACCTATAACTTTCTTTCTTTTTAGTGTCTTTATCAGGTTTTGGAATTAGGATAATGCTGGCCTTATCCTAAAATGAGCGTGTGTGTCTTTTCTCCTCTTGAATTTTTTGGAATAGTTTGAAAAGAATAGGTGTTAGTTCTTTGAATATTTGGCAAAGCTGCCCTGTGATGCCATCCAGTCTAGAACTCGTTTGTTGGAAGTTTTTTGACTACCGCTTCTTTGGCCTGTTTGATTACTGTGATCAGTGTGTTCAGGTTTTTCATTTCTTTGTGGTTCGGTGGGAGATTGCATGCTGGTAGGAGTTTATCCCTTTCTTCCAGATTGTCTAGATCATTGGCATATAGGTGTTCATTTAACAGCCATATTTTAACATGACCCTGACTAAAGGCCATTGAAGCAAAACAAGTGAGAATTCTTAGTTTTTTGGATTCCTTTTCAGTTTTTTAAGCAAACCTTCACTGAGTAACAATCATGTTTCAGATGTTAGCTGGGCATGGGTGATATAGGGATAGACGACTAAAAAATGTTTTTAAACATATAATCATATTTTAATGATGAAATACCTTGTGCCTGAGAGAAATTGTCTTACTAACCCTGAGTCACAAAGTAAATGCATGTTTAGATTTCAGCATAAGATATTTCTGTCAATTAAGACATAATATTAAGAAATAATGGATTCCTATGCTCCAACGCATTATCTTCTTTCCAAAATAATTATTTTATCTACCCAGAAGCAGAAAACCAGTAAGCAAAAATGTTATTGTAAATGTGAACATTTTCCATGGTAATCAGGATTATATTAAGAAAAAAAAATTTTTTTGATTGAAATTTGTAAATGGTCAGCTACTGCCATATGATATTCTAGACAATGTAAGGGATGTATACTAAAAATTAGTATCAAATTGGAGATGTTTTTGGTATTTAAGTAATAAATCTTAGACTGTCAAGAAGGCTTTATAAAAAAACAACTCTTAAGTCTCAAAACTCAGATGATTAAATAAAATAAATATTTCTAAATATGTAAATAATACTTTATAATAAATAAATTTTCTTACCAAATCCTGATAGTGTGTGTAGCAATTAATATATAATATGCATATTTTACATTGTTTAACAGTTACCTGACATATAATATTTGATATATATATATTTCTCTCAGTATTTTGTTGTTACTGTTGTTCTATTAAAAAAAATGATTTTATGCTTATCCCTGACTATGAAGGAACAGCGAGAAACACATGGGTGAAAATTTGCTGTATACAATTTGCAAGTAGAATAAAACATATGTGGATAATTGGGGAACGGTTATATCAGACATGGCGAACATCTGTTGGGAGTGCAGATGTTAACTGCTATTTGGAGAAGACAGCATATTAATCCATAGCAATTATTTCAAATGGTTGGAAGACTTTGGATTGACAAGACACATTTGCTTTCCTTTACCTTCCTTTCTTTCTCTTCTTTAAAGTCAGCAGGTATTCCATGGAAATATGCAAGCAATTGACTGTGGAAAAGTGACAGGCTCATCATTTAGAGCACTAATGTTGACATGTTGGCGATATGGAAGATCTGAGAGCAGCCATTCTGTCTCAGCCTGACTTAGTTAGCCCTAAAGTGCTGTGCATGAATGTGAAATAGCACAAAATATAAAAGAGAAGCAGTAATAAGAGTAATAATAACAGGTAACCCTTGTATAGTGTTTACTCTTGTTTTACATAGATTAACACATGATATCCTCTCAGCATGTATATGAGGTAGATTGTATTATAATCTCCATAAATAAGGGAACAAAAGGACAGACAGTTAAGTGAGCTAGGGATCAACTCAGGCAGTGGGGTCTTAAGGGTCTGTGCTCTTAACCACTAACTCTTACCTTGATGTTCACAAATGAATACATGTCTGTGTATGCACATGTAGATATGATATGTGTATGTTTCTAAGTGTGTATAAGTCATATACAATTGCAATATGTTCTCCTGTGCACATTTTCTTCTGAATGCTTTTCTTAAAATATGGCACCAGACTTTAACAAATATAAATAATAATTCAGTCATTTATTCAGTCATTTATGAATTGTTTGAATAATATAAGACCTATATTGTTGATGAGTAATTCATCAGTAAATAAATGAATGAAACAATCGATGCCAGAACATGAGAATTAAAAATATAAGTGAAGAAAGAAGAAATGAATTAATTCATATTTCAAGGAATGTTTATTGAGTATCAACTTTAGTTCAGAAAAAAAAAAAAAAAAGAGAAGGAAGAGAGAGCCACCCGAATTCATGAAGTTCAGTATCCTAGTTTGAAAGACAAAGGACAAAGACTACCCAAGTCTAGTAGAGTGTCACAGGAAAAGCTGGGCTGAGAAACGGAGATTTAGCAATCCACAGTGGTCCCAGAGTCTAGCTTCATATTCGCATCAACTGGAAACCTTTTTAAAAAGTCCTATTGCCAGTGTCCCACGCGAAGTAAATTGAATGAAAATCTTGAGGACTAAAAGCTGGGCATGTAAAATTGTGCCAGATGATGCTAATGTGCAGCCGTATTTGAGACCCACCGGGCAGACAGCCCTCCAGGGAGCTTCTATGGAGGAGACAGTTTTCTGGTTGAGTCTTGGTAGGTCCCCAGGCTAGAACAATGTGAGGGGTTGTGGATAAGTGTGGGGACAAGACAACAAGAGGGAGGGCTAACGGGAAAGGAAGGGCGAGGCAGAGAAATGCTAGGTATGGAAAGGCTTCTTAGCAGGAGAGCTGTGTGGCTTGTTCTGCTTCTGCAGCCTTCAGAGCCCCTGGAATCTTGGTCTCTGGTGCTACAGGCTTTGCTCGCTTGCCAGACAGGGATTAAAATACTCAGCCAGGCCTGTGGCGCTCTGGACTTATTTAGGGTAATGGCCTTTATCGATTGAGGTTCTCTGCCTGCAGGCCTCATAGGACATCTCAGCTTCAACTTTGACTTCAGACTCATACTTCCCTGAATAGCTTCTAAATGGATTTTAAAATGCTCCATCTAAATTACTTAAAGGCTTACCTCAGCCACCCCATCAATTTCAAGAGAATGAGCTCTTGCCAACAATCAAGATTTTGTTGCACTTTACAAGCCAAGTAAAAGCTAAGGCCCTTGCCCCAAGGAGTTTTACCTCCGTAAAGTAGGTGTGACTGGGTACTTAAAAATACATAAAATTCTATGGTTTAGAATTGAATCTAGAAATGTGGACTCTCTTCCTGTCGTTAGAGCTGTTAACTACTTTACTGGGCATTTCTTACCATTTCAGTCGGACAGTACAGTGGCTGTAATATCTTGTGTTGCTTATATTAAGATTCTGTACAGTATTTGCGGCATCTGAAGATTGTTAGATGTTTTGCCTGTATTACTTTATTAAATGTTCTCTCAAGTACCTTATGCAAGAAGCAATTTATAACTTTTTGGTTTATAGATGATTAATTCACATCACAGAGAAATTATGTAATTTGTCCAAGAACCCTAGGCCTTTAAGGGGCAGATCTGAAATGCAAATTCAAACAGTCTGGTTTCAGAGCCTGTGTGCTTAATATAACACAGACATGATTTGTGTCTTGGTTCTCACACTCTTAACATTTTGACATTATAAATAAATAAGAGTATTTTGCAGTGTTTACCAGATTTCCTTATAAATAGCAAATAACACATATTGGGAATTATGCTTATAACAATATTTTGTAAATATTTTAAAAAGAAGAGATGAGATTAACATTTGAGTCCTCTACCATGATTCATGTTTTTTTTTAGTTTTACAATCATATGCTCACAAAAACCCTGAATTGATGTACAACCAAACTCATTTTAATAGATATGGAATTGAAAACTTGAAGCAGTTAAATGATTAGTCTCAAGTTACACAACCAAGAAGTGGTATAACCAGAATTGGAACTATGATTAACTTGTTTTTTCCTAAGAAATGGCTTCCTTTCCGACAGCTGGGTGGTGAGTCCCCTCATCTTAAACTGGCACAGTAAAGAGGACTTTCTGATGCATAATTCAAATACACCATTATGTCCACAGCATACAACATAAAAGATTCACAAAATATTTAATTAATGCATAGTAGATGAGTAATTGAAAGGATAACATCAAAATTAACTAGTTAAACTGCTAAGTATTTATCTATGGTTACCAAAGGATCTGTGTGTGAGTGTAATTTTGAACCTAGGGAACTTAAAAATAAAATGTTACCAAAAAAATGGGGATTTTAATGACTATCCAACACAGAGAACTCAATTACGTAGAATGCAAACAACAACGTGTCAGTAAAGATATATGACTTGAAGGGGGAGTCCAGATGTGAGTGTGAGTACTTTGATGAAGCAGCATCCATTCATTGTCTGACCAGACATCTGTTTGCTTGTAAGTGAAATGACATTATTATAAGAATAGTCCTAAATATCTTTGGATTTATTTACTGGTTTATTTTTATTTACTTCCAAGCCCTAGTACTTAGTAAAGCATGTCTTGCAGTCGGCCTAGGAATTTTGCCACCACACAAGTGTCATGCTTCTTTGAAAACCAAATTTAGTTTATTATTAGACTTGACAAGCTTACTATAATGGTTTTCATGCTTTGTATTTATTTGGTCATTTGGTTGGACGCATTTGCTTTTGTTCATTATTTGTGTGGAGTGTATACTTTTCTTTTTATTTTAATATATGTTTCTAGTCTTATTCCAGGGAGATTCTGACCAATAAGTAAGGGCAAGTTCCCCAAATTTGTATTTGTTAAAATGTCCTTTGGTCATTCTGATGCACAGCCAGTTTGGGAACCAACTCTAGGCACAGGTTAATATCCTTTACTCCAGAATGCCATCAGTAGCTCCTCTCAACCATTCCCTCCAGTCTATATAACAGTGTCTTCTTCCATTACACAACAAGCAATAAAGACAAGAGGTTTCCAGTCCTCAGAAACTTCATTTTGTACTTGCTCCTATAAAAGATGAGTGCAGTTATACACAAACGGCTCAATCATTTTTAAAGTGTCAGGTCCTTGCTCTCTCAGGATCCTTTACTGCAGAAGAGCATTCATATTTCTTCTAGTTCCCCTAATAATAATAATACTGAAAAGAAAAGAAAATGAAATGAAAAAGACTCTTTATATAACTCTAGTTCATTGCCAACTTTAATTCATAACAGTCAGTATTAATTCAGGCCTAAGGCCCCTGGGAAAGATAACAGATGCCTAGACTTTTTTTCCTACTACATTTCATTTTCTCATGTTCCATCAGGGTTTGCTAAATCTATTTAGTCCAGATTCCAGCCTCAGGCATGCTTCAATGTGTTAGTTTAATACTTTGTCATCTCTTCTTTGCATTCCTTATGGAGGATAGATAGTTTTATGTTAAGAAACCACAATAAACTGTTTCCTGACAAGGAAAAGATTGATTCTCGGAACCTCAATGAAACACACAATTTATTTTCCTCATTTTGTCCTGAAAGCACAAAATGCTTGGAGAAATAGATCTGCAGGGTCTCCCCTTTAGGGATGTTGGTGTGAAAGGAATGTTTACAACATTTGCTTTCTTATATCCCAGCCTATGAAATAGAAAAGATTATACAAATCAGGAGTTTGTCATGTATCCAGCATAGAACGTCCAGGAAGAGGGAACCAGAACCAGACCTGAGAAATCACTGGGCTAACGTTACTGAGCCATCTGATCTCTGAGAAATCACTTGCAATTCCAGAACCTCGATATTTTTCTCTGTACAATGGACATAGTAATATGGTATAGGTTATTGAAGAGGTTTACTGAGGTAAAGAATATTGTCAAAATATAATTTTAAATAGTTAAAAACAGACTTTTGTGCAAATATAGAATAAAAATGTGTTAACAATGTGCTAAATCATTAATAAGGAAACTTGAAAGATGATAAAACTAGTACCAAGACCAGTTGAAGAACTGTGTATTTATATGAGTTTTGTTTAAACAAAGAATGTTAGACTAAGATTTTAGGTTAGATACGAGAATGGTTAATATCACTCTGGACTATGAAATTATACCCTTTGGGTTACCTTTACTAACTGACATAAATATGCAAGTTATCAGGTAGCTCCACATTATCTGAGCTCAAATAGGGACATCAGATGCAGATATATTACCCTAGAGTTTTGCTGCTAAGAATGGTCCCAGGACATCTGGGAGTCCTCAGGGCCCTTCCAGAAGGTCACAAAATCAAAATTATTTTTATAATAATCCTGAATTTTTTTTTGCCTTTTTCATTTCCATTCACTCATGAATGGAATTTTCCAGAGGCTACATGACGTATTACATTATAACAGACTGAATGTAGAAACAGAATGAGACTCCAGCTGTCTTCTCTTCAGCCAGACATGGAAGACATTCGTAAAAATACAAATCAATGTTCCTGTTTTCACAATTTTTTCATTTGTTTTGGAAAATGTACTTTCTTTATAAAAATGTGATTTATATTAGCATGCAATGGGCTCATTATAGTTATGTTAAAATTAACAAGCATTTAAAATTATTAGTTTAGATTCCTAGTATGGTAAAAATCAATATCTATAACACACCTAGCACAAAACTTCTTTGGATTGACAACAATTTTAAGGATGTTAAAAAGGTCCTGAGGATAAAAAGTTTGAGAACCGCTGTTCTAGAAAATTAAGTAAACTTGTTAGATTTGTTAAATAATACATCAGTATAACATTCAAAGGGCATGTCTTCCTCTATTTTCCCTGAATTCCACATTTTGGGACACATTTCTAAACAGATTTAAGAGAATAACAAATTACCTGCTAGGAGAGCAGAAGCTCAGTGTTGCTTTTCTTCTTCTGCCTCTTCCTAGGGGAAGAGTCTGTTTACAAATGGGCATTATGTTGAGTCTAAAGCAGGGTAATACAGGTGAGAATGCACCTCTGTTAGAGCAATCCCGGCCTCTCCCAGGCATCTTGTGCTGATGGCTAAAGTTCAGGCTCCAGAGAAGAGGACCCCTGTGGCCTTTGAATCACTGTAAAATATTCATGCAAATTTTTGCTTAATAATTCTTCATTCTGTCAGTGATTACGGTGAGGGCAGAAAATCTGCTTGGCTCACTGTAACCTTCCCCTATGTATGTGTTGAATGACCAACATGCTCTGATTGCACAGAGAAAGTAGAAGTCAACACTGAATGGGGTGAGATGAGAGAAGAGGTGGGGAGTGCTAAAATGAATGAAATAATAGCAGGATGTTAAGTGGCTCCTAGTTCCTGGAGTTTGGGGCATTTAATACGGGGAGAGGATAAGGGGTGTAGAGTTCCATTCCACCCATCTGAAGTCGTGAACTTGTTCCATTAATGCATCTGCTTTCTCAGACATTAGCTACTTGCCTAGTAGCCATTGCCCTTGAAGGATTTTTAGGTAATAAATTGACCTATCATTCTGGTAAGTCAAAGTAAAACCACTTGTAAAAGTGTGTTGATTTTCAGATAAGGCTATCTACTATGTAATTTTGAGCCCTGGTGGCTCAGTTGGTTGGAGCATGGTCCCGTACACCAAAAGGTGAGGGGTTCGACTCCCAGTCAGGGCACATACTTAAGTTGTGGGTTTGATCCCCAGTCGGGGTGCATACAAGAGGCAAACCATTGATGTTTCTCTCTTTCCTTTCTCTAAAAATTGATGAAAGCATATCCTAGGGGGAAGATTTTATATATATATATATATATACGCACACACACATATGTAATTTTGAAATAAGATAGCAATTACAATGTAAAAATATAAAACAGAGCTTGGAAATCTTAGTATAGACTTTGTATAAATCTGAAAACATGTATGTGGAAAACTAGCAGTATTTCTTCTTAGCAAAGGCAATGTTTTATTAGATTTCCTAAGCCTGATACCTAACACAATGCCAGGCATTAAATCAATGCTCATTAAATGCTTACATTTTCAAATTGTGTAATGAACAAAGGAAATGCTAAGAAGGCATGAGGATTAGGGCAAAGAAAATGCCTTGATGGCCTCATCACCATCATCATATTTATCTTCATTATCACATTGGCTACACTGGTAGAATTTTATATGTGTGCTCAGCACCAAACATTGCATCATGCTCTTTGCATAAGTTATCTCAAATTATCTTCACAGTCCTTTGAGGTAGGAATATGTTCCCATTTTCAGGTGAGGAAAATGAAATTCAAGAAGTTTTTTTTAAGGTTGACAGCAGAATTTAGAGTCAATAACAGAACAGATTCATCTGATAGAAATGCCTGGCCTATAGCCACTAAATGATGTTGTATAAATAAAAAAACAGATGTCATATCTCATTTACAAAGGCTAATTGATGGAAAAGAATAGCTGTAAATGAATTAAAGCAAGGTAGGTCTATATTAGAAAGAAAAGCACAGATAAGGTCCTCAGATATGCAAGACTCCATCACTCTAATCATTCAAATTTTTAATATTGTCAGAACATTATAATGTAATTAAAGATGTTAATTAATTTTAAGCACACATATATCAACATGTGGCCATCCTTTGGGGAAATGCTTTCCTTTTTGCATGTTAGATATCATAAACCAGGTTCTGATTATACGAATAGGCTACTATAGTTATATGCCAATCAATTTTAAGGAAAAAAACAGCAACATTTCTTTATTAGACATTAAAAAATCCAATGTAAATCTTCTACCATAGATATTTACATAATGAACATTAGCATTTGGGGTTATTTTTATTTGTCATCTGCTTTTAATTCAATAAGTGAAACACAAATTTAACAAAGTGATCGTACTCTAGCCTGTAAAGAGAGATAAATACACTCCCTATTCTCATGCTAATGTGGTGATGATTTATATTTCATTTATTAAACCACATAAAAAATAGAGAATTAAAATAAATTCCTTTATGCCTGTCACTAAATCTTCCTGTACCTGTCATTAAAATTAACTATGGAAGGAAATTCTCAACTGTATCAGAAATTTAGTTCAATTAGGGACTCATTATGAAGAAACAATGAAATTGATTTGCAACTGTATCTTTTGGGGCTTATATTTTCTACTGTTAATAATAAAATTTTAAATCTGACAAGGAGAGTCATTAAAGTACTTCATAGGAAGGGTTATTCATTACTTCAAAAGTGTATTATCTGGAACTAATTCCCTTCTGCTACCAAGATTTGTCATGTCCAAGAGATTAATGATATTGAATATAAACTAGTTGGCTGACATCAGTTACCACAATCCATATCCTCAGTAGATATAGGTGTCATAGAATTATCCTTTTATGCCTTAAAATTTTCTAAAAAAAGTAAGTATTACCTTTAGAAGATTTGTGGGTTCTGCCTATTGTGTCAACTGTTTCTTATTGATATCAGTTGGTCCAGTTGTGATACCGTGGTGAACATAGCTCTGAAAATGACTGGACAATGTAGCATACAATTCCGGTTAACTAATCAGTAGAGGGTGAAGATGCTCCTGGGGTAAGTTCAAAGAAGGGCATGCAGAAGAGCCAGGCATCACAAGATGGTCAGCTAAGTTATAAGATACAAATTCTGTGTTCAGTCTGTGCTACTTTCAAGGATTTGACTAGAGTGTAGGCATGTACACCATCTCCACATGTGCTAGTTTCCTGTTTCTATTCCCAAAAACTTCATGGCTTAAGAAAAATGCTCCTATTTATTATCTCATAGTTCTACATGTCAGAAGTCCAGCACAACTTGGCTAGGTTCTCTGCTAAGGGTCTCACAAAGCTGAAATCAACGTGTCAGCTGGGCTGCAGTTATTATCTGGGGCTGAGAGCCCTCTTCCAAGGTCAAATAATTCCGCTAATTGGCAGAATTCGATCCCTCTTGTGCTTTTCACGTGGCTCTCTCCAATTTAGAGTCAGCGGTGTGGTGTCCAGTCTTTTGCATTATCTCTCTGACTTCCCTTTCTGCCTTCCTCCTTTATTTTTTAAGGATTTATATAATTACATTGTGGTTACCCAGATAATCCAGGATAATCTCCCTATTTTGAAACTAGTTGATGAGTCCTCTTAATTTCATATGCAAAGCCTCTGTTGCCCCATAAGGAAGCATAACCACGGAAGAAACACTAGTGTGGCAAAGATGTCTGGCCAAACCTCTGCCCCCCACAACCAGAAACTAGAAACTGCAACTCAGGGTTTGAGAAAAGTTAAAATAAAAATTAAAAATAATGTCTGTTATTAATACAATAATAATTTGGAAGATCTTTCCAGTATAATAATGTAAAAAAAAAAAAAGGAACTCCAGGAAAATTAATAAAAATTCTGTAATTTTGAAGAATAGATATATTAAATATTGATTTATAAATGCATTGACATTAAATAGAAGAGCGATGTTAAAAAAAATCAGAACATGAAACTTGAATTTTGCACAGTGAGAAGTAATGTCTAGAATTCAAGTCACAATGGTGTATTCATGAAAAATAGAGACTTTCAAAGTTTTCATAAAGCCTTGACTGACACCTATGTACTGTGTGGACAAATGAAAGGGATGGTGCACTGATGCATTTTTGACTCTGAGGCTGATGTCTGTTCACTTTCAGCGGCAGGATGCCTGGCTAGAAGCTGGTGAGTCAACAGTGTGAAATATGTGGCCAAGATTAGGCTCTTGTGTAGTATATGTTTTGTCTCCCTCAAGAATTTAAAAACACTATTGATGTTTGCTCTTTAGTTCATGTAGCTCATACCATTAAAAGAAGTAATATAAAAGTAATTTCATATTTTCATTTATGAAATGTCTTAAAAAATGTATAAAAGAACTGCCGAGTTTCACATTCATCTGCATTTTATTCAATCTGACACCTGCAAAATGAGTAAAAGAATCTCTGAAGTTTGATTGAAGTTTAAGTGCATTCAAATTATTATTATCATCAATTGAGATTGTTGACAATGTACTTAGTGCACTGGAGACATTACTCCTGACCAGAAGTTTTTAAATCCACATTGCATTAAGTGTGTGCTGTGTGAAACGTAATTCATCTCAACTTGACCAAACTTTTCCATTAAAATTCTATTTATGGTCCTGGGCAAGGAGGTACTGGGACTTTAAAGTGAAGTAGTCCAGAGTATTTTATTAGAGAATATTAGAAATAAAGTCCATCTTCTTCCCATAAAGGAAAACTATTTTATAGACTTTAATCTTAATTCCATATAGATATTTTTTAAGTATTTGCCTGTAAGAATAAAAGAACTACAAATTAAACAAAGATAAGATACTAACACCTATCAAAATATTTTAAAATTAAAATACATTAACTTTTATTTAATACTCTAATAAATTTAATTGGTTTGTTTTCATATGTTTAATATTTATGAATATTTAATAGATTAGAACTTATATTTGTAAATATTTAATAAAATAAAATGTATTTCCTATGAATACTCAATATCTATATATTGTATAAAATATAAAAAATAATATTCGTATTTAACATTACCAAGTGGTGGTAAAGATATAGAGCAATTGTAACTCACTTGTGTCATAGAGTGTAAAACGGTGCAGTCAGTTTGGAAAATTGTTTGACACTAGTTATTAAAGTTGACCAACAGTTATACTCCTAGGGATAGCTCTATTCAATTAAAATGCATGCAGATGCCAAAAGCATGGACAGATATGATCACAGCAGCACTATTCCTAATAGCCAAATACTGAAGCCACCCCATGCCCATCAGCATCAGAAAGGATAATTAACTTATAGTAGATTTATATATTACCTGAATGCAGGCAATAAAAATGAATAAAAAATATTTTTAAATTCAATAAGAATGAGTATTGCAAACATAAATTTGAACAATGAAGTGAAACAAAATAATGGATTCAATATGATTTAATTTTCATAAATTTAAATGTAGGCAAAACTAATATAGTTAAGCAAATGTTGGGAGAGTAGTTATCTTAGGCCAAGGGTTTTGACTAGCAGTGGGGATACAGAAATGCTTCTGAAAAACTACACACACACACACACACACACACACACATACACACACACACACACACAGTTTGCCATGTGCACTCCAGTTTTGCATCTGTGAATTTAACCTCGGATTCAAAACAGTACTTTCAATCGCCTGTTGGAAATCCGAAGATATGGAGGGCTGCCAACATGCATTGTTCTACACTGTTTTATAAAAGGGACATGAGCATCCATGAATTTTAGTTCCTGAAGCGAGTCCTGGAACCAATCCAACCCACCACGGACACTGAGGGACGACTTTATAAACAAATATATGTGATGCTACATATGATCCGCAGATTAAAAAATAAAAGATGAGTGGATGTCAGGAGGATAGAAAGTATAGCACAGGGAATATAGCCAATAATATTGTTAATAACTATGTGTAGTGTCAGATAGGTACTAGACTTATGAGGGTGATCACTTCATAAGTTAGATAAATGACTAGTCGCTATGTTGTACAACTGAAATTAATGTAATATTGTATGTCAACTGTGATTAAAAAGCTAAAAAAATAAAGATGAGTGGATGGATGGATAGTGGATGAATGGTTGGAGGGATTAAAATGTCAGTATAGACCCTTCCAACTATTAGGGTAGAGTTTAAAGAGGCTATGAGTCAGATACTTTAGGAATTTTTAAAACAAGTCTATTTATTCCACTTTTCATTCATTTATTTGTTCATTCATCCATTCATTTAATAAATGAATCTATCAGTTGAACATTTTATTGTTTCTATTATGTGACAGGCTTGGAGCTGGGATAAGTCACGAGCAATACAGGCAAGGCTCTGTCCTCATGAACTGTTCAGTATAATGGGAAAGGCATACAATAAAATAGTAAATTTAAAAACAACAAGAAAATCACATTATTATTTATCATGCTAAAAATCAAAATAAAGTGATGAGATAAAATAGAATTGGGTAAGACCAATCGACAGAAGACTGCTTTGAAGAGATAAGATCTGCACTAATATCCAAAGGATATGAATGAACCAGTACTCCCAGCCAAGACACTCATAAGTGATTAAGGGTCATAAAGTGTACTTTCTATGAAACAGAGAGAAGGCAGTGTGGCTGACGCATAGGGAGTGAAGGAGAAGATGGTATGAGGTATATTTGGAAATGTCAGCCGCTTATGCCTGGCCTTGTGTGCCTTAGTGAGAAGTCTGTATGTTAATCTATGAATTATGTAAAGTAATATGGCAACTATCTTAGTCTGTTCGAGCTGTTATAACAAAATACCAGATCAAGTGACTTATAAACAACAGAGATTTATTTCTCACAGTTCCGTTCGCTAGAAATCGGAGATCGGGGTGGCGGGTAGTCTGGCGAGGGCCCTCGTCTAGGGCACAGAATTCTCCATTTATCTTCATATGACAGAAGGATGAAAGAAAGCTCTCTCAGGCCTTTAAAAAACAAAAGCAAACAAACAAAAACTAAACAAAAAACATTTTAAACTCTTATTCAGAGAATGCATGCTATCGCCTCACATAAAAATCTTTTTTTTTACATTTTTAGTCAGAATATTTGGACCCAAACACCCCAGGCCATTTTTTTTTTTTTTTAATGTACTTTGATTGATTTCAGAGAGAGGAATGGAGAGAGAGAGGGAGATAGAAACATCAATAATGAGAGAGAGTCATTGATCGGGTGCCTCCTGCACGCCCCCCACTGGGGATCCAGCCCCCAACCCCGGCATGTGCCCTGACCAAGAATCGAACCATGACCTCCTGGGTCCTAGGTCGATGTTCAACTGCTGAGCCACGCCTGGTCTGGCTAAATATCATTCTTAAAACTTCATTTATACATGTTCTTTTACAAAGTGTATTGAGTGCACAGTCTGATAAAGACATGCATTCACTGAAATAGCACTGTACCCACTCAGTTTTTCAAAACACCTTTTATGCATGTGCTTTACAAATTGTATTAAATGTAGCACAGTTTAATGAACACGTTATTTTACTGGAATAATATTACCCAGATGTAACAAAATTCAAGATGCTTAGAAACATATTTTATACATGTGAGTTTATATAATGAAATCCATGCATCACAGTGTGCTGAATGTTTTTTTTTATTGATGTGATAAGTATTTATAAACATATTCAAATAGTATTGCTAGAAACATCTTTTATACATGTATATTTAAAAGTATATTACAGGTGGCACACTGGAGAACACATTTATTTACATAAAACACTCTAAGTATTCACATAGAACTACCACTCATGTAAGCATCGTTTATACATGTGCTTTTAGGGAGTGCATTTATGCAGCACAGAGTGGAGTGGCTGCATTCATTCACTGAAATACCCTGGCACCGATTCTCAGGCCTGTACATAAGGGCACTAATCCCATTCATGAGGACTCCGCCCTCATCACCTAATCACCTCCAAAGGCCCCACCTCCTAATACCATCACCTATGGGGTTAGGTTACAGCACATGAATTTCAGGGGGACATACACATTTAGACCGCAGAAACAACAAATCTACTTCTAGGCTATATCAGCTGGTAAGCTGTGACTTTTAATTTATTTCTTGCCCTGGTTGTGATTGATTGACTCAGTCACTGGATGAATAAAAATAAGGCTGCACTTAGCAGGCCTCACTGACTCCAGCTCTAAATTAATAAAGTTGAAACAATATTTCTCAGCCTTGACTGTTCATTAGACTCTCTTGGGGAGTTTTGAAAAACCTAGCTGCCCAGGCCTTACCCCAAACCAATTAAATCATAATCCCTGGAATTGGGAAATCCCTGCATAAATGCACTCCCTAAAGGCACATGTATAAGCATTTATATTTTTAAGTTTCCCCATGTGATTCCCGTGTGTAGCCAGGTTGAGAACCACTGAGTTAAAGGTTGACGACCTTCACAAGGCTGTTGAGAGGTTTCAGTGAGTTAATCTGTGTGATACTTCTAAGCATTTGCTCTTATAAGTGAACTCTACTAGCAACAGTACTGCAAGGAGAGTATTCCATACCTCTTGAAGGATTTTCTGATTTTTATGCTAGACCACACTTACATGCATAGAACACCATTAAAAGGTCTGCCTAGTGGGTCCACTATAGATCATGATTTCCCAGATTTCTACTCCAAGGTGAAAAAAGAAAAAAAAGTTCTTATTATTAATGCCAGCTAAGGAAATTTTCCATGTCAACTTCACACTAAACTTTTTAGAATAATATGTCTATGAAAGTAAAAGAAGTAGCTGGAACTTCATCTTAATGGGACTGAGTCAGAATCAGCAAGCAGGGGACTGTTGTCAAGAGAGTTAGGACAAAATGAGTGAGAATTGGGTGTCAGTTGAGTAATTTTATTTTTATTTCATATTCAAATATCGTGTTCTGTTTTAAGAACTATGCAATGTAGTTAAAGGTCATTTTAACTTTAAATGTAAGTCAGAAACCTAAAATTCCTTTATATCTGTTTTTCAAATCACTAACCCACCTTAATATTCCATTTGATAGCAGATTTAATGATAACAATGAAACAGAGAGAGAAGGGTACCCATGGAAAATAAAAATAGAATCCTGAAATGTCATTCAATTCTTTTCTCTTACAAGGTTAGAAAAAAAAAACCCACCAAAAACAAGGGGTAAAAGGTATATGTAGATAGAATGAGCATTTTTGCATTCAGATATGACAGGGTAATTTATAGGTCTTTCTACAGAATTTAGATAAAGACAGATAACCAAAATCGTAGAATGAATCACAACTAACCAGATATTGGCCTATCATTTTTGTGAGGGTAAATGGTAGAGGCATTTTATGAACATTTTGTCTAAATTTTTCTACCCTTTTACAGGACAGGAAAGAGAATGACTAAGCTTTATTTTGTTTGGGAGTCCCTCTCATAAGGGCACTAATCGTATTCATGAGAACTCCACCCTTATGACTCAATTACCTCCCCAAAAACCCACCTCCAAATGCCATCCCTTTGATGATTATGTTTCAATATATGAATTTGGAGGGAAGGGTGGCACAAGCATTCAGTCTCTGGTACCACCCAAGAGGAGAGATCTGAAAATTGGCTTATGATTTTACTCTGGTTCCAGAGAAGAACACGCCATGAACTTGAAATAGCTGTAACTTGGTAGATTTGTGGATGCGGAGAGATCAAGAATGTTCACCTCAGTCCTAATAGGTATTGAGTTATGAGCAGCAAAAGCCAACAGCCAGAGGGACAGGACATGCTCAGAAATAACTTACACACTAGCTAAGGCTGATCCTGCAGGCTGAAGGTCTTAAGTTTCTGCAAGATATCGGAGCTGGGAATAATTGGACAGATAAAGGAAACACAAATCAATGTAAGATCATAGCAAAGGGAGACTGTGTAGAATGAGGAGAGAATAAAATATTCTGGAAACTTAGTAATGATCACTAATGTATCCGGGACAGCTAATAGCTTTGGAATTTATGCTAGATGCTCATTAGGGAAATTACAATGTCAAATTCAAATTTAAGAAGAGTAAAGCATCCTAGCATCTTTACCAGTAAAGTGAAGATTTAAAAAATTATACAGGATTTCTCTCACAAAAATTTGGGGGCTTAGTTTTATAAGCTATATAAGAATATTTTCACTATTCGAAGTAGGTAGCACTGTGTTTATAGAAAAGGTGATTTGGTGTATCTTGGGATAGCACATGTGAAAATGAACTGCAAGAATAAAAGGCATCATTGATGCCCGACCGGTGTGGCTCAGTGGTTGAGTGTTGAGCCATGAACCAAGAAGTCACTGGTTCAATTCTCGGTCAGGACACATGCCTGGGCTTCTGGCTCGATCCACAGTAGGGGGAGGGGAGGAGGCAGCCTTTTGATGTTTCTCTCTCATCGATGTTTCTATTTCTCTATCCCTCTTCCTTCCTTTCTCTCTAAAATTAATAGAAATCATTTTTAAAAAAGAATAATAGGCATCTATACTGGGGAGGTGCCCATTTCTTTTAATATATATTTTTATTGATTTCAGAGAGAGGAAGGGAGAGGGAGAGAGAGAGAAACATCAATGATGAGTCATTGATGGGCTGCCTCCTGCACGCCCCCGACTGGGGATCGAGCCCGCAACCCGGGCATGTGCCCTGACCAGGAATTGAACCGAGATCTCCTGGATCCTAGGTCGATGCTCAACCGCTGAGCCATGCCCTGCTGGACCCGTTTTTTAAATTACTGTGTTTAAAACTTTTTAGAGCATTCACACACTAATTCGACAAAAGTTTAGTGCTCACTCTTTGCTGGCAAACAGGACAAGCACGATAGAGATGAACAGTGTCTGTCCTGAGGGAGCTCAGAGCTCTGTTAGGAACAATCACAACACAGTGAGAGCAGTAAGTGGGAGTAAAATTAGCAACATCCAGGACATCTAGTGATAGAGAACAGCAGGTTTCAAAAGGATGAGGGATTTGGTGTTCAGGAGAGAGAGCTTGAAACATTTCTCTATAGAAAATGAGAAATAATCAATGGAACATAAATGATCAATGTTTTTTGGTGAAATAGCTGGTGATGTTGAGGGTGTGTGATCAGAGGGTAGAGATAATGCTGGAAGAGATGGGTTAGATATTGTCAGAAAAGTCGAACAAAGAGAGAGCATGGGTCTAAATCCAGGCAGAAGCAGTAAAAGAGAGAATGCAGGCTGGAAGACAGTTGCTAATATATAATTGACAGAAGTGACATGTGAATATTTATTTAGTCCATGATCCCTCATAATCTATAATAATGGATTCAGTATTTTGACCTGAACAGTCAAAATGCCACCAAGAACTTGTGCTTCATTTGATTAAGGAGGCCAAGCCTCTCAGGGTCTGGCATTTTATTTAGGTTTTTCACATACTTATTTGTTGCTACTCCCACCCCCACCCCCAAGTTTTTGTCTGTGTTGTGTAGAAATAAATTCTACATATATATAAAAAATCAAACTGAATGGAATCATCAACTAGGTAAAAATTCAGAACGACTAAAAGAGCCTTACAAACCTAGAGCAGCATGAGGTTTACAAATGAAAATTCATGGTAGGCAAGCTGAGTTCCTTCCTTTGATAAATTCTCAAAAGTAATGGATAGAAGAGAAGATGTGATCTATTTAGGCATTAGCAAAACATTTGATAGTATGTCTGATGATATTTTACTTGCAAATTTGTTTTAAATGAGCTTAGATGACAAGAAAATCAGTCAGATTAGAATTGAGGAAAGGCTTATAAACAGAAAGTAACAAATGCTAGGTCTGGTTTTATTTAACATTTTTATTAAGGATCTGGAATGGGAGAGTAAATGGTATATTAATAGAAATGCCAAACGACACCAAATTTACAGGATTACAAAGTGCGCAGATTCAAACTGTGAGGAGAAGGAAAATTGACCGAAATAGAAGAAAGATTTAAATTTTAGCAGAAATATGAGACACCTTTTCTTTCAAGAATCAGTCACAGAAACATGTAAACTGGGGAAAATGGCAAGTGCAGAAGCTGAAATATTAGGAAAAACGGGTTCAGGGTTAACTTTGGAGAACTAGGTGGCGGACCTTGTACAAGCGGCTCACCTCTTTTGTAACATCTGTTTCCCCAAGTTTAATATTAAGAAATAGGACAAGTGTCCATAGTTCCTCTCATTGCTAAAATTCTTTCTTCAGTTTCTCTACCTTTTCTCCTTTCTTCTACATTTTTAAGGCTTTCTTTCTTATATTGAAGACTGGCTTATAAAAGCCTTCTGAGGTTTCTCTGTCCAACTGGGGTCATTAACATTTTTAAGAAGACACAGCCATACACTGTCACACTTTATCATCTTCTATCAGGAGGTGACTCACTGAAAGGCCTCCTGCTGTCTATCGTCTGTGGATGTCTCCATCACAAACACCGTTCAGTGGAATCCTAAATAAACACAGTGCCATATACTGTTCTAAAGGAGTAGAGTGGATGTCACCTTATATTGTGGGGAGTGACAAATTAGAAATTGTATAATAATTGTACACTTCAGGAGGCTGTCAGTCATATAATAATCTAAATTATTACACACTGCTTTGAATGAATTTGCATTCATTTTGTTCTGTTTACCTTGTCTAAGGCTATTCTCTATAGACTTTTTGATATCTATACTAATCCTGGGAAGAAGGCAGTGGGTAACACTCTCCTCATTTTATATCCAAGATAACTGAGATACAATGGTTAGCGACTTGACAAGGGTTTTAAAGAGAGTGAGCATCACAGTTTTACTTGTGTAGTAGTATTTCTATTCCACTTAATTATCTTGCACTTTAATTTAGAATATTTTATATGACTTTGTAAAGTGATGTTTCTAGGCCCTCAATAATGTGACCAAGGGCAAGAAAAGATTTGAGCACTGAGATGATAAAAAGCTTGCAAATCAGTTACATGTAATGTATTAGGGGCAGGAGCATTAAGACCATTTATTGGTCTTGATATTATATGAATGCTAATGAGGAATTCCAGTGCACCTTCCACAGACAAACGGTTTCTTCATGGAAAAGTGGAAATGATTGAGACATTTCATTAGAACAGAATTCTGAAGGATGCCTATTGACTCCTCTGTACCATGGCTTTCAAAATCCACTCTTATTTCACACTGCTCTTTCTTCAAACATATGTGCTTACTCTATACCCCACTTTGAAGGAATCTTCTTTTTGGAAGCGCTACGGAGATGGATGTTTCTTTATAGACATGGCATCAAGGGCATGGACTAAGATCCTTTCCCTGTTTCTACTACTAAAGACATCATCAGACATGCATAAGACACTCAAAAAATATTTGTTGAATGAATACATGTCTCTATGCTACCTCTCACAGAAAGTGTCCATTTAATTATCTCATAAAATTTGCCATGCAATCAAATCACATTTATAACAAGTCCTGCTCTTTATTTTACAAATATATGTTTATCTCCATTTCAATTATAAGGTTTTCAGTGTCATTGAGTGCATTTTTATTTACTTCCCTCATAGGCCTGTTGTGTATTATGTATAATTACCATAGTGATTGATACACAGTAGGCTGGTAATACTTCTCAGTCTTTTCACTTGGTTTATTCTCTTATCTGCCACAGTGAATAACTGATTATTATTCAAGCAATATGCTTCTAAAACCATTAAAATGTTAACATTTACTATGCTATTATCTTATTATAAAAACCAGCATAAAAACTCTGAACTCCTATGGATTTTAAACCTCATAGGGGGCTATAAACTTACTTTGAGGCTAGATTATTGGATAGTGACTTGATGCCTCCCTAGTGTATCTGTTTTTTATATACACTGAGGCCTTAAGAAGCAAAGAATGTTAATTAATTTTGGCTTGAAGACATTCCTTTCCTCTTGTCTGTGTCCTTACCCTCTGTTTGCCTTTCAACCATAAAGATCTTTGAGTCATAATTTGCAAGGACATTTAAAAAATATATATATCTTTATTGATTTCAGAGAGAGGAAGGGAGAGGGAGAGGGATTGTTGAAACATCAAAGATGAGAGAGTCATTGATCGGCTGTCTCCCGCATGCCCCCTACTGGGAATCGAGCCCACAATCTGGGCATGTGATCTGACCGGGAATCAAACCTCAATCTCCTGGATCCTAGGTCGATGCTCAACTGCTGAGCCACATCGGCCGGGCTGCAAGGACATTTTGACTGGACTAGTAGAGAGAAAGAGTCTAAGAATGAACTATAAAGAAACTCTGCTATTGTAAAAGCTACTAAAATTCTTCCATGGATTTTGAGAATGTTTTATTTGCAGTAGGTTTTTATAAAGATAGCTCCATGAAGCCTTCAGCTTTAAGATTTTCCCTTTCACTTTGGAAGCCTGTAAACCCTGATGAGTTCTTCACATTTTTGGACCCGCTGCTCTTTATCCTGTTCCTGAACCTGGGACTCTTAGCAAAAGCATAATTCAGAGCACAAAGCATCAAACTGCAATTCAGTTCAGCCTCAGCTGACCATAGCTATTAAAGAGAGCCTAGAATAATTTGACAATGGATACAATCAGCTAACCAGAGCGAGGATCAGGTAGCCAGATTACAACAGAGAAGTAAGAAGGTGGCTGTGCTATAGACTGGGTTTTGAAACTGTCCCTGACAAAGGGAGAGGCATGTATTCTTGCCAGAAGTCATCAGTATTCCATTTTGGCGATCATTTGCTTCCACTCCATATTCCTGATGATACATGGAAATTAAGGATAACCATTTAATTACTAAAGAGTTATGGAATATATTGCTTTCTAGTCATTTGCATATAGTATTTTTCTGAATAACCCTGCTATTAATATATAACCCACTCAATATTTGTTTATCCTTTTAAATTTATTACTCATTCTCATAATATTATTAGTTTTAATCAATTGTGAAATGTCTAGAACATAGCCAGAAAGGAAAGAAGAAATACCCATTAATTGACTTTAGATTCAGTGTCTGCCAGAGGTATCACATGGTAAAGTGCCCTTCCATAGCCCATCACCTTCAGAAAAGGTCTCTCAAACCTATACTTAGATACGGTTCTGCTTCTAATCAGCAGATTCTATTATAGGCCTTTAAGTTTAAAAAAAAAAAAAAGTGATAGAGAGAGAAGAAGAGAAAAATGCTGATGGAGGCCATAAAAATAAATGAGGCTTATTGCTTCTTGACATCTTTAGCACTTTCTGTGGCTTCCTGAATGAGCAGCAGTGGCAGACAATAGCTAAAAGATTGTGTGTGAGATAATGAGAACAATAAATGCATCCTCAGGTGCAGCCAACAGGAACTGCTGTTAACATTCATTATCCAGGGTCTTGAATGCCTCCCAAGATGATGTTATTAATTTGCAGAATGAGCTAAGAGGTGTGAAAGAAAGCTGATGTTTGCTTATAACCTTCTTGACCATCACTTTGAATATTAACCAAGGAGGGCAAATGTATTCTCACTTTGATACTGTATTTCTTTTTATGGTAGTGATGCCAGAAGGCAATATATTGTGTCAGCATATACCCTTAAAACCAATGGAGAGGGAAAAAAATGAAAAATATACATAGATGTATATTTGTGTCCAACTTCGGCCAGAAATTCTGGCCAATGTCCAGTGAGCAATTTATATGTAACTCTTATAGGCTCTAGCATCGCCCTCAGTTTTGCAGGTCTTTAGGTTAACTACATATATTCTTGCTTCAAGAACCTTAGAAAAATGACTGTTGTGCTGATTGAAAATTGGATTGACTATGTCATTCAAAGTCTTCCAAAAAACAAAATCTAAAACATGAAACAAAAACTATTTTACAATAGATTCTCTATGTCTCAACATATCTTTAGGTCTCCAAAATCTATTCTTTCCAGTCCCTATGATAAATCCTGTAACCTATAATCATTTAAAACAAGACCATATTTGCCTTATTAAAACTTTTTCTGACATAACCCAAAATAATTCAAAATTCTAGTTACCACCATTTGCATTTCATGAGTTGCTTATCATGCATTTTAGATGTCAGAAATGAATGAAATACTGCAATCCTATTAAAGCCCAATTAAACCCACTTGTCTAGGTAAAAGAGAATCATGAGGACAGTTTATTGATTTCAGAAAACACCTCTAAAAGTCTGGTATGGGAATCCCTGGAGGCTTCCAAAACACTATCAGGGAATCCATGAGACTCAAAATTATTTTCATAATAAGACTAAGGTAATATTTTCCTTTTCACTCTCTTTCTCTTATGAGTTCTGAGTGGAGTTTTCCAGGGGCTATGTGACGTGTGATATTGCAAAAGATTAAATGTGAAAGCAGATATGAAAATTTAGCAGTGTTTTTTGAAGATACATATTTTTAAAAATTTGCAAAAATGCAAACTAGTGCCACTAATAATATTAAATATACTTTTTGAATGATAAAGTTATTTTTCATAAAATATACTGTTTTATAAATATGTAATTGTTAAATTATTTTTAAATCATTATTTCCTAAAAATATAGGTTTCAAATTAAAATATGGTAAATATAAATCATGTAAAAGAAGCTCTTTGGGATCCTCAATGATTTTAAATTTGTAAAGGTGTACTGACATCAAAAGGTTAAGAGCCCTGGCCTGTGTGCTTCAGTGATTAGAGCATTGGCCCTTGCACACAGAAGCATCCCAGGTTCAATTCCCAGTCAAAGGCATGTACCTGGGTTGCAGGTTCAATCCCTGGCCCTGGTTGGGGTGAATGAGGGAGGCAACCAATCTGTGTCTCTCTCATATCTATGATCTATGTCTCTCTCTCTCTCTCTCTCTTTCTCCCTCTCCCTTCATTCCTCCCTCCTTTCCACTCTCTCTAAAAATCAATGGAAAAAATATCCTTGATTGAGGATTAACAAAAACAAAAACAAAAAACAAGAAAGGTGAAGAACCACTGACTTTGATCAAAATTACAAAAAAGTCATTGTGCAGTTGTGGCCACTCAGTATCATGGAAATGTACCCCTTCAAGCAGATTCTGGTGTGAACACAGAGACATGAAGAAAATGTTTTGTCATTCAAGCTAAATGCTAGGGCCCTTTACTTTGTTTCTGATTAAATATAGGTCTTTTTAATCCCCATCAACACCAACTCCTTAATAAGGTACTCTGTGTTGAAACTTTGTACTGTAGTTGCTTAAAAGCTATAGATTTATTATTTAGGGTTACAACTCTTTGTGAGTAACCCCACAGTTCCATTGCAGACAATAATTTGTAAATATTAATAGCACACACTGTCACAAGAGAAGAAAAAAGAGAAACCAGTTAATCCATTGAATGTCATATAGACTACTGACTTTAAATTAAAATACCAGATTGAATATCCATTGCTATCATGTTTTGAGAGTTGGATAAGTCCCTTGATATTTCTGAGCTCAATTTCCATGTTTGAATAATAATAAATAATAATGATAATGTCCAGTCCAAGTGATATATGTGAAGGCTTTGCATATAAAAGAATGAAGTTTTGAGTGACAGAGAGAATACAAGTGACATTCTAACTAACAAAAGCATATTCACTTTAGTCTTCATCTTAGAAAAGTGAAACATGCAGTGTAAGCTCGTAAACTTTTATTCCATTTGTGGAATTAGTGCTTGGAAACCATATAAAGTGGATAAAGCTTAAGTGACTATGTGGAATAAAAACTCCCAGAATGCTTTTGTGGCTCTTCTGTTTGCAAGGTAGACACCATTCCTCGCATGATTAAATATAAAATTCTTTTTCACAAGGAAAGTTGCTGCATTCATCAAATAAAATTAAACAAAGCTCAATGAATTTGCTTACATCAGTTTCATTGATATTGGTGACATCATTCAAAAAAATTAATGACGGTGAACTCTAAGTGGAATATTCCCAGAGTTTTCCCAGTAAATTTATGCTAATGAAGCTATAGAACAACTTTAATCAGAACACTCATTGAGTAGCAGAATGGAGAATTCAAAACACAAATGTGGGGAAAAAGAACTTACTAGAAATTCAAGAGGAGTTGAAATTTAACTCTTAAAATGTAACTTTATTTGGTTGATTTAGTTGGTATCTGATTTTTTTTTAAGTGTTCATTTATTTGTAAGGGTGGAAAATGCTTTTGGGAGATTAGTTTTTTTGAGTGAGTAGGTAAATGATAAAAGTATTATTTAACAAAGAAAGGCAGATTCTTTCTCTGTAAACATTTTTGAGTTGCTATATTATTCAAGAACACGTCTTTCCTCAGTATCTAGATGACATATGTATTTTTAACAATAATGCAAGGAGTAAGAGTAGTTTAGTCAGGAAGAAAGCCAAGAGAAGGCAGGACAACTCAGAGGTTATAATGCAGTCCAAGTTTTGTGATGTGGGAATGATATTAATGTTTAGGATATTTCAAGTAGTAGTGATAAAAGATTGAGCCAGAAAAATGGTTTGGGAACAAAGCCAAAAAACTATGAAGACCATACTAAGGAATTTGAATTTATGTTTCTGAAGGAAAGCATTTGTAACTCACTTTTCCACAAATTTCCAACATTATATAGAAAAGGCCATAGCTGAGAGATTTGACTTAAGCTTCAAAATATTGGTGATAGCCTGGCCAGTGTGGCTCACATGGGTGAGCGTCCTCCCATGCACCAGGAGGTGGCCAGTTTGATTCCCTGTCAAGGCACATGCCCAGGCTCGATCCCCAGTAGGGGGCTAGCAGCAGGCAGCTGATGAATGTTTCTTTCTCACTGATGTTTCTATCTCTCCTCTCTTCCTTTCTCTGAAATCAATAAAAACATATTTAAAAAATATATTGGTGACAATTAAGCTATAGAAATCATATAAGAAAATGGAAAGATGAAGAGATGAAGGAATAGATATTGAATGAATTTATGAAACATTACTTGTAGAAGAAATTAAATTTTATAAATCTAACTTTCTTTGCATAAATGAATTTAGCTAGTCAGGAGCCAAGCTTTGATTTATTTTTGTTTTTCAATAGCCCAATATCAAATATTAATAAAGTCAGATAATGTATTAACTATCAACAATAATAGTAAATATAAAAAATCAATAGATATTATGATGCCAGCAATACTAATAAATTTGAAAACCTTAAAATCCAATATACAGTTGTGAAAAACTCAGAATGTAACCTAATCTAATGACTTTCGTAGCTACCACTGTGGTCCAAGCCAATTATCATTTCCTATGTATTACTTTAATAGCAAACTACTGGTTTCTTTGCTGATATCATGACTGCCTACAACCATTGTGCTAGAATGTGCTTCCTTCAGATAGCTGAGTGATTCATACTCTCCCAGTTTTCTAAATTTTAAGAAAATATCAGGTTTTTGAGAAATCAATATTTAAAATTTTACTTGACCTTGTATCTTCTATGCATTTTATATATTCACTTATTTTTTAAATTGTTTACTTACTAATTGTTCAGCATCCCTACCCCTTCCACTAGTATGTGGGTTCTATAGGGGCAAGAACTTTTGTCTTTATTTTCTTCCTACTGTTCTATCCTCAGCTTCTAAACTGTAGCACAGAGAAAGGGGGACGTAATTCTTCCTGACGAAGAAATCTGGAGATTCATGATGATGATGATGACGACGACATCATTGTCAATAATAATAAGAGAATAATAATAATAATAAGAGAAGCTCTGTTTCCTGATCATTTATCAAATTTCAGGCATCATGCTCACTGCTTTATATGCATTGCTTCATTTAACCCTTGAAAGATTTAGGGAAAGACCAGGAGAAAATTTTCCCAGAAGATAAGTGAAGAAAGTGCTTAAGTAAGAAGGAAGGGATCAGCTGTATCAAGTACCTCTGAGAGGTCAAATAAATTGACTAAGGGATGGATTTGGCACCTTAAAGGTAGTGAATTAGATCTCAATTTTATAAATTTAGAAACAAGTTTAAACAGTATCCTAGATAGGAAGGAGCAGAAATAGTCTAGAAAGCCAATACTTCTGAGTTCAGAGCCTGAACTCGTCACAAGTTGGCTTCAGTTATCTCCTGGCCTAACATCATTGTGACACAACTATAAGCAGTATTTGCCCTGAAATTAGCGTGAATTTTGTCTCTGAGCTTAGTTCTATCACTTGCCAAATACTGGAGATATGTATACAAACAACTCTTGAGTTTAGGTATCACTTGATTTCACAGGTAAACAAAATCAGGCAGAAATATTAGGCAACTTATTCCAGGTTCCACAGCTTGTAAATAGTTTAACTGTATTAAAGTTTAAATGAGATTCACTCTTAAAGCTTATATATCTCAAACCTTATATTTTTATGTTAACAAGAAAGTGTTAGAATTATTGAACTCATGCTATTAGTCCAGAAAGAAAATTTGATCTACAGATACCGGAATCCTGAATGGTCTTATGCTTAACCTCTTCATTCTTTTATTCTTTCTCTTTGGCCCCTAAAGACATTCTAACTTGGAATCCCTGGATCTGAGAGCCTATAAGGAGCCTTCTAGTGCTAGAGTATTCCAGTGTTCAATGACAAGGACATACACCCCTTGATTCAGAGAGAAACAATGTGAGTCAGCCAAGAAGAGGGCAAGGCAGGGCCAAGCTCTAAATCCAGGATTTGTGCCTTATTATCTTGGTTTGTCCTTCAAGGAGGAGCATTATAAGATGGATACAACCCTCATATAATTCTTCCTCCAATTAAAATCGCCAAAGATACCTGGTGATTTTCTAAATCTCTCTCAAGTTGACCAAAACATATTCACTGGAAAATTGTGCTAAATCCTTACAACAAACTGCTTGGTTTGTTATTTGCAGTGCAGGATATAATTCATCCCTTTGGTTTTAACAGAGATCTGAAAGTGCTCATTTGAAGTATGATTTTCCAAAAAGTGGTCTTGACTGTTTATAACACATCACAGAGAATGGCTACTTCCTGCATTTTCTGGGTGGAGAATCAGGCAAAAGATAATGTGCCCAGCCTGGGCCTTCTATTCCATTTCACAGGCCGCTTCCTCCAGTCAAGAAAAATGGGATGGACCACCACATGTACTAATGGAATATGTGGGTACGAGTCATTCTTCAGGTGGCATGTTATCTAGGTTATCCCATTATGGACAAAGGCCAGGAGTAGGTCTACTTTCACTGTTGAATTTTCACTAGATTTAATTGTTGGTAACAGGCTGAGTCCAGGTGGACTGTAAAGTCCTGCAAAGAAAAGAATTGAAATCCCCAGGTATTGCATTTGAGCTTTTTTCTCCCTCTTCTTTCTTCTCCCCCTTCTTCTCCCTCTTCTTCCCTTTCTTCTCCTTCTTCTTCTTCTTCTCCCCCTTCTTCTTCTCCCCCTTCTTCTTCTCCTTCCACTCTTTCTCTTTTTCTCTCTCACCTCTCATTTGCTTCTTAGAAATCAAAATGAAGACATCAGTTATTATTTAATTAATTTCTAAATCAAGTATTAAATGCATTTCAATTAAATGCTACTGCCTAGGATTCTGTGAAGAAGTTTCCAGAGGACATGCCTTCCCAGAGGATAAGTGGAACAGCATCGCCTTGAATACAGAGCAGGAAAAGCGCTCTGAGTAGAGGCTGCCTAGGATGTGCCTGTCCTCCGAGCGACCCTGGCTGACCCATCCCATGGCCTGCCGCGGTCATCCACACCTTGGCGGACTGGCCCTCATTCTTTCTTTCAGCCTGTCAATCCTTCATTCCTGTTCTTGAGGCCACAGTGAACACCTACAGAGAAGGCATAGTCATTGATCCAAAGGAACATTTTGAAGAACAAGAAGAGGAGGGGTGCTTTAGATTCCAATGTCAAAAATAAATATAAAAATTAGTTCCAGCCAGGTGGCTCAGTTGACTGAGCACTGCCCTGTATACCAAAAAGGTTATGAGTTTGACTCCCTGCCAGGCACTCACCCGGGCTGTGGGTTTGATCCCTGGTCGGGACGAGTATGGGAGGCAACCAAATTGATGTTTCTCTCTCTCTTTCTCTCTCTCTAAAATTAATAAAAACATACATATACTCTATACTCATGAGGGTGAGGATTAAAAAATAATAAATACTTAAATAAGAAAATTAAAAATGAATCCTATAACACTAAAAATACAATCTATTAATTCCATGGACAGTTTTCAGTTGCTCATGCTATGGATATTAAAATTAAGCCTGCTTTAACATCTTTTTTTTTTTTTTTTTTTAATATATCTTTATTGATTTCAGAGAGAGGAAGGAAGAAGGATAGAGAGAGATAGAAACATCATTGATGAGAGGGTCACTGATTGGCTGCCTTCTGCATGCCCCCGACTGGTGATCGAGCCTGCAACCTGGCATGTGCCCTGACCTGGGGATCGAATTGCGATCTCCTGGATCCTAGGCCAACACTCGACCGCTGAGCCACACCCGGCTGGGCAACATCTTTATTTTCAATCACAGAAATATTGTAGAAAAATCTTTTTTGTACCACTCCACCTCTGCAGATTCTGTTTTCATAGTTTATTATTATATGTGTGCGTGATACAATTGAACATTGCTGTCAAAAATTGAAATACTTTAGTGTGGGAAAGGCAGTGCTGAAAATTAAACTTCTGATAAGTATTTTCCCTTTCACATACAAAGCTGAAACTACATGCTCTCTACCCTTTGCCTTTATCTTGAGTATTTTTAGGTAGAAAGTTGAGTAATTATAACCACAATATATAGGATCATAGCAATATCAGACTATGATTAATTTTTCTCCAATATATCCCTTTCTCCATTTCTAACAAACACCTCTCTTCTCATAACTTAGAGAAAGCATTAAGTGTATGCATATGACAAATTAAATAGTTTGATTACAGTATTTAGACATCCCATTCATAACTAAAGTTAATATGCAGTGGTATTGCTTAACATATAATAAGAATACATGAAAATACATAATCATTACATTTAATTTGTGATTGATCTTCACTCACTATTTAAGTGATAAAAGACTGAGCTGACAATACTCCCAAGTTCAGTTGTAGCTAGGTGGGGTGTATAAAATTAAACATAGGGCTTTTATGTTTAGAATTATGGATTTACACTCAGCAAACTCTACACAAGTGGTCGTGTTCATAACCCTTACATGTAAGCCTTTGCCTCACATTATTCTTACATGCTGTTGACTTTAAAAGTAAATACAGACAGCTATTTTATCAGCAAAATGGGTTTACTCAGGAAGAGTAGAGAATTGTTATTCAGGATAAGCCAGTCATGGCAAATCACAGGCAAGTCTGAAGAACAAAGGAAAAGGGCTATTGCCTAAGAGAGAGAAAGAAGTAGGTGGAGGGGGTGTTGTAAACTAGATATCTATTGGAGGAAAACTGGAGTTTGACGTGTAGTAGCTTCCCATTGGCTAAGTGATGGCAGTTTCTAATTGGCCGGGTCTGTTGCTAGCCAGGAAGAAAATCTTCCCTCTTCCTGCTGAAGTAGTAAAATAGGCTTGTTCCTGTGCAGATATGTAAGGGTGTGCTTCTTCCTATTTTAGTCTGCAAGGTCTGGTGAGTAGTAGTGTGTGAGAGCTTCCCCTTCAGGGCTTCTTGATGCTGAGGTTAAATGATCTTCCCTTTATTTTCACAATGCCAAGAGCTATATAGCAGAACTATTACAGCAAATCTAAGAGTACGATGAAATAAATGTATAACTGCTGCTAATTCTGGACCCAAGGGCATTGCCTATCCTTAAAAAGAATAACATTCAAACTATTATAAGTATATCTAGAAGTAGTTAATGTTTTAAAATTCATTATGACAGGGGCTTTGTCTTATTTATCTTTATTTACTAATTAAAGAGATAGTTATTGAGTAGTACTTACTATGTGCCAGGTCCAGGTACAGGGGCTGAAGCCCAAAACTCAGCAGGGCAGAGAAGTTCTTGTTCTTAAGATGCTTATACTCTGCCCTGGCTGGTGTGGCTCAGTTGGTTGGGAGGCACCCTGCACTGAAAGGATGCCGGTTTGATTCCCAGTCAGGACACATGCCCAGGTTGTGGGCTAGGTTCTTGGTGGGGGTGCATATGGGGAGCAGCTGATTGATGTTTTGCTCTCACATCTATGTTTCTCTATTTCTCTCCATCTCCAATCCTCTCTCTCTAAATATCAATAATAATAATAATAACAATAATAAAAAATGTTTATACTCTGACATTCTCCTTGGAAAGAAATGTTCAACATGCAAAGAAACATGCAGACAAGATTTCAGATAGTGATGAGTATTTCAAAAGAGTAATATGGTGTATATGATGCAGAGTTACTGAACATGTAGAGGCGGGGATGGGAAGATTAATGGTCAGAAAGTTCTCTTTGAAGAGATGACACTTTAGCAATGACATTTTAGCTGGTATCTAAGTGATAAAAAAAAAAAAAAAAAAAAAAAAAGAGTTAGCCATATCAAGACCCAGGGTTGGAGTCTTTCAGCTAAGGAAACCTCAAAAATGATCCTAGGAAACCTCAAAAATGATCCTAAGATGTGAACTCATGGCATCTTGGAAAAGCTGAAAGCAGGCTAATGTGGCTGGAGTTTACTGTCTGTGGGGGCTTTCTTCTTAGAATAATTGTTGTGTGAGTTGAAGAACTTAGAACTTAACTAAATGTGTTTTTCCCTCTTTTTAACTTGTTGGTGTTAATATAATATATAGTGAAATTAATTTGTAAACATATATCCTATTTAAAAGCATAGCTACTTATTATAGTTGTTGAGAATTGGTATGCAACTGAACACAAGTGTAAATGACCTATTAACTCAATCATAATTTATATCTGTAAAGTTTTCACTATACATTTACACCTCAATCACATCAATGATCACCTGGTTGCTAAAAGATGATGTCTTCATTTTATAGATGAAGAAATTATAGCCTAAAGATTAACTATTTGACTTAAAACACACAGCATGTGGTTGGGTGAGAATGTAGACTTTTAAATCTGGAGAGCTCAAGTTCCAACCCAGCTATGTTTCATATAAATTATGTGGCTTTGAACAATACAGTTTTCCTCTTTTGTCTTAATTTATTAAAGTTTCTCTAAGTATTAAAATAAATGACACATAGAACTTCTCTCTTATTTATTTCTTGCAATAAACATTATTTCCTCTAGGAATATCCTTCAATAACAATAAAGGCTAATATTAACTAACATTTACTGAATGTCAGGTACAGTTCTATTCTAAAACTTTATATCCCCTGTATCTATTAATTCATTTCATCTTCATTATAACTCTATGAGGTAAATACTATTCCTAAAAGTAAAATAAAATGTAATAATGAAATAAATTGAATTCTGCTCAAACTACATCTTTTGCAATAATGTCCCACCATAATTCAATATAAGATGTACAGGAATCTATAAAAATTACCTCCTGCTACTGTAAGCCCAAGACCGTGAATTGTTATTTCCCCCTCTCTGTGGTGGAGCTGTCAGCACAGCAGTTAGCAAAAGCCTGCTTTCCTGCCCTGAAGCTTGATCAATTCTTCTTCTCAGTCATTGCTCTGGTCTAGATCAAAATTTAAACTTTGATCTAGATCAAATTTAAACTCTGCACCCTTGACATCCAAGTCATCACACAGGACACTCTTACATGTTTCTCTTGTCTTATATCCTATCTTCCCTTATAACCAACACCTGTTTAAAAGTTTGCCTGATTTCCAAGTGGGCAAACTTAGTCATTCTTTTCCAGAGCTATATTTTATGAAGACCCCTAAGTGGTGTCCCAACCTTGTAATGGGCTATATTTGAAGTTTGGAATAAGAGGGTAGTTTTGCATTAAAATTGTGATTTGTGGACAAGCAGCAATGGGATCACCTGGGAGCTTGGTAGAAATACAAAAACTCCTATCCTAGGCTTACTGGATCAGAATTTGAATTTTACAAGGGCCCCCAAGTGATCTTGTTCATGTTAAAGACTGAAACGCACCATTCCAGAGGACTACAAGGATAAAATTCTGGACTCACTCACAGACAGTGGGATGTCAGGAAAAGCCTTTAAAGGGGTGAAATCTTCTTCTATGGCAGGAGATGCCCATGACCTATGTTTCTGAAAGGCCTAGACTGCTTGGATACTCATCTCAGTTTTTTATGTGTGTTACTTTATTTTATTCTGACCACAATCCTACAAGCTGTTTGATGATAATACATTAATAATAAAGATCAGAAATCTGAGACCCTGAAGGTTAAGTGACTTCCCTAAGGTCACATAGTACATAGATGATAGGTCTGGATTCAAAACCAGGAAGGTTGGCTCCAAGCCCAAGTTCTTAATTATCCTGTACTGCCTCTTTTTGAATAGCCTATTTCACCTTCGTTGACTGGCACTGTTCCTGGCCCTTAATAGGCAGGCATTCAGTCATTGAATATGCATGAAGTCCTAAATTTAAGCAAATGAATGAAGTCTTCATTGCCACAGGTATACCTATCACTATTTCTCCACTACTGTCTGTGAAGAAGCAGTCTGAGTAATAAGGAATCAGGAAACTCATCAATGCCTATCTTTTTCTACTTTCATTTCACCATCTCCATTCCTCACAGCTGAAGCAGGCAGCCCATGGTGCTCTTGAGCAGCAGTTTCTGCCTATATCTTGGGCATACACTAAAATGAATTGAATGATTCTGGGTACCCACCCAGCTCTCTACTACATCTTTTAGATATGTTATTTGATTTAACACATACTTAGAGATTCATTATTACCTCTGTGTTGTGGACAATGAGATCAAATTCAGAAAGGTTGAGTAAAATCAGGCAGAATTAGAGTCATGTTTTAATTCCAATTCTTTCTGATTATAGTAGAGTTCTTTCAACCATCCAATATTGACACCTACTACCTTTCCTTGCTGTTTGGTGGAATCTATCTTGACATCCATATTTCTGAGAGATCAGGGTTTTTTGTTTGTTTTGTTTTTTAATTTTTTCTCACCTCAATCCGCTACACTGACAGTTTTCAAACCTTAATCATTCTGAATAACCTGGAAGACTTGTTTAAACACTAATTACTGAACTCCATCTCCAGAGTTTCTGAGTTAGGAGGTCTGTGGTAGAGTCTGATAATTTTTCTTTCTAACAAGTTTCAGGATATGCTTATGCTGCTGGCTTGAGGGCCACACTTTGAGAACCATTGCAGAAATATAAACTTTCCTAATTCTTCATATGTCCTTAGATATTTTTCACCCACTCTGTCTACAATAGATTCCAAGGTGGTGTCCACAGAAGCTCTAGCTTGCAGCAGATTTTAACCCATGCTTCACACAGCCATAAAGTGGTCAGAGAGGGAGATGGAAAGTGGCACAGAGCACAGTAGATTCTTGAATAATGTTGTTTTGCTCAATTTCATTTCACTGTAACATTCATGAGATGCTGTAGGAACTCAACCCTTGTTGATATCAACTAGCCCATAGTAAAACTCGTTTCACTTTATGTTGTTTCACTGCAGTTCCAAGAACCTATCGACAAAGTCAAGTGAGGACTTGCTGTTCATACACAGGGGGACTGAGTTTTCAAAGATGACTACTATCATTTTCATTAACACTTCTACTTGAAGAAATAAGTAGATGTAACATTCACATAATATATGACTGAATACACATACCTTTTTCAATTCTATTAGGTTTCTAGTTCTTGATATTTTTCTCCTCTGGAATGTTTTGGGGTTAAATTATAATTGGTACTTAGTTTAGGAGAACGGCAATGAAAAGCTCTCTATTGCTCAGTACTTTGACTGCTAATCATCATGGCTTCTCCATGAAAGTCGGGATTACTATTGATTGAATAGGCATCTGGCTTCTAAGACAAGAAAACCATCTGTCTCAGACTCAGGGGAGCCAGATGCACCCTTTTCTGCCATCATCTATCCACCAACACACCACATGCTGTGATGGGGGGACTAGTGTATGGGTGGCACTGCGAAGTACATTACAAAATGACTTTCACAATGTCAGGCTCCAAGAAAACTTTTGATAAATTTCCCAGAGTGTTTACTACTTGTAGAAAAATAAAGTCCTTTCCCAGGAAAATAACCCTAACAATTCTGTCACTAAATTACCATATCGGTTTGTATTATAAATGGATATGAACCTTCTCCTTCTGTTCTCAAAGACAAAGAGTTATTTCTCAGACCCAACTCAACAAGCCACTTTTTCTTTTGTCAGATAATAATGATACCATTTGTAATTAGCTAGTTATTAATAATAGGAAAGGAGCAATGGGGAGGCCAGACATTATAGGCACGTCATTTAGACAATTTTATCAGGAAACTACAATTTTATACTTCTCAGGGGTCCAACAAAGGGAAGATAGATGCATGTCCAGTAAAGTTGGGATGGTTGGGAACAGAGGTGATTGGTCAGAATGGGCATGGCCACTGCAAGTGCATGAAAATTTGGGATCCTTAATTCCCAAAAAACTCGCTCTCTTGTGCTCTCAGCTCTCTTGTGACTCATGTGACTTTGGACTTGTGGAGCTCCTTTGCACCTGCTTCCCCGCATTCACCCATGGCCATGTGGACCCCATACACAATGGACTAATGGGCTGCAGCTAGCATGATGCTAAACTGGACCTGGCTCCAACATGGAATGGAAACTCTGGACATTGGCTCTGATTTATCTCTACTGAAACTCCAGCTACACTTCTATGACTAAACTAAGGGAAATTGGAGTTTAGAAACACAGGGAATGAATTCCTTGCAACTAAAAATCTTTCATTCTCCATATGAGTCTCAGAAATTCTTTTTCTTGGGATATTGTAAAAACTCCACCCCTAGCAGCACCCATCAGGGAAGAGAACCTCCCCCACCCCACTTCATGTCCAAGTGTCAATGGGGTTCCTCAGGATCGGTTTCATAGGTGTTTTTTGTTTGATTTTAATGCAGAGATTTGAAGTCTAAAAAGACAAGTCATCTGCTCCAGCAAACATATCGCTATTAGGAGATAGTGATAGAATAACTCCTATAGACACCCCCATTCAGAAAGGGATAGCAAAACACAGGTCCCATATCATGCTGTTTCCAGGGTAGGGAACATGCATGTATCAGGGGACCAGTTTACCGACTTGTACAGTTCTCTAGGGCTCTTAGCTCGGCCTTGTCAATCATGCATTCTTTTCTCTAACAAATGACCCATCTTTGTAGCTGAGAAACTTCATTATCCTGTTCTCTGTCCATAGAAATATGTAGGCCTAGCATCATCTTTTCATTTTGAATTTTTTATTTTATTTTTTTACATTTTAGCTGGTTTTGCTTCCATTAGTGCACTGTCCTAACAACTGTGTATATGGCCTATGAATGGACCTTAAATTAATAAAAGCAAACAAACACTTTTGCTTATATTTCTGGACAGGGAGGAAGAAAACAGACTTAAGTCTTAGTTGATATAACTGTCACTGTGTTAAGCAATTAGCACGTATTTTACGTAATTCTGACAACAGTCATGCAAGGTTCATACCCACCTATTTATGGGTGGAAACTATTGAAATTAGCAGAAGAGCTAATTGTTCATTTTCCAACAGCTTATAACTAGCAGATGCAAGATTGAAAACCAAGTATGTCTAGAACCAAACTCTAAGCATTTTCTACTACATTATGTTGTCTTTAATTCTAGGATATTCTTGCTCATTTGTCAATTGTTCATTTGTTTATTCATAACCTGTTTTGAAAATAAAGTTAGGCAGCAGAACAGCTATAAAATGGATTTTTTAAGACCATGTAATTTAGGCAATTTGTATCTAGCAAGCTCTTCCCTAAAATTTAAATTTTAAATGACTGAATTATTTCAAATTTGATAAACACACACACATTCAGGAGTACAGTTATTGGGCAAAATGATGGACACCCTTGCTACCAGGTTATAATGTGTGCCACCTTGAGTGCGTTTGCCTGATTAGATAAGTAAGTTTAACTAGAAAACTTAACCAGTAACATAGTTTTCAATAAAATACTGTCATAAGGATAAAGAGTTTTATGATTGTGTAATTTATTACATAGACATCTCAAACAGTCTTGATTGGTTTCTTTAGTAAAGTAATTCTTAGAGCCTTCAAGATACCAGTAGCTCTTATTTTCTCTAGGGACATAATATATTGTACTACTTGAAAATATATTTCATTTTGGAAATTTTGAGCGCAGTTTATAAAAGGAGTAGGACTTGGTAGACATTTTTAGAAATTATGCCTTAGAAATATCTAGAGTACTTTTTAAACAGAGAATTTTTGAAGAATATAACTAATTACTATATTTTCATACCTAAGCCTATGTTATTCCTGAAAGTGTAAAATCATTTATTCTGATAATCTAGCTAAGAGAATTTAGGATACTTGATTTAGTATTGTGTTTTATTTTACTTGTATTTCAACTTAAAAAAATGTTTATATTATTTTGGAAGATAATATATTTAGAAGGTTTATTATTTACAACTAGAGCTATTATTTGGTTTATGTTCTCCAGCATAGATAGTCATGTAGGTTATTTATGGTCAGAATCTAATCTGTTTGGTCCATAAACCAATACATTGGTTAATGTTCCCATCTAGATATTGATATATAACTTCTGAATAAAATTAAACAATTAGTTATTAACTGACATGTATTGTATCGCTTCTGTTCTACCCACTAATGCTTTTCTCAGCTCCTATAACTAGCCAGTTACACTTTTTTTCTTGTATATCTTTCCAATGTTTCCTGAAATAAAGACAAGTAAATATCAGTATATATTAGTATAGTTTGTTCTATATCTATTATTTTTTACTTGAGAATCTATCCTAGAGTTTTGAAGTTTGAATCTATCAATACATAGATTCTTCCTTTTTATGATGAGCCCGGTATTTTATTGTGTAAATGCCCCTTGGTTTATTTAGCTTGGACATTTGTTTTGTGCCTAATATTTTTTTTTATTGTTGACACTATTACAGATGTTCCCATCCCCCCGCTTTTCCCTAACGTGTTGCCATTAAAAACAATGCAATGCAGTTTGTACATATGTCAAACATGGGGTATTTTAAGATAAATTTCAAAAAGTGGAATTGGTAGATCAAATGTAAAAGGCATTTGTAATTGTAATAGATATTTACAAATTGCCTTTTATAAGCTTCATTATTTTGAACTCACATCCACAATATACCAAAAGCCAGCTTTTCCAGTTTGTGGAGTTTGTTGTCAAACTTAGATTTTTGCCAACATGACAGATGAAAAATGGTTTCTCAGTGTGACTGTACTTTGTTTTCTTCTTAAAATAGGTGAAGTTGAGGATATTTTTTCATGTTTAAGGGCTGTTGTATTTCCTCATGTCCTCAAGATCTATTATTCATGTGAGCCATAGGAAATAACTTAACAATACCACCTAAACAAGAAGGAAATAGGAAATTTTTAGGAAAAGGCTGTAGAGTAAAATATTTTATAAAATGTTAATAAGTACTTGTTAAAATAAAAATAATATATAGTACATAGATGACTCAACAAAGGTAAAATTATAGTTTATTTATATTAACTATTTCAAATATAAATGCAGAAGAAAAGACAGATTATATAAAAAAACAAAACCCAAATAAATCTGTGTCAACGAGACATCCTTGAGACAACATGATTCAGAAAGGTTAAAAAACGAAAGTGATTAAGGAAATTGTTTTTATGATTTTTATGTATATCCATCTAGAGTAAACACATATAAAATTTTTTAACTCAACTAATGAGGGAGCTACTAAGATATTGTAATTCTTACAAAGTAGATTTCAAAAAGTAGACATCACACAAAACCGTCAGGAATATTGAAATAAATGTGTATTCAGATGCAAAGCTGGTTGGTATCTATAAAACAATCAATTGCATCGGCTTCAAGGTGATTCATTTGCATTTCTATGCAGCGGAATCTTTTGCATTGTGAACATTTTTTTTTTTAATTATAGAATTATAAAATAGTTCAAAAGCAATCAAAGGCATGAATAACAGGGCTGAGTATGCTGAACAGGACATCCAATAACTTTTTGACCTAATTTTCTATACAAAGAGTAAAAAATTATATAGTAGACAAAGGGAAACAAAAAGAAAAAAGAAAGCAGGGGTTGCAATCTTAATATTCGACAAGTTAGGTCAGGAATAAAAAGCACTTAATGAAAAAAACAAGGATATTTTATCATTCTAAAGGGCATGTCACAATTGGCAATGGGGATATAATAGCTACAAATTTCTACATAATACATATCATAGTAGCACCTTTCAGAATATGGGAAATACAGGAGATACAAAGCAAAATATACAAAACATCCTAAAAATAGAAGACTTAATTTATCTCTTTCAGTTCACGTCAAATCAAGATGTTTTTCACTATTTGGAGAAAAAACTCTTCCAATCCACCATAGTTTCTTATTTCATGTTTTCTGGAACTGCATCAGTCTTAATGTTCATCTCCAATTCAGCATCACCCCCACTAACTTCTGCTCCTATTAAGAAAAAATATCAGACTTTAAAGGAAATTCTAACAGATACAAAGCATTAGAAATTAACACCTCAGGAAGTACCCCTCCCTGTAAAATCTTAAAATTATAAGAGCATGTTGAAAGCAAGAACTTAATAAATAATTTGGAAGAAATTTGAGCACCAATTGTTTTATATTATTATCAAATTCTCCTTTGTTCGGTTATTATTTTTCAGTACTCCTGGATTTTTATACAAATAAAGCTTTAGAACAACTAAGAAAGGGAAATATATTTTGTCAATATAGTACTTCATGTATGTACTGCTTCTTTTCATCTTGCCTTAAGCTCCAAAGTAGGGTTGCACTTGATAATTCTTTTGGTTTTAGCAATTACCGTATCTCATACAGCAAATTGTTGTATTTGGTATGGTGCCAAAATATCACTGAAGTGTTAATAAGAAATGTATTACTAAAATATTTTAATGATTTCCTCAGAGCAGGAGCAGAAAGCCCAGTTCCTGAGTGGAGTCACCGACATGACACTTTTAGCAGAATGGGGTCTTGGGTTGGTACTTTAAATAAAATATTTCTGTGAGAACTGAGAAGGGGGCCATATATTAGAAAGAAAATATGCTACAAAGAAGAGCAGTTTTCCAAGTATAGACCCCCTTTTTTAAGCAATGGATTACGTGTTAAAATACATATTTTGATGCCTAAACCCAGGTCAAAGGGATTTAAATTCTGGAAGTAGTCCAAGCTTTGTTTTTTACCAAGCTTCCCTATGTTCATGCTCTTCTGAGGTAAATTGCATTCCTGACCCTGACCCTGACCCTCCATCCCTCTGCATATCTGTGCCTTTGGTTAATTTTTAATTGTTCTCAACTGTACGTGCAGTGTAATGTCTCACACGGGGGTGGCACCATGTGATTTGCTTCAGCCAATGGGACTCTAGAAATGTGGTACAGATAAAGCACCTGTAAAAATGAATTTGCTCACACAAATTCAGATGGTGTTCCTCTGCCATCAGCAGACAAGTCTGTGCTAGCCTGCTGGTCCCAGAAGGGGGACAAGAGACTTGTACAGGACGGTCACCACAGAGCAGCTCGGGTCAGAGCAGCTGACCCCAAACTCTCTGCAGCTCTCTAAAGATAAATGATTGTTGTTTTAAGCCGCTGAATTTTGGGCTGATTTGTTATGCTGCATTTTGTGGACATGGTCAACTGACACATTTACTTTATATCAAAAGGGGAAGGGACATGACAACTGGTGAGAGCATAGTAAAGAGTTCAAAATGGTGGGTAAAGCACTGTCTCCAAAATCAGATGTCCCTGGGTTCCCATCCCACTCTGCCACTATTTGGTTATGTGACAAGTTACTCCATTCTAAGCCTCAATTTAATTGAATGTTAATTTATTGTAATAATAGCTACTTTGCAGGATTGTTATAAAATAATACAATACGTATAGCGTTCACATGGCATGATTTATAGCCTGATACTGAGAGAGACACAAAGAGCTAGTCTTATCTGGTCATTTTTCTGCCAATAATCTACTAAAGGAAAAAAGGAAAATCACCATGGAAAAACATTTGAGATGCTTGTAGAATCTGATTATTTAAAAGATGGTGAGATAATGGCAGAAATGTTAATTAATTTTAATGGTGAATGCTTAACTATATGCATAATTTAGTTAGTTTTTTAACTCCTTATTTAACAAGTATTTAGTAAGAGCTTGCTTTCTATTTTCCTTAAGCCTATAAAACATACTCATTAATCATTTCTGTACTATAAGACTTTGGCTGCTGAACATATGATGGCCATGTGTCTGAACACTGATTAGAGAGTCTTAAGGTTGTATAGTGTATTTTCAAACTAAGTAAATCTCTAAATATGTAATTAAATATTATTTGCCTTTTTACACTCAGTAGGATTTCTCATTAAAATGAATTAGAAATCATGGGTGGAGGAAAGAATTTTTCCAGTCTTCTCTGGTTTATGTGTAGGAAACTAATTACACAGAAAGGATCCTTCAATTTCATTGAAGTTAGGCCAAAGCGCAGTTCCACTATCAAATATGTATCAGTTGCCAACAATGTTATATAACCATGTTGTTATTAATGGAAGAGAGGTAGTGGGGCATAGTACAAAGAGGGGACTTTGAAAGGAATAGAACAAGATTTGGATTCCGCTTTGACCACTTATTGTTGTGCAATTATAGACCTTAGTTTCTATATTTATAAAATTTAGGTACTCATAATTTACATCACAGGGTTGGAGATTTGAGATATGTGTAAGGAAGACTTACCATTTATAAATGATCCATAAATTATTGTTTTAGGAACACTCTGACACTCTGAATCAGGACTATTTCATCTTTAGGAAAGTGTGGCATAAAATGTATGAGTCAAGCAGACAATAAATCTGATAATAAATCATTGTACCATTGCACAGATGCTCTTTGATTTATAGAAACATTGTTAAAAGTAAAAGAGCTATAACATCTGGCTTGGTTCAAGTCCAAGCTTCACTACATACAGGTTATAAAACTTTGACTACTTTGTGCCTTATTTTCCTTACCTGTAGAGTGGGGTTGGTGTTATTTATTATGACTGTTATTGTGATTATAAAATTCCATAATATGTGTAAATCACTTAGTACTCTCTTGTGCACAAGAAGAATTTAACAACAATTTTGTTAATATTATTATCATTATTACTATTATTAGGAGTGTTATTTTAATATGGTTTCTAAAACTGGCTTTCTAACTTAATGAACCTAGCCAACTCATTTAACTTTTCTGAACCTACCAATAAATGGGGAACTGCATTGACTAAGGGCAATGACACACACAGAGGTCTCTGAATGGTGCCTGGAGGGTGGTGGGTGCTATCCTATTTTTCGGTCACACTTTTTATTTTCTCCAACAGGGGTGTGTTTTAGGTGGTTTGAAATAGGAAAGATCAAAATGAACTGGGCAGTCTGAGCAGAAGTATTGGGGTTAGTGAGATATAAGATAGGTTTCCAAATTTAGACAGATATGGGACAAGTGATGATGGACAGAGTTTACAGAGTAAGAACAAGGGTCTAGTGTAGAACCTGGAAGGAGCAGAAAAAAGCATGTGTTGGGATAAAAGGATATGATGCTGAATTGAAAGTATATAAGGCTCTCTGGCCAAGGGGATGGCAGAGAGGATACATAGGAGTCCAGGCTGCTGGCAGCGATGGGTAAGGGGAGAGAGCTAATGATATAAAGTAATAATGGTGGGCATGGAGATTAAAGTAAAGAAGGAAGCGGCTTACAGTTAATGAGCGAAGGAGCATGTGCGGGGAAAAATAAACTAAAATGTACTTTACTTCATGTTATGTAAATAAAACAAAGGGTTAGTTAAATTTTTGATTTTATGATTACTTTTGATGTTTTGTAGATATAATCTAAAAATTTTCAGTTTCCCAAAGGTGGGACAAGTTGTAATAGACTTCGCAGACAATGTTAAAACAATTTTCCTGATGTGTCTTTGATTTTTGTATTATTTCTACTTGTCAGTAATTTCAGTATAATTTGAGTGTTGCACTGGGCCAGGAAATAAGAACTGTGTCCAGTTCCCAGTTGTGCCAATTTCTAGGTGTGTGACTTTAGACAAATTGTTGAAGTTTTCTAAGTCGTGGGTTCCTCATGTGTTATATTAGTTTTCAGAAAAATATATCTGAGGTTGCTGTCTGAAGCTTATATGATATTTGCTATCTGATATTTCCTAAGCATATCCCATGAGTCATTGAGCACTCCAAGTTTCATTTTCCGACCTAAAAAAGTGGCAATAATATTATCTGCTTTGATTAATGAGCTATTGAATGAAGGAGCTGAATTAAGTGAGTAGATATGAAGGTGCTTTGAAAGTTGCAACTGCGGTGTAAGTATAAAGCATGATTATTATAAGTTAACGCAGATTTTCTGGCTGTGGCTCTGCATAGTAAATGAAAAGAGTGAAATTGTTAATTGAGAAGAAACAAGAGTAGCAACCTTTCTCATAGAAGATAAGCCAGAATTGATGTTGTCTAATGCTGTGGTTAATTGATTGGGGTTGGATCTGGTCAGTAATTAAGTTTAGAAACAGCCTGCCAATACAATTTTCTATCTCCTGTCACATTAAATCACTTACAATGAGCTCATATTTAGGGAGTTTATAAACTATTGTATGACCTACAGCTATCTGAAGAACAAATACATTGTAATTGTTGAAAGTGAATGAGAGATGCAGATGTTGAATTCTGGCAAAAATTAAAAAGTTTGGAACACAGTTCCTGAAGCCAAGATGTCCAACTCGAAGTTAATGACCTTTCTCTACTCACTGTGTAGAAGGAGCCTATTCATAATTTCCGCCATGCAAAAAACAAAGGACATTTGTCTCTTCTGCTCCCCTTTTCCCCCCACCTCTTTGTTCCCTCTTGGAGTTCTATCATCTCTATAGTTATAATTATTTAAACATTTTTTTTTATCTTTATCAAGCCTGGATGTCGATTAAACAAAAAAGTGTGGTTTTGTGAAAAGAGTCTGAGGCATGGAAAGAGATAGACTTTGGATTTAAATTCCCCTTCTAGCATTAGCTGGGTGAGTAAAAATGTCGAGCTTCCATTTCCTCTGTAAAGCTGCACCCTGGCTCCCACCCACCTTGAAATGCGTAGGCAGGGAAATCATGTAGCATAGTGTCTACTTTTTCGCATCAGTTCAGTGAATACTATCTTTTTGCCATTTTTCTATTTTCTTCCCTTCAAGGCTTGGACCAAACCTTATTTGCTAAACAAATAGCTTGTTCAGTGAACATTCCCTGTGTTCGGGTCTTTTCATTAAAACATGTTGCTGCTCTAGTGATTTCTCTGCCTTTTCACCTGTCCACAGGGACACTTCCACCATCCACTTAAGAACTTGCCTAAAACCTTTTAAATATAAAATGTGCTTGTAAGTCAGCTGGCCTAGGGTGCTTACTTCAGAAGTCATATAGAAATATTGGGTCAATAAGAAGAAAATGACCATAGCCCTTGAAGAAGAATGGTGGGTAGGTTTATAAAGTTATCCAGAGTTTTAATGAAATGAGTAGGATACTCAGTCACCTTTATAACAAAATAAATGCTAGGAAAACAATAATGATACACCCTTACTTTTTTGACACATGGACAAAAATTAACACATTGGAGAAAAGGCAATAGTGACAGGTTGTAGGTAAATAAGCCCTTGGAAGCATTGTTGGCAGGATTGTGACTTTGTTCAACACCTTTGGAGCGAGGGGAAAAGGTGTGACAATATGATTGGAAAGGGACTTGTGGCTTTTATGTTGAAGTGATGCTTGCCTGACAGCCATGATATTTTTACTTAAATTATATGTGTTTGTGAGGACATTGGGGACAGTGGAGAAAATGAACTTGTCTAGTAACCATTTGAACAGTAAACTTTTAAAAAATAAACTGATATTCTATGTTTATTTGAAGTTAATTGGAGTGAAGGAGAATGGGTAATGGAGAGTTTGAATTTTGGAATGGACTACCTGCAATACAGTTGTTTTTAAGCTGTCACTGATTTGATGATAAGTTGTCGGTTTCTGTCAAAATTTAAAATATATAGACCTTTTAAGCCACAACTTCACTTGGGGATACTGTCAGACAGATATGTACACATTGTGTTCCCAAAATGCATGAAAAATACGTTTTTGGCAAAAGTATTTTTGAAAATCAGAAACTATCTAAAGACCTAATAATTGGGTCTGATTAAACAACATCATAATTATGTAACACTAGAAAGCTGTAACACGTAAAAGAGGGTCTATATATAAAGGAGCATCTCTAAGATAAAGTGAACATACATGCCCACCCACAAAACAAAAACAAATACAAGGTACAGAACAGAATACTTCCTATTTTTGTAATTTCACATATAGATAGACATATATGCATACATGCATACAAATGTATATATTTATACATGTATATATATTTGTATATTCAAATATTTATTGTCTACTGTGTGCTACAAAGGGGACATAGGATAGAAAACATTTAAAGGATACTAAAATCTATTAATAGAAGTTTGGTTATCCAAGGGCAAAGGGTGGGGTAGTAAAGGGGGTCAAATAGATGGTGAGGGAAGAGAATTTGATTTTCGGTGGTGGGCACACAATGCAATGTACAGTGCATATCATGTGTTGTGGAGGCAGATGCTTGAAGCCTGTATGATCCTATTGACCAATGTCACCCCAATGAATTTAAATGGAAGGAAGACTTACTTTTCCCTGCACATCATTTGAAATTTATTTTTTATCATGTACATTTTAAAAGGTCATTTAGCTCCCTTTTTAATTTTTGAGTAAACTCCACACTGTTTTCCATAGTGGCTGCACCAGTCTGCATTCCTACCAACAGTATACCAGGGTTCCCCTTTCTCCACAACCTCATGGACACTTATTGTTTGTTGATTTGTTGGTGGTGCCATTCTGGAAAGTATGAGGTGGTGCTTCATTGTTATTTTAATTTGCACCTCTCTGATGATTAGTGACGTTTAGAAAGAATATATGCACCCCTCTGTTCATAGCAGGGCTATTTACAATAGCTGAGATCTGGAAACAGCCCAAGCGCCCATCGGTAGATGAGTGGATAAAAAAAACTAGTAAATTTACACAATGGGATACTTTGCAGCTGTAAAAAAGAAGGATCTATTACCCTTTGAGGCAGCGTGGAGGGACCTGTAGATGTTTATGCTAAACAAAATAAGCCAGGCATAGAAAGACAAATATCACATGATCTTAGTTGTATGTGGACTCTAATGAACACAATAAACTCATGAAAAAAATAGAACCAAAAACATGGAAACGTGGAACAAACTGAAGAATCTCAAGAGGGAAGGGACGGGGAGAGATTAACCAAAGAATTTATATGCATTTATGCATTGCCCATGGACACAGACAATAGGGTGAGGAAGGCCTGGGGCGGGCAGGAACCCGGTGGTGGGAGGCAAGAAGGAAAAAAAGGAGGACATCTGTAATGTTCTGCACAATAAAGATTTTTAAAAAGGTCATTTAACTGGTCCGAGTGGCTCAGTGGTTGTGTATCAACCTAGGACCCAGGAGATGGAGGTTCGATTCTCAGTCAGGGCACATGCTGGGGTTCTGGCCTCAATCCCCAGCAGGGGGTGTGTGGGAGGCAGCCGATCAATGACTCTCATCATTGATGTTTCTATCTCTCCCTCGCTCTCTGTTCCTCTCTCTCTGAAATCAATAAAAATATAAAAAATAAACAAAGAAAAAGGTCATTTAATGGACAGTTTTAAAACATTCAGCTTACAAACAAATGCATTAAGAAAATCAAAACAAGATTCAGCAAGTAGAAATGTCTTAATTTCTAGCATTAACACTAATCCTACTGTTGATCAATTTAATACAAATGTACTGAAATCATACTATGTGCTGTCCCAGTATTAGACTTAATCCCATTAAACAACAACAACAAAAACAACACATCTCTTTATAGTTCACTAACTTTCAAAGAACAGGCCTATCAAGTCAGATTTAAAGTCAGTGAAATATACAAAGAAAAATTGGGGTTCCATGAAGTTAAAATTAATAAATAATTATTTAACACTCTTGTTGAGTAATCAAGGAAGTCTACAGATAGATACATTTTAGGTTCTGTCTCACTTGTTTCCATATTAATATGTCAGTTTTCTCTGTGTGCACTTTGAGAATCATAGAAGGCTGGTGGTTTACAAGTAATAATACAGATGGAAAACATAGTTATCTAATTAAATTTGAAATTGGGTTGCTCTTGAAGGAGGAACAACATGTTCATAGATGTCTTTATATCCCCAGTTCAACATGCAGAGTTGCTTTCAGTCAAATATGTTGATTTCATCAGGAAAGGCCCATGGTTGCTTAGTTATACTCTGCTTCTTTCCCAGCGATTATTTTTCTAGGGCAGCTGTTGTTTTTATATAAACTGACTATACATAGAAAATATGGTACACAGATATTTAAATGCATATAATTAGGAAAGATTAATTTTTTATTGTAGATCTGTATTTATAAATGCAAATGTACACAGAAACAACATTTGTATAATCATTTTTAAAGAGTTAACCTGAACTAAATTGAGAAGATAAAAGATAAGTAATTAAAGATGATGTGTTTACCTGGCAAATACATAACCAATTTATTGATATATGGTTTTGTGTGTATGTTGCATTTAAAAGTTTAGTTCCACATAGGGTTAAAAAAGTATATCTTGTACTGAAGAATTTCAAATCACAAATCATTTCCCACACTTGACTAGATATTCCTCCTCTGATTTATTATAGCATCCTGGATGACTCTGAGAAATTAAATAACCTTCTCAAGGTTATACTTAGAAGTGTGTAAAAGCAGGAGTTCCTTAGAGTTAGATATCAGTCTAAAAAAATGAAAGAACTTTCTAAAATTAAGAATATTTAAATATGGTCTATGTGTAAGAGTCAGCTCTGCATCACTTAAATATATTTTTTTAAAATTACAATAATCACTTGTCAAAAATGGTATATTTTCCCACATCAGGGTGTGAGAATGAAATGGAAGTAGCTGTTCAGAAAATAAATTCCAAATGGAATTGAGCATGCCTCCAAGGTGTACCATGAAATTGCTTATTAGACAAGGTATAAGACAATATTCTAATTATATATTTAGGAGTCAATGCCTGGGCTCCAGTCCCAATTCCCAACTTTTCATTCAGTAGGTCTGAGTTTGGGTAAAAGCATTGGTATCTCTAAGAAGTCTCCAGGTGGTGCTCACTCTGCAGGTTCTAACCACCTGTTCTCAGATGTTGCAAGGCAAGTTGGAGTGAATGAGTGCTGAATAATTTAAGTTAGTTAAATAAGTTAAATATTTTTCTTCATTATATCTATCATATTCCCATTCCTCTACATCAATGGTTGACACTGATATACATACTTGAAACATTATATATATATATATATATATATATATATATATATATAAAACACCTTATAATATTATATATTTGCATTTTTTTAAAATGTATTTTTATTGATTTCAGAGAGAGGAAGGGAGAGTGGAGAGGGAGAGAGAGATAGAAACATCAATGATGAGAGAGAGTCATTGATCGGCTGCCTCCTGCACATCTCCCACTGAGGAATGAGCCCACAACCTGGGCATGTGCCCTGACCGGGAATTGAACCTTGATCTCCTGGTTCATGGGTGGACACTCAACCACTGAGCCATGCCAGCTGGGCTATTTAAATATCTTAAAGTGAGATTTGCTCCATTCAAGTTTACATCATGTGCACTAATGCCTGTCTCCTATATTGAAATACACATTTACATCACTTACCTTTCCCAGGAGATTTTTGACTTTGTGAATCTCACCATGGGTAATTATATTCATTCTTATTGTTTGAATTACTATCTATAACTTAATAACCTTCAAATCTCTTTCTTTGATCCAGAGGTCTCTCATTCAATATAAATATATTAAATGCCTTCTATGTGTTTGACATTGTGCTAAGTGATAGCAGCCTCCTAGATGCTGATACTTAAGTAAAATACAGTGGTCATTTATATTCGTCATGGGTCACACCCCATTAACCTTGACCACTATTTAAGAGATGAGTTCCTGCTGTCGTCTCTCCTCTACTGTACCCTGATCTAACTTCCTCCCCCTTCATAACTTAACAGAACCTTTTTCTGCCCTTTATTATGTAGTATGGGTAATGAGTTCCATAGCTACCACAATTGCTATGACAAATAACGGCTCCTTCATAGATCTGTGAAAAGTCCAGCTTTGTTGTTGATGGGGGGGGGGGGGCAACATCACCCATGATCTATAACATCCTTGTTAATTCCTTACCAGGCCTTTTATTCATTGAGGATGTAAAGACTTTGGCTTCTCCTGTCTGCTCTAAGTCCTACCATCATTTTGTGTCTTCATTCTCTTCATATATAACCTGTTTAACATTCTGACTCTGATCATGGCATTTGGCAGCCTAAATTATAATTTTTTATGGACTTTTCTGTAAGCTCCTGAAAGTAAGAATCCTTCTTTGAAACTATTTTTTTAAAATCTCACAACCACCCAGCAGATACTGTTTAGTGGTGTTTCACAGTTGTTGAATAAATGGTTAAATAAATGAGTAAATATTGCCTTGCTGGCGTGGCAGGATTATAGAATAAAATGTATGTTGTATGTTCATTTATAATAGAGAAGAATTCAAAGGTAGAAAAGGGAAAGGACCATTAAAGAGGGAGAAATTGCAGAGGAGGTAAGATTTCACTGAAGCTAGTAGAATGGTCAATGGAGTGTTAGGACCTCCAAATTAGTGATTTGAAGTAGATGGTGATGATAATGAGAATAAAGGAAAAACATAACAACAAAGAATCTCTCTCTAGCAAGGTACATGGGAAGAAAGTGTACTATCTGGGAGTAATATTTATAAGTCCTAAAAAATAGAAATTGAACTAGTCAAAACGTTGTCAACAGAAGCGTTTGTAGATGTATGACTTACATATTGCTGCACAAAAACTTATCCAAACTGTAGTGACATTAAATAATAAAAATATGTCATTTATTACAGTTTATAGGAGGCCGAGATTTAAGAGCAGTTTGAGTAGTTCTGTCTTATAGTCTTTCAAGAGGTTAAAATGAAGATGTTGTTCCAAGGTTGGAGTCATAGGAAGGTTTTGGGGCTGTAGAATGCCACTCCCCAGGTAGCTCACTCACATGATTGACAAGTCGAAGCTGGCTGTTGTCAAGCTGCCTGTTCCCCTCCATGTGGTCCTCTCCACAGGGACTATTGAGTGTCCTCGGGACATAGTGGCTAGCTTCCACCATTATGAGTATTTCAACAGGTCAAAGCAGAAGCCACATGTCTTTTAAGACTAAACCTTGGAAACTATGCATCATCACTTCTCCCATATCCTGTTGGTCACATAGGCCAGCTATGATTTAGTGAAAAAAGTGCATGAATACCAGAAAGTAGGGTTCATTGAAGGTCATCAGAGGCTGGCTACCATGGTAGGATTAAACAAACTAAGGTGTGTACCTCTGAAACCCTGTATCTGCAAGTTCTGTATATACGGTTGGTCTTTTACATTACTTTATAGTCATTATTTTTTTGAGTTTTATAAAAACTTGTTGAAGTCAGTTTAAAATAAATAAACTGTTTTCTCTTTTAAAATGAATCTACTCAACTTTGGTGTCTTTGATAAACTCTAGGATACAATCTGAATAAACCTCATACCAACATCAAATTATAAAAATATATTCCAGTAAGCATAGTTCCATGTTTCTAAATAGTAATGCTTATTGACCAAAATATGCTAGGCATTGGGCTACTATATAGATTAGTGATTTTCAACCTTTTTCATCTCATTGCACACATAAACTAACTTGCAGCACACCAAAAAGTATATTTTTTGCTGATCTGACCAAAAAAGTATAATTTTGATTCATTTATGCCGAATGGCTATTGTTGTGTTGGCTGTTGTCATTTTTTTAGTTTGACAATCTAAAGGAAAAGAGGCGCCTCTGACTCAACAGTCAGGTATTGCATGTTTTAAAAATTCTTTCTGCACACCAGTGTTCCTCTTGGGACACACTGGTTGAAAATCGCTGGTTTCCAGTCATGGATTATCTGGCCCCTGTCTACTTCCCCAACTTTGTGCCATTCTTTCCTTCCCCACACGCTGCTCATATGTCCTGGCCTGTAATCGTCCAGCACACCAGGCTCTCTCCAGCTGTAAGGTCTTGTGCATCATAGCACACCTTTCTAAAATAGTCTTTTTCAAACGTTGGAATAGTTCATTCTTTTATTTCTCAGCTTAAGTGACCTTTCTCAGTGAAGCCTTATTCAGTAATGTGATATAAGGTAGGTCATCCACCTTCTTTTTTTTTTTTTTTAACAGGTCTCTATCATTTTTATGACATTATCACAATTTATCATATATTTGTTTATGTAGGTATATATAGGCACGTGTATACATAATGTTTATATGGTATAAACATCTGTATATTTCTTGCTTATTTTCTCTTTTCCATGCTATGTTCTTTTTGAGGACCCAGGCCATAGATTTCTGTTTTCTTAATACATATTCAAAGATGAGAGCATTTCCTGGCCTGTAATATCCACTTAATGTGTATATGCAAATGGATGATGAAATTAAGAGCTAATAATATGTCCTAACAAAATGGAGTGCTTACTATCAATCAAGCACTATGGTACGGACTCTTTATATGAGCAATTATTTCACTCTCATTATAAGCCTATTAAACAGCAACTATTGCTCAGCCGGGTGTGGCTCAGCAGTTGAGCTTCGACCTAGGATCCAGGAGATCGGGGTTTGATTCCTGGTCAGGGCACATGCCCAGGCTAAGCAGCGGATCAATGACTCTCTCATCATTGATGTTTCTCTCTCTCTCTCCCTCTCCTTTCCTCTCTCTGAAATCAATAAAGATATATTTAAAAAAAAAATAAAAGATTTGAAATTGATAAATGAATGCTAGACTTTGCATGCCAAATGCCAGGCTAATGCTTGATATTCCACATGGATGAGGCAATGTATATATATGTTATAACATATATATACGTGTGAGTGTGTGTGTATATATATATAGTTGTTGGTATCATTGTTATTGTAAATAGCATGACAATGAAGAGGTGCTGGGGCATGGAGAGAAATTTATGTGATCCTAAAATGCCTCTGGTATCGTGAATAGCAGACTAACTTTAGATCTTATCAGCTGATGACTTAGGAACTCCTTGACTTTGTCTGGATTGTTGCCTGAACAACAATTTCTTCAAACAAGTATTTCTTATATCAGTGCTTAGACAACAAAGGGAAATCATCACTGATGAAACCTAGAGGAGGGAGAGACACAGGAGCCTACACTCAGTATATTGCTTTATAACTAAAAATATCACAGGGAAAAGTGTAACTGTTCCGTAAAATGGAAGTCTTCCTTTTCCATTCAATGCAATGATTTCTTTCTTTTTTTTTTTTTTAGTATATATTGATTTCAGAGAGAGGAAGGGAGAGGGAGAGAGAGAAAAACATCAATGATGAGAGAGTCGTCATTGATCGACTGCCTCCTGCACGCCCCCTGCTGGGGATGGAGCCCGCAACCCAGGCATGTGCCCCGACCAGGAATCGCATCGCAATCTCCTGGATCCTAGGCTGATGCTCAACTGCTGAGCCACGCCCGGTTGAGCCAGTGCAATAATTTCAAAGGTCATTGAACTGCTGCAATTGCAGGCTTTTGTAAAAAATAAATAAGTAAATAAATAAATAAATAAATAAATAAAAATTAAAAATAAACAAATAAATAAATATAGGTCTTGACATAAGAAAGATCACCTGGTATTTTTCACAGGTACAAGAAGGAGTTGGCCCACTGCCAACATAAAATCCAATTTAAGTAATTCCATTTTTATTTGTTTATTTTTTATTTTAATTATTCTTCTGTGAATATTAGTGCAAGAGGTGTGTAGCCAGAGCCCTGGAGGGCAATCCAAGTTAGAGTCAACATTTTATATTTTACAGTCATCTAAGTAATGAAATCACCTTGACTACAATTGCAGGGAAATGGCCACTTAGAGTTCAGGTGTTCAAAATGAGCCTGGGGTGAGTGAGACTTGGGATACTTCGGCAGGATGACTCTCAAACTCTAAACTGGGGAAACCAGAGTTGACAGGTTTCTTTTTTCCTTTCCACCACTTCAGCTACTTTCCTTTCACTATAAATATGGGATCATCTCTTCCTCAAACAAATGGAAAAGAACGGTATTAAGTGATTTCTGGTTTGGTTTTTGTTTCTTTATCATAGCAAAGATTGTCTTTGTAAGAGGTGCTTGCACGCTTGAGATAACGATTCACTAATTTCTTCTAAAGCAGATTTTCTTAATTATTGCAATTTCCAAAAAAAAAATAATAACTTCAAGGTAAATTAATTGCTTTGAATTATTAAAGCTTTCAGCTTTACCTTAGTGAATATTAAATGATACGCATTTTGTGAGCATTTTTTATTAAATATATTGGGGTTACATTGGTCAATAAAATTATATAGGTTTCAAGTGTACAATTCTGCAGTTCATCATCTGCACATTGCACTGTGTGGTCACCATCCAAAGTCTAGTCTCCTTCTGCCATCATTTATCCCTGGTTACCCTCTTTCACCTGCCCCCACCCCCCTTCCCTCCGGGTTTTGATAATATGACTCTATAAATAAGAGTACAACGATACTGTCAGGAAACCAAGTAGAATGGTAAAATACATTTAAAACATTTTAAAGTGTTCTATTGTACAGAGCATTCAAAACGTGATAGCTCTCTCTTAGCTTTAAACAAAATCTACATTTTAAAATTATTTTTAAAATACCTCTGAAAACTTTACATTGACATTGATGTGTCAGAAGTCAGTTGCTATTAGAAAGGTGAACATATTATATACAAATAGACCTGTATCTAGTTTCAGATCCAGTTGAAGCCTACAACTTAAATAGATCTGGTTCTGTGTTTCTCTGACTTGTTCCACCTTTGGTTTATAATAGAAAGTAGGGCTTATCTAACTCTCCCCTCCTTTTTTTTAATAAGTACTACTGAAAGCCAGTAATATGCCAAACACAGTGCTAGGCTAAATTCCTGTCAAGGTGTTATCCCTGAAATGGTTGTGGCCATTGAAGAGCTCCACTGCAAAATAGAATCATTTTATTTAAAGAAATTCCATGGCAACGACACAGCTTACAGCTGCTTACAGTGTATGGGGACCGTATTTACTCATTACCTTATTTCTCACAAGAAAAATGTGAGTTTGCTTTCAATGGATTCCTCTTTTATCTTTTTAACTATTTTCCCATGACTATATTAACTTCCTATGTTAAAAAAAATGAAGAATATAAAGAGACAAGGTAATTCTTCCAAGATCAGAGAAATAGGTTGGCTTGAATTAATGATGTCTGACTCCAAATCCTAAATTTGGGCCTATATCTGAAATTATTTGCTATTTCATTAAAAATGGGGGAAACTATTTTATGATTACCTGAACACTTTGCCCAATATCCCTAATCCCTCAAAAAACACATTTTTGTAGGTTTCTACTTTGCCTTTCAACTTCATTTTTTCCCTCCATTTTGCTTTGGTTTAACATGTCATCATTTACTTTTTTAAAAATTAGAAGACTTATTTTAAACTATTTTCAAAGAGACCAGGAACCTGTTCTTTTGTTTAAAAAAAAAAAAAATTTTTAAATGGTGTAACTCACTGGCGAGTTCGCCTGAATCTTCTCAGACATGTACTTTCACTTCTTTCAAAGCAGTGCCCTGTGAGACTGCTACTAGGGGAGCAGCCGATCCTGCAACCAGCCCCAGGCTTACCTCCCTCATCTTGTCTCCAAGAACCAGTGTCCTGGCCTCTTTCTTTCTCTACCTAAATAAAACTTGCTTTTTCAAAAAAAAAAAAAAAATCAAGGAGTACTATCAGAATGTTATCACTAATAGCACTAATTTTTTACATCAAACATATATAGTGTAACTTCTGTTTTAAAAAATTTTAAAAACTAAGGCTAACAACATCTTCAGATTTATCTGAACCTTCTTTACATTGAAGTTGTTTATTTGACAACAGCCAATTGGATAATAGTGTAAACTAAATACAACCTGGCTATTTTTACCTGTAAGTGCTTTATTCAAAGGTCATTTTCATATCAGGAAAAATTAATTCTTCATTTTACATTAACACTCAAATGTAGCTCTTCAACAAATATAAAACTTATGATTGCAACCTTGGCATAAAAACTAAATATGTAAAAATACTATTTTTAATTCTTCATAGCAAACAAAGGAGTAAGCTCAGGTTTGTCATTATACCTTTAAAAATGGGATAGTTCCAAGGAATCCAATATAGTGTAACTAAATTTATAAAAACATAAAATTATTACTTTGTTAAAGAAAAAAACAATATTACTTATAATGCTTCAATAGCACCTAAAAAGATAAGTGGAATTAATATTATATTACTAGTATCTTATGAATAAGCTAGATATTTAGCAGTAAGCTGTTAGTTAAAGATTTGACATCTGAAGGGAAAAAAATTTATTAATATAATCTAAAAAATGTAGTATATGCATATACAAATATTGTACATAGATTTAGCTAAAATATAATCCAAATTTTATGATATCCTAAGAAAGCCCAAAGGTGGAATTAACACATATAGAGAGAAGAAGGAATACATTCATTGGGCTCTTGGGGGACAAAATGATGCCGTAGAGCTTCAGTGAATGACAAATTATGCCATAGATTCTGCTCACTAATAGCTCTTGGCATGTCTTTCCCAGAATTAGTTCAAGGGCTCATTCTTGTGTTCAGCTGTGATAGTCCATCTTGAGACTTATTAAAATCTACTGTTGGAATGAATGGCTGCAGACCATGCTTGTAACTCAGAAAGCTTCTGCGAGCCTCAGAAATAAATACGTGGAAAATACTTCATGGTTTGGTCCATAAATATTCTTGTGAATTGCCTTGTGATCTCGAACAAGGACATTCAGGAGACATTTACTCTTAAACTTCAAGTTCTTTTTCATTATGAGCTAGCCTTTTACGAATTGCATTTTTGCATTCAAGCACATCCTGACCCTAGCAGAGTGCATATTTCATGTGTGGCTTTTCATGCAAAATTAACTTAATTTGGCTTTGCATTTTGGGGGGAAAATTACATTTTTATCCATGTGTAAATAAGGTAATAGCATTTGCCTTGTCAAAATTGTCAATTGTTTTAAATGTATTCGGTAATTTTTAGCATCTAGCACATTAAGAGCAACAACAATGATATGTGAATTAGTACTTTTGAAACCAGAGCCTAACATATAAGTTATTTGTCCAAATTTTAACATAGAAATATTTTAATAAAAATTATTTATCTCATACTGACTTACATATACAGGCATGCACATGCACATGCATACACACAGAATGCATATTTCTTTTTTTAGGGAGGAAGTTCAGTAGATGGAGTTCTATACAAGATGCTTTTAGGCATCTCTTTAGTACAAAACTACAGAAAAAGAGTAACATCATTAATATACTCCTGAATCATTTGCCAGCCCTAAGGCCTGGATTCCAGGATTTATTCAGTGGTACCTCAGTTCCTGGCATATAGTGAGTTCTCAAAACTATTTGTTGAGTAAAATGATGAATAAATGAAAACATGATAATTAGATGGAATATAAGGCTTGTGGCAATTTTAAAAATCTACTAGAGTAATATCTATGAAAACTACTGACGCATAGTCTTTCTTTTCAGTTTATATTAAGGCTCATCTGAAAGATGAGAAGATAAACAACTTTGAGAAGGAAAATCTTTTAAACTATCATACCAAATTTTAGTAACAAGAAAATGCTAATAATAGATAACTTGGAAGATAAAAGTAACTAAAAGTGGAAAAACAGGTTTTTTTATACCAAACTCTAACTATAATGTTTCTCATATTTAGATGTCTGGTTCTTTTTCTCTCATGCATATTCTCATCTGTATTTTACCTCTATATACATTTATATCTTTATTTAAAGTGATATCAATATTTAGGCCTGTTTTTAGAATTATTATCATTCTGCATCCAGTGTTATATGGAAGTGCTTCAGGGTAGCTAATTAAAATTTTATTTTAAAATATATTTAATCTGATTTTAAAACTAGCATACCAAACACCACCATATTCAAATGTGTCAGGCAATATTTTAGGAAGACTTTGGAAATTTTTTTTTTACTCTCAAGATATATTTGATATTCTTTTAAAGTACAATTTATTGGAACACTTGAATACATGTGTAAGTATTTTAAATAAATGGAGACCAAACACACTCTCCCTACATAAAGTGTAAGGTAAGGTTTTTATTACAGCACCTGTGCATCGTCCCCATGTCAGGTCACAATTTGAACAAGGAGTTTTCTCTTCAGGGTAAAATATTCAGTTTTTCACTCTGGCCCGTTTGGCAGAGTGGTTAGAGCATCTGCCTGTGGACTAAAGGGTCCCAGGTTCGATTCTGGCCAAGGGCACGGACCTCGGACTCCATCCCTGGCCCCTGCCGGGGTGTGTTCGGGAGGCAGCAAATCAATGTATCTCACATGGATGTTTCTCTCTCTTTCTCCCTCCCACTCTCTCTGAAAAGCAATGAAAAAAAATATCCTCAGGTGAGGATAAAAGAATTTTAAAAATTACATTAAAGATATTTTTTAAACAAATATTCGGTTTTTTAGGGAGAAATGTAGCTCTGATATGATTGTCAGTCAACATAAGAAACGTCCAAATCTGTAGAGAATTCTTACACGAATTTACTTGAGCCAAACTGACAGCATATGCTGGGGAGCAAGATCTCCAGTGCTCTGGAGAATATCAGTTTTGCAGCTCCTTTTATGCACTCGAAATTAAGGAGAGACTAAGGAAGATTACATGGAGGTGGGAGAAAGCAAGGCGGACATTAGGTTACAGGAGAGTTGACAAGATTATGTGCTTTCTCAAAGGTGGTTATGTTTTCAGAGGTCTGGAAAAGAGGATTACTTCTGGCATTTCAAGGGTGTGTTAACCTAGATGCGTAAGAGCGATGACAGAGCTGACTTAAACCTTTTAGTAGGCCTGGGCCTTACTACCCACCAGGGCCTGCTCAGTTTGGAATTTATGATCAAATCACTCCGTGAAGTTACTTTCCATACAACTTCCTTTTTTCTCAGCATGATTATATCATATTTTACAGAGTTCCAGTATTAGGTGCAAATTTTGGTTATCACTTTTCTAAATTTAATACTTATGCAAAACATAGCATTTCCTTTTAAAAGCAGAATTTCCTACTAGCCTTCGTTCAAGGTTTTGAATAAGCTTAATTTAATTTATAAGACAAGTTGTTTTACAAAAAGTAACTAAAATTTACAAAAAGTATTTTTTTAAATCATTGAATGATCAGTGGTTGGTAAGTATCATTCTTAACATTCCGTGGACTGAGGGAATAACTATAAAATCTACAGCATATTAGATGTGATCTGTGTGTCAGGAACTACATTGTGTGGTTTTCTACCTTATCAAACTCCACAGTAGGCCCAAGGTTAGAGATTAATGTCATTCCCATTGCACAGATAAGAGAAAGGAAAGTTGCAAAGGTCAAGCAAATTCCCTGGGGCCACTTAGTTTTTATGAAGCCCAATGAGAATCAATAACAGCTAGAAATGATTCCAACTCACCCTAATTTCTTCTTAGGAAGTGAAAGTAATTTAGGGTACTTAAAAGAACAACTAAAGTTTAATAAAAAAGTCAAAAGAAACAACTCCTGCTTGTCTGGGAAGCTCCCCAGGCTAAGAAGTTGTCTAGGCAAGTCTGATAGCCCTGGTGGCACATGAACAGGTCCTCTCAGGCAGATTTGTTTTTGGGTTTTTGTTTTGTTTTTCCTCCCTTTCTCCCCCATCAGAAGACACAGGTTTGGCGCCTCTTCCTGGGAATACATGCCTATATTTCCTACCAACTATTATTTTTGCCCACAGGGTTAGCAGAGGGATCCAATATAAAGATAGGATTTGTTCTTCACTGTGGCCTCTCTCCCTGCAACTGGGGACCAGAGAACTTCACCCCCAATTTTTATAAATCACAAAGACTCAGGTTAACTAAACCCTGAAAACTCATCTCACTTTGCTGTACTGTTATAGAAAGGGCCTTAATAAAATGTCCATTTTAAAAGGGGCTTTCCTAGCTTGGGAAGCCATAGCTTTTTTGGCAGCATAAAGCTTTGCTCCTTGAGGTAAGACCCTCTACCCAATTGCAGTAACTGGCTTAAGAGAGGAAATGTGTGTTTATCTTACTCTCTCAGCTAGGAGCAAAGTTTGCTAATGGCATGAGAAACATTTTCTGAACAATCTGCCTTCTAGGCATTGCATCTGATTTATTGGTGACTGCTGTCACTCATGTTGATGGCTGAGGACTTTTTAAAGTGGTGACTCCACTTTAGAGTTGACTGTTTAGTTTTATAGAGCAAACTGTATAAGGACCCTTAGACTCTGGCGTGTATCTTCATTCGGGGAGAGAGAGGATACGTATATGTCCTTAAAAGCTGTAAAGCAAGACAACAATCTCGTGTTGTTTTTATTAATAATTAAAATCATAACAAAATAAATATTGAATAAAGTCTGTCATAGAGGTGGCAGACAGATCCAAGATCTTGGTTCTGTCAGTCCCAGTATTACTGCTTGAAGATGGAGTTAAAAATGACTTATATTGCATATCTCTGTTGCATAGTGTGTGGGAGCTCGGGCTCTCTGGACAGCCCCACGTTTAAATCCCAGATTTGCCACTTACGGCTTCTGTGCTTCTTTTTAATATTTGTAAAATTTGTAAAGTATTAAAGTAATAATTATGATTAACAATAATAATATCTAATTATTGTTTTGCGTATTTTGATGGGGTAGCTAATCAATGAAAATGAACTTGGGTGACTGTGCTTTCTGTCCCATACCTTTCACATTTAAGTGAGAACGGGACTTTTGGACGTTGCAATAACGTACACTCAACAGAGGTCATGATAACTTATGCCCAGGAAACAAGGCACATTTGGGTTTGAGATAGCCTGGGACAGTCTGGGATGTGCAGTATGGTCCAAACTAAATAAGAAAAGGTCTACAGGAACTAGCTTAGCTTTAGCGAGACACCTGGAATGTCAAGGGACTGTGTTCACATTGGTGAGCCAACCCAACACGAGCAATGCATCTAGCTAGAGATAAAAGAAAATCTGAAAAGGGCTTCAGTTCTAGAAACAACTGATTTATTATTAGTGGTATTAACATTAGTATTATATTGATATTTTCATCTAAAGTGCAGATCTGAGGAGCAGCTTTTCTGCTGTACCTCTGAGTGACTTTCTATCCTGCAGAGGTGGAAATCCAAGTTTTATAGCATGACATACATGACTTTTAATGACCAGGCTATGCCTTATATCTTCAGGCATCTGCCCCGTCACTCCCCACATCACACTTTACATTCCAGCAACAAAGAAACACTTAAAGTCCCCCTGATGTTTGCCTCATAGTAATAATTCATTCTATACCCTCTGTCACCCTATGCCTCACCTGCCACTTACAGTTGTTTCTGTTTACTCTCCACTCACTTTCAAGATCAACTTTGGATACTCCTATTACAGGAATCATCTCCATCTAGTTCTAGATTGGGTTAGGTATCTTCTCTTTCTTCTGATAGTGCCCCATGTTCACTTTCTGCATTGTTTAATGACCATCTGTTTATTGGCTGTATCGATAGACCATGAATGTCTAACGGGGAGAGATTAGGTTTTCTTCCCCAGTTAGATAGGCCTTCTGGGAATCTTCAAGTTCTTTATGTAGGTGGGCTCACATTGACATTTTTTAAATACAGAAATGAGAGCTTCCAATACAGTCAGATATACCAGCCTTCTCTAGATGCCATTCCAGATAAATGGCAAGAACGAGGGTTGGAGAGGACAACTCACTCCTCAAAGCAGCCAGGTTAAGAAATAAAGATTCTAGCTGGGGAGACATTTTGCCTAAACTTAGCTTAGGAGAACAACAGGACAAGGAAAGTGTACTCTAGAGCTCGAGGAAGTATTGTTGTGGTTTATTTGCAAATGAGAACACAAGTTTTGCGGCCAAACTTATAGTCCAGTTGCTTTCCTTCCATGGAGCTGCAGGACCTCCCCAAGGCTTCATCCCCTTTTTCCCAAATTCAGTCTTTCGAGGGGGAAGATAGAGTAATTATGTGCAGAATTTTTGTGAGATTAAACTAAGTGACATTAGTAAAGAGTGCAATAGGTATTTAATACATCATATTGTATTGTCACACTGATAGCTTGTTATCAAAAGAGAAAGTATGTCCTGGAAACATACTTTCAGGTTATCTAGCTCCAACATCAAACACCACCTGAACTTCTTTTCCTGAAGCAACTTGTATTTTAAAACACAGGCAGCTTCATTTTTGCAATCAATGTCAGTTAAGGACCTAGTTTTAAAAATTAAATAAACATATTCAATGTCAATGTATTTGCCAAGTGTTCAAATTCATTTATTCCTCACAAGTGTAAAAACTTAATATTAATACTTGCATTTTTATAGTAGTTTGAACAGTATTGAAACCTGAGTTTGAAAAGGTCCAGATGGTTTGAGTTTTATTGAAACTTGAGTTTAAAGCAGCTCAGCTGCTTGAGGCAAAATTTTAGAAAAATGTAGAAGCTGCTTCAGAAATTGTTAGTATGCTACCCACACAGAACCTTCCCTGGAGTTCCATCACTCGCCATCACAGGTTTGTCTTTACCCAAACCTGTGCTCATCCCTTATGTTCATCATCTCTGATAGTGTACAAGTTCAGGTCAGCCAGCTTTAAGGCATGTGCTTCATAAAAATATCTACATCCAGCCTCCAAAGTCCTAATGGGCCGCACATAATCGTGGCAGTGCCAGTTAATGACTGTTTGCTGCATAGATATTTCATGCACATTGGAAGGAGATCCAGGTCTCTCTCCTCCTGGCCCCTCACTGCTTAGCCTGTGCACAAGCCAGCAGCTCACCATCCCAGCCACCAGTGCCTGCCCCAGCTCCAGCGGCCCCCTCAGCACCCCTGGTATTGCTGTCTGCCCCACACCAGGTACTCTACATATTTTATTTTTACTATTTTAACTACTTCCTTGCAAGATATTCCAACTTTATATTTTACTTGCTTGATCTCTTTAAGCTTCATTTTTCTCATTTGAAACTAAATATAATAATATTTTCTACCTCTTAGACTTGTTCAGAGGATCAAATAAGGTAATATTAGTCAAGTTCTTAGCAGCACAAGGCCTGGAATAAGACAAGCACAGTGAATAAAGTGTATGTATTATTTTAAAAATGAACCAACCAATGCTCAAAGGGATGAAATCATTTCCCCTGTGTGACCCAGAGAACAGCAGAAATGAAGACTAAAGTCCATTTCGTCTGATGTCAAAACATGTCCTCTCTCTTTTGACTCCCTTTTAGGGTTATCTCCATTCTCGCTGGAGTCTACTGTGTCTTATGCTCTGCTGCCCTTTTCCCAAATGGATTAAATTACAAATGTGAGTTCTGCAGGATTTTAAAAATGCCACACAGTAGGACCTTATTCATGGACTAAAGAAAGAACTCTCCAGTTTCCTCTCAAAACCCAGAAGCCATGGGTAGCCCAGCAGAGTTCTGGGCTGTTGAGAGAAATGTCCTGGAAATGCACTCATGCCTGATGTTGTCATTTTTTTCTGTGCTGCTTTACCCCTGGACAGGTCCCATTCATTCTCTTGCCCTCTAACCACCTTTGACCTCTGCTACCCTTGACCTCGGCTGTCTGTAATTAGTTATTTCACAAAACTCTGGAAGCTCACAAGGTTTTCAACATAGCCACCATACATTTTCTCCCCCAAGCGACAGTGGTACTTTCAGAGATTTGGCAGGGAACCCAGAGGGATTGATTCTAAAATACCCATGTTCCCAGAGGTCTCTGGAAAACAATAGACCACAAGGTATTTTGTTTAGCTAGCACACAAAGTGTGTGGTTTACTCATCAAATAGAAAGCTCAGGGCCAACCCTGAGAACAGAAAAATTTGGCTTTGAAAATGTGAGTTCCTCCCTAAAATCTTCTTTAATTAAAACAGGATATAAAGGAAAGAAAGAAAAGGAAAGAAACCTATTTAAAGGAAAACTGGTTTCTGAAAAGGGCCAGTGGCTTTTGAACAAAACTCTTTTATGTCATTGCTGTTTCCCTAGTGTGAGGATAAATCTAAAAATAGGAGCTCAAGCTTTTATTAACTGGAACAGATACCGAATGTCCTGCTGGGGTAGGATTTGTTTTGATTATTGATTCGGGGAGCAGGCGACCTCCCTCTGTCCACCAAGGGACATACAATGACTTTGTGCTCCAAATTAACCACCTAATCTCAGAAGCACATTGTTAGCTTCCCCTCTTTTTAGAGCATCAAGACTTTTATGGAGGATATCTCACCCAAACACAAACACAAATCTTCCTAGAAAATGAAAGCCAACCCATTGTATTTTAAAACAAACTTATCTTATTATTCTGGACATATTGGAAAGTCACAAGCAAGGGAAGACATCCTTCAATGTGATCTGCCTATTGTTCAGAGTAGCCTGTGGGAATGCAACCTGCCCATATGGTGTCCTTTACCCGGGGATACTGCTCTATGTTGAAGGCTCTTTGAGACTGGGACACACACTATACAAGTAAACATGCAGAAACATATCCCTCTGTACATGTTCATACCAAGTATAAGTCTGCATGGCACCTAAGCAGCCACAAATCTGTTCATTCAATTTTCTTCCATCCCTTTGAGTGCAGAGACCATGACTTCTCAAATTTGTGTTCTTGCTTTGCCCAGTATATATGATGTGCCCAATAAATACTTTGTGAATTGGTTGAACTGAGAATGCCAAAACTGACTCTGAGGAAAAAACAAAATAAATCCTTAGTCAACTCCAGTTATGCCAATTACACAGACATACTTAGGCAAGGTCTCAGCATGACTGGGTAGAGAACCAGACACCAACAGCAGAATCTGTTCCAGCACTGCAGAAGAGCATTTCTTTAAATCATTTTTAGCTTTCTTTCTTTCTTTTTTATTTTAGGAAAGAATAACAGTAATGAGAATTTCAAACCATCTGCTTGAATATAAAATATAAGAGAAAGGGTTCTGCAAGCCAGGTGGTGATGTGGATATTGAGTTACAGATTTACCAAAGCCTGACCAATTGTAACCTTGCTCCTTTGCTCATGGGGTCTTAGATGAGGTATTAATAAGCATCTATTATTTGCCAGTTATTTTGCTAGATTTAGATGATTCCGAGATGAGTGAAGCAAAGTCATTATTCTTAGTGAGGGAAATACTACCTGTCATTTCTATGAATAAAATGTGATCTAAATGTGATGAAAGAGACATACAGGGGGGTCCACCTTTTTCAATCCAGAAGCCAAAGAGAAAGATTCCAGGATGAGATGATGTTTAAGTCTTGAAGGATAAATGCACAGGCTCAAGGAAATGGCAGGCGGTGATTATGCATGTATGTAAGAATATGTATGAGTATATGAGTATGTATGTAGGAGACAGTGTATGGTGCTATGATGGGTAATGCAACTGACGTGGAGTAAGATATCCTGGGGGAGTCGGGGATCAAGGCAGACTAATGCATTGTTTGTATAATAATAGAAATTCAGATATGAAAGGTTCTCTGCACTCTATCTATCCTAAGCCTGTCAGATCACAGCTCCACCAGCTTCCTCTGGGCTTTAGGATGCTGTTCACTGAATATTCCATTTGATATGGGCTGCAATAACTCTGCAAAGTCACATTTCATTAGTGCAGATTTGAAATACTGGAAGAAAATTGTGTGATCATCAGTTTTGTCTAGTACTCTTGTTAATGGATTCCATCATACTATTACCTTCTTGATCAACCTGCTATCAAGGTGACATCTGTCTAAGAAAGACAAATCTATCTTCTTTAACACTGGCAACACACAGTGTCTTCTTATAGTGGATCTGAAAGTTTTTCTTTAGGAAATGCACTTGTGTCAAAAAATATATAAGATTTGCTGAATGCCAGGGAATGACCGATTCCAAATACATGAGTACTGTTTTATAATGTTACAATAATCTATTCACTGAGTTTCTTACTATCCCCAAGCACATATGCATCAGCAAGGCCAATCTTTTCACTTGGATGAAGTACAAGATTAATATTTAATTGTCAAAAATATTATGAGGTAGCCCAGCTGGTGCGGCTCAGTTGGTTGAGGGTCATCCCATGCACGAAGAGGTCGCTGTTTCAATTCTGGGTCAGGGCACATGCCTGGGTTGCAGGCTTGATCCCCAGTAGGGGGCGTGCAGGAGGCAGTTGATCAATGTTTCTCTCTCATCAATGTTTCTGTCTCCCTCTTCCTTCCTCTCTCTCTCTAAAATTCAATAAAAACATATTTTAAAAAGCATTATGAGGTAGATTAACTCATAAGAATAAAAAATAAAAAATTAATACTTGAACTCTATCAGTGGCCCCCCAAGGCAGGTGCTATTTTCTCCAGGATAGCTCTGTTAAAACTACAGTTACATTTGGGAAAGAGAGACTAAGTACTTCCAATAATTTATGTATAAATGTGAGCAACTGAAGTTCTCTCTAAAGTGTTTTAAGGGTGTTTACACCTGACCTCCATGTCTATCCACAGAAGTTTGGGTAAAACTCATGCATTTCTTCATTTATTCTGAAGGCCTTCTGTGAGGCTTGCTTGCGTTGGGTACCAAGCTAGACATCTGCAGTCCCCCGAAGGGAGTAGAAGCCAGACTTGAGAGGCCCCCAGCTTAAAGAACTAAACAGGAACGTGAGCAAATACAACTAAGACTGTAATAAAGGACAAAAAGCTATCTTTGTAAATGCATATGGAATTATGTAGGACAGAGCAAGGCATTTTGCCTCGGAACCTTGAGAGAAAGTTTCACAGCTGAAATAGTGACCAAAGCAAGTCTTGAGAATGTGTAGACTTTTGCCAAGAAGAAAGACCCTGGACAACGTTTCTAGCCAAATTAACTGGTAAGACAAGGAGATATGAAAATCATTAACACTGAGCAAAGTTTCATAGGAGTTTCATATTAAAGACTTGGTAAATAGAACTCTGCTCTATATTTTAACACGTAGAACTCTGGCTCTATAATTTAACACGTAAAGGTCTTGGCCCCATTCCACAAATCTCTTCAGAACTTACCAGTTATACAGGAATGCAGCGGCTGTTACGCCTGTGTCTCTTTCCCATTAGCCTGTGAATGCCTTTGATGCTGAGCTCTGCTGCATTCCAGTGTCACTAGCATTTGATAGAGTTTCCAAGGCATGTCAAATGTTCCATAAGCATTAGCAGAATAAGTGAATGAGTCAGTCCATCAAAAAAGAATGACTTGCTTTATAGTCCCTGGGTTACATGGCTTTCTCCCCTACTGGAGGGAGAGCCTCTTGAGAGGAGGGGCCATTTTGCTCTTGCTTAGGGGGTCTTTTCAGAGAGTAATATCCACATATTGAAGTGTTTATGGATTTCAAGGTGTTCAAACAAGAAATCCTGATGAATTTTTTTAAAATTACATGTTAGCAATTATTTTATATTTTTTCCCTTTTCTCTGCCAAATTGTGGAATTGCCCCTACCCCCCACGGTTCACTTAATGCATTTTTTAACCTTTCTTCTCATGGCACACATAAGCCAATTACTAAAATTCTGTTGTACACCAAAAAACTATATATTTTGCCAATCTGACAAAAAAAGTATCATTTTGATTTATTCACACTGAGCAGCTATTGGTGTGTTACCTGTTGTCATTTTTTCTAATTTGACAGTCTAAGGGAGAAGAGGTCAGTGCCCCTAACTAAATAGTCAGGTACAGCATGTTTTAGAAATTCTCGCGGCTCACCGGTTGAAAATCACTGACTTAGGGGGAAGGTGTATTGTCAGGATTTTTTTTCAGTACCTCCAGGAAGCTTCAGTTTACAAGTGAAAGGCTTGGACCAAAGTAAATCAAACACAAGTGCTGCTTAATTAGGAAACATAAGCATACTAGTTTTGCCAAAAACAACATTACTTCAAAGTGGAGGAGGGTTAGTTGAGACAAACAACATCACCAATATAGACAGTTATCGATTTCAAAAAGTCACTGTTAACTAGTTCCCATCTTTAGCCTCCTTGCAGAAGAGTCCAGATACCAAAGTCAAGATGAGGGAGCAGAAATTTGTGCCTAGAGAAGTGAAATGCTTTGTCTCACACTACTCATCCCCTGAAGGAAAAATCCACTTATTTTACTTAAAAGCCTGTTACCTTTCCCCAAAATACAACTAATAATAAGGTACTAAGAGGAGGAGGCAAAAGTGTCTCTAAGAAATTCTTTCACAGGTATTTCAGTGTCCTTTTGGGCTTGCCTCATCATGAAGACTTGCCTGTCACTCTAGGTGGTTTGAGATAAAAAAAAGACCTGTTCTTGTACTGCTGGTGAAATTACTGGCTCTGTAACGTACTGGTCTTTGAGCTGATTTGCAAAGGTGCCCTCTTGTGGAACCATTCAACTGGGCACTCTACCTGGCAAGATTTTCATGCCTATTTGTTCACCTCTACTCTGGATCCTTTGGGCAGGGCATTGCCTAAACATCCATGTTTGACAGCCCTTAGGAAGATCTTTGTTAGAAATATCAAGTATTTATCTCCCCTCAGATGTTCATGGTCATGTGAATTTTATGATCAATGTTGGTAGGAACACTAAACATCATGGAACTTCCTACCTGGTTGCCAGAGCCATCCATGATGACTCCTTATAAAAGAATACCCGACTTTTTTTGTAGGTGGCATTTGTATAAATATCTAATATGCTAAACCTGGTAGTGCTTTCACTCCCTCTAAGGATAATGTCTGTAAACTCTCTTGGCAGAGAGTCATATTGATACATAGCATCATTATGTTAGGAAGTGGCTGTACAGATGGTAATAGTACAGTTCTCCATCTTCATCTCAGTGGTTGGTTGATAGTATGGGACAGATTTTTTTTTTTGGACCACTCAGCCTTTACAACATGCTCTACTTATCACCCCAGCCACAATAGAACACAATAATATTCTCAGAATTCTATAGTCTCCAGTGCAGCCACAATTGCTTACTCTGAATCCTGTGAAATGCAGGGAGAGTCACTGGCAGTGAAAAAAATTAGACAGAAAAAACCCTCAGTTCTTCTCTTGCTTTCACATTTTCCTTGCAGGCCTGCCATTAACTTCCTTTCTCTACAGATTTTTTGTTGTTGTTGCAATGACGACAATTAAATCTGACTTCTGGGGTTGGAGAGAGGCATTTTCCCCATCAATACATATATCTTGTTTTCTGTGCTACTTTGGAGTCATACTGGGTCCTCTGCCTGTCAGCTCTCTACGCCGTGCCTAATTACCATGATGTTGCATGTGTTTTATGGGTAAACACAATTTCTAGTTTAGTTGCATAATTTAATTGTGTCAAACCCAGGTTTCTAAGTAGCCAATTACTTCGAAATGAAATAACACTGATTTACTTTTGTTCAGGGGCTCCCTAAGTAAAGTCCTTCATTTTCTGCCTGTCGTCTCCCGTCCACTGTAATCAGAGGATCACACTCAGGAACAGAGAAGTACAGCGCGCACTCCCATCTGTGTTGACTCAGAAATGGCATCAAGCAACCCAACCATGAAGAGTTAATTTGCAGAACTTTTTGCTTCTGGGTTGAATGGAGATTTATTTGGTCCACGCAGATGGGAGATTAGGCTTTTCTCTTAAAATCAAATCCTAAACAGATAAATTGTGGCTGATTGGTGAAGGGGCTGCAAACAGTAATCTTGAGATTTTATGTTTTCTGTGATATTTCTTAGCAAAGCAGATAAAAGGCACTTCACACAGCCGTCCCTGAGCAATTAGTGCCATTAATGCCTTCAGCAAGCATATGGTCACAGTGGAGAGGAAATTAGCCCCATGCCACATTTCCATTGCTATTTGTATACTTTTGGACACAGTTCATTAGTGTGCCTTTCCTTCAAATCTATCTCCCTTAAAGAGGTTGTGTTGTATGTTATCTTAATAGTCAATTATTTTGTATCCCCCAGTGACTACCTTTCCAAGGATGATTGCCCTCCTGCCTATTTCCCCTTTTAACACCTCCAGTTTATAATTATTGTGTACTGGATATTTCTCCCTAGATGTACTGCTGGGCTCTCATCTTCAACCAATCTAATGAAGAACTCCTATGTTATAGAAAAATATTACAAAGTGTGTTTTTATTATATTTTCAGAGAATTTTACCACAAAGCTAATGAAATGTATATTTCTAGGCCCCTCACTTGTATGGGTTTCTTTCAAGGCCTTGGTGCCTTTCTATATATATGGCATATATATAATAAAATTTATAGAAATAAACTTGTTTAAATACAGTTTCTTGGATCACATTTCTCTTTCCACTCCATGTTCCTTTCTGTAATACCTCTTGGCAGATGGTATTGGAATCACCAAGAGCAATTTTGGGATCTGATTAAGGTAGAGTTAGAAATGCATTCAGTTTGTGTATAGTAGGATACATTTATGTAGTTCACTGTCACATTCACAAAGAGGTAAAATTATTGGAATTCATCCCAATGTCAGAAAAGTTCCCAGGAATACTTCTGTTGACTGCAGGTCAGACTTGAAGGAAAAGAGGTCAAAGTTCACAATATCCAAGTCCTTTTCTGGTGTTTTTTTTGTTTGTTTGTTTGTTTTTTGCTTTTACAAAAAATACTTCTATGAATAACAATAATGCATAATATCTGTCCATATTTGTCTAGCCTTTCAAATCTATCTAGCCCCAAATATATCCCAAACTACATATGATATGGTTTTATATATATGGTGATAAAACTGGCACAAATACCAATTCACAACTTGAATACACCAATAACCATTAGAAACTTGGAAACTGTCATGAAGCATCTCAAGAATCCCCACTTTAAAGTAAAATAAAAGATAGTTTCAATAACATCATGAGTGTTCTCAGGAAAAAATTAAAGAGAAAATTTTATATAATATGTTTCATAATATAAAAATCAATGAAAGTCTATTTTTTATTATCTAGGATAAGCTTGGTTCCAAAATAAAATAAAAGCAGTATAAAAAAGAAAAGTATGGTCTCCTTTCATTTAAGTATTATACCACTACATGTATGTATAAAAAAATGATGGTTTTGTTCTGCAGAAATGCAAGATTTTTTAATTTCACAAAACTTATCAGCATGAATAACCATTTTAATTAACTAAAAGAGAAAAATCACATGAAGATACCGATAGATGTAGCAAAAGTATTTGATCAACTTTATTACCTGTTTATACGAAAAATGTTTTTGCTGCTAATAATAGAAAGTAGCTTCCTGAACTCAATCAAGGTTATGCATAAAAACATAGAGTAAGTGTCAAATTCAATAGACAAAATTTGGCTCATTTCCTTTGCGACTGTGATGGAGAGAAGCCTGTTCGCACTGCCAGAAGCTTTACCACTCTGAAAGGGAAGGGTGCAAAAGACATGAGGATGAGTGGTAAAGACAAAACCTCTATTGCAGAAAGTATTGCCATCTGTTAAAAAATCAAATAGAATCTACTTATAACCACTAACGCTAATAAGGAGATTAAGCAAAATGTTTAAATACAAGATACTAAAAAATCAATGTGTTGCTCCTCACCAGATATAAACGGTTTAAAACAATATGCTGGGGAGAAAAAGTGTATGGCTCATGATACCAACAAAACTATAAATTATCTAAGAGTCATCCTGGCAAAGACTGCATATTTGGAGTAATAATTAGATGGAGATAATCTAGGAGCCCTGCCTGGAGGGAAGGGGTAAGTGTGGAAGAAGTTTACTATGTAATTATTTGATAGCAGTGAGAAACTCTGAACTAGATAGACAAACAGGAACATAATAAAATAAAACATAATGTTAATAAAATAAAACATAATATGTTTGAGACAAACATAAACAATGGAATGAAATGTAGCAAAATGCTCTTTATGTAATGAAAAAAAAAATCTAAAAAATAAAATTATCCAAAAACATATATCCAAATTTTTTCAAGTAGGTACCTATGGTGGAGATGATAGAAATAGAAATGAATAGCAGAGGTGATAGGAAAGGGGACAAACCAAGAAACACACAAACAAAATAATTAAACTTGTATAAATGAGTGATGATAGAGGGGAATCAATTAAGTTTAATGATGAACTCAATTCACAGCATCTGAGTTTCAAAGAAAAGAAAAACAAAAATTTCCGGAAAGTTTCTCTTAATGTTTTATGGTTAGAACTCAACAAAGAACATCACAGCTCATCAAACACACCATCTTCTTATTTAACAGATGAGAGGATTTTACCCAAGAGGGATTCAATCAATTGTCAAGGTCATGCATCATTAATGGTTGGCCTCCCAGTTCCCACTTGTGCTCTCCTGTCTGCACTGTGTGACCTTTCTGCTTGAGAAAGTCCTGTTTTCCTAAGCTCTTCCCATGAAAGTTTCATCCCTTGGTGCCCTCAATGAGCTTACACATTTACATTTTCAACTTCATTAAGTAAAATGCCACCCACCAGAGACGGATGACTGAATTAGCTGATTATTTCATTGCGCTTCAGAGGATTCAGTTAAAAAGTGAAATTTTTAAAAATGTCTGAAACAAAAAGAATGCCTGAGGAAGCCAGTGAAGGATCAGTTATATAATGAAAACAGCTTTTTTAATCACTTGAATGGTATCAATTAAAATTTTGGAAATGAGTTATCTTTTTCTGAATTGAGTCTCATGGTGAAGTGGTTTTACTCTGTGTAGGCCCTCTGCAGCCAAATCCCAATTGCTTTTGAATTAAATTGCTCTTTTCTTTATTTTTATTGTTGACACTTTTACAAATGTCTCCATTTACCCCGCACCTTTTTCCGCCTCCACCCAACACCTGCCCCCCCCTTCCCTCTGGCCATCACCACACTGTTGTCTGTGGCAGTGGGTTATGCGTATATGTTCTTTGGCTAATCCCTTCTCCTTTCATCCAGCCCCCCTTTCTCTCCCCTCTGACAGCTGTCAGTTGCCTATGTCCATGACTCTGTTTCTGTTTTGTTCATCACTTTATTTTGTTCATTGGATTCCACATATAAATGAGATCACATGGTATTTTTCTTTCTCTGACTGGCTTACCTCACTTAGCATAATAATTTCCAGGTCCATCCATTGTGAATATTTAGAATATCATCTCACCTTGTTACCCATTACAGCTTCTAAGGCATTATTGTCTACCTTCTTTAAAAGAAACAAAACAAAAAAGTATTAACTACTGATTCACTAGAGGCCATTACTGTAGATTTTAATGCAGCACTTAGGCTGTCTCAGGCGTTTTACCATACATGACACGCATTCATACTAACCGTTGGACAAATGAGAAAAATGAGCCTCAGGGCAGTTGAGTAACGTGTCCATCACCAGATAAATTAGTGATGGAGTTAAAACGTCAACCCAAACCCAAAGCCTTATTCTACATCACAGTATAATATGCGTCCTAATAGTGATCAGGGACACTGCGGCATGTAAAGCACGCCTGGCTTTTTCTGATGCAGACTGGAAGTGCAGTGTCTAGAGCTGACGAATCTGTTTGAAATGTGGCTGAATGCACCTGTGAGGGCGATGAGTGCACTGCGATCCTGCCACCTTTGCAAAGTAATCTAAACTGGTGTACACAGAGTTGCTGATTTGCGTAAAATGATGCCCCAATGTTTCTAGCACCGGTGGGATAATGCGAGATATTCAAAAGGCCATAATAATGATTAAAAAGGCACCAGGCAGCCCCTTATGAGTCCCGAGGGGTGACATTTATCTAAGAGAATATGAAGGGACATAAACTTAAGGTCAAAGCTGAAGTATTCAAGTCAGTGGGATACGCGGCCAAGAAAAGAGAGCTGCTTCCACTGCAAACAGATATCCATCAAGCAGAAAAATAAATGCACATTTTATGAAGAGGGACTGCTGGATATTGTCTGGCATTCACCTTGGTGCTTCACAAGTCTTTCAACTTCCTGTCACTGGTGTTGGCGAAGGCTATTTAAAACAGTTGCTACAAAGAGAAATTATTTGCAGTGTTTGGAGGGCACAAAGTCTAGTTCCAGAAGCCATAGACTTTGTACTCTGGTTCAGTCACATTTTAATTGTTAAACCCTGGGAAATTTTTTTTTAATTCTCTGAGCCTCAGTTTTCTCAGCATTAAAAATGAAATAATAAATAATTCTTCTTAGTTCATAGTGTTATGCATCTCAAATGGAACAATGCATGCAAATTTTATAAGTGTGTTTTAAAGTTACCCTCTATTATTGGCAGTATCACTAATAGCAAGATGATATGATAAAGAAGGAATAGATAGAATAGAAAATAACTCTGTCAAAATATTCTAACAGGAAAAACCTTCAGGAAATTCCCTTTGAGATTGACAACTTTTTTTCCCATTGATTTTCGGAGAGAGTAGAAGGAAGGGGGGGGTGGGCGGAGACTTTGACTGGTTGCCTCCCGCAGGAGTCCCGACAAGGGCTGGGGATGGAGCCTGCAACCAAGGTACTTGCCTTTGGCTGGAATCGAACCTGGGACCCTTCAGTCCCTGGGCTGACACTCTAACCACTGAGCCAAACTGACTAAGGTGACAGCACCATTTTTGTTTTTGTTTTTTAAAACATGGCTGGGACCCGTGAAGGATGCTTTGTGAACTGGATTGTGTGGTGTAAATAATAGTGATATAATAGGCTATACTGACTGAGCTAGAGGTTAAATTCTTCTAAGTTGGCATATCCATTTAACCTTTGGCTGACCACCCTTCTTATAGTCAAAGTATATTCTAGAAAGTTAACTCATAAAACTTTAGGGGGCACTTGAATGGGTTCTAGGTGGCTAGTGGGAAAATACTTGAAGCATGTCTAAAAGTGTAGGGCAAATATGTACTGCTATGTTGGACAGACTGTGGATTTGATGGGATGAGAGGCACATGGCCGAAGGGCCCCTAAATAAAACTACCTCCTGAAAGGTAGAAATTCATGCTGAATTGCATGGCCCAAGTACTAGGACCTAGGCATCAGAGATAAAAGGTGAGGCTGAACAGTTTTTCCATCTGGACAGTGCTCTGCCACTCTCTCCATTGAGGAATAACTGCATGCTCAGGAATGAAAGTCTGTAGATTCATAGCAACCATCAATGGGCCATGAAGCATTTTGTGAGTTGAGAGTAGACATGGACGAGGGAACACACTGACACTGCCCACCTCTAGGGGATAGATGAGAGTAGAGTGTCACTGTCTGCTTCTGGGGATCCCTAGAGGCAAGGTGACCTTATGCATCAGCTTGCTCAGGACAGTCTCAGTTTTCATGTGCTACTGCTTTCTCATCTGGAAAGAGCCTCCTTTCACTCTCAAAAGCGTCCAAGTTTGAGCAGTATATTACAGAGTGATTATATCAAAAAGAAATAATCTGATCTAGGATGTATAAACTGATAGGGCTTAAGGAACATTTGATATGTAAATATTTTTTTGCATTTGGCAATCTCAGAAATAAAGAGACTTATTGAAAATGCAGGGCTTCCTTTTGATCAGAATGGGCGGGTTTGGTGCATGAAGTTAGGATTGATAAACAGCTAGGTGAAACCCGGGATGTCTAAAAGACAAGTGCTATAAATATTCAGAGAGAAAGAATAATTTAGTGTACAATGTCATCTTCAAAGCAAGCTTTATCCAAGGTGGAGCAAAGCCTTAACTACTTGGGCCTGCTCAAGAGGGGGAATAGTGGGGAGGAGTGGTTAAGGAAGGAAAGTCTATTTGAATGTAGAATAGAAGATGATCCTCAATCCTGAAACTCTAGCAAGTTCAGTCTAATTCTAGTTCAGTCTCAGGACCCTCCAAAATCTGGAAAGCCAAGAGATGACATCAGGTAGTGTATGTCTCCCTCATCTCCATTTTATTGCCCATTCAGTACTCAGTAAAAAAGTATTTCATTGCAGTTACCTCTGGGTATACTGAACTTAGCATAGCATTCCTAAGTTATCAGTTCCCTACTTAGGACCTCTGGTTCTGAAAATATATTAACACCAGCTCTCATTATTTTGTAATTTTTGAAGCATCACAAAACTTTAATTCTGACCTAATGCTGAAAAAATAAAGATTAAGATTATTTCTTAACTATTTTGTCGAATCAATGTGGTAGAGCTGGTTATTGTAGGCTGACTAGATATTGACTGGCAGTATTATATTTTGATTTATTAATGAATGGACAAATAAATCAATACTTAATACAGTTTTTCTAAATGACAAAATCTTTCATGAAAATGGTTCATGATGTACTAAATGGGATCAGGAAAAGATGTCATTAGTTGAGTAGAGTTGGATAGAGAGGTTTTCATCATAGCTCCACTGTGTTCTCTGTATGCTCTTTGGAATGCATTCATGGTCTCTCCACTTTGATTTCTCTGTCTGCCCCTTTGGAGCAAATGATTTGTGTGGAATAAATCACATATATTTATAACAACGCATACCGTGATAGTACATAGAAACCATTCAATAGATGGGTTGGAACACATTTCTATTACACTGATTAATATAAACTCAGATGAATAAAGGTAGATTACCTTGTAATTCTATATCCATTCATGAGGAAAAAAAAGAAATAATATTATATCACCTTGTGATTCAGCATCAACTGTACATAAAATATCACCTGAGCTGGATGAAAGAATCACTGGGGTCTACTACTCTAACTAATGCAATTAGATATTTCTGTGCCAGGTGCTGTGTGCATTGCTAACATTTGGGGAATTGCTAACATTCAGAGAGAAACCAATGGATTCTTTATTTGTAAGAACTTTAAACTATTTTTAAAAATGTAATGGCTTTTAGCAAGACTGGTCATTTTATTCCATATCATGAATGTGGGCACAGAAGAAAACTATTGATAAAGATAATAGGAAAGATGTTTTAATGGCAACTATTTATCCTCGAAAAGGTAGTCAGGGTGACAAGTGAGATGAGAGTGGGCCTTAGGATTTGGTTATAATACCCTTAATCCACCATTGGAGGCAGGCTCATTTGCTGTTGGAAGCAAGCAGTATTTTTATATAAACCTTACCTTCAATTGCATAGATCAGTTTACAATTTACCAAGATTATTATTCCCTTGATCCTTTCCACATCTTCTTGGTAGAAAAACTCACAATAATAGGCCCATTTTTATGGATGAGGAAACTGACCCAATAGTGAAATTACATTGTCATTACTTTGTGTACATTTATATGACCCTGAGACCCTGGTAACAAGTCATAGTAATAATACCAGTATAATTGTTCTGAGAATTTCTTTAAATCAGGTAACATATGTGCCTGGTATAAGATCAATACATGTTTTCTTCTACTTCACAGCATAATGAAATCAATTTTAAGCATCAAAAATAGGATTGAAGGAGTCACAATTTGAACAAGTTATTATCCTGGAACTTTCCAAATATGTGTTAAAATGTTTTCTGTTATGCCTGGTAAAGACAACCCTATTTGTTATAATAGAATCCTTGGTATCTTTCTATTTAAATGGGATTTTTCTCAGAAGGAGGCCTGCCAGGGTCCTTTGCATACGTGAGAAAACTGTGACTTTTTAGGAGTGTCTTCATTGATTTGAAATGGCTCTTGGGTACAATTAGCAGAGTATTGAATTTAGAAAGAGTTCCAGTCCCTAATATTGAACCTATCAGAAGCTTAATTTGTGCTTTAGATAGCAAGGTCCAACTCTGCAACACTCAGCCTTCACCTGTGGGTTCCCACCTTTGCATCAACAGAAACCTAATTAGAGTATTTTGTTCAGTCTAGTGAGGAGTATGGAGAAAGTAGCCCAGAAAGACTAAAGAGCTTTCGCCAGGAGTTCTCAGGGAAAGGTCGAATAAGAGAGGGTAAAATAGCCAATAAGATCAAAGTAGTGTGCAGATTGCCACCATGAATTGGAGAGACTGTCTCTACCCCATTGCATGTCCTTGCCTCTTTTGCCAAATATTAATTGACAATATAGGCGCGTGCTTATTTCTGGTCTGTCTATTTGGTTCCATTGATCTATATGTCTCTTTAATGCCAGCACCATGCTATTTTGATTACTATAGCCTTTTACCTTTGATATCAGGTAGCGTGAGTCCTCCAACTTTCTTCTTTCTCAAGATTGTTATAGCTGTTCAGGGTCTTTTGAGGTAAAAATACTATACATGTTATAAACCCAAGAGGGTTTATGATATAATTGTTTGTAGAGCATAGCAGAAATAAAGAAATCAAAGGTGATTCTCTGGTTTAGAGCCTGAATAACTTCAAGAGCATAGTAGCTCTTTACTCAGATAGGAAGTGAAGATGTGGAGGAAAACAGGTAGATGTGAAACAGAATTTTGTTTTAGGTACATAAAATGTCAAATGTCAGTTAGATATTTCAGGCTAGCTGTGCGTGGGCAGTAGGCTATGATGATGGAAGACTCACCCGTGAAACCTGGTTATCAAGCAAAGATGGGTTATTTTAAACTTATGTAGGAAGTGAGAGACCACTTTGGATCTTGGTGTTGTCTCAGAAGGGAACATTGGGAAGGGCATTTATAGGCTTTTGGAGTATGCATTTGAATGGTGCAGGTGGGAATGGGCTGAGTTAATATATTGATTTATATTTCTCTGGTTTTGAGATTTATCAAGTAGTACTACTAATCTTGACATATTTTTATTGGCACCACATTTTGGTATAATGGGGTAAGTGGTGAAAAATTTACATACTTTCTGAATTAAAATCCTCACTTGTTTAGTTTGACTACCTTTCAAAAGTATACAAAAATATAATTCACTTTTGTTTTTTACAGCTTTATTGAGATGTCACTGACATTAAAATTGTCTACATTTAAGGCTTACAACTTGATGTTTTGATATATGTACACATTGTGAAAAGATCACCACAGTAAAGAAAATTAACAAAGGCATCATCTCACATACTTACAGTTGCTCTGGGTGCATTGAAAAAATTTAAGATCTACCCTTTTAGCAGATGTTCACTATACAGTACAGTATTGTTAATTACCATCTAATGTACATGTTGCACATTAGATCTCTGGAACTTATTCATCTTATTTAACTGAAACTCTGTACCCTTTAACCAGCATCACTCCATTACCCCCTCCCTCAGCAACCATTATCTTTCTCTCTGCCTCTATGACTTTGACTATTTTAGATTCTACATATAAGTGAGATCATGCAATATTTTTCTTCCTGTGGCTTGCTTATTTCATTTCACATAATGGACTCCAGCTCTATCCATGTTGTTACAAATGGCAGAATTTCCTTCCTTTTAAAGGCTGAACAATATTACTTTGTATATATTTACACCACCTTCTTTTATCCATTTATCTATCGAAGATCATTTAGGTCATTTCCATCCCCGGGCTATTATAAATAATGGTGTAGTGAACATAGGAGTGCTGCTATATCTTCAATGTTCTGATCTCCATTCCTTTGGATATATACCCACAAGTAAGTGTGCTGGGTCATATGATAATTCTACTTTTACTTTTTCGAGGAAACTCCGTACTGATTGCCATAATGGCTGCATTAATTTACCTTCCCACCAACAGTGTAAAGTTTTCCTTTTCACCACATTCTTACCAACACTTGTTATATTTTATCTTTTTTATAGCAAATGTCCAAGGAGGTGTGGAGTAGTACTTCATTGTGGTTTTTCATGATTTAGAATTGGCATGCAGAGAGCTGTCTACTTAATGCAGTTTTACGAATTCCTAAGAATCTTTAGTCTGAGTCAATGGAACATATTTTTTTGTTGATTAGAGGTTGGCTTATATCTTTTTAATTGAGACATGTAGATCCTCAGACTGATACCAGAATTCAGATCCACACAAACACTGGGATTCCAGTACTGAGTAAGATGATAACAGTGGCTGAAAGGTCCTGTCTATGAGGCTCCGGGATGATCTTTCTCTGGTCTTTTCCAAAAGATAAAGTCTCTGGGTTTAAAGTAATGAAGACGATTCTCTTTTGTTTTGCTCTTTTGCTTTATATTTAAAATGTTGAGGAAAAGCTGTTTGTATCTGTTGGTAATAAGACTGAATGCATTGGGTGAATCTTTTACAATGGTTACTTATATCATCCTGTAATAAGGGAGTGCCTAGGAATGGTAGAAGCACTCTAGATCGCTAGGATTCTCAGTTCATACAGAGGGAGAGTAGATGGACTTCCAAAGCAGGTGATCTCATTGTAATTTAGTTCAAAGGTAAAACTTTAGACCAAGAAAATTCAGGAGATTCTGAAACTTTGGCTCATTTAAGTATTTGTGTTTTTTTGAGATGAAATTCACATAACATAAAATTAATCATTTTAAAATGAATAAAATGATTCAGTGGTTTTTAATATGTCCACAATGTCATTAAACCATCACTTTTAACCAATTTCAAAACATTTTCATCATCTCCAAAAGATACCCATACCCATTAACTGTTCACTCCCATCCCCCCCTTTCCTCAGGCCCTGACAACCACTAATATGCTTTCTGTTTCTATGGATTTACCTATTCTAGATATTTCATATAATGAAATCATACAATATGGGACCTTTTATGTCTAGCTTCTTTCACTTTGCATAATGTTTTTGAGGTTTAGCCACATTGTAGCAAGTGTCCGACTTCATTATTTCTATGGCTGAATAATTTTTTTTATTGTTGAGAGCATGCCACGTTTGCTTACCCATTCATCCATTAATGGACATTTGGGTTGTTTAGACTTTTTGACAATTGCAAATAACGCCTTCATGAACTCTCCTGCCAAGCGTTTGCATGAACGACTGCTTGCAGTTCTTTTGGGTATATACTTACTCATTTAAGTTTGAAAATCAATTTTTCCTTTTTGTCTTACCTGAATATTAAATGTCATATGAGCAGTAGAGTTTTAATTAGAGGAAGTGCCTTCCAAAGATACCTAACAACAGCTTTAATGACGTGAGTGCTTCCACCATTAGGTAATTTGAGCTTAGGTAGGGTTGCTCTGAAACAAAAAACAGGCATGTTTGAGCACCTGATTGTCCTGACGTCTAATCTGTACTATGGACAGGAAGCCACTGTCAGGACAGAACACGGAGAGACAGAATGGTTTCCTATAGACAAAGGTGCCAGGCGTGGTGCATTACATCTCTCTATTTGTTTAATCTGTACACAAAACATATCATACAAAAAAACTGGGCTAGACTCAGTGAGGGGAGAAATAAAAATTGGTTGAAGAAATATCAAAAAATCAATATATGCAGATGACACCATTTTACTGGCAGGAAGTAGCTATGGTTTGAAATGACTTCTGATGAAAGTGAAAGAACAAAGTGCCAAAGCAGGGCTGGGTTTGAACATCAAGGAGACAAAAGTTATGACCACAGAATAAATTCACAACTTTACTATAGGCAATAAAAACATTGAAATTGTTAAAGATTTTGCTTACCTTGGTCCAGTTATCAATTCAAATTGAGACTTGCAGCCAATAAATCAAGGAAAGACTAAGACTCAGAAGGGCAGCAATGGAAGAAGTAGAAAAGATCACTAAGAGCAAAGATGTGTCATTATAGACCAAGGCTAACATCATCCACACCCTCGTATTACTGATTACTATGTACAGATGTGAAAATTTGATAGGGAAGAAAGCTGATATGAAAAAAAATCAATTAATTTGAAATATAGTGCTAGAGGGCAGTCCTGTGGATATCCTGGACCACCAAGAAGATGAATAAGTGAGTCTTAGAGAAAATTAAGCTTGAAGCATCACTAAAGGGAAAACTGAAAAAAACTGAAGCTGTCCTACTTCAGCACATCATGAGAAGGTAGGATCCTTTGGAAAAGGCAATAATGCTGGGAAAAATAGAAGGTGGCAGAAAAAAAAAGGAAAACCAAATATGAGATGGGTTGACTCCATAAAAGAAGCCTTATACATGAGTCTATAGGGGCTGAGCAGTGCTGTTGAGGACATTATATTATGGGCATCACTCATTGATAAGGTTCACAGGAGTCAGAGCTGATTCAAAGGCACATAACACACAGAAACAAAAACAGCCAGGTAATCTTTTCTTCGTTGCACTGTTAAAGCTGTTGTAATCAAACAAGGCAAAGCTTTGTTTTATCTTGAGAATAGATACACAATAACCTAAACAAATTCATGGCCTATTTCTGGGGAAATCGTATAAAATCCATTTGTATGCAATCAAAGGACCCTCAGGATTTCAGCCTCAGTTCCTGCCTCACCTTTAAAATTTTGTCAATGTTGTGTTAAAGGCAAGTAGAAATTGTACTAAACACCTCCTTGGCTATAAAGTTTCCCTATCAATTGGTTTAAGATCACATCCAATTTATCTCTGCTAAATTGTAAGATGAACAGAACAGCTCTAGCTAATTTATTATATTAACTGGCAGTATTAGAATGGAAGCAAGTGCAATATTCTCCTGTGGTATAACATAGAATTAATTAATAAGGGCGTAGTTAATGATTAGTGGGAATGAGGTCATATTACAAACAGTAAAAGCCTTGCAAACGTCCACAGCCTTTTGATTTAGTCTATAAATTATGCTGATTGTCCTGTTTGAAGAGTGGTGAAACCTAGACACACAATCAGTTTGGAAACAATTATTGTCCCAGACTTTATACTTAAGGAAGATTATGTTTCTTTTAATGTAAGAAATAATCATTGAGTCATATTTATATTAATAAGTTCTAATTATACATAATTAATCTAGAAATGTTGAATTGGTCATTTGATTTGCCAGATATTACTTTATTTAATGTGGATAACTAAAAAGAACCCTCACAATACTTCTTAAATATTAAAATTTTGGAGAATGACAAATAAATCCTAATTACTACACTTGTCATTTCTCTTATGAGCAAAAAGGAAATCTTTGTATTACTAAAGATAATTTAGGCATAAAAGATATTGTAACCATTTTATTATTCTGAATTTAGCATTTATCAATGGAGACAAGGCATGAGTGTGCCATTAGTATTCAAAGGCAAGATACACTTACAGGCAATATTTTAAAAAATATATACAGCATTGAGAAACCATGATCATTTGGAACTCTTAACTTTCTTAAAGTAAATATTTTTGATGTTACTGTTAGAATGATTTAGGACATTGCCAAAAGTAAAGAAATATAATATTACACCATTTTTGGTACTTCTGTATTCTAAGTACAGAAAAATTTGGCATTATATCAAAAATAGATCTAATTTTACTGTCTTTGAATATCATCTTTTGAACAATATAGAACAAAACATTCATTAGTATATTTTATATGTATATATTTAGATGGATATGGACTGAATTGTGCCCCCCAATTTACACATTAAAACCCTAACCCCAAATGTGACTGCATTTGGGGTAAGGAAGTGATTAAGGTTAATTAAGGTTGAAAGGGGGAGACGAGCTAATCTGATAAAATTAGTGTGTTTATAAGAAGAAACATCAGAATACTGACTTCCTCTTTCCACCATTCAGGCAGCTGTCTTCAAGCCAAGAAAAGAGCTCTAGTGAGAACCTGAACCTTGCTGGAACCTACATTTTGTATTTTCTAGTCTCCAGAACTGTGAGAAAATAAGTTTCTGTTGTTTAAGCCACATAGCCTATGGTATTTTGTCATAGTGGCCCAAGTAGATACACACACACACCCCTATGCATGTAGGGTGTCCCAAAAATGTATAGTATTTTGAATGATTATAAAGTCAGTATTTATTAACATACAGTTCATTTTCAAAATTTATAAGAATCTACAGAAGTGAATAATTTTTTTGTCAATGCTTATTTTCAAACTAATGACCGTTCTGGTCCAGGCACTGCTGATAACGCCAAGTAATGGAATCACAAAATCTAAGAATCATCTCATTCGGTGTTTGTGTGCCCTTGGTTCATCAACTGTTGCAGGCTTTGTGCCATAAACTTTATCTTTTATGTTTCTCCATAAAAACAAGTCTAGTGGCACTTTAGGATAAATTTTCTTTGTTCAAAGCTTAGTCTGGCTTCACCCATTATTTTAAATCAATTAAACCTGAAAAGGAGTGAAAATTAAGTGAGTTATCAGCTGTTAAAGTGTGTATACATTTTTGGGGGTACACCCTATATATACACTTGAACACAAATATTAGTGTACTCAAAGCTATAAACTTTAGAATTAAAATTAACTTTATTAGCAACCATATAAAACAATACATATATTTAATTTACCTTTTTTTAAATTTACTATTTTAATAAACTATAATAATTTCCTTAATAAACAAGTGGACAGTGCATATACACTATTTTATACTTTTAGTAATTATTTTATAGAGTTTTGATTTAGCCATTTATATTAATTACCAACTTTAAATCATGAAAAATTAAGCCTATGTAGTATATTAACTAAAATATTGTGCTAACCCAGTTTTTATATGTTGGTTTATAAACCAAATCATTGTAATTGGTACACAAATTAATTCATTGTCAGGAAATAACATAAATTCTTTTCAATATAATTTATAAATTTTTGTATTCATAAACCAAATTTTAAAAGATTCTTAAAATAATATCAAAAAAACCTAAGCTTATAGATTTTCTTCTTATCTAGTAGCTAGAACCAAAGCTTATTACTCAAATTCATGGTTAAAAATTTTCTTCTGAGTTACCTTTTTTTTTTTTTTTTTTGGTGTAAAACTATTACCCTAAAAGTTTCATTTTCTTCCTTCACTAGGGAAATGAGAAAACTTAAATGTAAGAAAACACATCTTAACACACGTACACAAAAGAGAGAGAGTTTCTATAACTGGTTTAAATTATTTAGGCTGTGAGTTATTCCATCAAGTCATTAAGTCAACAAGCTGATACTGAATAATTTCTGAAGTACCTAAGTCTCACATATTATACAAACTTTTTTTTTTGGCAGACAAGCCAGTGAATTTCTTCATGAGATTTCCCCCCTTTTTTTATTTTTTTTTACTTCTCAATAATGTCTCAAATGAATAATCTCATTTATGCAAAATTTTCCCAAATTGGTCCTGGCCGTTCCCAATGTACAAGTCAGTCCTTGGAAGAAGCAGCGTTTGGACGGCGCGGGATGCAGATGGCACAGCCCGAGAAGGCCCCTGAGAACTCACCCCGCGTCTCCAGGCTCAGGCAACGGGCCAGTTGTCACTGAGCTGGACTTAGGCTGTTCGCCTGGCTGTCTCCAGCGGCTACCCGGTTTACCGTAGACTTTCACTTACAGATGCCGACGAGCGAGAGAAGGCGTGCACAAGCACCCCCTAGTTACCCTGGGCCAGAACCCACGCACAGCAGTTTGGTTTACAGTCTTTTAGCGAGAAGAAGCTGATGGCCCGGCCTCCGGCAAACATCTTCTGGAATGTGGTTCTTCACTGGACGGCTGCTTCTCAGGAAAAAACAGATCTGTCCTCTGTGGAAGGGAACACAGGCCTTTGAGAGATAGTTTGCCATGTCTGGTTATCAAATTTCTTTTTTCTTCAGCATAGAAAATATTCTTTATCCTACTCCACCCTCTCCATGCCAATAATAATAATAACAATAATAATAACAAGAACAACATTTAATCCTATACAAATCCTCTATGCATCTCAAAGACTAAATACCTGGTCACCACAGTCCTCCCCATCGGGGCAGATAGAACTCATCAGTTTGTAAAACTCTGAACTTAAGACAAGATTTCTGTCCTTTCATCACCCAATGTGCAATACAAAATCAGGGACAGAATAACTAAACTGAAGACTTCCATTTGGAAAAGAAAGGTATAAGAGACCCAGCAGTCACTACTCTACAGCAGCAGTGAGATCCTCCAAGGCTGCATTGAAGAAACCCTGCCCTGGGGTTGGAAGAATTTCTTGATTAAATTGTGATACTGCTCTGAGAGCAATTCTTTTATCTATTGTTCTTAAATTGTTCCTGGATTCAACTTCTCAGAGTTTCTTCCTCTTCTGTTATCTTTCACGGAATGTCTGAAATTTTCACAGCCTCTATGCCTGTGGAAGCTTAGAGGACCAAGTGTTATTTTAAAAATTTAACCAAAGGGCTTATATGCATAACCCATGGACACAGACAATAGTGGTGAAGGTCCTGGGGGCAAGGGGGGGGGGTCAGATATGGTGTGAAGGGGGTCAATGTTGGGGAAAAGGGGACATCTGTAACACTTTTAACAATAAAGATACATTTAAAAAAATGAATATTAGAAAACATTTAAAATCTGGACCATGATTTCTTTAGCAAATGCAATTTTGCTCAAATTTAAAATGCTTTTAAATAACTATGTGCTTTAATCAATTCTATGGGCCAATAATCACATCTGAAATTGTTTCCTAGACAAATCTACTTCATTTATTGAGTTTCTCATCCACATTTCTCTATCTCTAAACTTAGTAGTAAGTACCTATCTTGTATTATCTAAAACAATGTACTTAAATGAGTTGTACTGCTCTTAATGCATTTGTAGCAGAGCTCAGGCACTTTATTTAGTTCAAAGAGATTTGGTTATTCGTTGTTGCACAAAGTCTTTTACAAAGTTAGGTGTTGCACAGTAAATTTTAAAAATGTTTAATGTCCTTATTCTGTAGATTTTCTCCAATTCCTTTGATCTCTACTTGAAAATCTTTCAGTTCTTGCTTGAGTTTATTTCATTTTAGAGTACTCGAGACAGCCAATAGTAGCCACGCAACTAGCATTCTGGTTTAATCTAACCATTTTCACTAGAGCTATAGGATCAGCAGGCACATTCTTTCTCCAATGTGTATTCTGATCTAGCCAAACAGAATTCTGCCTCTTTCCAAACTGCTCTGTTTCCTTAATGCCCACCACCTCCTAGCTGCTTAGCAAAACATCATGTATTTAAGGTTGTTGTTGAGGCAGTATTTCTTCTCAGATTACACTTAGACTAGTTAGAGAAACATAAAACTACTATTATAATTTCAGGGCTTAACATAATGAAACTTTTTCTTACTTATCTAATTGAGTGCTCCTGGAAAGCTGTAGGGCTCTGCTCTACATAATCACTCAGTGATCTAGAATGATGAAGGTTATACTATCTTCCTTTGAAAATGGTGGCTTTGAAGGTTGACAGTGACATTGGTATTAGGCTAACAGCCAGACAGGTAAGATGTAGAGAAAGTCATATCTGCATCTTAAACACTGAGGCCTGGCAGTGGCACACATGACTTCCATTCACATTCTATTAGCCAAAAATTGTAACATTTATTTAATCCCACCTTGATATAAGGAGGTAGAACCTGCAGTTTTTGTTTGGGCAGGTAAATCCCAGAACATCTCTATACTATAGAAAAGGAGCATGAATCTTTGGGGTCAGTTAGCCATTTCTGCTCCCAATATTAATTTAACAATCAGGTTTATTGTTAGCTTAAGGTGGTAATTTATCTCATTTAATTCTTACAATAAACTTTAATATAGGCATAATAAATTTTACCTCCCCTATTTAATCAAATGGAGGCTTAGAAATATTAAGTTATTAACCATAGTAACCTGGAAAATATTGGGGTCAGAACTCTTAACAATAATTTAATGAATTTTATTGTTTCCTTTTATCCTTAACACCCTAGAATAGTGGCAGTTTCAATTATTTAAAATGGTAATTTAAAAAATTTTTTGTTAGTTCCTGAATGATTAAGAAAATTCTCCAGAATGCTACAACCACAGTTAACATTCACATGCTATAATAAGGATGGCCCACACTGTGCCAGGACTGGGGCACTGATAATCCTTAAGACATTTATAAATAGGTATAACCTCTTTTTAAGATATAAAATCAAGATATGCAGCTCTGAAAGGAGGCCACTACATTGCAGAAGGTCAGAGAGACCAAGAATTCCTAATTATGTTCTCACGGAGTTCATCCAGCTCTTGGGCTCTTCTCATGTCTCACAGAAGCTAAGCCTTTCCATTTTGGAGTCATATAGCCCAAGGTTCATTTTAGAGCCCCTTGAACAGCTGAGATAATCTGCATCTTTCAAAATGTCATGACCCAAAACTTAAGGATAAAATTAGGAACATTGTCCAAAAATTAAGAGAAAATAATTGACTGTCATACACATAAATATTTGTGTTTCCTACCATGTCTAAGATTGTTTCTAGTGCTCATGAGACCTTAGTTTTCTACCTGAATTCCTAAAAAAAAAAAGGAGATAAATTGCATTTTCAGGTTTCCTCTCTTCCTAGCATGAGATTATCTTCCCGAGACTAGCAAAGTGTTGACAATAATCAGCACAGGCCATATCCTCAAGAGTTCTGACTAATCCTTTTGGCTCTTCCAGAGTCCTGTCTAAAAGGGGGAGGGAGAGGGAGACAGAGAATCAATTTTTATTTTACTTGGGCCCTTCACTTCTGTTCTTTGTAGTCATAGAGACCACCATGTGCTTAAACAGCCTCCAGACACAATCTTACCCTGCAGCTTCAAAATAACTTTCTGTTCACACAGTCTTGGCCCCATTCTGACAGCTCCATCAGTATCACCATATTTCGATGTTCTACAAAACAAACAAAAAACAGAGACATTATTTTACAGGAATTATTTTTCTGCAATGTATCTGTTCATCTAATATCTTGCTCTTATATTCACTCATTGATTAACTAACTTATTTATTCACTCTCTCGTTGATATGAACTGAATGTGTCTCTAAAAACATTCAAGTGTTTAAACCTAGTCTCCGATGTAATGATGGGACCTTTTGGAAAGCGATTAGGTTTGGGTGTGGCAGAGAGGATGGAGGCCCTGTGATGAGACCGATGTCGCCGTAAGAGGAGAGTGTAGAACTTTCATCCTTTGCCTGTAAGGACTCAGCAAGAAGATTACCGTCTATAAGGAAAAATGCAGGTCCTCACTAGATACCGATTCTTTTGGCTCCTTCATCTTGGGCTTCCTGGCCTCTAGAACCGTGAGAAATAAATGTTTGTTGCTTAAGTCACCGGTCTATATTTGAACTGACAAAGTCACCTACGTCCTAAAAGATCACTCTGTACAGTTATGTGGGGTATTTATCATCTGAAGGTGATCAAAACAAAACATCTGTCCACAGAACTCTTGCAATCTGCTGGAGAAGTAGACTGATCAAGAGTGGTTATAACGCTGGCATGGATGTGGGTGTAGACAAATAAAGGAGAAAAAGAAAGCACGCTGACTTGTCTGAGTGATCAGCGCGGGCTTCCTAGGAACGACAGCTTATGGACTGAGAAGCCCTGGCCCGTGAGTAGCGAGCGACTATTCCAGGCAAGGAGAGCAGCGGTTACGAACTGGTGAGAATGGGAAACAGAAGGGCATATTCACTAGAATGAACAAGGTCTTAATATCTGGAGTTTATGTAATGAAGACATGAGGGATGGTGGAATAGGCAGGGGCAGGACATCAGTGATTTTAAGAGGAATTTTGACATTATCTTGAAGGCAATTGGGAGCATGGGGAAAAGGTATAATTATTTTTGCTTGGTGTCTGTTAAAGCATATTAGGGGCGGGGATTAGAAGGTTTCCCTACATTTAGGATCAACTCACATGTTAGAAGTACCCAAACTTGAATATAAAATAGCAATATATTAAGGATAAATGGTTTAACGGAATCTCTCATATACTCATGACCAAGACTCATGAGTATAGTATTTTCTAATAGAAAATCATTAATTCCATTGACACCAGACCATTAATCATAATACCTTCTTTTATTGAATCCTGGTGTTCTTGAAAGTATAATTTATAGGACAAGAGTCACAAACATTTGGTTTAGAATAACTGACCCTTTACTGAAAGATACATTGCTTATATTTGCAGTTCATTAAGAAGATTAAATATGAATACTATACATCTGCCATCATTCAAATGGATTTCAATCCTGGCAGACTCACATAAAAACATATCTATACAATGGCCGACAGAGGTTTCTCACCTTATATACCTAGCAGCTGGCCATTGGGAATCTATAAATGATCAAACTTTGTAAAACATGAGGTACTTTGGTATCAAGATAGGATAAAGCAGAGAGGGGAAGAAATTCAGTATATAAAGACCAGAGCTCACCAAGAACCTATGGATTTAAAATAGGCCAATTTTCTCAAATAATATGCATTAATATTTTATAAAAGAAATATCTGGGCATTGGCAATAATATTGAAGTGTCCTAAATTCTCTCACTTCAGTCTTAACTTTACAGTATTATGTATAAGAAAGAAAAGACTCAACAGTCCTACCTGAGAGTTCTCTGAAGAGATGTTTGAGATGTATTTGAAAGAAAACATTTTTTCTGCAGAAAGAATAAGAGAATAATATTTGAGAAAGAGGCAAAATATGTCGAAGTAAAATAATATGATATTGCATTTGTTCAATAGATTAGAGTTGCCGAACAAAGCACCACAAAGTAGGTGACTCAGAAGAGCAGAAATTTATTGTCTCACAATTCTGCCAAATATGAGATCGAGGTGATGACAGGGTTGATTTCTTTGGAGGGCTGCAAGGAAGAATCTGTTCCATGTTTTTCTCCTATCTTCTGGTGGTTTCCTGGCAATTTGTGGTGTGCCCTGGTCTGTAGAAGCATCACCTGATCTCTGCTTTTATCTTCAAGTGACATTCTCCCTTATGCATTTCTGTTTCCAAATTCTCTCTTTTTATTAAGACAGCAGTCGCATTGGACTAGGGCCCATCTTAGTAACATTTTAGCTTAATTACTTCTGTAAATACTCTATCTCCAAATAAGCTCACATTATGAGGTACTGGCAGGGGAGGGTTTGAACCTGAACTTATGAATTTTAGGGAGACATAATTCAACCTATAACAAATGTGTTTAGAGAACCCCATATAGTCAATTGTTATGGCTAAATTGTAGGATGGTTTTTAGGTTGGAGCCAGATGATGGGAGGGGCCTTACAAAGAGTAAATGCTACTAACTGGTGTCACACCAGAGTGTGGTTTCTTGTGGTAGGAGACAAGGCTCTATTCTTAAATTAATTCTAGTTCCTAACACTTATTAAGTGTTTATTATAGGCTTAGAGGCACTGTTAAATCTTTTACAAGCTAAGTATCCATGATGGCCTAGGAAGTAGACAATTAATCCCCCGTTTACAGATGAAGTCGTAGGAGAACTGGAGGTTCAGGAGCAGAGCAGTGGCTAGTAAGAGAAACTCATAATTTAAACACCAAAAGTCTTATTCCAAGAACCCATGCTCTCACCTGACATTTTACACTGGCCCCAAACATCCTAGGCTACCTCCTCTCCTTCCAGTCCGATTTCTTTTTAATGGTCTGCTTTAAACTTTAGGGCTCTGAGGCTTAAATGGGTTTAAGGCAGGCAAAGTACTTAGTTTGGTGTTAACACAGTATTCACATTATTGTTATAATGAAGAAAAATAGGAGGAAATGAGAGCTCCGTGTATTTGATGGCCAGATGGATAGATCTTAGTACAATGGGCTGATGTTTCATGGAAACAGAACTGGGTGGACACCTCACCTATCCTATGATATATGTCTGTTCAGTTGACTCACAACTCACAGATTACTGCCACCTGCTTATTTACATGGTGCTAATTATAATACTATTCTATGTGACACACCATAATAAACAATAAGTGTGCAATGACCTACAATCCCTAATCTTCTATTCGCACAAAGTCCTTAAAAGACTCTTCCCCAAACAGCACAATCTTCTGACTTTAGAAGCAGCATCTTAGCAAAAGCTTAGATCTAATTCCATGGTGAGAATTTTTCTCTCTGCCCTAACCCTGTCAACCTTCACTCTGACTAGCGTCCAGATTAATAGTCGTTTAACTGCTGAACAATTATGACAGGTGATTAATTAGTCTCAAGGAGCAGCCTCTTGTGCTGCTATTAATCAGCTCATCACCAGACAGAAAGAAAAGAAAAGTAATCTGTATTTGTTATAAAATGGTCTGGGCAGGCATTACTCAGGCAATAAGAAAAGGTCATTGCAGCGATGAAAGCAAAAGGAGCAGGTTTTGTGAGACTGATGAGAGAGAATTATTTTCTGTATATGTTATGAGGGGAGGAAAAAGACTATTCAACACAGTGCGGTGATAGAAACTTAATGCATAGAGAATGGATCCCTCCAGATGTGCGAAGTACTTAATTCATACACCACAGGCATACACGAGTATTTCTGGGTAGTAACATAAGGTGATGTGTTGACTTGTCTCACCAATCCTGCAAATATCATAATGATGACAATACTGCATTTGAAAATTAAGTAGAGGATTTTTTTTATTTATGCTTAATGATTCATGCCAAAAACTTGTGTGCCACCTCCCATTTCTCTTTCACTCTCACTCTCCACAGCCTATCCTCAAACTGATCCCTTTACCACCAGTCAGTTCTGTCCTGGTCCATTCTTCCTTCATTAGCATAATTATAGACCTCAGCAGCTCTGCCCAGACTATTAAAATAGCCTTTCCTTCACCAGTGTTTCATGTGCTACACTGCACTCTTGGTGTATTTTCTCCCTTAAAATTAAAATTGGATGGTGGTATCTTTATGATTAAACCCACAAATTGAATCCTGTAAAAGCCTTGACATGACTAATAAGCCTTTTCCTTAACTCACAGCATCCTGGTTGAGGACATGGCTCTGAAATAATCTGCGAGGCTCCCGGTCGGCTTCTTTTTCTTACTGACTGTATGAGTTTGGGCAAGTCACCCAGTCTTCAGTTAGTTCATCTGAAAAAATGAAGATAATAAAATATCTAAGTGATAAGGAACATGTGAATTTTAAATAGATTAGCACATATAAAGTGCTTAGAGCTGAGTCTGGAATACACAAATAAATGTTAGCTATTTTTGTTTCCAGCTGTGTACCTAGCTCCATTCTTTAAACACAAGTCACCAAGTAAGTTCCCACCTTCATGTCTCTGATCTTTCTATTTCTTTGTTGGGAAAGGACTCTCAAATGCACTCCTCTTCACCCACTTACATCATGGACAGATAGTTATCTTCAATGTCACCCTCTTTCTGTAAGATGCCTTTTTTAACTTTCTTCTCATATGGAAATGCACATCCCCATCACCCTGCCCCCCTCTTGTGTCACACTCTTTGATTTCTCTCAATCACCTGTAACACTTGATTACGCCAGGGCACCAGTGAACTATAGCAGGAGGGTCTGAGGAAATATGCCATCAAAAATAGCTGAGGCCTATCCTCACCTCTCCCTACTTTCAGAAGTTCCTCCTCAGCGGGTAGTAACACCTGTGTTAGAAATTAAAAAGGTGATTGCAATTCTTATTCTCCACATTAATCATAATTTATAGCAAGCACTTGAGGTGTCACAAGCACAATGCAAGACTTCAGGTGGGTAATAAACAGCAGGGGCAGATCAACTTTATAGAAAACAAAGACACTATTTTCACATGGTTCAATTTACCCCTCCCTGTGTGGATGGGTTTCTCTATACCAGAATCGACTTTTACAAAGCACCTGAGGAGGTGCTTAAACTTAATTGTACTCTGAGCTGGAGTCATCAGGGGCAAACTAGGGCAAACACCTTTGGACCTGTTTCCACTGGAACACTTTCCCGGGGCCCCATTACCAAACTGTTACAAAGCATTAAATATTAATGATAAAAATTTTGCTTTTTTTTTGGCTTTGCTTTTTGAATATATTTTTATTGATTTTAGAAAGAGAGGAAGTGGGGGGAGAGAGATCGATGTGAGAGAGAAACATCAATCAGTTGACTCCTACACCTACGTCTACTGGGGATTGAACCTGCAATCTGGGCATGTGCCCTGACCAGGAATCGAACCTGCGACGTTTTGGTGCACAGGATGATGCTTAACTAACTGAGTCACACCGGCCAGGGGGGAAAATATGCTTATTTTGATAATAGTGATGATCCCACACAATAGCTAAAACCTTAGATAAAATATTTTCCTTATGTTAAGACTACTTAATGAGGATCTCATGCAAGCAACTGAACCAAAAGTGTTAGAAAAAGAAGAGAGAATGAACAGGAGGACGAGGGAGGTGTCTATGAAATAAACATAAGAAATCGCTCTTCTGTGTACTAAAAGACCATGACGTATCCTTTCTGCCTAGGCACCACTACAGAGTAATGAAGAAGACAGGTTTTAGTGTCTGCTGATACAATTTGAATTTAATTTCACTAGTTTTGTAAACTTAGGTTAATAACTTAGCCTCTCTGAGTCTGTTATCCTTGTATGCAATGAGTATAATAAAGCTCACCCAACATGGGTTGTCAGAAACCCCAAATGAGATCATGGGAAACTTGTAGTAGTAGAAGCCTCCTAGGTACATCTCCTGTTTAGGTTGCACAGAGCTGACCTGGACTTGGCTGTGTTAGTCACATGAAGAATGGAGTTTGACTTTGTCATAGTTTGTCTGATAGGGACACAGAATCTAGGTGAATAATCATCATTGCAATATTTCAAACATAGTGAAAACCAATCTTTTTTTTTTTAATATTTCTTTATTGATTTCAGAGAGAGGAAGGGAGCGGGAGAGAGAGAGAGAAACATCAATGATGAGAGAGTCATTGATCGGCTGCCTCCTGCATGCCCCCGACTGGGATCAAGCCTGCAACCCGGGCATGTGCTCTGACCGGGAATCGAACAGCAATCTCCTGGATCCTAGGTTGATGCTCAACCGCTGAGCCACGCTCAGCCAGGAGAAATCAATTGCTTTTTTAAATTAATTTTTCTTCCATTACAGTTTCATATTAATGAGAAAATAGCAAATATTTCTCTCTTTCCCAAAAAGCAGGGAAAGCCGGACTACTTGTGCTTATTGGTCATTTTGGAAACCATAGGAATAAGTCTTTATGGTAGGGACACATATTTGCTAGACAGCTGATTGACAGATCTAATAAATACATGAATGTAGGCAACCTTAAACGTCCTGTTAGGCATTTAAAATATACACTGACAGGACTTCTAATGTAAAATTCTTGAAGTTGGCATTCACCTCTTGCTCCCTCTCCCCTTTTTGGGGGATGTGTTTCTTCTGTTTTCACATAAATGAAAATTAATCTTAGGACTGGATTTCACTCTGTGTTTCTTCTGGCTAGTGCACACTAACAAGAAGTTTTATCTCCCTTTGAATTTCCTAAATATGTTTCAAACACTTGATACTCTTGTCAAATAATTCTCCAGTTGGCCTATGTATTTGTCTCTCTCCTTGCTAATCAGATTTGCATCTCTCTTCCACAATTACAGTGCTGAGTGTAAAGCACATCTCCGAAAGTTAAAGGACTGTTCCCTAATTTTCATGCTAAAGTTGTTTCTATTAAAATAAGTTTAGGATTAATAAAGTATATTAGGTTAGGAATTTATATAATACCCATAGTACCATCTCCTTTGGGACTTAAGAATGCCCAGAGAATTCTCTAAGATGTTATATACAAAGAAGCAAGTAATACTTTTAGTGACATAGCATGTTCTTTGAGAGTTTTATCAACTCTTATGTGATGCAGTGTACCTTACCTATATCTATATCTTTGTGTATCTTTTCTCACAGAAAACTGAGCTAAGTATGCACCCATTTCTCCCCCTTTCACACATACAGCTGGCTCCTGATAAATGCTACTCTAAAACCAGAAAATTAGCCTTAGTGCCAAGGACCTTCACATAACGTGAACTAACCCTCACAACAACTGCTTGGCTCGGAAATTATGAAAACTGCAGTCATGTGCCACTTAACAAAGGGTATGTGTTCTGAGAAATGTGACATGAGGTGGTTTTGTCATTGCGTGACCATCATAGAGTGTACTTGCACAAACCTAAAAAGTATGTAGCTTAGTGCTGTAATCGTATGTGCTACACTTTACATGACTGGCAGCTGCAGTAGGTTTGTTTACACCAACGTCGCCACAAACATGTGAGTAATGGGTTGTATTATGACACTGACATTAAAGTGGCTACATCACTAGACTCAAAGGAAGTGTTTGCTATCCAAAACCTCCGAGCTCCAAAGGGCATCAGCTTTTTTTAGCATCATCTGAAGGAAAAACTTAACACAGTCATTTGTCCAGGAGGTCATCAGGAGGTAAGAATTTTGGAAAAGAAACAAAACCTGAAGGAAAAAAAAAAAGAGATTATCCCAAAATAACAATTGGGTTTGAAGTAAATCATTAGCAATGCTTGAGACAGAGCCTCGTCTGAAAGATGAGGCGGCAGCAATGCTTGAGAGTCTGTTCGTTCTCTGCCCTGTGAAACGGGTCCTGACATTTTCACCTTACAATGAGTAAACTGAGGCTCAGAGGGTCTTGACTTCCCGAGACACTCATCCAGGAAACAGTGGAGCAGAGGGTTATATTCAGAGCTATCTGGCGTATTTGAGATCACCTACTATTCACTATGTTAGACTGCGTCTCTGTAGGATAACAGGTTCTGCAAATAACTTTCAATTCTCCTGACTTGGGTTAAGGGGCTTCATGATATATTTGAATGGGAGATAAAACAAATATAAGTTTATATAATGATACGTATTCCCACTCTAAACGATAGGACACAGGGTAGGGGCAAATGAAAGATTCATGTTGAAACATGAACCCATGGAGTTAGCAGCTGAACTCAGTTAAGGAATCAAATAGCTGAGTATGAGGACAATCTTTTTGTCAATTGGAAGGTTTTTCTGATTCTTGGCACTGAGATAGTATGAACAGATGGGAAGTAAACAGCATAACTCCATCTGGAATTTCTAGCATCAAATGTTCAGAGTCCCCTAGTGCATGGAATCACCTTCCCTTCTACGTATGCTCCTAGCAGGTTCCATGGTCTATGATGATCAGCTCTTAGAAGCTAAAATGTCTAAGTACTTAACAGACTGTGAAAAGGCAATAAAAACTTGAGTTCTTAACTTTTTTTACATGGGGGGTTCCTTTGGCCATCTTGAGAAGTTCGTGGGCTCTTTCTCAGAAGAATTTTGTGAATGTCTTCAAATTCATAACATGCATACATGAATTGATTATATTCTAATACATTTGTCCAAATATTTTTTTTTTGCTAAAATGTTATTGATATAGCAATGTGCTATTCTTTTTAAATTAACTAAATAACAAACTATGGCAAGAGGTCTATACCATAATTTCCAAAGAGTGATTATTGCAGATGATATTTCAATGTATCTGTAATACCTGTAATGTAATATGAAAATATCTGTAATGATCTCTATTAGTAACAAAGTCAGAGGTACTGCTAAGACTACTGTTTGTTACCTATATTATCTATATTTATAATGAAAGAAAATGCTAAATTTCAGTTGGTAGTAGTAAATAAGATAAATTTTTTCTATGCAAGTTTACAAGCACTCCAGATTCTATCCAAAGACCACCAGAGATCTAAAAACCTCTGAAGTCTTTGCTCTTGACCTTGGTAGGCATCTAAGACAAGGTGTTGCCAATTCTTATATCATTATATAAGATAGGATTAAGTAACCCTCCTTTTAAAGATGAAGATGTTGAATCTCAGAGAGGGAAAGTGACTCCTTTGTGGGTAGATACATGAGTGAAGAGGCTGGTATTTCAATCAAATATCGAGTTACCCAAGTCTAGTTTCAACAACCTTGATCTAATAATTATTCTCCATCTCACATGATCCATAGTATATAAATCCTTTGGTACCTAAAATCCTCAGGCAGTAGCATAAGTCACACTCAATATTCCATTATTTAGAAGGCAGTCTGATAAGCCCCATGTGAACCCTGCTGTATTTGGATTCAAGTTGAAGACAAGATTTCAGTGAAGAAGCCTTCATGAAGAGGCGATCCCTCTAGAGAAGGAAAGGATGGGGAATGTAGAGTAAAACCTACTTAATATTCATAGATGTAAGATAGGGAGTTTGCAGAACAAACTATCCCAGCAGTGTTACAATATAATCCAGGGAAGTCTTGCTGACAAAGGAGAGCACTATAAAAGCATCACATGAATTCTAAACGAACATTAATGAGGATTCCTTTTATTCTCATTATTTGAAAATTGGTTTAAAAAGTTGTGGAAGTCCCAGAAGGTGTTATATGCATTTTCTATTGAAAGCTACTGGTACATTATACAATGGTGGGCTGGGGGTATGTCTGTCTCTGAGATGAGGCAGCTAATTCTAGCTTTGTCATTTACTAGCTGTGCTGTATTGGGGAAGTCATTTAACTTTCCTGGGCCACGATTTTCTCATCAGGAGAAGGAGGACAGCAGGAGTTCTCATGGTACAGTGATGGTGCTGGTAGAGTCGGTTGTCGTGTGTGCGTGGGTGTATGCGAATTAAATGAGTTAAGACATGCAACTTTTCTGTGCCTCCATTTCTTCATTTTAAAAATTGGCATCATTAGTATGTACCCCAAAGAGGTTTTTTGAGGGTTATATAATTAGAAAGGCCTAAGGACAGCATCTGATACATATAAAGAGCAATATATAAGTTTTTAAGTGTAGATTTAAATGAACTGTGTGATCTTGACCTTGATGGAACATGCAATTATTATCTGAGCCTCAGTTATTTTTTTATTTGCAAAGTGGGGATCCTTTCTACTTCATCGTGATGTCTACAGTAAAAGAATGGCAATTGTATTTGGACCTATGTTTCTTATTCAAAAACTTGAGCCCTTACTATGACATCAGTCTGCAAAAATCCCTACATGCTGCCATTTTTGGCTGCACACGCTATACCATAGGTGCATTGAATAGCCTGGGTGTTGGTCTTTATCAAAACCTCTAATGGTCTTTCACATTATTTCTAATAATCCTATATTTTGAGAATTACTCTGTTTTCTAGAGATGTTAATCTTAGATATCCTGTGTTTAGTATATATTTTTTAAAGGTTTGAGGTTTTTCCATGATGCATTAGCTGGTAGGTCTGTTACACCTGGTCAGTGCCAGTCTTCTGAAGAACGGATGACTTTCTCCACGAGGGCAGCTTTGGCCTTTCTTACATATTACCCTCAGCAATTAGAATTAAAGAGAAAACAAGGAATCACAAAGGTATTAAATCGCAAATGCCTTGTTAAGGAAATGTATTTGCATTACGTCTGTAAACTTATATTTCACTGGGTAGAAAAGCAGCTAGATTTAATATTTGGATATACAGATTATACCTGTCTAGTAAGCACACTCACTAATTATTTGGAATTTGCTGCTAACATTTTTGAACACGTTTTTCCTTTCAGTTCACTATATGTTCCCTGTAAAATCTTATTTATTTTATGTCCTCTCTTTGCTGAGCTTGCAAGTTTTATAACTTTGACTCAAACCCACTTTAAGCTATCAGTTCTCATGAAGCAAGGTCCAACAATATGATTCATAGAGCGAACAGACACTTTGTCCTCATTGGTCCACATATGGGCACCTGAAAAACTTTCTTTAGTCACATTCTTGCCATGAAACTCAATTCATTTCACAAATTGCCACCATGGCTATGTGAAAATCAAGCACACAAACAAACAAACAAAAACTAAAAACTGACTATGTCATGTCTTCCAATTCAAAGTCCTTGACATGGCACTAGAGGACCTATAGGCTGAAGCTACCTTTCTAGCCTTTTCTTTCACTCTGCCTCATTGCACCTGGGCACTTCTACTCAGTTATACTTTTATGTCATCTATCTTTACATAGAAAATGTGTTCTCATCAATGTAAATAACACCCATTTCCTTATCTCCCTCAGCACCCCAGGGTTTGGGGACCATCATCACTGTTCCTTTACCACTAACGAGACATCATTTTTTTCCCCTCCAAAATTCATTTTTCTCCCCTTAACTATGGTCTATCCTATCCTTCTGTATCATTAGAGCACTAGTTTGTTATCTGAATTTTCTTTTGATTTCCGTTATATCCTTCAGATTCAGGACTGTCTTTCAACATCTTTATCTTTCTCAGCCAAGAGCATGCCTGGAGTACAGTAAATGCCAGAACGAAAAGAGAGATCAATGAATGAATAGATAAGTTAGCTAACAAATGAATACTTTTTGGTAAAGCCCAGTTGAAATGTAATCTCTGTGAAATCTTTCTTTCTCTAGAGTTAATCTCTCCTTCTAGATTTGCATCAGCCTCTGTGATACACAAGTCAGGCTGCAATTGAATTTTTCACGTTTGTTACACTCAATATGCTGTGAGTGCCTCAGAAGTGACCATCTACTCAATCCCAGGTTTGCTAGCCCATGGCAGGTGCTCAGTATGTCGGTTTTGTTTGTTTGTTTTGTTTTGTTTTTGTTTTTAAATAAATGACTGATTGATCTATGTCCTAGTCATTTTTTATGTCTATGAATGATTTACGAAATCTTGAAATTGCTCCAGCAGAGGAGAGTAATTGATCTTTTCACACTGGATGCTACCAAGTGAGACACAGTCCAGTTTACCCGTTTCTCAGTTCACCAGCTCGTGTTCTCTTGCAAACACAAAATATACCCTCTTCAAGAGAAAGGATAGTAAGGTGAGCAGTTATTAAATTGTATACAAGGAATAGATGTCAACAGGTGACCAATTAGTGCTACAAAGAATGTGTGTTTATCCATGATGCTTCCAGCTGGGAATGGCTCACCTTGCATTTAGCAGGATGTAGATCTGTTCCTGAGTGCAGCTTCAGAGTGATTTGGGGAAACCCAGGGTATTGTTTATTCACACAATGTTCAAAGTTTGGAAGAGCCCCGTAAAGCAAGAAAAGTGGGAATCTTTAGGGCATGGTTGTCAGAGATAGGAGAGTTTGACTGGATGACCATGAAGGTCTCTCCATCCATGCTTGAAATCCCTGAGTGTCCTCTTGCTTTGTGATTCCCCGGCTTTGGATCATTTCCTCCAGTGCTAGAGAACTACAGCCTAAGGCAACTGTTTCATTTTCTGAGAGCTTTGACCATTAAAAGTCTTTCCATATAGGGAACTTAAATTTGTCTCCACTGAGCTTAAAAATCAACCCAGTGTTTCAGGATGCCATTTCAGAGATATAGAAATGAATCCTCGTTCACACTAAATAGCTGGAGTTTTATCAGATTTTTTTCTTATAGCATAGGTTGAATCCCTCAGACAGTTATCTAAATTATTTTCTCTTCTAATTGTTTATCAAACCTTAAAAGTTTTCCCTTAAATATCTGCTGTATCAACACCTTCTAACACATACCTACCTTTACTTGTTGCTTAGCAAACTCACATATGATGTATTTGAAACAGAACTCAGTATTCACTATTGAATAAATTATAGTTATCATTAATAATGGTAGTTATTGTTTTAATATTAATAACTATCATTATCATTTGCATACTAATTCCATGATCAAAAATAGACATAAATAGCTGTCTTATCTATATCCTTTATCTTATGAAAAAGTGGTATTTTTTCTCTTATTTTTTATATAGCACTTTTTAGCTGTAGATTTCCACTAGATTATAAACTCGATTATTTTGAGCTAATATGAGGTATACTTATTAGGACATGTAATTGGATGTGTCCTGTGAAAAAGCCAATGTTGGAAAGAATAATTTTCAGTTTATTTGCTTAGGCATTTTGGTGGATGGTAGAGTCATTTACAAATTTGTAGAGGACAAGATGATGGGTGGGGTGTACATAATAAATTAAATTTTAAAAATTAAATTTATACAAATGACCAAGAAGTAGACTGAAACATCCCTGTAGAGATCGGCTGTTGGAAATAGGGATTCATCACAAACATGGGAGCATCACACAGGTCTATCCTTGTGGGATAAATTTCAGGATAATAAGGCTAAATATGGTAATTGAAGTTGTGGATGTTGATAAAAATCCTCCAAGAAGTAAATATAGAGCAGGAAATCCAAAGGACCTTCCAATAAATTCTGAGAAACCAAACTTTATGATACAAGCAAAGGAAGAAAAACCTCTCAGAATGTACAACACAGTCTGTAATTAGGAACCTTCTCATCTGGTAAAATATTTTTCTTAATGAGCAGCTCCACATATGCCACACAAAATAAAGCGTCCTAATTCTTTTTAAAAAATATATCTTAATTGATTTCAGAGAGAGGGATAGAAACATCAAAGATGAGAGTCATTGATCAGCTGCCTCCTGCACGCCCCCCACTAGGGATCAAGCCCACAACCTGGACATGTGCCCTGACTTGGAATCAAATTGTGATCTCCTGGATCATAGGTTGATGCTCCACCGGTGAGCCATGTCCGGCCGGGCGAGCACGCTAATTCTTTAGTGTTAATTCCTCCTGTTCTTTGGGAGCCAGGGATTATTTTTCTACTCCTGCCGGCCTATGCAAACTGTTCTACCCTTCAACACTTAGCGAGCGCTCCATGGAGGGCATTGCTACTGCTCAGAGCCCTACCGATCACTTGCTTGCCTGAGAAGCTCCTCCAGCATATTCACAGTCTGGACTGTGGAATGTGATACTCAGAGCTCCTTTTCTTTTACTGTTTTAATCTTTTTTCCCAACTAAGTTGTGTACCTCATATCTTTGGTGTCTTTCTCTGTCCTACTGTGATTCAGGCTCATTCTAGTTCTTAGATATGCAGAGGGCCATGGACGGCAGGATGAAGGAGGGAGTGGGAAGAGATATTGTCAAACAAACCGATGTTTATTGATCGATTTTCTACACTCCAAAAAAATCAGGATAGCATCTGAATTAGCGAAAAGAATCACATAGTACCTGTGTTCAATATTTTATAATAACTAAATTGAGTAATCACAAAATCAATTTATTCTCTGCGCATCCCCTGTGATGCAATATGGCAGGGTAATAATTTATTGATCTATGGATTAAGGTGCTTAAACTGTTCGCTTGATGATATCAGCTTTTTCAGCCACTAAAATATTATATTATGCTTGAGATGGTACAAGCCTCATTCGGTTATTTTGGCCCTGGAGGCTGCAGTGTGGATGGCAATAAAATTTCATTTTCCAATGAAATTTTCTGCCTATAATTATTTATTAGGACAAGACCATGGCTAACCTCTGTCACTAAGATTCTCGTTGTATAATCAAAATGCATTTCAACGACCCAACTAAGAAGAGCAAGAAAATAGAATTTTTTCCAGGTTCCAAGTTAGAAATCTTTTTCTTAATAACATTTGAAACACAGCATATAGGAAGTTTTTATTCATCTTAGGTCAGGAGTCATGCTTTTCTTACCATCCAACCCTCCCTGCTGTTCTAGTACAAATTCACAGAAGGGAGTATGGAGACACTGCAGTAGCTGCTTTCGTGGAGCTTCATTGAGCAGCTAATTCACTGTTTCTGGTAGAAGTCGTATCCTCAAAGAACAGGCCACGTTAGTTTGGCTTTAAATCTTCATTCATTTACTCTTTTACTTAAAAAAAAAAAAAAGGTTTTTGGTTGCCAAAAAACAAAGACTTTTCTTCCCTTTTTCTAAAAACAGGTTTTTCTAATCTTTCCCTATGTTTCTATTCACCAAAGCTATGCATAAGACTTTCCAAATAAGACTTCAGCTCTGATAGTTCATCTTGAGTTTCAGATGAATATTTCAGCATTTTCTTCAGGGTGTGTTACAGATATGTCACCCTAAAATGTCCCTCAAAGTCTGATCTTTGCTCACCTAAGCCTTTCCTCCTGTATTTGCCTTCTCAGTGGATTCAGTTGGTGATCCATGGAGTTACTCAAGTCAAAAACCTTGGAGACCCTCTTGATTCTTTCTCTTTCTCAGTTCACTTCCTCTCCTGCATTTGTCCTTCATATAGTTCTGCTTATTTTATCTCATAAATACCAGTTGAATTTCTATTATAACCTCCATGCTAATATTCATCACCCTAACTCAGTCTTATAATTTCTTTCTTCCCTCCTTTTTTTTTTTTTTCATAAAGAGTGGAAGGGAGGGAGGGAGGGAGAGAGAAGAACAGAGAGAGAAACAGATAGACAGACATCAACTGGTTGCTTCCCTCAACCACACCTACCTGGGGTAGGGATCGACTCTGTAACCAAGGTACATGCCCTTGACCTGGAATTGAACCCTTGACCCTTTGGTCTGCAGGTCAACGCTCTGATACTGAGCAACACGGGCCAGGGCTTATAACAGCTGCCAAACTGATCTCTCATTGTAACCAGATGCATAGAAAGGGGTTTTTCTAGTTCTCTCAGGCCTGAGCTGAGGTCATAGGCATTCTCAATTCCAAAGTCAAGGAGTCGTCACCTACAACTGGGAAGATGCACCGATTTCTGTTTTTTGAGAGATGCAAGGGCAGAACCAGTTCTATTAAAAACAGTGCCGTTTCCATCTCTCAATTATACTAAAAAGATTTTGAAGGGAGATAAGATAGGAGAGGCGGGTGTTGATCTTATACAAAATACAGTGTTTCCCATGAGAGGCTTTCCTCTCCCTAAATCCAAGTGAGGTGGCCTCTAAGTGACTCAGTCATGAGATTGAGGATGCCCATGACCGGTACACTGATATAGCAGCTTCGGGATGGGTCCCTACCGAGTCTGTGTGCTTGCTCCTCTGAGATGGGGACATGTGCAAAGGGGGAGAATATGGGCAGAGGAAATGGGACTAATGGGGCAGGTCAGAGAGAGAGGGCATCAGTGGAGCATGCTGAACTCCCACCACTTCATCTGACAAAGACAAAGAGATGAGTTTCTCCTGGTTCTAGTAGCCACTGAGCAAATGTGTGGTCTCCAGGCTAAGAAAGCCCCAGAAGAAAAGGGCTGCTCGTGGGGACACAAGAATGTGAGAAGTGGGTCTCCCATGCCGTGTAACTGTGCCCTGTGGGTCTCACAGGCTCTTCCAAAAACTTACCCACGCATTCCTCAGGAGAGCCAATTTTTTTCACTTGCCATGGAGGTACAGCTCTCACTCAGCCTTGTCGCAGGAGCACAGACGGTAAACCGAGGGAAGGCGCTTCTGTCTGCCCTTTGCCACTCTCCTATTCCTATCTGTCCTTCCCGTTATGGCTATTGCCCTCAGTTGGACTGTACTTTATGCATATGAGATTACACTTTTGTTTTTAACATATTTGGAACCATATTATATTAGCTGTTTAGTGACTTCTATTTTTTAATGATATGCTGTGAACATCTTCCTATACATAGATGTATATACTTTTTAAAACTATAGCAGCATACAATTTTTGTAATTACCAAAGACAATTTAGCTAGCTAGCTTGTGTTTTTGTTTGTGGTGGAAAAATATGCACATAGAACAAAACCTTTAAAACAGTACGAATAGACATGATGTGAAAAACAAACTCTCCCCTGCGTTTAGTTTTGTTGTAATGATTAACATTATAACTTAACATAGTCTAGGTTTCAATAATTCAGTTTTTAAAAGTTAACATTTACCCTCTATTCTTTCTCTTTCCTTCCAGCTCATTCTTAAAATGTTATGGTAATAAGATGTTTGGATTCCACTTTATAGTTATTATTAAGTTGAATTTGAATAGTTATCAATTCTAACATTTTTAAATTTAAATAGTTTCTTTTTTTTTTTTTTTCAGTCCTGTTGGGATTTTATTCTTTTTGTGCTTGTTGTGATAATATTTTCTTGTGGTCAGTGAGATGCTGTTATAGATGAAGGCCAAAGTGGGCACTTAGTTACCATTTCAAACCAGAAGTCCTATAAATAACTGTCATAACTGTGCAGAGAGGGGGAATTCTCTCTTTTCTACTAAATTAATGAAATCAACAATAAGTTTGAAAGCCAATCTCACTTTCCAAGTGGAATAGTTGGGTGTTTAAAGTAAAGAACATCAAGAAGAGTTAAAATAGGCACACACAAAAATGTTTGTTTTAAATTCTTTTTTGGGGAAAAAAAATAAACCGTGTCCAGGAAGATTCTTTCAAAAGCACTATACAATGGGAATTACTTTTATTTATTTCCTTGCAATCTTTGTTTTCCTGTCCCCTTGAAATGGCTGGAAATATACCTTTTGGAAATGATAAAGAGCATGGTTGCTTTCCCCCGCTTTTCTATAGAAGCTCCTGTTTTTGCCGGCACTCTGCGAGAATAATGACATTTAGGTAACGTGCGGTCAATGGACGGTGGCCTGCAAGCCTCCGTGCTCGGATTCATCACTCGGCTAGTGTGTGTGAATATTCAAGACACGGCCTGGGAAGGCCCAAGCTGCTGGGATGGTGGCCTGAGCGTCTCATAATTTAAAATGGGATGGAGAGAAGCAAACCCATTTCCCTGGGACCTTTGCTTCAGACTGAATTATTTCTGTCCATAAGCACAGAACCTGCTGTGAGATATTTGTAAACAGCAATTTCGTTCGTAAAAACAACATAAACCTTTTATGCGCCTGATGCCCATTTCCTAACTGTTTCCTGTGGAATGTGTCTCATATCAGTGATGCTGGGACAGAAAAGATATGCTCTATGCAAATATCGTTTCCCAGCAGTTGCCCAGTTGCTATGTTGGATCAAACAGGGCCATCTATCTAATAAAATTATATCTCATGCAAATTCATGGTGGCTGGACCCTCGCTGCCTGTAGCTGCCGCTCTTGCTGCTGCTGCTGCTGCACGGCGTGGATAAGCCTCTCCTGTCGCACTTCCTTTGCACTCTGTATAATGCCTATGGCAAGCCTAGGGACTTGCTAACGCTTCCTTTTTCCTTTTAGCATCTTCCAGGCGGTGGTGTCCACGGGATCCATCCAGAGAGGAAGCAGTGTTTGTCCTCCAGTCTGGAGATTCTGTTGCAATTCTTTTTCATGTCATGGAATTAAAAGGAAAAGAGAGACTCTGAGCCTGAGACCTTACCCCCATTTGATTGCAATCGCTATCATGAAAATTACTGAACCAGCAAGGCAGCGGGCGAACAGTGCATCTGGCCTGCTCATCTGTTTCTGGAGATTGGGCTTTGTATGGGGCCTCGGCGTAGGACTCTATGTTGGCTTCCGTTGCTGAAGCCTGCTTTTCTTTTCTCTTGGTTTGGTTGATCCATTCCTGTTTTCATTAGACAAAGGCCTTCTCCTAATAGTGTGTATTGGTAGAAATAGCATAGGCTTTGGATTGGAGCTCTCCCATTTTTTGTATGTGCAAGCTGCTTAAGCATTTGGATTGCTCCCACACTCCCCAACTTTTGTTGACCTGCCCAACTTTGTATTGCCCTTTAGATCTCTGCTTAGCTGTTCTCTTTGTCCAGGAAGCCCTCCCTGCTCCTAAAAGATCAAATCAGCAGTCTGTCTTTCATAATCCTTTAAAATTGATTGCGCATGCTTACTGTAGTCTTGAGTATCCTACACTCTGTTGTATCTGTTAGTTATTTTTATCCTGCCAGTTCCCTGGGCCTTTTTAAACCTGGAACTATGGCTTATTGTTATTTTACCCCTGTGTATTGCAGATACATAAGACATTTTGGTGATTAATGTAGATTCGTGTAGTAAGAGTAGAATCAACATAAATATATACCAAGACACTCAGGTTGTGGCTCATGACTAATTTCTTTACCTTTCTTTTCTATCTAATTATGCATTTTCACATTCTAGGGTTGCCTAGAAATCTAGCCTCTGTTTTTCGGGGATAAAGGAAAGATAGATAAAAAAAAAGTCCTCCCCTGGGATCATACAGAAAAACCTGTGCTCTCACAGTTCAGAAAAACTAAAAAAGTGCCCATTGGTTTTCAATTAATCATAGTTGCAACTACTTGGGCTCACTGAGTCACACGGGCCACTGAAAGGTGTGTTGTTCCACTCTCGCATTGCTGGGCATAGAGATACCTGCTGAATTCCAGTCTTCAGAAACATCCGTCAAATTGATTTGCCTCAAGCTTCCACTTCTTCTGGAGTGCTGTACACCAGAGATGCTGAGAGAGCACCTCTAGGACCAATAACACTCAGTATTCCCAGGTGATGGGGAGCCAACCCTCCATCAACTAGTTGGGTGGCAACCGTGTCCTTCCCAAATTGCCAGCCACTGTGCCAGCTAAACAAAAGCTTATTCCATGTGGGGCATGGAGATAATGGTGTTCAGAGTGCTCTATCAAAGTATTAATTTATTTTCAACACCCACCATTACAAAAGAGCCTGGAGAGTCATTGGGGCAAGGGGAGGAAATGAGGGAAATCTCTTTTTTATTCCTACAGCAACTAGAATAAAACAGAAATTAAATTTCAAAAACGTATTTTACCATGGCCCACAACGACAGGAATAAGGGAAGCCAGAGGTGAGTCAGGCCTTTCTGGATCCCACACCCATCTCTTTCTCTCCACCACTCAGTCACAAAGGGAATATCTGGCAGGGAAAATGTCCTTATTATCTTGCCACTAGGAATCCCTGTGATTTTAGGGAGGGGTGTTGGAAAAAAAACAAAGAAAAATAACATAGTGTGGCAGAGAGGTAAGGGTGAGGAGAGGCAGGAACTGCCCTGGGACAGGGAGAGAAGGTCCCTGTAGTAAATACCAGCACCGTGGCAGAGCCTGCCTGACAGGCCCAGTCCTATGAACTTACTAAGGAAAGGTGAGCATGTGATGATTAGATGTGAGAGGAGCTGAGTGGTGTAGACCAAGTAACTTCCTACATCTGAGTTTCAACCTTGGTCTGAGGGCACATGGCTGAATCAATAGTTCTCATTAACTAGAAAAAGACAACACTCAGAATGTGTCCAAAATACAATTTCTTAGAGCTTAAGCAGAAAAGATCTATTAACCATCTTAGCTTAACCGTCTTAACTTGTTTCTTGTCGAACAAAGCAGAACATAAATAAAACAGAATTAAATAAGCTCCCTGGAAGTTGATTTAATTGTAAAGCATCAGGCCTGAAGAGTGGCAAATTTTCTAACAGGAAGTTAACATTTTCTTACTTGCAAAGGAGTCTATTTTTGCTGATTCCTACCCAATACGCCTTTATGCGGTTCTCCTAAGTGCTTTCTCACTGTGCCTTTGTTATTAGGAGGCATAATTTGTCGTGAGAATCCTATCATTTTTCATTCTCATTCCGTATCATTTTGGGCTTGTATGAGACATGGGCACGATGTCGCATTTCATCAAGGCAGCCAAGTTGTAGAGCTGCCATGGCAGAGCCATTTCTCTTGATTGCTGGCAGATTGGATTAAAGCGAAAGCAAGAGGTACTTTGGTTAGCCTTAATTAGGGCTGGCGGTACATAGGTTCTGTTCCAGATGAGACGACCCGATGGAAAAAGCAGCAGGAAGTCATTAGACAACAGGTAAATAAGGCGCTGTTAAAGATGGGGAGGAGGTGACGGAGCTCTTGGAAAACAGATTACCTTCGTTTTCAGATTGGAAAGCAAGAGAAAACAATCATTCTGAGGAATTTGTGAACCTTGTCTTCACCATTTCTAGCAGCACCTTGCCACTTTCTATTTTCATTTACAGGTAAAAACAATGTTGGTATATAATGAATTTCTTGTTCAAAAGGTAACAAATCATGACAGAGTTTAATTCGTAAATTTGGTTGCTGATTAAATAATTAAGGCTACCATTTATCAACTACTTAGTTACTTGGTATGCACCAAGCTGTATTTCAAAGTCAGGATTTTACAATACTTTCACAGGTAGTTCTCATAGATACATTGCAAGAGATCAATATTATGCCATTATACAGATCAGAAAACTGAGATTTGGAGCCAAGTACCTGCTGTTTACTCCTTCTGACATCTCTGCAGTCCTGAGTAACCATTCAGACTTCAGGGATGTCAGGAGTAAATTGCAGGTACTTTGCCTGTGGGTACCTCCACCATTCACAGATAAAGCATCCTTTAAAATTTCTCACTTTTAATTAATTATTACTTTCCTATAAGAATTTGCTTTGGGCACTAACAAGAGGTATTTAGCAAATATGTCATATAAAACAGTAATTAAATATAAGTAGCTGCACAAGTGCAACAAAGTTTCAAGAGTTTTCATGTATTATGATACCCCTGCCAACCATCTCCCCCTACTGAGTAGGACAGTTTGTGATGAAGGGAAAAGCCTAGGTGTGGAATTAGAGTTGGGATATTTGCTGTCATGCTGACATACTCTACTTGCCTAAGACAAGGTCTCAGGTTCCTTTATTCAAAAAGAGAGTTAGGCAATTTCCATGAGTTTGCTCATCAGTAATTGGAATTGTGCACACACAGCAGATTACACAAAGTGCTATCACATACAGCCTTTTTTCTTTCTCTTCTTTTTATGGACTGATTAGTAACCTCATGGCCCATGTGACTATTTAACTTTTCAAGTTCCAATGAATCATTTGGATTATGTAACATACTGGAAATTGACACTGTGATATAGTTTCGTCTCAGCTCTGTTTGCGATAATTTTGTATTTCACTGGCAACTGGTGAATTTTTCTTCATGTGACACATTCAAGAGTTTCAAAACCTTGAATAGTCACCCAAGTAAATGTTACTATTCTATTTTTTTCTTAGAGTTTCATATTGAAGCCACTTTATTTCAAGGAGAATACCTTTTCTCAAGTATAATTAAATAAGAAAAGTATTCAATGAAGAAACATTTACTTATTTGTGTTATATATTTTGGAATAAGGAATACTCTATATATGTGATAATCCAGATTCCCTAATTCGGGGTAATCCTATCTCTGGCCTGACCATTTGAAACTCAGAATATGCTTTACTGGTCCCTTGAAGAGATGAGTTAGTGTGTATATTCCTGAGGGATCTTGGGTCATAAGCTAAAATTACCTTCCCATTAGCAATTCCCATAGGTTAGGAATTCTTGGTCACCGATTTAGAGCATATACCACAGCCTGGAGGACATTGACCCAGGCTTGTATGATGTCGCCACCCAGGTCTGTCACTGAGTTTCCAAAAAGCTACTTCACCATTCTATCACACCAGCTGGTTCAAGCTATTGGTAAACACGGTAAGACAAGTGAATCCCATGAAAATGAGCCTATTGCCACACTTTGCTCCCTGTAAAATGAGTTATCGATCAAGAGCGATGCTGTGTGGAATGTCGTGATAGTGAATAAAGCACTCTCTATTAAGTCAGTGGATGGTATTTTTGACAAATACAGTGGGTAGGGCAGGTAAGTCTGTATCCAGCATAAGTGTCTTCCAGTGAGAATAAAGCACTTTCTCTTCCTTGATCAAAGTGATCTTACTTAGTCAACGTACTAGGTGGCTGATCCCAGCAAGAAATGATGGCATGTGGTGAAGGGGGTTCTTAGTGTTGGTCTCTTCTGTTGGTTGGTTGAGCAGTCAGCAGTAGCAGTAACCAGATTTTAATTGGTGAAGGGAAGACCATCTTGCTAAGATCACACATAACTACCATTCTTGCTCCCATGACTACTGTTTTTCAAAAGCTTACTGGGGAATAAACATTGGAGTAGTTAGATAAAGGGGATGCCTAATTATTATATGCCTCCTGTCTACCAGATTATTAAGATTCTCCCCTGTGGTGGCTCTTTGGTGAGCATCCATATGAGAATATAGATGTTTTCACACTCTGTGTCCATTCAGAGAAGTCTGCACACAGCTCAACCTTCTTGTCATCATTTTCCTAATCATGCCTCTTTGAAGTTCTTGACCATCCAGCCAAACCATTAGCTGCTGCCTATGATTATACACACACATACACCCCTCTGGCACACTGAACCACCAGGATTCTGCTTGAATTTATTTCTGCCCATTGGAAGAGTTTTTGTCAATGCCTGTCTTCCAGGGCTTTCCTAGAATGGGTCTGTAGTGGGCTATAGAGCTATGGTGCTGTAGCACACACTTTCTGGTGTCATCATATTTTGTAAAGCCAGCTGTAAACCAAACCTGATTATTGTTTATTTCTCAGACAGATCACCATAGGAAACTTCCCATAAGGTCACAGGTACAGCTCAGAAGGTAGGAGGTAATATAACAGGAACGTAGGCTGCGGGCATCTGTGCTACTTGCTCATGTAACTTACATGACCCTTCAGGATGTTCCTGAGCACAATCTTGTATATAAAATTTACATTTGATGATGAACTGTTCCGCACATTCAGCTTCTCATTGCCCATTGTGAGGCAGACCCAACTCAAAATCCCATTGATGACTTATCTCCGTAAGTCTCTTTTCTAACTGGTGCAAGCCCAGTGGGGTTTAATTTGTAGGGTTTAGTGCCAGTTCATAGCCGTTATCTGGAAACTCTGCAAAAGTCTGATTCTTTGCTTTCTTCATTGTAGTCTGCCAATAAATAACAGCAGCTTTCCTTGGGAGACATTTAGGAGGAAGATTTACAGCATACATTTTGGTCGTATAGCAGAATCCTCTCTCGAAGGGAATTTACCTGTCCTTCCTTCAAGGGAAGCTGTGTCCAGGACATAGCTCATGTTTGGGCTTTGATTGTCAGGCATTGACTCTCCATTATAAACTCAGACCTAGGGTTTGCTTATACAAATAATAAATACCTTAGATGGCTGCCCATTTATTTCAGTTCTAGGAGCAGCAGGATTAGTCAATGCCAGACGTTCTCTGAAGCTCAGTTTACTTAGTGCTTCAGCTGTGCTAGCCATTTGATAGCCATACTGACCTCGGTTTTGGCAACAGAGAGCTGTAACTTGGCTCATGCCATTCCAGGATGCCTTAAATTTAGGGAGCTTGGGTCAATGACAGCAGTTTTCCCTCTCATTACTGGCTTACAAAGAAGAACCTCTCATAACTATTTACGGAAACCCTCTCACAAATACATTTCTCAGTCATGACAATAGAATAGTCCTTTGGACTCATCCATGAGATGTTTAAGGGGTTAGGGAGAAGATCTTATATGATATCTACATTATAGCATTCCAGTTTCCCTCAGTATCTTCCTCTATAACCAAAGATGTGCTTTTTTTTATCCATATACCTAAAGAACTGCATTTTAACTATTTACTATGGGTGACTCTTTGGTCCAGCTTTTGTTTAAGCAACCAAATAACTATTACAGACACTCCCACATTCTCAACTTAATAAACTGAATCCAAATACCTGCTTAGTGAACCCATAATAAGTTATAGTCTAACCCAAATTAATTTGACCTAGTCAAATTGTCTATTTCTTCCACCACAATCCCGCTTGCAAAGAGTGTTTTTCCACACATGTTGTCCAAGTCTCTGTCTATTAAGTTGCAAAAATCATGTTTATTTTGTCATGTTTCACACCTTAGGAGTTAAACTTTGTACCTCACCATCAGGAGCCTGTGTGGTCTTGAGTCTGGTTTTAGATCTAGAAAGAGCAAGGGGCGGTAGTGATATGGCCTGAAAAACATCAGCAGGCGCTTGCAAGGTAAATACTTCAATGGAGGCCATTCCAGGTTCTTGAGCAAGAGTTAACTAACCTCCTCAGACAGTACTGACAGATGAGGCTCAACAGAATTTCATGTTCACTGTCCCCAGGTTTATGAGAATCTGCCCATCTCACTTTCAGAGTCACTCCTTCCCAGTTAATGGTCTAACTTTAACATAAGATATCCTAAGATGTTGAAGGTTCAATTTGCATTGTAATTCAAATACCTAGAAGATTAGACTTAGTTTGGTTTACAAAAGTCTTGGTTCTGCAGCTATAGATATAAGGATTTATTTTAAGGCCATTATAGAAGTTTTTATATTCCTATGTGAACTTTTAGCTAGAAATTTAAAGCCCCAAGGTCATCATTTTCCCCTAAAGTTCTCCAAAGCACTTAAAAACAAATCAACTCAATTATACTATTTATTTCTATTAAAAATTCTATAGCTACAAATACTTGATGACACTATGGCTTGCCCTCTCTATGCAATTTTTTACAGGGGTCTACAGGTAACAGTTAAATAACTATTTTACCATGATTATTACTAGTGTTCTGATTACTACCGGATGGGTATTAAGGCATTTAATCAGAACAGGGAACTCACTCTAGAGAACCCAGATCTAATTCAGAGAACCCATTATTAAAATTATGTTTCTGTAGAATTACATTTAATATAAAAGTTTATGCTATTTATGGTGAAATCAGAAAAGCAGAGCTACATGGATGCTTTTGAATAAATGGATGAATGAGTGAATGGATGGATGTGTATATCTACATGTTTGTGTATATATGAGTATGTATATGTGTGTATACATTCACATACATCTATATCCACATCTATATTTATGTATATACATGAACAGATGTATGTGTTTGAGTGGATACATATACATATATACATACACATATAATAGATACTAATACATGTAAAAATTTACTATAGGGATTTGACATCAGACAACTGTGGGAGATAGTAATACATGTATGTAAAGCTGTTGTTTAAGTTTGGTGTTGAGACTGGAAGTCAGTAGGGCAGCCAGTTGAGAATAGACCATGCATATGAACTGGTGGAAATCAGAACAACTGGAAGCTTCAAGCTTGAGCTGGAACCCACAAGGTTGATCTGGAACTCTGAGTTTTTCACCATCTCAAAGCTCCAACTTTAACATTGGAAGTATCCTGCAAAAAAAAAATTAAAAAAATGTAGTTGGTACCTTTTATACAGAGCCAAATATATACCTGGCCCAAAAGTCAGGTATAAACTCCTGGTCTTTCCCCTTAAGATGACAATCTTACAGGAATAATTACACAAAGACTCAAAATATTTATAATATGGAGTCAAAAGAGAAAATTTCTCCAAGAAGGGTTCAGATGAATATCCTTAAGAGGGGGCTGAAAGCATTTCCTCTTTAGGGTCATTGAGAGTTTTTCTTACTAAGGTGGTTGAGAAATGACTTAAATGAGGAGGTGAGGTTTGAAATGAATCTGAAACAATTGACAGGACTTTCATAGTTGGAGAGTAGAGTAAGAGGCTGAGGAGTGGGTAGATGGTAAAAGTGGGGAGGAGACATTTTAGGTTGTGGCACAGAAGCTGAATTGTTTGGAGTGTATATTGATTTAAAGTATATGAAATTGCCATTTTGGTGGGTTCAAAAATGGTGTAATTTTGACAATTTCACATGATTAAATCTACCATAAAAAATAATGTCTTTTTGGTTGCTGTGAGGGAGTGTGACAAGAAGTATCCATCTGAAAGTCTCCTTTGACTGCCCTGGCATGCATTCTCTGAAGAGAGTGCCACAGGGTGATGGGCTTCAGAATGAGACACACACAGGCTTGAACCCTGATCCTCTCGTTTACCTTGGTCAAGTCACTGAAACCTACTAACCTCTATTTATTTAATTACAAATCATTGCTCTGTCTTCAGTTTGGGGAGATTAAATGAGGTAATCACACATAAAATTTCTAACACAGCATAGGTCTTCAGAAGAAGTTAGCTCTAGCATTGCAGGAGTTTGATCTTAATAAAAAATTTTTTTTGATAGACAAATCGCACAAATCTACAAGAAAACCTTCTTGTAATGCCTGCAATACCTTCTCTCGTGCATTTGTTTTCTTCTCATTGCCCTCGGCCCTGATGCAGGCCCTGTGTAGGATCCCTCTCTGCCAGCCGTTAGGGATTCCAAATGCCAGGGAGCCAGGCTGCTCATCTGGGTTTGAATTGCTTCTATGGCCAGAAAATGAAAAAGTTCAACTTCTTCTTTAAATTGCCAAGCATTTTGAGCTCAGAATTGACTGTTATAAAATGTGCCGGGATCCTTGTTGATTGTTTCCTTGGCACAGTCATTATTTATGCAATTATTTGTAGCACACACATGAACAATTCAGTTCCTGTGGCAACTGTAGAAATAACTCATGAAGGTAAATAGGAGCCGCCTGGGATTTTCATAACATTTTTCTTTCCAAGTGCTGCGATTATGCCCTCCAAATGGGATTAGTGTTGGGGGAAGAGACAGATGCCTGCACCCCTCAGTGCAACTGAATTTGGAAAGTTTAACTTTGGCGTTTATCATATTACTTTACAGTTAATGAACACTTACATATGCATACTGTTCTTCAGTATACGAAAGGCTTGCTTTTGCATTATCTCATTTAAAGTATCAGTTTGAAAGTGTGATTCAAAGGTAAGAACAGCCAGTAATAATTCCCCGCTGCATATAGGTGAACTTGGGCTCATCAACATTAAATAGTTTGCTAAAGGTAACACTACTAGTAAGTTATTGAAGCTTTATTTTAGAAGATTCTTTCACATGAAATGTTCTTTCCTTGTGCCCTCAACTGTAGGTACACATATACGTAGACATCTATCTATATACACGTGCGTATGTAATGCATAGACTGGAGATTCCACTGTCAGAGTACTTCATTTTGTTTTAGTCTGCCTAAGTTTAGGTAGAGTGTCTCTCGACAAGAAATAAGTGGCTGGCATGCCTCTGTGTTCATTACTCACGCTCATTAGCAGTGTGCAACCTCTTCAGCTTGGTTACTTTTCATATAAGAGTGAGGCAGACAGAGGGTTAGTTGTAGAATAATGTTATGGAAGTTTATGCGGGGCTGGAGCAAGTATTGTCTCGGGTTATAGGTTCTTTCTTAGATTGTCCGCCTACTACTAGGAGGCTCATAGTCTTAGTCTGGCCAACATCTTGTTCTTTGCTTTGGTCAGTGTTCATGGCTTCTTTCTGATCCGTCATCTCGAGTCATGCCCAATCAGTTCTTCCCTCTCGCCCTCTTCAAAACTAAACTGAAAACTGGACAGGATCTGCTAATCTTTCAGCCCTTATCATTGACACTAGGGATCTTTAGTTGCGGATAAGATCTAGGGATACTTTTTCCAAACATCTGTTAGTAATTCTACAGTAATCACTCTGCTTAAGACCTGATAGGCTTTTTAGTGTCTGTATATTCTACCATCCACCTATCTTCAGGTTCCAGGCAAAGGAATTATCTTCATAAATACAAAAGCCAGATGAGAAATGAAGTGCTACTGGTATTAGTAAAATATGTTAGTACATAAGCTTGTGCATAGAAGGCTAAATGGGGATTTTCTGCCTGAGCCACTGAGTCTAAAGGGCCTGAGTTTTCATATTGACTCAAGGTCCATTTACCAAGATAATGATGTTAGCAAATAGTCACCGAGAGCACTCTACAGGCCAGGCACTTTGCAAACCATTTTACATGTATTAACTCATTTAATCTTCACAACAGTACTACCAAGCAGTCACAGTCAGCAGCAGGGCAAGCATTGGCAGGCTACTGAGCTAACCTATTTGCAAGTGGAAAAAGTTGGTGAGGAATAGTGTGGCCATACAACAAGGCAATGATAGTCTTGGGTGTTTCTGCCCCAGGGCGAGAGGAGCTATAAGAAAGCAGACTGTCCCTAGGTGCACAGAAGGAGGACAGGTGAGTCTAGCCAGCTTTGTCAGGCAACATGACAGCTCCAGTAGTAAGAGGTGACCTGTGACTATGTCAGTCCTCTGACCAATAGGACTGCAACGCTTTGTCCCATGGTAGGTGGACAGGCGTGACCTCCCACAGCAAGAGGCAGAAGAAGCCTAACCAAAAGAAATGTGGAGGGTGTAAAGAAGAAAAAATATATTCCTCCACTAAAAGATTATGACTTTGCTCTTGCCAGGTGGCTCTGTTGTTTGGAGTGTCGTCTAGTTCACCAAAAGGCTGAGGGTTCAGTTTCTGGTCAGGGCACATACCTAGGTTGTGGGTTCGATCCCCAGTCGGGGTGCATACTAGAGGCAATCGATCGGTGTTTTTCCTCTCACATCAATGTTTCTTTCTCTCTTTCTGTCTCTAAAAATCAAAAAAGACACCCTTGGGTGTGGATTAAAAAACAAAAAGCTTATGATTTTTACAATTAAGCAATTCAGTGGGTATCTTTAGAAGAAACCATATCACAAGCTAAAGCCTTGAGCACGCAGTTCCGCCTGGTGTCCGTTGCTGCAGGGAGCTGACGGGGGAGGTCGGCAGGGGCAGGAGCAGGTTCCTGGTCACGTCACAGCTTTGCTTCATTTCCACATACCCCTTGGAGGTGACAGATAGCCTTTTATTACAGATGAGGAACGCAAGCTTGAAATTCACAACTATTAACTCAGTCCCCAGCTGTCTAAGGCTCACCATGAAAGAGTAAGGAGATGAAATAATATAACTTTCCTCTTCAAGAAGAAACTAGATAAAAACAGAATACTTCCCTTTAAAAGCAGTTCCACTTTATGTAAAGAAAATGAGGCAATGGCTTAGATATTTATGTACCTCAATGTAATGCACTGAATTACCTCCAAAATATTTAAAATAGCTGGTGATTTGTAATGTTACTGATCTGGATTTATTAAGCTAAGGCTTAAAGTCGCAAGGCACATTCAAGTTTCCAAAGCTTGTTCTTTCTCTCTAAATTCACCATTAACTGGTTTTCTGACACCAGAAGTCCAAGAAGATAAGAGCTCTTTCTAATAACTGTAGACCTTTATTTATTTACTTTATAATACAAATCAGAAGCTACATGTCTCTATGACTATGTTTATAAGATTTATACTGTTGTAGAAAGCAATATGGTGTGTTTAGCCTAGGAAACAGTGATAGTTTAAAAGTTGTAGATATCATTAGTTTACATTAGATGTAAATGAGTTTGAATAAATTTACCTAAAATGTATACTTTCCTTTCTAGAGCTAAATTCTTTCTGCTGCACACGAAGTACAACATCTGGTGTTTGAAATAACTATTACAATCATTTGTTTTTAGGCTGTAGCTCCTTATAACAACTTTAGGAAAAAATTACAGTTCCTAACAGTTGCTAAGTCTGAGTACAATAGAAAACTCAATTTCCTCTATAAAAGTTCTAGGTCTCTGGCTTGCCAGAACTAGCTGCCAAAAAATGGTTTAAAGAGTAGAAATTTATCTATAATCTCAGTGGCCTCTTTCTAAGTCATTTTTCCTCAACAAAAGGCTTAAATGATTTTTTATTTCATTCTTTTTATTTTTGCCTTTAGCAAAAAAGTATAATTCACATAAAAGTACAAAAACCAAAGAAGAAACTCATATTAATTCTAAGATGTATTTTCCCCCAATTTTATATCACTGAAATTTGATGTCTTAGAAATAGACACATCACAGTTAAATTGACAGTGTTTTGTTTTTCTTTCTTAATGTCACATAAAATAATGGTTCTTAGAACTTATGGTAACTTAGACTTATTAAAATATTATATTTACATAATAACTAATATTTCTGGACATAACTAAGTAAATTAATATGTATTAATAGGAAAATATTTTAACCCAAATGAAGAGTAGATACTTGCTATGTCTTACTTGCTCATTCATATATTCCTTTCCTATGCAATTATATATTCCTTATGTTCTAGGTCAATTTGTTAGGCATTTGTTAAATATCAGAAACACCATAAAGTTCTGAGAAATTCCTACTCTTGGGGAACTTGCTACCTTGTAAGAGAGTTAAATACACAATACAATAAATCATAAGCTCTCTTCAAAGGCTATAGGAATAAAATACATGAAATTATTCTTTGAAATGATCTACTATTCTTATGCTCTTGAACTCTTTCAATGTGGATGTTTACCTAAGTCTGATCCAGTGGTTTAGTAACACCCATTTTATAGTGTACACCTGGTAGGGAAAAATCTTCAGAAAAATATGAGTCAATTTATAACCAAATATAAGTCCAGCTTGCTAATATTCTCAGGGAAAGTATATGCTTTGGAATCTACACGACTTGCTAATTGTGCCATCTCTTTTTAAATTACTCCTATCCTGCCCTATTATTTTTATAACTAAGGTCACTGAAGATTCACTGCATATTTCTCAACAAATCAGGGCTATATGGTAAAAACGAAAAATAAGTGAACGTATAATCAAGTGCAGCATTTAGGGAATATTCTGGCTTTTTAGAATTCATTAATCAAGGAAAGCTCACCTTTGAATTATAGTACTAGTCAGTTTGCTAAGATGGTTCATTAAAATCCAAATCTTATTATATATTACATGCTTTATGCTTTTCACACAAACTTATTATACTGCTCAGAGAAGGTGATCTCTGAACGCACATTAGACTAATGTTCCTGAAACAGTGGCTTATGCAAGTTTTATTGGATCTCTCTAACCAAAAAAGGTCACCTAATGATTTCCTCCAATAACGATTTACTAAAAGGGAAATATAATTAATTATTGTTAAATGCCTGACCTTGAAACACTTTGCCATTTGCTAAGATATATAATGTAATATTACTACAAATAGAAAACAGAGACTCAAACAACCTTCCAGTATTGCTCTTTTACATCTTTTATCTAGTGTAATGGCAGCTATCGTTCATGGAGTGCTTACTATGTGCCAAGTACTGTGCTAAGCTCTTTAATTCATCACGGCCACATTTTATTTATATAAAAACTCTTGGAAGTTATTATTATTGCCCAGATGTTCAGATGAAGATGTTGGGACTTGAAGAGGTCAAGTAATTTAGCTAAAATCACTCAACTATTTAGTGGCAAAAGCCAAGCTTGTTTAAACCCAGGTGCCTGAATGCGAAGCCCTCATGCTCTGCTCCGCATCCATCTTGATCCCTCAAGGGAAGTCATCATTCACTCGTGAAAATACTGATGGGGCTTGGGTTCCCCCATCCTCCTAGTAATCTAAGTAATATTTGTATCATTTTTTGGAGCAGTAACATTATGAAAAGGGGTCAACTAATCAAGACTTTGACTTCAACTCTTCTAGCTCAAAGCCCTACTCTACCTCTTGCTGCCAAGTGGCTTTGATCCAGGTGTTTAAGCTCTTCAAACCTTATTTTCTCCTTTGAGAATATGGGTACCATTCTGAATTTTGTCTGAACATAAGGAAACACCTAAAAGTGCTTGTGAGAGAGCTTTGTTTAAGTGTTCTCTCTCTTTCAAATAAGTTGGCTGCTGTTGCCCATTTTTTTAGGGGATTTATAAAAATGGAGATACCCTAGCCCTGGCTGGGTATCTCCATTGGTTAGAGCATTGTCCTGATAGGCCAAGTTTGCGGGTTCAATCCCCAGTTAGGGCACATGCAAGAAGCAAACAATGAATGCAGAAATAACTGGAAAGTGGAGCAACAGATCAATCTCTCTCCCCTCCCTCTCTCCCTCCCACCCTTTCTCTAAAAGCAATAAATAATTTTTTAAATAAAAGTAGAAAACATTGTGGTTTTATTTCAACTCCTTTTTTCTTATCTTGTTTTTTAAAAAGCCAATGTAATTTTCCCTCCTATTGAAAATGCCTGTTTTTCTTAAAGTTTATATTGATTTTCTTAGCATACACATCCTTTGAATTTTTAGAATTTATTCCAAATAGTTTTCATCTTTTTCTTCCAAATAAAGCCAACGATAGTAAATATACGTGTTGAAATTTCCCAACAGATAGAGTCTGAGGATTACTCTTCAATTTTCGACCCAAACACTTTAATTTTTACCGAAACCTGTCTCAGTTAACATCTGGAAGGCAATTAGCTATGTGCAACCAGCATAGACATTTATCTTGAGTGGCTCTACTAGACTGAGGTAGAATCATCTCTCATTTCCTACTGCTTCTTTTCTGTCACTCAAGACCACCACAACCACCAGCAGTGTTCTGATTTTAATTGATCCCAAGTCTCTAAGCTAACAGGATACTAAAATGAAGCATTTTCCTTTCTTCTTTTCTGCAAGAAGGGCCTGTCTCTTTCATGAGGCAAAGCACAAGTTGACTACCATACTATCAAATTCATACCACCTGTTTCCTTATTTTGTCAATAGTTGTCAGTCTTTTCTTTGTATTTTCATGTATCATAAAAAATAATTAGTAAAAAGCTAATTTGAAATTAAAGATATTATAGGCTGATAGTTGGCATTTTATATTAGATGCAAAACAACTACTTTTACATTGAATGGCCTGAATCCTATAGTCACAGGTACCTAACAATTCTGAGAAGAAAATTACTCTTGAGATAGATAAAGTGAATTAAAAGGAGATTTAGAGGTCAGAGCACCGAAGGAGGAGGTAAGAGCACCATTTTCTCATTGTGGCACTCAGTTGACTTTTCACAAGTCATCTCTCACTTCCATGACTCAATTTCTTATTTGCTCCGTGAGTACATTAGGCTCAGTTGTTAAGTTGCATCCATGTTCTAGCTGTCTGAACCTCGGTATTTTTTTCTTTTATTTGCACTTAAGAAAGTTCAGGGGAAAATGATATGCTTCTTTTAGGTATTAGATCTTTTGCAAAGGCAGCTTGTAAAGAAAACACACAATGTTAATAGCTACTACCTATTGAAAAAGAGGATTGTAAGTGTTCTGTAATTCTAATTGGGTCTCCTAGATACAATCATGATACCAAGCTATGATTATAACAAGTGAAAATTGTATTGAGAGGAACCAATAAATCTACATTTATTTCTTTAAAGCTTTGTTCTATAAGATGATTTACTTAACTACTTTATTAAAATAGCTGGATTTATTCTTTTAGGAGAAAAATGTGTCTATGTATAATTTTCTTTTAACCAAGACAATAGCTTAAAGCAGAGTCTCCTGTGATCATGATACCCATTGGCCCAGCGTTCATATATTCTCATTATAGATTTGAAATTGAATAGCACACACTATTGATTCACTTAACCGTTGAAATATTTATTAAGTTCATACTGGCCCTGGCTGGAGGGACTCAGTTGGTAGGAGCATGATCCATGCACAGGAAGGTCACAGGTTCGATTCCCAGTCAAGAAACATACCTAGATTGCAGGTTCGAACCCCAGTCAGGGCACAATGGGAGGCAACTGACTGATGTATCTCTCTCACATCAATGTTTCTCTCTCTCTCTCTTTCTCCCCCACCTCCCCCCTTTCTTCCTTTTTAAAATCAATTTTAAAAAAGATGCAACTTCTGTTCTGAAGGAGCCCAAAAGCTAAAGGGGAAAACAGAAGAAAACTAAGATATTTCTTATATGGTGTGACCAGTTCAATGTTGGTAAACAGGAAGCATGGCAAATCTGGTTTGAGTTTAAGGCAGGCTTTTATATTTGATGATGTTAACTGCATCTTGAAGTGTGAGGAGGAACTATAAAGATAAAAGTGAGTTGGCGGGTGAGTAAAGGTCATTCAAGGTAGAGAATAACACAGGTGTTGATATAGTGAGGCACATTCTGAGACTCACAGATTGTTTCAGGTAGAACATGGAAGAGTGGAAAGATAGTCAAAACCTTGTGTGCCATTTTAAGGAGTTAGGACATTTTTTTTTAACAGACATAATAGTTAACTGAATGTTTTTACTTGAAAAAGTAGCAGTTCTGGTCAAAACACTTCAGATCTATCAATGAGGTCCAATTTTTATACATGTAATAATTTTTTTTCCCTAGTCTCTTAGCCATAGATTTTATGTCTATTTTAACAGCAGTCTAACTAGCAAATGTGAGGTCAGATTGCATGTGTGGACACATGGATGCGATGCCAACTTTTACCTAAAAAGATCATATTCTGGCTTCATGAAGATTGTTCACACAAAGGAAATATATAAACTCCTTAATCATCTTGCTATACTATGAGCTTCTTGGAGGCAATAATTGTGTTTGACACATATTTTTCATCCCCAAAACTACCACATTGCTGCCAACATGGTGATTAATATATATTTGAATGAATGAATAAGAGAGCATAAAATACAATAAGAATCATTTAGAAATCTATAAGAAGTTAGTTTCAGCAATTTGCTTGTACCCTATATTTCATATTCATTGGAAAACTCTGTCCCTTCTGTTAGCACAGCATTTGTTTTTGTCACATAGCTTATCAATGTCGCTAATGAGCTGCTAATTAGCTGCCAATTTTTGTACAATTTAGAAGGAAAAGGCGGAGAGGGCTGTTCAGAGGGGTATGCCTCAGTGATCTTGCCTATTTGTTTTATGTGTCCATGATTCTGTAGTACAGAAATGTTACACATAAAGTTATCACAGGCTCACTGAGTATGGCTTTGGATAGATGATTACTTCATTAAAAATAACTAGTACAGTATCATACAAGTATTCTTTCACTTTTATAAAGGCAGAATATTAGTGAAGGGGGTCTTAAGTTAGTATAGCATCACTTAATATAAATGAGAAAACTGTACACATCCCCATGCACAATATTGTACCCTCAGTCATGGCTTCAGCATTAGTTTGGTATTTGCTAATTGTACAGTAAGTCTAATTGCTTCCCATTTCTGATCTCACCTGTAAAATGGGAATAATGCTTGCTTCTGGTCATTTTTGTTGATGATAAACTAGAGATGACACAGTTAAAGCTTTAGCCAAATTCTTGCATATTGGGCTCCTAAAAAGGGAGTGTGTGTGGGGGGGGTAAACAGGGAGATTAATCAAAGAACTCATATGCATATTTGCATAACCTATGGACACAGACAATAGTGTGGAGAAGGCCTGGGGGGGGGGTGTGGATGCCTGGTGGAGGGGATCAATGGAGAAAAAAGGGGACATCTGTAATACTTTCAACAATAAAGATAAATTTCCATATATATGTTTGTTTCTCTTTCTTCCCCTCCTATAAGATGAATCATATTGCATTTTCCTAAATTATATACTCAGTTCCATGATTTATCTCATCTGTTATTACATAAACATGGCCTGAATTTTTCTCATGTTGATTTTCTCAAATAAAGGTTATAGGATATACATACATACTCCTAATTTTTTTCTAAAGTTTATGGTATGAATTTATCCAATTTCTTTTTTTTATTTAGAAAAGAGATTTACTTATTAAAAAGCTGGCAAAAGTCAGACTTCAGAAAGATTAGCTTGTCAAACAAAAAATACAACATATGTGAACATACCAAGATTACATAGTTGCATTAATCTATGCATAATAGAAAACAACTTTCTTACATAATTATTATATTCACAAAGGGTATTATCTTTAGAAATCAACTTTACAGAAGTCAGGGTTATAGTTACTTTGCTAGAAAATGAGTGACTTCGAGGAAATGCTCAGAGTTTCATTTATTTTAAAGACCAGAACTAGACAGGGTGACCCTGTTATTTTTGGTTTATCTCATTCTGGGACATCATGTGTATCTTGATTTATAATGGAAGCAGGACAAAGTGTTCATGTTGCTTCCACACTGGCCATGACTGACAGTGAGGATGGCCCTAGACAGTAGTTAGGTCATCTGGGTAACCTGGAGGGTAATGAAAATACCTTATGTCTCACTCAGACACCATGTTATTGACAAAATACTTATTACCATTAATATTTCATGAAAGGAAATGTTATAGGGAAGGCATTTTATTTTATTTTATTTATTTTTATTTTATTTATTTTTTTACTTTATCTTTATTGTAGAGACCATTACAGATGTCCCCCTTTTAACCCTATTGATCCTCTCCACCCCACATCCATCCCACCCCCAGGCCCTCCCCACACCAATGTCCACGTCCATGGGCCATGCCCATAAACCTACAAGTTCCCTGATTAATCTCTCCCCACCTACATCCCCCTCCCCGCTTTCACTCTGAGATCCTCCGTCTGTTCGATGCTTCTATGTTATGGGATCCACTTTGTTCATCAGTTTATTTTGTTTATTATATTCCACATATGAGTGAGAATTTGGTACTTGTCCTCCGACTGGCTCATTTCACTTAGCATAATACTCTCTAGTTCCCTCCATGCTGTCCTAAAGGCCAAAGGTCCTTCCTCTTCACAGCCGCATAGTACTCCATGGTGTAAATGCCATGGTGTAAATGTGCCACAGCTTTTTTATCCACTCATCTACTGATGGGCGCTTGGGCTGTTTCCAAATCTTAGCTACTGTGAATTGCGCTGCTATGAACATAGGGGTGCGTAAGTTCTTTGCGATTGGTGTTTGGGGTTCCTTAGGATATATTCCCAAAAGTGGGATCACTGGGTCAAATGGCAGGTCAATTTTTAATCTTTTGAGGAACCTCCATACTGCTTCCCATAGTGGCTGCCCCAGTCTGCATTCCCACCAGCAGTGTACTAGGTGCCCTTTTCTCCACACCCTCGCCAGCACTTGTAGTTCGTTGACTTGTTGATGGTGCCATTCTGACAGGTGTGAAGTGATACCTCATTGCTGTTTTAATTTGCATCTCTCTGATGATTAGAGATGTTGAGCATTTTTTCATATGTCTCTTAGCCACTTGTATGTCCTCTTTGGAGAAGTGTCTATTTAGGTCCACTGCCCATTTTTTAATTGGATTGTCTGTCTTCCTTTTATTAAGTTGTATAAGTTCCTTATATATTTTGGATATTAACCCTTCATCCAATGTCTCCTTGGCAAATATGTTCTCCCATACAGTGGGCTCCCTTTTCGTTTTGTTGATGGTTTCCTTTGCTGTGCAGAAGCTTTTTATTTTGATGCAGCCCCATTTGTTTATTTTCTCCTTAGTTTCTCTTGCCCTAGGAGATGTATCAGCAAACATATTGCTGAGAGATGTCTGAGATTTTGCTGCCTATGGTTTTCTCTAGGATTTTTATTGTTTCATGTCTTACATTTAAGTCTTTTATCCATTTTGAATTCACTTTTGTGTATGGTGTAAGTTGGTGGCCTAGTTTCACTTTTTTGCATGTATCTGTTCAATTTTTCCATTCATTGAAAAGACTGCCTTTACTCCATTGTATGTTCTTGCCTCCTTTGTCAAATATTAATTGACCATAATGGCATGGGTCAATTTCTGGGTTCTCTGTTCTGTTCCACTGATCAGTATGTCTGTTCTTGTGCCAGTACCAGGCTGTTTTGATTACAGTGGCTTTGTAGTATAACTTGATATCTGGTATTGTGATCCCTCCAACTTTGTTCTTCTTTCTCAAGATTGCTGTGGGTATTCGGGGTGTTTTTTGGTTCCAGATAAATTTTTGAAGTGATTTTTCTAGATCTGTGAAATATGCTGTTGGTATTTTAATAGGGATTGCATTGAATTTATAGATTGCTATGGGTAATATGGACATTTTAATGATGTTAATTCTTCCAATCCATGAACATGGTATATTTTTCCATTTGTTTATATCTTCCTCTATTTCTTTTTCAGCGTCCTGTAGTTTTCTGAGTAAAGGTCTTTTACATCTTTGGTTAAGATTATTCCTAGGTATCTTATTTTTTTAGTTGCAGTGGTAAGTGGGACTGTTTTTTTAGTTTCTGTTTCTGAGAGTTCATTATTGGTATATAAAAATGCCATCAATTTCTGGGTGTTAATTTTATATCCTGCTACCTTGCTGAATTCATTTATTAAATCTAATAGTTTTCTGGTGGAGTCTTTAGGATTCTCTATGTACAATATCATGTCATTTGCAAATAATGACAGTTTTGTTTCCTCCTTTCCAATTTGGATGCCTTTTATGTTTTCTTCTTGTCTAATCACTGTGACTAGGACTCCCATTACTATGTTGAATAAGAGTGGTGAAAGTGGACACCGCTGTCTTGTTCCTGTTCTTAGGGGAAATGGTTTTAGTTTTTGCCCATTGAGTATGATGTTGGCTGTAGGTCTGTCATATATGGCCTTTATTATGTTGAGGTATGATCCCTCTATTCCCACTTTGCAGAGAGTTTTTATGAAAAATGGGTGTTGAATTTTATCAAATGCTTTTTCTGCGTCTATTGATATGATCATGTGATTTTTAGCTTTCAATTTGTTTATGTGATGTATCACATTTATTGATTTTCAAATATTGTACCAGCCTTGCATCCCTGGAATAAATCCCACTTGGTCATAGTGTATGATCTTTTTAATATATTGCTGGATCTGATTTGCTAATATTTTGTTGAGGATTTTACTGTCTATGTTCATCAGGGATATTGGCCTGTAATTCTCTCTTTGTAGTGTCCTTATCTGGTTTTGAAATTAGGCTAATGCTGGCCTTGTAAAAAGAGTTTGGAAGTGTTCCTTCCTCTTGGATTTTTTGAAATAGTTTGAGGAGGATAGGTGTTAATTTTTCTTTGAATGTTTGGTAAAACTCCCCTGTGAAGCCATCTGGGCCATGACTTCTGTGTTGTGGGAGCCCTTTGATTCCTGATTCAACTTCATCAGCAGTTATTGGCCTATTTAGGCTTTCTGACTCCTCCTGATTGAGTTTTGAAAGGTTATATTTTTCTAGGAATTTGTCCATTTCATTCAGGTTGTCCAATTTGTTGGCATATAGTTGTTCATAGTATTTTCTTACAATCTTTTGTATTTCTGTTGGGTCAGTTGTTATTTCGCCTCTTTCATCTCTGATTTTGTTTATTTGGGTCCTCTCTCTTGTTTCTTGATAAGTCTGGCTAAAGGTTCATCAATCTTGTTTATCTTTTAAAAAAACCAGCTCTTGGTTTCATTGATCTTTGTATTGTTTTTTTAGTCTCTATGTAATCTATTTCTGTTCTAATCTTTATTATTTGTTTCCTTCTACTTTGTGCTTTTCTTGTTGTTTCCTTTCTAAGTTTTTGAGTTGTAGCGTTAAAGAGTCTATTAGAAGTTTTTCTTGTTTTTTGAGGTAGGCTTGTAGTACTATGAACTTCCCTCTCAGGACTGCTTTTATTGTGTCCCATAGATTTGGAGTTGTTGTGTGTTCATTTTCACTTGTTTCCAGGAAGGTTTTTCTTTCTTTCTTGATCTCTTTGGTAACCCATTCATTGTTTAAAAACATGCTTTTCAGTCTCCATGTGTTTAAATGTCTTTTACTGTTTTTATTGTAGTTGATTTCTAGTTTCATGCCATCGTGATCCGAGAAGGTGCTGGATATGATTTCAATCTTCTTGAACTTATAGAGACTTGTTTTGTGTCGTAACATGTGATCTATCTTTGAGAATGTCCTGTGTGCACTTGAGAAGAATGTATATTCTGCAGCTTTGGGGTAGAATGTTCTGTAAATGTTGATTAAATCCATCTGATCTAGTGTGTCATTTAGGGTCGCTGTTTTGTCGATTTTTTGCCTGGAAGACCTATCTGGTAAAGTCAGTGGGGTGTTAAAGTCCCTGAGTATGACTGTATTGCTGTCAATCTCTCCCTTAAAGTCCTCTAGAAGTTTTTTTATAAATTTAGGTGCTTCTATATTGGGTGCATATATTCTTATCAGGGTTATACACTCTTGCTGGATTGATCGCTTTAGTATTTTGTAATGACCTTTCTTGTCTCTGATTGTGGTCTTCATTTTGAAGTCTATTTTGTCTGATATGAGTATTGCTACCCCAGCTTTGTTTTCATTTCCATTTTCATGGAAAATTATTTTCCATCCCTTCACTCTCATCCTGTATGAGTCTTTTGTTCTGAGGTGGGTCTCTTGTAGATAGCATATAGTTGGGTCATGTTTTCTTATCCATTCAGCCACCCTATATCTCTTTATTGGGGCATTTAATCCATTTACATTTAAGGTTATTATTGAAAGATACTTATCTACTGACATTTTGTTTCTTTATAGCTGTTTCTCATTCACTTTATTTCTATGTTTAATTATAACAGTCCCTTTAACTAGCAGTTCTTGCACTGCTGGCTTTGTAGCAATAAAGTCTTTTAACCTTTTTTTTTTTTTTTTTTTTTGTCTCAGAAGCTCTTTATTTCACCATCCAGTTTGATTGATAATCTTGCTGGGTAGAGTAGTCTTGGTTTTAGATCCTTCTTTTGCATTACCTTGAATACTTCATGCCATTGCTTTCTGGCCTGTAGAGTTTCTGATGAGCAGTACAATGACAGCCTTATGGGAGCTCCTTTGTAGGTAACAGTTTGCTTTTCTTTAGCTTCCTTTAAGATTCTCTCTTTGTCCTGGATTTTTGACATTTTAATTATGATTTGTCTGGGCGTGGACCTCTTTGGATTCTTCTTGCTTGGGATTCTCTGTGCCTCCAGAACCTTTATGCCTTTTTCCTTGACCAGATTAGGGAAGTTTTCTGCCATTATTTCATCAAACAGGTTCTCTAATCCCTGCTTACTTTCAACCTCCTCTGGCACTCCTATAATATGAATATTGTTACGTTCTATGCTGTCCCACAGCTCCCTTAGACATTCCTCCTGTTTTTTAATTGTTTTTTTTGTTTGTTTTTGGGTCTCTGATTGAGTGATTTTCTTCTACCCTGTTTTCTAATTCACTGATCTGACCCTCAGCTTCTTCTAATCTGCTATTTATTCCTTCTAATGTATTCTTTATTTCTGCTTTGTCATTCTTCATTTCTGACTAGTCATTTTTCATAGTTTCCAAATCTTTTTTTTTCACGCTGTTGAGCATCCTTACAATCAGTATTCTAAGCTCTGTATCTGAGAGGTTGCTTATCTCTACTTTATTTGGCTTTTTTCTGGAGACTTCTCTTATTCTTTCATTTGGGGCTTGTTTTTTGATCTCCTCCTTTTGGCTAAATGTTAGGTAGATCTGCTAGGATTCTCAGTCTTTTGGACGGTCTCTGGTACAGGCCAATGTCAGACACAGTTTGTGACTGGCCCTGAGTACCATGTTTGGGGCTATCAACAACCCCAGGCTTGATGTCTCCACTGCTGGGGCTGGATGTGTTTGGACAGAACCGAGATGCACACCAACGTCTGTTTTTCCAGCACCTGGGTCCCAAAACAGATCAGGCAAAAACTAAAGCACCCTGAGGTCTGCCTCAGTCTTCAGATTTGTTAATCTGATTCTCTTAATGAGCCTCAAGCTGTAGAAGCTCCACAGGGTGGGGCAGCTGGTTGTTATCAGTCTCTTAACAAGCCTCAGGCTGTAGAAACTCCTCTGGGAAGGGCAAGAGGATCTCCATCAGGGTGGGGCAATTGCTTTTCCCCTTCAGTCAAAAGCTGAAAGTTCGCCTCCCAAGAAAGATGTTCCCACAGTCTGGGGGAATGACTCTCCCCACACAGTTCCAGTCCACTCCACTCTCCCTCCACCGGAGCCCAAGGTGAGTGGCTGCACAGGAAACGTTGTGGGTTGACTCTTTAAGAGGGTGTCTGCAGTTCCAGCTGCCTCTCCCTGGCAGACAGAAACCAGCTGCTTTTCACAGTTAGGTGTTATGTGGGCGCCTTTCTCAGTTCTGGTGCTCTTGGCTGGGAAGCCCAGCCTGGGGTTTAGGCCCCAGAGTCCTCAGAGGGAACCCCCCCCACAGCTGAGCTATCCCTCCGGACCTTCAGCTGCTGCCTGTGGGAGCCAGCCAGCCCTCTCATGCCTCTGCTCCTCCTACCAGTCTCTTTGCAGTCTCCACTTTTCCTCTTTGGTTATGAGAGTGCTCTCCAGCTCATCTTCATTTGGTTTTCAGAATGGTGTTCAGGATGTTTTTTCTGTTTTAGTTGTAAACCTAGATTAGTCCCAGGAGAGTGTCAGTGTGGCTTCCACTCGGTCTGCTGCTATCTTGGATCTTCTATCCAATAACTTTTGTGAAACTCTGTCTTACTAAAAGTGTTCACTTTTTGCAATTAACACATGTATCACACAGTTTGGTTCTCTAATTCATACTCCCTGTAATTTAATGATTTACTCTACTACGGTCTGAAGTAAATTTTAAATTCTTGCTGTGAGAGACCAATTCTATTGGAGCTTCTTTCTCTTCATCCCAAATTGCTGGGTAGCTTTAAATTGGTTAACAATCATGATTATTTATTTAGTCATTGAACTTAAAGTAGACGGTGATGGAGATAATAAAGCTTGCAAAAATACTTCATTTGTCACTATGATTTCCAAGCCCCTTTCATTTTGACTGGGCCATCTGACTGGCCAATGAACTAAGGAGTGGAGATTGTTCATCACTTTTGGCTCTAGGCAGTGACATAGTCCATTTGGGGTTTTTAGTCCCTCCCTTTTTCTACCTTGATAATCAAAAGGGCTGCAAGTTCCCGATGGTGTAGTGACAAGGTGGTAGAATCTGTCTGGCTCCCTTAATATCCGTATGGAACAGAGCTTCCGTTCCCATTCTCCCAATCCCTCCTAACTCTCATGGACATGCATGTGAGTGATCTAGAGATATTTATTGTATTAAGTCACTGGGTCTAACTTTTTACTCTATAATAATTCAGTCTATTCAAATTAATGCCTTCCTAAAACATACTTTTCTTCCAGGAAAAAATGTATCCTCTATTATTTCTAACAAATATATTGGCATAAAAAAACCTTACAACCTGATATTTATTGAACAATAAAGATTTTAATAAATACATGAACAAGTGAGCAGATCTATATCCAAAAATAACCTTTATGCTATTGTTAGATAAAAATCGAGAAGATATTGGTCTTTGATTATTTTTAAATCTCCATAAGTATTTTAATATTTACTGTAGTATTTCCCACTCAGTTCATCATAATAATCACTTGAGGTATTTCTTAAAATGTGTAGTATCCTCGGTTCTATGTCAGAACTAAATAATTGAAATTCCTAGGGGAGACACAATGTGGCTTTCTAGAAAGCACCTCAGGTTAAGCTTATGGTAAGGAAAGTGTGAAAAGTATTGTGGTACTTGGGGTGGAGGGTGAGGGTTGAGGTTTGATGAATGAGTTGCTAAAGCAAAAGCACTTTGTGCAACCAGACTATAATGACAGGGCTAATTGTGGTATAAAAGGTCAGTTAAAGGAGACACTCATCAAGGAATAAATCTTGGGTATAAAAAATATTATGACAACACATTATAAGCATACAATTAATGTTTTAAAGTTTAAAGTGCACTTTCACATATAATCTCTCAATTCACATGATTTCTCTATGGTTAAACAATATTATCTTTATACATGAGGAAACCTAGGCTCTGATACACTTTTGCTCCAAGTTCACACAGTTAAAAGGGCTTTTTAATAAAGTGATATTTTAATAGAAAATAAGGATAAGCAGACTTTGAAGTGATACAAAAGGTCTGATGTTGGGAACAAAGTTACCCTAGTATCAAAATCTTTACTTATGATCTTGGAAATGTTTGGGGGTAGTCAAGCATACTCTTTCCTCAAGTTTGGGCATTGTCTTTGATCAAGCCTAAGAATACTTCAGGTGGTGTTTGAGAACTGCTGACATTTTATGAAATCGGTTTATAGAGTGGTGAAGATCATGAGCTCTAGAGACACACTGAGTTCCCTTTCTGGTTCTGTCTCTTAGTGGCTGTGTGGTTTTGGCATTGTTGCTTAACCTCTCTGTGCCTCAGTATTGTCTAAAATGGTGATAATAATTGAACCTACATCCTTAAGTTTTAGTGAGGATTAATTGAGTAATAAATGTTAAGTACTCAGATGAGTAACTGACATATAGTAAATATTCAATAAGTGTTAGTTCTTTTATGGTTAGGAACATTATCAGTCTCTAGAAATTTATTTGACCGAGAAACAAGAGACACAGTTATGTTTTTTATACTACGGCTCATCAATAATGACCTGTTTATAGCTGTTAACTAAGTTCTGATGAGTCATGATAAGTCTTTCGGGATGCATAGTTTCCAAACTTGGCTATGACTCAGAATCACCTGGAGGCCTTGCTAAAGCACAGATTGCTGGGCTCCACGCCCAAAGTTCCCAATTCTGTAAGTCTGGGTGATACTGATGCTACAAGTTTAGGATGACATTATAATCAAATCAGATTATGGAAGGCCTTGGAAAGAAGTTTAAGGAATATGGGCTTTCTATTGAGAAGTTAGGTAGTGCAGAAGGCAAAAAAATTAAGTGAACACTCCCATTATATCAGTATTTTCTTAAATGGTAAATATAGTTTGATTTTGTCACCCAGATTTTTAATGATAGTTTCTAAGCTTCTCTGTTATCTTTTACCTTCTCAGACAACCATTATCCTAATTTGTCATCTTTCTAGGACCCTGTATTACTATTGTGTGATTTGGTGTCTCTCCATCCTGAGGACAATGATTTTTGAGTTTTAGTGGGAATAAAAATCACCTAAGCACTTATGAAATGCAGATTCCTAAGCTTTGCTGACACATCTGACTCAATAGATTTGGCAGAGAGCCCAGGACCCTACCTCTCCTAGTGCATCCACATTGATTTAATTCAGGAGATTTGTGAACAACACATGAAAAATGCCTTAGGTTTTTGTACAGATTCCACCTGCTCTTGAAGCAAAACTAACCATTGCATTTTTTCCCCTTCGTTTTTAAAATGTAATTTTTATTTTCAGGTGACCTTTCAGTCCCATTTGTTACATTTCATTAAAGTCCGCTTGGTCGACTTCTTTTCCCAATTTCAGCTTTTGGTATTAGGCATTTACAGAAAAGTGACTTGAAAGCAATTTAACCACAAGCTCAACCAAATTAATTTACAGAGAGTTTAGTAAACAGCCTTTGCTTTCTGTACTTAAGTGATCAATTTCAACACCTGCTTTTCCTTCCAGATGGAGTTAATTAACATTAAAATTATTATTGCCTATAGCAGAGACTTTTTTTTTTTTTTTTATAATTCACAGTCCTCCAGCTGCATCCAGGTTCCTACATTTCTGAAAAGTAAAACAACAACAATCTCTATGAGAAGCACACGTATCATTGAACTATTTGGAGAGAGGCACATAAGAAATATCATGGGGGAAAAAAAAACTAACATGTATGAAGTGGATACTATATGCCAGGCATCTTCACATGTAAGATCTAGCACAATCCTCGCAGATATCTCATGAGTGCTCTTATTTTACCACCTATTTTACATATAAAGAAGCTGAAGATTAGAGAAGTTTTGTACCATTTTGGATGTTTCCACAGTTAGCAAGTGGGAAAGCCTGAATGTAAACCCCTATTTAACCAAAGATTATGCTCTTTCCACTACAATAGTGTTGCTTTGCAAACAGGTCCTCGTACACAGGGCAAGAAGAGAGCAGAGAAAGAACCCAAACACTCCAAATTTGTAGGTGGGAGTTTTAATAAGCAAGAGAGCTTACATACTGTGGCTTGTCCTTGGTGGCTGAAAGATGAGTAGGTCTCTGCACCCACCTACCAGAATCATAAAAGTTTATATAAAAGCCTTAGCAGGGTTTGGTCACCTATACAGTCCAGATGGTCTCAGCAACACAATATTCTCTCTAGGTTGTGTCTTTGAAATGGCTCCAGCTAAGGGAATGGTGGGTGGAAGGAACATTCCAAGTAAAAGGGGACCATGGTAAGGAGCCTCCAATTGTCCAGGTCCAGCTTCTGATTTACCCAGAAGTCAGGTCCCCTTGATGACCTCCTCCAGCAACTAGCCTTGGCTTAAATTGAGGGGAAGTTTCAAAATTTTAAAAAAGAAATTCTTAGGGAGTATGAGGTAAAATGTTTGGTTTAGGGTAGCTTGTACTGAGATAAATACAACATTTAAAATATTACAGATTTTGCACACACATACACATGCATATAAAATATGTGTGAACCCCCAGGATAATGTGGTAACACTTAAATATTTCATAATTATAGTTTGCTGGTTTCCTTGAGAACTTGTGTGGCAGATGCTTGGCTAGGGGTTGGGGAGAGATCAAGGGAAAAAATAAAAAGGTAAAATATCATTGCAATGGAGTTTTTAACTACAATAATGAAGTATATAGAAGATACTCTGAGTTCAAAAACGAGTGAAATTCACCAAGGAAATGGATTTTTAGGGGTAAAGAGTTGTTTCTGATACCTCTCATTAAATGTTTCCATGAGCCTCATTTCTTAAAATTTGTCTTTATTGTTGAAAATATTACAGATGTCCCCTTTTTCCCCACTGACCCCTTCTACCCCACACCTGCCCATCCGCCCCAGGCCTCCACCGCACTTCTGTCTGTGTCCATGGGTTACGCACATATGCATGTAAATTCTTTGGTTAATCTCTTCCCACATACTCACCTGATGCCTGACTTGAAAATACTCTTTTAAAAAGAATTATTTATGATTTTGGGGCAGCTATTCATTCAACTTTTTTTTTCTTTTTCCCTATTGAGTCTCATGATAATGATCCCATTAATTTAAATGTCATAACCCAAGAAGTATAAAAAGAATGAAGGCCTGAATGACTCATACACTTAGGAACATTGTTCATGAAAACATTTTCTTCTCATGAAAAGTCCTAGACCTACCTTAGAGAAAGTAGTGGCCTTTTTACTGTAAAAAATTGGTGATTGTAACTATTGGGGGAATAAAATGCTATTCTAAGAGAGACATAATATATAGAGAGATATAGATATATGCATATACGCACACAAATACACATATACACACAGAGGCAGTCAATTCCTATTATTTGCAGTAGTTATGCTCTATAAAGTTACACAAATACTAACCTAGCAAATACTGAACATTGCTCCTAGGGGAGATACAGGGTGAGGTTCCTATGACTTTAAGTCAGCTGATCAATGCACAACCTTGTTTTATACATGAAGTCATTTTTGTTATACATTGTTGATCCATTAACATCAAAGTTACAGCCAACAGCACTAAACCTTATGCCCAAACAAAGCTTCTCTAACATGCGCATTTTTTCCATAAGGCACATCACCACCTTCTTGTGCTTAGAACACTTCATAGCACTTTAGCACTACATTTGGGGGCCATTTAAACAGTAAAATAACCAATAAAAAGCACAAAAATGAGAAAGCATGACACTGAATAGACCATAAAAGGACACACTTGTTCCCAGTCTGAGAGCTGAAACAAGAAGGCAGAGCACCGCCTTGTTCCACCTCAGCTGGGAGCACGCACACCGGGTGACTCAAAATTTCCACCACTCTGCAGATGTTGGCAAATGACTGAAAATAAGTCAGCAATATTGATTTTGAAGTTACAAATATATTTTAGTGAGTGTGCAAATTTGGAAATACAGAATCCATAAATAATGAAGATAGAGCTTTTTTCTCCATATATATTGTGTAAAATATAGGGTGCCCCCCAAAATGTATATACACACTTTGAATAATTATAAAGGCAGTGTTTATTAAAATACATTTCATTTTCAAAATTGAGTCACCAGTTGTTAAAGTGTGTATACCTTTTTGGGGGACCCCTTGTGTAATAATAGTTTATGACAGCAATATAACCCCCAAGCCACACACACACACACACACACACACACACACACACACACACACACACACACCACACCACACACTATAGAATGTTGTATCACTTTTAGGCATATTTCATTTGGAAATAATTGACTTAAAGCAGTTTATTTCTCTATTATATTTACAATAAATAAAAGAGAGTGCTCTTGCTACCAGTATCAAACTATACTATAAGATCATAGTAATCAAAACAGCATGTACTGGCATAAAAACAGACATATAGATCATTGAACCAGATCAGAGGGCCCAGAAATAAACCCACACCTTTATGGCCAATTAATATTTGATAAAGGAGGGAAGAACACACAATGGGATAAAGACAGCCTATTCAATAATTGGTTGGGAAAATTAGACAGATACATACAAAAAATTTAAACTAGATCACCTTCTTATACCATACACAAGAATAAATAAAAATGGATTAAAGACTTAAATGTAAGGCACAAAACCAAAATATATATATATATATATATATATATATATATATATGAAAACATAGGCTGTAAAATCTCAAACATTTTTCATAGCAATTTTATATATATATATATATCTCCTTGAGCAAGGGAAACAAAAGAAAAAATAAACATATGGGACTACATCAAACTAAAAAGCTTCTGCACAGCAAAGAAAACCATCAACAAAATGAAAAGACAACCTGCTGAATGAAAGAGCATGTTTGCCAATGATACATCTGATAAGGGGTTAATTTCCAAAATTTATAAAGAACTTACACAACTCAACACCAAGAAAACAAACAACTCAATTGAAAAATGGGCAAAGGACCTGAATAGAAAGTTCCCCAAAGAGGACATAGACATGGCCAATAGACATATGAAAAGATGCTCAAAGTCACTAACACTCAGAGAAATGCAAATTAAACCCACAATGAGCCCTGGCCAGTGTGGCTCAGTTGGTTGGAGGGCTGTCCTGTACACCAGAAGGCAGCAGGTTTGATTCCTTGTCAGGGCACATACCCAGGTTGCCACAATGAGATGTTACCTCACCCCTGTCATCAATAAATCAACAAACAACAAGTGCTGGCCAGGATGTGGAGCAAAGGAAACCCTTGTGCACTGCTGGTGGGAATGCAAGTTGGTTCACCCACCGTAGAAAACAGTATGGAGATTCCTCTAAACATTAAAAATGGAGCTGCCTTACCACCCAGCAATTCCACTTCTGAGTATATATCCAAAGACACCTGCAACACTATTTTGAAAGAATATATGCACCCCTATGTTCATTGCAAGGTTATCTACAATAGTTAAAGTCTGGAAGCAGCCCAAGTGCCCATCATTAGATGAATAAATAAAAAGCTGCGGTGCATTTTACACAATGGAATACTACTTGGCCATAAAAAAGAAAATGTTACCTTTTGCAACAGCATGGATAGACCTAGAGGGTATTATGCTAAGTGAAGTAAACCAGTCAGAGAAAGACAAATATCATAGGATTTCACTTATATGTGGAATGTAATGAACAAAATAAACTAGCAAACACAATAGAAACAGACTCATAGATACAGAGAATGGACTGACAGCTGTCAAAGGGGAGAGGGGTTGGGGCTGGGTGAAAAAGTGAAGGGAAGAATGAAAAAAATACATAGAAGAATTAAAAACCACAAAGATACCACCATATGGTAATTACGAGAGGGAAAGGGACATGTGGTGGCAAAAGAGACTTGGGTGGTGAGTGCACGATGCAGTGTGCAGATGACCTACTATAGAATTGTACACTTGAAACCTGTATGGTTTTTTAACCAGTGTCACCACAATAAACTCAATTGGGGAAAAAAAGAGAGAGAAAGAGAGCTGTGTTATAGTCAAGGATATTGCTCAAACTCACTGCTCTGGCTTGTAATCCCATTTAAAACTTTCTAGCTCTTACCAAACTCCCTAAGAAGGAATTCTGTAACTTAAAGAGGGAGGAGTTAAGTAACTCTTGGGATGGCTTACTGTGATACTTGGCATTCTGTTTTGTAGAATTTGACCTGTGTCTTAACTCTCAATCTGTTCTCAGCGTTAAAGCATTAAAAGCTATAAAGCAGAGAGGTGATTCAATCACATAGGTTCCTTTGCTTTTTGGGGGAGGGTGGGTTGTAAAGGTTATTTGTTTTTGTTTTGTTTTAATCAATATGCTAAGGAAATATACCCAGAATATTTAATGCCTATTGTATTACTGAGCTATTGCTGTGCAACAAAGCATCCTCAAAGTCAGTGACTGAAAACCCCAACTGTTTGTTCTCACTTACATGTCTTCCAGTTGGTTTGGGCTCCTCTGGGCTCGGGTGGGCAGCTCTGCTTCGGGGCCAGGTAGCCGGGCTGTTCGGCTTCCAGGAGCAGGTGGTAGGGTCAGCAGAAGCGGCTCTGCCCACCCAGCTCTCGTCTCCTGGGCAATCCAAGGCTAGGACAGATGCACAGATGGAAAAGCAGGGATGCCTAAGGCCTCTTAAGGACTAGGCTTGGAATCCTCACAGTCATTTCTACCTTATTCTACAGGACGAAGTAAGTCTCAGGGCTCAACCAAAGTTTAGGGATGTACTTTCACTCTTTAGAAGGAGCTACTGCAAAATTATAGGGCACAGGGCTTGACTACAGGAGGGAAGGAAGAATTTGAGCCATTAATTCTCTGTGTCACACTTGCTATTGTTTGACATCAAGCTGATACTACTTAATATGTCTTAACAGATGTAATAACGTCTCCCTTTTCCCCTCCTTCACCTCTTTCTCTATCTATCTCTTTTAATTATGTCTATTATGCTAATTATGTAATGGGGATCCTGAGGATTAGAGGGTCAAAGTAAATTGCTCAGAGTTACTCAGAAAGGGAAAGATCCAGCATGCACATGAAAGATCATAAGACTCCAGACCTGAACTCCTAACCACCACACTAGTTTGTTGAAAGAGATGCTTCCTGCATAGTAGGGCCTGAAATAAACCCCAGGTTTGCCTTTCTTCAAAGCTCATCATGCCACACATCTATGGTGGAAGAGATTATTGTTTATTGTCCATCACCCGATGTCAGAGTATAAACTCAAAGAGGCAGGTTTAGTCTCTGTGTTCACTGCTGTATCCCAGACAGCAAGACGTGTGTCTGGAACCTAGCAAGCCATCTGTAAACATTTGTTGAATGAATGAATGAACTGCCCACTGAGGCAGGGTTTTCACAGTGTATAAGCTTCGAAAAGAGACCAATGTGATTTTATGATGAATGCACGATCTACAAATCATCACTTCTATGACTTGGAGAAATTAATGTTTAACAGCCTCAGTTTTCTCTGAAATGATGAGCAGACTGTCAGGGTCTCATGAAACAACTTTCATTTTTGACAGTTTCATGGTTAATTGGAATTCCAACATCTGGCCTCTGGAGTGTAGCCAAGAACTGGGAATATGCCGGACGAGAGACGATATATAGTTTCTGACCACATGAATTCCGACTACATTTTCTGGATCCATTTATAACTTCACTTAAAATAGAGAACTGCCATTCGCAATGAAGCTTCCTCCTTCCCCTCGCCACCTGCAGCCGCTTACTCTTGTTTCACTCTAAGCATGCAATAGGATTGCTTCTCTAATTGCTAGCAGTCACTGTAGCTGGGAGGAGGGGTAAGCTGGCTTCAGCTAGATCTCAGGCAGCAGAGAAAGTCTGCTTTGCTGCTACCATTCCTTGATTGGTGTTATAGGTGGTCATGGGAGAGAGGCAGTGTTAGTTTGGTGGGTCTGCCATACACAGACTGGGTTTCTTAAACGACAGGAATGCATTTTCTCACCATTCTTGGGCAAGAAGCCTGAGATCGAGCTGTTGGCAGGGTTGGTTTTTTTTCTGAAGCTTCTATCCTTGGTTTGTAGGTGGCTGTGTTATCCCTGTGACTTCACATGGTCTTTCTTCTGTGTGCGCTCATATGTGTCTCTGATTTTTTTTTTTTGTAATAAGGAGACCAGTCATCTTGGAATAGGATTCTCTCTAATAGCATCATTTAGTGTTAATTATTTCTATAAAGGCCCTATCTCCAAATACAGTCTGAGGTGCTGGGGATTAGGAATCCAACATACAAATTTTGAAAGGACTCATCGAGCCCATAACTGGGCGTCATATGGATGAAGAGAACAAGAAGTTCACTTTTTATATTTGTTAAAGATGCTTCCTTAATGCTTCTTTGTTCTGACAAGTAGGTCCATTCTTTGAGCTTAAAGCTAAAGTTACCAGAACAAGCCAATCATTCGCAATGGAAAATCCCCACTTGGAGTGGGTGTATGGTTGTGCGGGTGTGGGGGTAGGTGTTCACTCAACATGGAAATGCACTTTGAGGTCTTCCACACAGAGCCGCTTTAAAAATTCAAAAATGTGTAAGTCACGGTTATAACTGAAATAATGGCAAGAATTCTTGTTACCGACCCCTTCTGCCACAAATGCAATTGTTTCTCCTCTGCATAATCTGTTTCCTAGTTTTGAGTTGATTTGGTATTTCCAAAAAGGGTACAGTTCCTATTTTTCTGGATAGCTGAGTGTGTTGGCAATTCAGTCTGCCCCTTTGTTTCTAGCAACATTACATATTTGTTAACTAACGATCAACTAATGAAATAGTTTCAGGGAGGCTCTCACTGCGGCCTTCCAGACTGACAGCAGACCCTTCTCTGGAACAATACTTTCTAGTCTCATCCTTTCAACTCATTTCCCGCAGGTTAGAAAGCTGGCCTGATGAATCTCTCTAGCTAATTCCACGCTGTGGTTCTTCCTCATTTACTATTTGAACACCCTGATCTATAGGTAACAGTTAGCTCCCAGAAATCTTGCTATTACTTAGCATATTTTTTTTAAAGCATAAATAAAAATAAAATAATTGGTTTCATTCTTTTAAAAATATGAGCTTTCCTATATACCATCACATTTTTATAATGACTTTCTATGTGCAATATATTTTTAATATTTAACATAAATATTAAAAACAATTACTCTCTTTGAGTCTCATCTATCATAATTCTGGAGCTGAGAATGCCATGGGTTTTTATAGGGTGATTTAAATCACATAGCTTATTCTGATGCTAAGGGCACTGATTATTCAGCCCCTGTGATTTTCCATATTTCATTGTCTGCCACATGCTAGGATTGATATTTCTGAGTTGGAACTCTCAGTATGTTAATCAGAACTCAGCAAACTCTTGTCTGGGCCAAATCCTTACCAACCTGCTGATTTCTGTGAATAAAGTTTAATTGGAGCACAGACGTATCTATTTGTTTAAATAGAGTAGAGTATTTGAGAAACTGCATGCCTGTAAGCCTAAAATATTTACTGTCCCTTTAGAGAAGTTTGCCAATCCCGTATTATAAAAAAAGGCTAAACAAATATGACCATCTCCATTTTTATGATATCTGTTTAAACAACTACAGGCATAGACTCTATCTAACTGGAACTATTTTTATTCTTAATGCATTTTAACCATAGTTGATCCCTAAAGAATTGACTGAATTTACTTCCTTGCTATGAACTTTTAATATCCATTGTACAGATTTATTATTGTCAACAAAATGCATTCTGTCTAAATACCATGTATTTAAATAGAAGCTGTGTTAATGTAGCTCCTACAATATGATTTCTATGTTTACTATGAAAAATACTCAGTTTTTATATTTTTTATTTTTATATTTTAATTATTCTTTTTTTTTTATTCTTTCAGTGTCGATTTTGTTTGGAGGTGGGTACTAAGATGTAAACTCACTGGTAAGTGACATCCCATTTCTTAATATGATACATTTTTTAAAAGTAGACTGTCTGTCTCCCTGACTTTCAAAACTATGACTTACAGGGATTGGAATATTCTATTCTTGTAGGTGAAGTACCTAGAGAAATATTTTACCTTTTATATTCCCTCACTGAATGACATGAAAGGTGAAATAGTTGAATCGGCAAAGTCGCAAAATAAGGGAATTAATTGATTTGGAGAAAACTCTATGTTTGTACTGTCATGAGTTACATTTTAAAGGAAAGCAAGAGTCCATATAAATAAAGAGAAATAGAGAAACTAACTTGAGAGGAACTTTGGATTGCTAATTTCTATGAACAGAAAATTGCTAATTTTCTTAGATTTTATGTCTTTAAAAAAATTCATAGCACTTCATGAAAACTATGGAACATCTCTGAAATTCTTCTTTCCCATATATGGCTTAGAAATATGAAAATAAATGGTTCAATTTTTGTTGTAGAATTTCAATGGGATGAAGTATTTAATTTCTTTTATGCATCAAAGTAATAAACTCTTGTTATATTATATTTAACTTTTGTTATATTACATAACTTGTTATATTTTATTAATAAATTCTTGAAAATATTATATTTCCCAATATTGTGGCATGCACATTTAATAATCAAGTTTAATTTTATCTGGGATAAAATTAGTTCATTTAAAACTAAGTATTTTTTGAGAGTTTATTTAATACTTTTAATGACTGATGGTATTTTTTGTTGGTAGTCATGTAATATCCAAGTTGAAATAACCATAATTGCAAAGTCACAGGTTTTATCATGAACCTAGTTTCTTTCCTAACAATGGAAGTCTAGTTTCTTTCCTAACAAGTTAGATGTTGTGAGGATGTCTCCTCCTTAGGGACCTATGTAACTTAGCTGAGAAGCAATACAATAAGAGTAGTTTTATTCTTGACTTAATAAATTACAGTGATTATTACAGAGGAATTGTTGGTGCTTGCATCTCTCTATTACTTCAATAAATAATGTAAGATATCTTGAGAGAATCATTGGAAATAAAATTACATATAATTTTTAATTAGGATTTAGAAACTGGAATTTATATTAATGTTTATATGGGATATTTTTATTTTACATATCTTAGCAATACATTTTAAATCACCTTCTTTAGAATACAAGAGGAATTTTAGGAGTTGAACTAGAACACAGAATATTCTATAGAACTTAATACTTGTTACCATTTTATAATAAAGTTCATTTGTTCCCATAGCATTTCTTTTTAAACTATTCATTTTGCAAGTGAGACAATGCTGTCTGATATCACCACAGGCAAATATGATAATGTTGAACAATTATCTCAACCTACATTCTAAGTATCAGTTGAGAACATTCGGCAATAAAATTGTCCTGAAATTTTTTTTAATGGCTCATGAAAACATAAAAAATATATAAAAAAATAATGAAATATAGAATGAATGAAAGGAAAAAGAAAATTAAAAAATCAATAAATAGAAAATGCAGGAGTTGCAAAGTGAGGGACTAAATCATTGTGTACAAACAGGATTATTTTTATGTGAATATGCTATCTGTAAAGTGGAGACTCTGGGCATTGGATGATATGTTTGGTTGTTTGATACATCTTAATATTAATGTTATTTTAAAAATAAAGTGTATAAGATATAACAAAACATCTTTTTTGGAAAATAGTTGATACATGTGTTTGTTATCTTAACTAGACACTATGTGATTGGCAGTCATATTAGAGAGAACCATAATATAGGAGACTACAGGACAAAGCTATAAAAGATCTTATGAAATTTAGTCTGGGAAGAAAGAGTTGTTAACTAGCCATGTTGGTGAAATTGTAGAGCTGTTTAAGGGGTCCAAAGGAGCAGCCTTGGGTTTTAAGACCTTCACCTCTCACATCTCAAAAGTACAACCATTTTTAGTACTGGTATTTCTGTACTTCATTTACCACCACAATAAGGAATTCATAAGGAATATATAAATCTGTATGCTAAACCAGGAGAAAAGGAATGGCTCATTTGTGGTACTGAACTGGAAACATGAGAAAGTGACTGACATATATGATTCAAATACTTTATAAGGACAAAGGAGTGCATTTAACTTTTATAGGTAAGCAGCTATTTCCCAAACAGTTATGACACAAATTCAGATGTCAAGAATGGTTGTAGCAAAGGCTTGCTCCGGGGGTCTAAAATTACTCCCTCTTGCAAGTGTAAGAATTTCTAACTGGTTTAGATATTCTTTTGGGTATACAAACCCTGATGAACAAGAAAATCATTTAGCTAAAGTAACTTGTTAAAATTTCCCAACCATACAATTCTTACAGAAATGTGCTTTCTTGATAATGCCATATATCAATAAAAAGCCCAAATGGTATATGAATTCCCTGAAATAATCAGCACTGTTTCAGATTTACATTTATTATTAAAAATTATGACTACAGACCTAATTTGGATGTTGATATCTACTATAAATGAGTATGAGTTTATTGTAAGTGATATTTTGTAGCTAAGTAATCTCTCATGACTGTAAGGTTTACTACTGAATCCTTAGCAAACAGAAAGTGCTTGGAATATAGAATACCTTAACAAATATTTGTTGATTTAATAAATTAATTGGTTAAATACTTGAGATTAAGACTGTGGGTAAATAGAGAATGTTGTTGTTGTTTTTTAATTGTAATATATACAAAATCTCGTCCTTGGTTTTGATAAAGGAACAATATTGCTTCTGTTTAAGAGCCAGGACTCTGGACCCAGAATTTTTGGTTGATAATTTTGGCTCATAAATATAGATGACCTTGTGCCTCTCTATGTTGCATCTTCATTATCCCAAAATACTGAATGAGTAAATCCTTGTAACGTGCTTAGCAATGTGCCTGTCACGCATACATGTTGCGTAGCTATGATCCATTATCATTAGTTTCATTTTGGCTGTTGTTAGAAATCAGACCTGTCCTCTCTTGCTTATGGGGTTTGTATTCTAGCACAAGAGACAGATATAAACAACACTAAGTCTAATATAGGAATGATAATCTCGGAAACAAAATAAAAAATATTAGAGGTATTTAATAAGTGAGAATTTTGATTTTTTTTTCATGAGTAAAGTGGTTCTGAGTGATTTCATATTATTGTGAAATTTCTCATGTACATTTCAGCATCAGAAAATGGCAAGAACAGTGCTCTGGGGAAGATGAACAGTGAGGGGCAGTTAATTAAATCAAATCAGCAAAACAGTCTTAGCCCTGAATGACTTTTCAATATTAATTAATTTACCAAATAAATATCCTATGTGTGTTTTTAGGCACTTTATACTTTTCCTGCTAACATTTACTCTTTGACTTGGCTTTCAAGGCCATTCAATGTCAAGGGTGAACTCACCTCTCCAGTCTTACCTTCCAGCATTCTCCACCTACCAGTCCAAAATCATTTTATGCTCCAGCCATTTTTTCTCTCTTTTTCTGAACACCACTATAGGTTTGGACATTTCCCCTATACTTTAAAGGCTCTTACATCGACTCCCACAGAGGACAAAATTCTACCCTTATATAAAATTCCTTTTTCAAATGTTATTTTCTTTATACAGCTTTTTGTGGCTTTCTGTGTCATTTCAAGTGTGGTAGATAGAGATCACACACACACACAGCACAACACAACATGATAGATAAATTCTCAATTTATTTAATCAAGGATAGAGAATCTTATTAGAGTGAGCTTGGCCAACCAGAACTGGAACAGATGCAGCCTAGTTTAGTGTGGATTCCCTTGGTCCCCAAATTCCTAAGGGGTAAGGGCTGGCAGGAGTCTGCCAGTAATGCTGTTCATATACAATAGAATATTGCTGATTTGGGAAGCTTAATTTCTTACTGGGCCATGAGCCTTACATTACTCATGTTTTCACTACTATCCACCAAGAATTATACATCCAATCTATGTTTCCATTTAAGGGAAACATTGATTTCTGCATTCTGAACTAAACTGAGTATTACTGAAGGGTGTTTTGTCAACTGTGGAAATCAGGAAAATGGTTCTGAATAGTGCATTCATTGAGAGTTCCAGCACTGCAGAAAATTCATTTTTCAAATGCTTCTAGCACACAACATTAGACTTTTCATCTTCTAGCTCCCATAGCATTTTCTTTCTACTGTGAGCCAGGCTCCAAGCTGGGAACTGAAGACCAGTGGATAAGATACAGCCTTGTCTTCGAGGATATCATGGTACAGTAGCTAATTTGAATGCTATTATGCATCATCCTAGAGGAAAGTACCAAATGATATGAAAATATGTAAACAGCACATCTAATTCATGGTATGGGGATGAGAGGTGCCTTGGAGAAGGTGACACGAGGTGTTGGTATGAGTTAATTTGGTAAAGGAGTTGGAGAGAGCATTCCAGTCAGATGGAATAGCATGTTAAAAGGCCCTTAACTAAGAGTATAATGCACCCAGGGATCTGCATATAATTCAGCATTCTGGTCTCTGTTTAACTAAGAGGCCCTTAATGTTAGAGTGCTTTTTTAGTGCTGTAGGCTCCAGCTCATAGTACTTCTTAGTTCAGCAAATGTTTCTTGGTGAATTACTTACTGTGGTCATATCACTGTGCTGGGTGTTCCATCCAAAAATGAATGGCTTGATCCCCTGAAAATATTTTACTTAGAAACATATGTGTTTTGTCTGTGTGTGTGTGTGTGTGTTCGAGAGGTAGGTAGGTTGGTAGGTAGGTAGACATACAGACAGATAGACAAAGAGACATAAAGGCATTTAGGCATCTGCTAAATGTTCATCATTAAGGATAATCTGGCCTTGTGGTCACATTGACTTGTGTGTATTTTCACCATCTGCATGTTTCTGAAAAACTTTCATTTGAGGAATGCCGTATTTATTGGTGACATTTGAGTGATTATAGTATTGACTTATAGCACGTTGGTTGATTGATGTGAAATGCTTTTTTTAGGCACTCCATAAATGCCTGTTGACTGACTGACTTTTGCAAACATTTCAGCTAAGAATGATGTATATAGTGAAGTCATATTGCCAACAGGAAACGAACGGGGTGTCAAGATTTGTAAGCAATGTAAATCATAAGGACATGAATGTCTTGCGACTGCCTGGAGGAAGCACACAGATGCACTATTCCAGGCAACAGATTCACTTTTCTACAGCTTATGGCTGAGAAAAAGGCCTCAGACAGGACCAAGCAAACTATTCTTGAGGCTAACAATGGAGGAAGCCCACACTATGTTTCTGTATTTTTACAGCATCAGAGGGTGTGTGCCCTGAAGCGGTGTCCACATAAAGTAGACAGAATAGGTAAGGGCACACACTTTTCAATTAGACAGTCTTGGCTGGAGTCGAAACGAGCCTTTACAGTGATCATCTGTGTAGCTTCGGACATGTCTTTTAATTTCTACAAAGATGTGAAAGGTGTAAAAGGAGCATGTCAGGCATGGGAATCCAGAGCTGATTGTCACAGATACTATGTATTTGTTTTTTGGTTTTTTTTGTCTGTATAGTATAAGTTTTATTGCTTGTTTCCCCCGCTATGTAAGAAAGGACATATTCATTGCTCTCCTTCTAATGATTGACACACAGCATGGCTCATCGAGGGAACTGAGTAACTGTCTGTTGCACGAATAAGCTTGCCAGAGCCGGTCTGCTTTCACCTTTTTTTATAAGTTGGGTAATTTTAGGAGTAAAGGCTCTAGAAACAGACTGTCTGTGTTCAAAATTTAGTTTTAGTCACTAGCTACTTAATTCTGGGCTGCAGTATCTCCCTCAGCTTCAGGTTTTTTTAAATCTATAATACTAAGAAGGTAATAATGGTACAACTTCATGATGAAATAAATTAGTAAATGGAAAGTAATTAGAACAATAATAGTAAGCGGTTAAGTGTTCAGGGAATGTTGCTTATTAACATTATTATTTGAAGAAAATCCATAGGTAAAATGTCTTTGAAAACCATTAATTTGCATATGTGGAAGGAAAAAAATAATAATAACTACAAAGCATTTTGCACTTGAGGCACTTTTACATACATTAATTATCACTTTTAGCTATTTGGATACTGGGCTGACTTAGTAACAGAAAGAAATGAATAAAGTGTGTCAGCGGCAGGCGCTGAATCTTGCTTCTGAGTTTGTGGGTGCGGACGGGCACACGCCGCGGTGGGCCGAGGCCGGAGGGCGGGAGGTGATTGGGGCGAGGCCGCCCTGGGCCTTCACTACCGCGACTGAAGGGTGCTCCAGGTGGGTTTCACGTCAGTTTTCATACTGGCTCCTGGAGACGTTTCTCTTCCATTCTGTTCATAACAATTTGTCTCTGAGATGTTCAGTCTTGTGAGAAAGGAGCCGCCTGGACCCAGGGGCTCTAAGTGGAATCTATGTATATATGTGTGTACATGGCTGTCCATTCGCACTGCACACCCACGCCTCCACCCCCGTGAGCAGCAGGGCTGGCCCCTCTGAGAAATCATGCGACACGCCTGCTATGCCTTAGAAAGTGAAACTGTCGATCTAAATGTTCGATGTGCTTTCATCTCCTTTGCAGTTCCCCCTCCTCTAAATATGCGTTGCTAAGGAAGTCTGTCAAGCAGAAAGGTGCGGCGCCTTCCAAAGCCAGTGCCTGCAAGGCCGATTCTTCTTCTTTGCCCTCCGATCGCTTATTATGGATGAGAGATACATCAGCCTCACCCCATAACCACACTCTGTGCTGTGAACGACAAGGGCTTTGAAGTTGGTTTTTGTGTAACTGCCGACAATTCCTATGACCGATGTGTGAAATTTTGTGACTCTGGGCAACTTTAATTCCCCATGCAAATATTTAAGTAATTCTGGCAACCTCGGATGAGTTCCCAGAACATTGGGTCTTAGAAATAGAATGACATTTTGAAATAATTTTTATCTGACTGAAAAAAATTATAGCCAGGACAGTTACTATCTGCCTTGCAAATACTATAATTCCAGTTTTAAAGGAAAAATAACTGGAGCCAAGAGTGGCCCAATATCTTGCCCAGTGTCATAAAGCCAACTTTAGATATCTATCTCAAACTCAGGAATAACTTCAGGCAACTCAGGCTTTTGCTGTTACCTCTAGCCTCCTGTCAAATTACTTTAGATGGGGCGTGTGAGGAACCTTTGTCACTCACAGGTAATGTCGGGATTCTGAAAATCATCACTGGACTGTCCCTTGACATGCTGTATTAAATTGCCAATGCAGATGGAGAAAAACATTAGGCTTGTCTCTTTGACATCCAAGCTCTCTCTCTGTCTTTTGTATGCTGTATATTTCACACTGGATGCTTGATAAATATTAATTATGATTATGCTTCACAGAGTTTATAAAGATTAATATATCTCTAGCCAGCGATTGGACTTCTTCAGAAGAAACTGTATCAGTTCACTATTGTATTTTACTTTATTATAATGTAATTTGAATGGAGAAGAAAGGTGGTAAGCACTCCAACTCTTTTGATTATGACAGAGAACAGGGTTTCTGTAGACTGGTGGTCTAATCGATGTAGCCAACATTTGCACATTTTATATATGCTAACATTTAATATTTGTTGCAGCCCTATTAATTAGATATTATTATCGACTTTATTGTCCAGATACAAAAATTCAGGCACTGAGATGTTCAATAAATGACCAAACTGGCATAAGCCTCTAGGCATTCAGACTTGAGAGTCTAATGTGCTAGACCATTATGCTATAGTTTCTTAAAATCAATTTGAAATTGGGAAAATTATTCATAAATTAATTTTTTACCTATTCTTTCTTTTAAATAATGGTAATTGAGCACTTTGTGTGCCCAAAGCAATGTGCAAGGGACCTGGTGGGGAATAGACCTGTATAAGTAAGATCTTTACCTAAAAAGAGCATATAATCTACCTGTGTACACATAAGTGATTGTTGGGAGTCTGAGCAAAAACGATTGCTGTAATGACACCCAAAGGGAAGAGCGATGGGAACATGAAGGAAGGTGAAGGTTCATTTGATGGAGGAATATAGGAGAACTGTAAATGGAAGGATGCTCTGAGGCCCTGGAAACAGGAAAATAAAGTGACTACTGAGTCTGAGGGAACATTGAGAAAAAATAATCTGGAGAAAGGAAACTCCAGTGTGTCCGAAAAGCACCGAATAAGCTAGTAACGAGAACATTGAAACCAGCCCCCTGAGACTCCTGCTTCTGGCCTGCACCATGGACTTCTTAATCAAGGGCGCTCCTTGAGGTCACTGGGGAATCTCTTCAAAGTGATGCATCTGAGCTTCATGCCCCAGAGAGTCGAATCCAATGGGTAAAGTTTAGAGTTTGGAAATGTGTTTGTACTGTGGCCTATTAATTAAAAAACCTCAGCAATTTGTTAATTGCCAAATTATTGTGTTGTTTTTCCTCTCTCTTCTGGTATATCCTTGGGGCCTCCCCAGTTTTTCTCTAATTTTGCTTCTATGCACACTTGTGCGACATTCCAGAAATAATCCCTCAAGTGGAGAGTGGAAAGAACAGGGCCAAGCACAGACATATTTATCACAAATGGTTGTAGTTCTTACACTCAACATTTTAAAAGGACGTATCCTAGATTTTACCTGTTTTTACTAAGTATTTCTAAATAATCCAGTTATGTATCCCTTTAAGCTATGTTCTTTATCACACAATGCTGAAGACAAAACAGACCATCTTAAAGGGAAACTATAAATATAAATCATGCATAAGGTAGTACTTCTTAAAAATTGAGATATAATTGACATATGACATTATATTAGTTTCGGGTATACAGCATAATGATTTGATATATGTGTATTCTGCAAAATTATCACCACAATAAGTTTCATTAACATCTATCACCACCCACAGCTACAAAGGTTTTTGTGGGATGAGAGCTTTTAAGATCTACTCTCTTAACAGCTTACAAATTTACAGTACAGCTTTATTAGTTATAGTCACTGTGCTGTACATCACATCCCTAAGATTTATTTATTTGGATGTTTGTACCTTTTGACCTTCACCAATTTTACCCACTTCCCAACTCCTGCCTCCGGCAACCTCCGGTCTTGACTCTGCAGCCATGAGTCTGTTGTCGTTGTTTTTAGATTCCACATATAAGTGAAATCATTCAGTATTTCCTTTCTTCTGTTTCAGTTATTTCACTTAGCATAATACCTCCAAGTTTTAACAATGTTGACGTAGATGACAGGGTTTCCTTCTTTTTTGTGGCTAAATAATATAGAAATATATAATATGGGCTATCCACACTTTCTTTATGCATTCATTCAGCAGCAGACACTTAGGCGGTTGTTTTCATGTTCTGGCTATGCAATAATGCTGCAATGAACACGAGAGTGCAGGTATCTTCTTTTTTTAAAAAATTTAACTTTATTGTTGAAAGTATAAGTGCAGCTATCTTTTCCAGTGAGTGTTTTCATATCCTTCAGATAAATTCCCAGAATTGAAATAAGGTGATGCTTTTGTCTACATATATCTATGCACAAATAATCATTAGAAAACAGGTAGGGATTTTTTTTAACCCAAGTCTCTACTCTTATGGTTTAAAGCCAAGAGAGTAGCTTGCTGCCTTGTCATTCACCCCTGGCTTGGGAACCTCTCTTACCACTTTCTAAGTGGGCCTCTCCAGATCCTTCTTATTAGACTGGTCTCCAGTGTCCTGAAGCCCTCCAGCCTCACAAGAACAGCATCTGTTCTTCCTTAGCAAATTCTTGTTCAGAAGTGATGTCTTTTAAAGGCTTCATGATTATTAAAAGTGAAATACACATAGAGGCACACGCAAGCACACAAGTATGTCTGTGTGCCCGAGCGTGTGTGTATTAAATGATCATTCACCTGCTTATGGACCTCCCTCTTCTGACACTCTACTTCTCAGGTGGAAATGTCAGTCACCACTTCGACTTTCCTACCTCCTTTCTTCCCTCTTCCCAGATGCTAAGATGAAATTGCTGTGTGATGTAGAGTTTTTCAGGTAAGCTCAGCTAGGACCCTGCTTACATTCTCCTACAAAATCATGTGCATTTGAGAGTGGCCCATGCCCTTGTATAACTTGAGGCTTTTCCCTTTAGATATGGAATCATAATGATGATGATAATGGTGATGATGATGATAATAATAACAGTTATCATTTATTATGTGACTGACGTTGTGCCTTAGCACAATTAGTGGCTTTGCATCCATTAATTCATTATTTAATTTTATCCTTACACAGTAGCCCTTTGAGGTAAATATTATTAAACTCATTTGGAGATGAGAAGACAAAGACTTATTTAAAGCAGGATGGCAAGGTTTATAGACCTAGAGAGCAACAGTGCCAAGATTTGAACCTAAATGTGTTGGAGCCCAACACCAATTCTGTTACATACATACATACAGGGATATATACAGGCAGTGAGTCTTTTACATTCTGTTAATGAGCAACTAACTGCAATTAGTATGCCTTATCTTGGGCTAGCTATTAAGGATACAATGATTAGCAGAAGCAAAAGCATTTTTGATTCTTATGGAGATTACAGTCAAGGAGAGGAGGCAAATATTAATCGAATTATCAAAAAATATGGAATTACATTTTTGACAAGTATGAAAAGATATATATTGGTATATTGATAGGGGTTAATATGGACAGGAAAATCAGCTTATGTATTTATGAAGAAATACCTTGTAAACTTAGGATGGCCCCCAATTTACAAGTCAACTTATAATTTGTTGACTCTATAATGGTGCAAAAGTGACCCATATTCAGTAGAAACTTTACTTCCAATTTTGAATTTTAGTTTTATCCCAGGCTAGCTGCTCCCTCACGGTGCTGGGCAGCAGCAAGATGATTTTGCCCAACTCTAGGCTAATGTACGTGTTCTGAGCACCTTCCAGGCAGGCTAAGTGTATTGAGTGCTTTTGGACCTGGTTTTTCAAGTTTCATTGGGTTTGTCAGGACATAACCCCATCATAAGAGGAGGGACATCAGTATATGAGAAATAAATAGACAATTTCTAGGTAAAGCGGGGTGAGAAAAGTACTTCAAGAAGAGGAAATGGGATTTGCAAAGGTTGTGAGACTCAGAAGGGTATAAATAAATGAAATAAGATGTTCAAAGCAGGCCCCTTTGGTTTCAGGAAGACCATGCATGTTAGTGATTTCTCTCTTTTCATCAGAGCCATGGGAAGCCAGAGGAGGATTTTAGGCAGTGAGATGCTCAACTGGAGCATGTTTGGAAAAGATGCCTCTGGCTTCAGTGTGGAGGAGATTGGGGGAAGGGTAAAGTAAATGTGAGATTAGTTGGTCCTGCTGGCAGTCTAGTTGAGAGGCGACGGGGACTGGCACTAAGGTTATGATGAGTGGAGAGATTTGACAGGTTTGAAATCTTTTTCAGAAGTAAAATCAATGGGAGTTAGTGATGGACTGGGTTTTGTGGTGTAGGAAGAGAAGTCAAGGATATCCCCTAGGTTCTTGATTTGTATAAATGGATGAAAAAGGCATTCATTTACTGAAAATAGTAGTAGTGGAAGAATATATAACTTCACAATTCTATTAATGATCAACAAATTTATGAAATATGTAAAATATATCACTAAACAGCAAACATTCAATTGTCAGGTATATCTTAAGTAATTGCTAAAAGCCAGATAGATACTTGAGATGCTGAGGGTTGCCAAAAGGTAAGAACATGCTTGAGAATCTTTAAATATTTATTGGGAGACCAGGAAATCTAGAAGTGACTAGTAAGTTCACATATCAACTTCTCCACTGATAAAGTGAGGATGTTTACATCTACTTATAGATAATTTTTTTGTAATAGTGTGGTTCATAGTAGATGCTCAATAAAATATTTGTTGAATGACTTAATTTTAATTCTAAGTGGCAAATTATTCACAGAGTTTGCTGACTCATTGACATTCAATAAATATTTAATTAATTTAATAGTTTAGCTCAAAATAAAGTACAAAACCAAATCATTTTGAAAATGGTAAAGAATCACAAAGACAGATTTTACTTTAATCTCCAAATAATGTATTATAGTTTTCATAAATTTGTTTTTTCCATCCCTCCATTTTCTCCCACATCATGCATGCACACTTGCCTTTAGAATCCAAAGAAAGGGTTAATTTATTCTTAATGGAGACCACATAAAGACAGGATGTGTATTCACCAAGGAGTCTTAAAAGATGTATAATGAAGTTGTGTTTTCTCCAACTACTTGAGTTATTTGGGCCACCAGATGTCACTACAGATTAAGCAATGGTGAAGGGTTTCCCACAGTGTAAATTCTACAGGGACTTCTGACAAGTTAAGCAAACACAAAAGGATTTGATTTAATTTGTAAAGAAAAGTAATTGGACAGTTTCTTTGACTTTTTCTTCTTTCTGTCTTCCCTCAGTGCATCTGGAATAATAATAAAAAAGAATGTCTATATTGCATACACTATCAAATTTTGAATCACTTTCGCCTTTTATCCTAATAAAAAAGAATAAATGTTACAGTTCAGCAGAGCACAGTTTTTGTTTCAGCAGTTTGTCTGATTGTGAGCAATATTTTTCAAGCTCCATTTTTCTCTGACTTCATAAAAGAAGACTGTCCCATCTCACTTTTATTAATGACCCTTTACACAACTACCTTGCTTGTAAGGGGTGCAGTTCTGGTTGAATATGTTTCCATTTTAATGATCACCTATAATGGGTAGTTAATCACGAAGAAAATTCATTAGCTTAATGTCACCAGAGAAGCCTGTGTCATTTGGCAGATGAAGAGGGGACAGCCAGTTTGAGTGTTAATTTCTTCAACGAGCTCTTGCAAAATTCCTTTCTTCTCTATGAAACTGGGCAGAAGAATTAGCCGCAGGACAAATGGCTAGTGGAACCCGATGAGAGTCCTTGATGACAAGAGTGTGCGGGGTGTTTTTTAAGAGGTTTTCACAAACTCCCCATCGGAAGCAAGTTCTGTTCCTGCACGCTCTGATTCCTCTGTCCTAAGTCATGGACCCCTAAGGGACTGAAGCGGGCACAGACTTTGAGCAAGACCAACGCTTTGATTCATTTCAATCAGAATTCTTTAGTGAATAAACTTTGGCTCAAGATTACTGACAGAATCTCACATATTAATTCAGCATTTATGCAACTGGTGATGCACTAGTGAAGAAAGCCGAGCCTGGCCGTCACGAAGCGGCCTCCAGTGCAGGCCAGGGGCATGCGGAGGGAGGTGCAGAGAGAGGAGCAGGCATTTCAGCTGAGTGATTTCATATATGTTATATAAAGAAGAGGTAGGACTATGGAGAACAACGAAAAGTGCTGGGGAATGATGCGAAAGAGCCAACCAGGTTCAGCTTCGGGCGCTGACTGCAGAAACACAAAGGCTTCAGCTTCGCAGCCTTCACCTCCTAGCCTGAGACAGGGCTCAGATAAGCAGAGGCCCCAGGTAGAGCCACTCGGCCCAAGTGGGTGGCAGGCAGTTCCCACTGGGAGGACTGCAGTGGAGGGCAGGTGACACGATCGGTGTCTGCTGGAAGATTAAATGCCAGTTTCGCTAGATTTTGGTTGGCACGAGCCTGCCTCACTGGTGACAGAGTGAACCTGTGAACATTTTTTTTAGAGTAATTTAGCAAATCATTTCAAGGGCCAAAGAAATGTCCAGACAGTCTTTGACTTATCGGTGCATTCTGATAACACACACTATAAATTATATTTTGAAGGAAATATGCTTCATAAAGGTGCTTATTAAAATGTCATTTTAATAATGAAAAATATAAAGCAGCCTGGGTATCCACCAATAGTTGAGATGTAATAAATTTATGGCACATCAGTGAGCATGATGAAATAGGAAGAACTCAACACAGGCAACCAGGAAGGGGATCATGAAGCAGAATGAACAATAAAATATTGTTGAAATAAAAGCTCGGTTTGAAGATATTTGTGGCTTTATGAGTTTGTGTTGAATGTATATATTCATATGGGCAAAAAAATCCAAAAGGAAACAGAAAAAGAAGCTAGTTTATTTTATATATTCAATACAGCATCCTTGCAGACTCGGTATTTAGCCCTGTTGAGTGTATAAACATGAGTAACACATGGCTGTCTCCTCAAGCCGTTGATGGTAAGGAGGTCAACATGTATGGAGACAGAAAAAAAGATGCGGTACTTTGGTTTTGTGGAGGGCTCACAAGGGTGTGGGGAAAGGAGAGAAAGATGAGAGACAATATTTTGGAAGCATGTATTGTGTATTAGGCCTCTTCTGGGGACTTTTACCTATATATTTCCTTAAGTCTTCAAGTAAAACTATAATTCTGACTTTATCATACCTGATTCATATATAAAGTGAAACTCAGAACTGTTAAATGATTTGATTAAGGTCCCTGTTATAGTAAGTAGTAAATCCATAATTTAAACATTGGACTTTAGAACCCCAAATATACACTATACTTTCTCCTTGGAAATATTGAGTCAAAATGTGGCGGGGAAAGTTGGGGAAATGAGAAGAATTTCCTCACAAAACTTTTGCATTGGGTCTTAAAAGCAGAGTGAGAGCTTGTTGAGAGATTGCTCCAAGTTTTGGAAATGGCATGTGCAAAGGCACTGAGACGTGAAGCAACACCACGTGCTCTTTGCATTTTTATATGTAATGGCTAGAGACAGAAAGCATATGAGAGAAAGGCAGGACATGAGCCAAGAAGTCTGATGGAGGTCAAAGGGAGTAAAATGTGAATCCTTTGTAGGGTATAGTAAGGAGGTTGAACTTGATATTTAGGTGATGAAAAGCAAATGAATCCAGATTTGTAAAGGGAGTGTATTTGTTTCTTTGTTTAGCTGTATCTTGTCCCATTGCAGAAGCCAAAGACAGATACCAAAATAGACCAGCCACTTACACCTCAAGAGTAATTCTGCCAAACAGTATTGTTGCTACTGTTCACAGAATCCTAGAAATTAACATCAGAGAAATTGGAATCAGCTCTCTGTGTCTCCGACAGTGCAGCATTTCTCTCTGTTCAAGCCTGCCTCTGGGCCGAATAGTATTTCCTTATCAATATTGCTGTTCCTTGTTATTGTGGGAGGTTTTCCTGTTATTTTTAGTTCACTGTCATCAAAGGAATTGGTGTGTAAATAGAATCTTTGTTAAAATTCTGTTAGCTATTTTGATAAACAAAATAGTCTTTTATTTCTAAGATTTTAAACATAAGCCCATGAGCTTTTGTGTTTCCAAAAGGACTAATTTTCTGAGGAGTCTTTTGATGTAGTATATAAGTTTTGCATCATTTTATCCATTTGGGGCACTCAATCAGAAATTGTATGTGTCTGTGTATGTATATGTATGTGTGTGTATATGTCTATATACACACATATTTGTATATACATATATGTACCTACACTCATGTATGCATATATATAAACATTAGATTTTACATATGCATCCTGTAGCAAAAGGATGTGTATACATATGTATTATATGTGTGTATATATATTTTTAAGAAAATGTTGACTATGTTTAAAGATATATAGCAGATCTTTGAATACCTCATTTTGTTCAACATTATTTCATTATAACATTGATGCGATGTCATAGGAGCTTAATTCTTACATCAATTGGCTTCTGGTAAAACTCATTTTCTTGTACATTGCTTTGCTACAGTTCCAAGGACCTATGGACAACATTAAGTCAGGGCTTACTATAGCTGGAATTCCAGATATGTAATTGTGGAGCAACAGAGTCTAAATCTCTGTAATATATTTCTAGATCTAACAGCAATTACAATTAAGATGTAGCCCCAAACAGGTTTTTCTACCTCTAACTAATATTTCTCCCTGTAAATTTTTATCACCTTTGAAAGAACTATTTTGAATTGTGTAGATTTCACTGTATGACTTCTTGTGAAGGATACGCTGCATTCTCAACAAGACATATGCAAATGTCCTTGGTCATGAAAGAATCCAAGAAAGACAAACAAACAAGAAAAAGCCATTTGCAACATGAATAGAACTGTGCTTTAAGGCAACATGTTTCTAGGTTGTCCATGAGCTCTCATTTTTCTGAAAGGCTTATCTTGAGATTTATCACAATAGCAAATGACAGTATTTCCAGCCTAACCACAATTTCAAATTGAAATAAAATAGAATAACAGCTAACGCCTTAAACAAACAAACAAAAAATCCTTCAGTATGGATAACGGCGAAATTATTTTGTTGAGAAAGTTGTAACTAAAAATGTAAGGACCAGTGCCTCTCCTCATTTTAAAAATAATCTGCAAAAACTAAATGATTCAACAAAGAGAAGATTGATAAATCAAGGATAGATATAGAAATAGGTAGTAGTAAACATTAACATATATTAGAAAGTATTTTTCTATAAATGTAGATTAGAAAAAAATGGAATTGAAGTAAAACAATAGTAAGGTCTTCATTCTTCTGCTCTTATATATATTGACATAAATAAAGAAGATGCATATATGGGATAGAGGTTTTTAATACTAAAATAAATAATTTACTATATTTTTAAGATTATGGTTGCTTTAATTAAGAAAATGAAGTAGACATAACTTGGTAGAGTGTTATTTTATACCCAGAAATATTTTGCATGTCAACATCTCATCATAAAAGTACACACTGATTTTTTCCTTTCTTTTTTTTAGAGTTAAAAATATAAGTTAAGGGAATGGAGGAAACTAGGTAACTTAGCTATGTATTTATATGGAAAAGATTGGATTTTTTGACTGACTGTTTTTCTTTATGAGATAATTATACCCAAAAACTAGTGTCTTAAGGCATTCTATACATTCACTTACAAGCTTTGTAATGGGCATGTTTAACAGCTCTGAACCTTAGAATGATTTTCTACAAAATTTAAATACTGGTAGCATTATGTGTATTGTGTGATTTGTTGGATTTCTCTACTAGCTTCAGTTTCTTTTTCAACCCTAACATTAAGGCAAAGCTCAAATCCCATGCTTTGGAACTTTGACAGATCCAGTCTAGAATCTAACAGCTTAACTACCCTGACAATATCATTTAGTCTCTTTGAGCTACTTGAGGCTAGGAAGTTTACCTTTTTCATTTTAATTTCTCTACACAAAGTGTCAAAAACATACTAGATAATAATAAGAAAAATGTTTTAAACTGCCTTTTCTTAGTGTTTTCTTTCTAATTAGGTTAGGATAGGCTGTGCAGCAGTAACGAACTCTTAAATCTCAGTGGTGCCGGGCCAGCATGGCTCAGCAATTGAGCATCAACCTATGATCCAGGAGACCTTGGTTCAATTCCCGGTCCCCAGCAGGGGGCTTGCAGGAGGCAGCCAATGAGTGACTCTGTCTCATCATTGATGTTTCTCTCTCTCTCCCCCTCTCCCTTCCTCTTTATGAAATCAATAATAACATATTAAAAAAAAAAAATCTCAGTGGCTTAAATGTATAAAATTTTATTTATTGCCCATGCAAAATTTAGTGCAGATTGAGCGTCTCTCAGTTGAGGCTCTCCTCCAAACAGTGACTCAGATTTTTTTTAGCTCCTTCAACCTGTGATACTACCAGTTTTGGCTGTTGTAGGGAACACAGGATGGAGAAACATGTGATGTTTTTAAGAACTATGTCTGAGCTTGGATTAAAACATTTCTTCCCAAATTGTATTGGCCAGACTCAGTCAGGTGTTTATGAAATACCTCTGAAAGAGGCTGAGGAATGTAGCTATTCTGTTTACCCTTGAAGAAGAAATTATATGGGGAGCATGCAGCATAGTTTCTGCCACAGTGCTGCAGGGAATCATAAACTTTTCTCTAAACTTGTCCCAACCAGTTGATTGAACTGATCATTTGATTCTCTCTGCTAAGAATGACACAATACTTTTCATATGGTGAAGTAAATATTTCTTTTAGATAGATAAATAACTTTGTTTACTATTCTGTGAAAACATACCTGGTACAGATCTCCAAGCATAGTATTTAATTCATCTTTTCTGAAAACTTGTGAATTGCACAAGGCACTTACCTCAAGATATGGTTTTAGATATTTGATAGACCACCGCACAGAGGAAATAAGTTATTCTTTGTGACATTAGATGGCAAAACTATGGGCTATGAATAGATGTTGGGGAAATGTAGGTTTCACCTCAATCTACAAAAAGCCCTCCCAAGAGAACAGGTTAATTTGGTCATAGTGACTTTTCAGTCTCTAGATATATTTAACAGTGCCTAACGGCAACATACAATGGAAAGAGATTGTCTTTGGTGTTAGAGTCTTCTGGGATTAAATATCCCTTCCACCAGCTACTGATAGCTAGCTACTGACAGTGTAGCCTTGGCAAGCTGACTAGATGCATAGAGCTTCTGATTTTTCATATACTCAGAGTTTCATCTGTCAGATTTCTTACTTAAGGAACAGAAATCAAATCTAGTTGATTCAAGTAGAAAAGAAATGTATGGAGGCCCCTGAATAATTCACAGAATTAACAGAAAGCCAGCAGAACCAAACTAAGAGACCAGACACTAGCTAAGGTTAAATAGGCATTGGAACTTTATCCAGAATCATGCTCTGGGAACCATCTGGTGCCAATGTCACAGGACACTCTTGCCTTTGCTGGTGCTGCCATCACTGATGATCCCCCAACTCTGGAAACTGATTAACAGTTTGCTACTGAAATGAATGATTTTCTTGTTGGACTGCTTTGTGTCATTCTGACCAGGTTCAAATTTCTAGGCCAGAACATCTCATTGCTTGAGTCCCCGCTGTTTGCCATGTCTGTGCAGCCAGAGGGTGGAGAAAATGAGTGTCTGGCTTGTCTCTTACCAAGGCTCACACAGTGGGAAAATCTCTAATATGGAAGGGTCTAATTGCTGGACATGTAAAAGTCAGCTACAAGATATAACAATTTCAACATACTTGGCTTAATGTAAGAATTACTAAAAATGTATTGTAAAAGGTTTAATATAATATTTCACAATGTATTTAATTGATATTTACAGAACATTCCAAAGCGGCAGAACAGGCATTCTCCTCAAGTGCACATGGGACATTCTCAAAGACAGACCACACATTAAGACACAAAACAAGTCTCTACAAGTTCAAAAAGATTGAAATCATATCAAGCATCTTCTCAGACATTTACTCCATGGAATACTATGCAGCTGGGTGAGAAAGGGGACAGTCCCACATAGATGCTGGCTTTAAAGAAGTCATAGCCCTATAGAGTAGAAGGCCATGCAATTCAAGGTTGACATGTCAACCTACTGGTTTAGGAACATAGAAGACAATGATGTTAGGCTAAATGACGGTGTCAGGGGAGGCTCCATAAAGGAGACATTTCAACTAAATGGTGAATGATTAGCAGATTCTGGGGACGTTCATGCAGCATTTTCTATGCAAGTGAGCCTTTTGCTCTGACATTTTGGGACATATCAGTCCTGTTTTGCTTCAAAAGCACTTGCAAATGTCTTCTCTTTGTCCAAGGCCACAGTGTGGCATGACCCCTGTGCACCATTCCCGTGGTGTCACTGAGTGGGCAGTCGTCACTTAGAACATGGCAAGAGAGATTCCTCCTGGAATGGCACTGCATGGAGACACTTTCCTCTTTGATGTCTTTTCTGGCCTTGTCTTGCAGCTCTCTTCAGCCCTTTCCCTTTCTACCCAGGGAGCATCACCCATCAAGGGCAGGCTGCAGCAGGGTAGGTTTTACTCCAATGCATGTACTCTCACCTGGTATCAAGAGAAAAACAGAAGAAAGTTACATATCCATATGTGAACAGCCTGGTTGTTGTTATAAATTAGAAAATGTATAAAACAAAATTTAAGGCATATAGTAAAAAATACCTATAATACTGCCACTCTTTAATTTTTTACATATTACTATAATCAATGGTAATTTATTTGTTTTCATAATCTTACTCTATGGTTCAGAGGTAACTTTATATATGTAAAGATATATATATATGTATATATATATATATATATATATATATAGTTTTATTTTGAGAGAGTAGGGATTGAAGGGAAAACAATGATGTAGCAAGCTAAAGCTGTTTAAAATATATTAACTTTATTAAATAGTTGTTTTAACAGTAGATATACTTTGAAATCTAGTTGTATATGTCATAATAGGATCTTTGAATTCTCTTGAAGTAATAGTTTTGTGTCTTTAAAATGAGCATAATCATAACATAATTTATGGATTGTATGGATTACGAGATCTACATCTAAAGTGAAAAACATAATAGTAACACTCAATAAATCATAAAAAATATTTGTTATAATTAATAATAATGCAACCCCCCTCCCCATCCTGGTTTGCTCATCTGTAACAACTCTTCTACAGGCAGAACAGCTATAACCTTATAGGCCCTTCCCAGATTTGCATTTCTTGGGTGCTCTGTTATAGCTGCTCACCTGTTAATCACCTCTATCAGGCCTTTTGACTGCCCACCCTTCCCCACTAACTTCTTGAGATCAAGCTTCAAAGGTATTTAATAGCTGACGGAGAAGAGAAAGCACCTGCTCTGAATATAGCTACTTGCTACTGCTGTTGATTTGCTCTGACTTTTCATTTTGAAATATGAGTTATCTCAGGGAAATTGAGATAAGCCATTGTGAACTTTATTTGATCCTTGAGAAAGCTGTGGTGTTTGGAGAAGCCACCACCGTGAGTCAAACCCATCTGTCAGGCAGAGAGAAAATAGAAGTGATTTGTAAATGCTAAAACATTTATTTGGGAGAAAGGTATCAAGAGATTCAGGGAAGGTCATTTTGGGAATCATCTCTGTCTTCATGGACTTTTCAGAGAAGGACATAAATTGGGTATTAATCACATATTCTGTACAGACCAAATTGAACTAGACAACTTAAGTGGGGATGGGGAACTATGAGCAATGTGATCTGCGAGAGTATAAGATATATTAAAGCTTAATTTAACTGAAGGCTCAGGGTGTCGAATGTTATAATTCAGAAACACAAAGGTACAAAATGTTATTTTCTCTTATGTTTTTTGCTCCTTAGTTACTTTACCTTTGTTTCTGGATATTTCTTTTCTAAGAATGAAAAGGTGCTGTCCAGGTTAGGTGAAAGGCTCCTAATGATGAATCATTTCTCTTGGCAATTTTGTTTATGATTGTACTCACTCAGCTTAACTTCCCTGGGCCAGGTCTGGGCTTAAAAGGGGTTAGTCATAAGCAGGCACTTATATTCCCTGTGCAGAATTTCTTTTCTTATGTTGTATTTTTTCATGATAACATTTCATTTTTTGTACATAAATCCAGTTTAAGTAAATCCATCAAAAATAAATTTCAACAAAAAATAAATTAAAAAAATCAAAGACCATTTCTCAAGACCTCACCGTCTTGTTTTGGAGAGCAAAATGAGTGAATATCTTTCATAGTGATAATCCAAATACAGCCCTTCATGCTAATCATGAGCTGATGAGGAAGCAGAAGGAGACAGTGATTAAAGATTTACCTACATCTCTGGGCTCAGTTCTTCTGTCTATTGTATGAAGTATTACTTGAGGTCACTTATGTCCATATTGCCCTATTTTTCTGAACTATTTTTTTTTTGTTCCTAAATTATTTATATTTCCCCCACCTGATAAATTCCCCCCATAGATAATAAACTCCTTAGAATTGATTACAATATCTCTTTACATTTTTTCAATCACCATGTATACCCCATATACCAAAAATAGTAAATAAATAAATAAATAAATAAATAAATACAAATAAAGTGTCTCTTTACCTAAAAATCAGCAACTAACAAGGACCCAGGTCGTTAGAATTCTCAAAGTGCAACATATAAAGCATCATATTTGTTCCTCCCCATTTCTCTGAGAGTTAGGTAGAGAAAAATGGTAATAATTTCTTGTTGTATATCAAGAAACTGCTTTTCCGAGAGGCTATGACTTGTCCATAGAGCTCAGTAAGAAACACAGATCTCCCATGATCTCTCCACATTGCCCAGCCACTCCTGCTGGGCTGTTTCACCCATGTACTCATGATGAGTGTTGCTCCGGATATAAATGCATACAAAGGGTTAAAGTGCCACTCCGGCTGACTAGTCCTTCCCATAGTCTTTGATTGGCTCATGCTTATTAGTCTTAACACAGCTTCTGAGGCCAATGAAAGTGATGTTTACTAAAAAAATATCTCATCAGCTACTGGGGGTGATGGCTTTATTTAGAAAATTATGTTTTTAAAAATAAAACCATATGTGTTCCCACTTTATTTGTACCTCGACTCTGCTATTTCAAGATGCCATTCAATGGTATGCAGAACACTTATCCTGAAGAAAAAATAATTTTTTTCTGTCTCTGCCCATTTATAGACTCATTTAGTCAGTGATGTATAGCCAAATTGTGCTTCCTTAAAAAAATAAAATGAAAGATTAAGAGCAAATCCTAAGCATTCTATGAAAGTTGGAGCCACTCACTTGAAATGTCAGAAACACCAAACATCAGCCTGTGCTTCTAACAGCCCAGAGGCTCTTATTTACTCTAAGTAATTACCTGAAAACTCAGTAAAGTTCAACATCTTAGCAGAAAGCAGCGTAGTCTCAGAACCTCATTCTGTGACAACTTATTCAAAGAGTGATATTTAGTCAAAAAAGACCTTATTTGAGGATATTCACTACTACTCGTTGCGGCATTATTTGTCATATTTAAATATGATGTAAAATTTCATTTAGCTTGATATTTAGGCTACTGTTATGCTGACAGTTGTATCTCTTTTGCTTCCTTTGGCCACCGAGAATTTGAATGGTTTAAGTAATTTTGGCACACATTCATTTGTCTCTGGATATAGTGTATTTTCTGAACCTCCAGGGCACTCACAAAGAACTTCAGAGGTGAGCTCTGTTCTCAAAGTGCTGACTAGCTATGTAAAAATAAATATACAAAAGCAAATACTACATGTACCTTTAAAATGAAGAACATAAGAGTTTTCTGTAATTAAAAAAACAAACAAGCATTCTCCAATTACATACTATATATATACAGAATGATCCTTGGGATGGGTGATATTTAAACGCACCTCCAGGTTGTGTGCATATCTCAGAAACTCAGTAAAAGTAGCAAATTTTCCATCAAAAACAAAGCCAGTCCTTGTAGAGATAGATAATTGGGGCCAAAGAGTCCATAAGCTATAAGCTATTAACAGTTTCTACTGTTTAACCACATCTCAGCATTACAGAGAATTAACAGAAAATAGATGTTGGTTATTAAGATGGCAAATGTTACAGAATCAGCATTGTTTTTGTATCTGTTGAAACTAACGTGGAATACCTTTTTTTGTTCTTCCTTGACCTGGTGCCTCTTAAAGAATCTAATAGGTTTTAATAAAACATAGGGTTATAAAATTACTGAATTAATGGGTTCAGATGCACATTTCTTCCCTTAGCGAGGCAAATTAACCTGTAAGTGTATTTTCTGCCCATTTGTTTTTGAGACATACAAAATGAGTCAATATTGCATCAATAATTCAGGGGATAATTTAGCAGCATAATTGTATTTTATTGCATTAATGTATTCAACTACTTTAGTCTAAAGCTTATCTGTTGTAATGCACCAATGTGATAGGGCTCTTCTTGAGACAAATCCTTATAATTATTAATTATTTTGAAAACACCAGAAATATAACAAATAGAGGGAAAAAGAGCACTATAGAAATAATGTCCATTTTGGATAAGTGGTATGCCTCAATCGCTTTGTTTATACTGATGTATTTCAGAAAATTAATGAACATGCAAAAATCTTTTACTAGAGCTTGAGACATGAATGTCATATTTTATCTCACTCCAGGTTTGCAATAATGTTAATATTCACCCTAGACGGTATCACTGGGCATTGCCATATATGAGACAGGTTTGGGTGGAGGGGGGGGGGTGGACATAAAGAGTTAACAACAATAGAATTTATACTAAAACATAAGGTGCATAGTTCTCTTTGATTTTGATGCACCATAAATCCTTTATTCCCTAAGTGTGGAGTGGATGCCTGTTATGTGAGAGGTGCTATGTTTGAGACACAGTAGTAAACAAGATAGACATGATTCCTGCCTTAATGAACTTAAAATACAGCAATGAATGATTTAATAAACATATCACTAAACAATTAGAGAGCTCATACATAAAATGTTGTTATTCTTTACTTACTCTAAAACCTTAAGATTGTGATAGTCAGAGTTTATACGTATCATCACCAGTATCAGGTATGGGCACACTATTGTCCATTTCTCGGGAGCTAATCTTTGCCTTACCTTTCTGATCTTTGCAATAAACCTTTAAGACACATAAGAAATAACTTATTTACTTCTTGCCCTGTTTTTTTGTTTTAATATATTAGAGTTTAGGAGGGGGTCTTAATATATAGTGATGGGAGAAGATATGACTTTGGGTGGTGGGCACACAGAGCAATATATAGATCTTGTAACATAGAAGCCCACATCTGAAACCTATATGTTCATATTAACCATTGTCACCCCAGTAAATTTAATAAAAAATAATTAATTTTGAAATGTACAAATTTATTTTCTTATTTCTTGAAAACATAGTGAAGAAATTTATGTTTTCTGAAAGAAAATATTTACATTGGAATATATTTACAATAACTAAGTCTCAGGTGCAGAGAAAAGGAATTTTTTTGTTTTTTTGTTTTGTTTTGTTTTTGTTTTTTTTTACCTACAGCATTTATAAAACTAGTAAATTGATTATATGAAGATATAATATGAACTATCAAGACTTTCAGGACAAAGTTTAGGTCTTGATCATTTGATCATTTTAAACTTCTTGATTTAACAGAGCGCCTAATAGATACTCATTATATATTTGATAAAAATTTTTAGAAGAATTTGGTCACAGTATAAAGAAAAAAGTGGAACTGAAGTTATTTTTAAACATTATCTTTTTACTTTGATGATAAAGCATAAAAGTGCCAACTTAATGGTGAAAATTGGGTTTCTATCTATGTGCACCTAAAGTCTATGATTTTTGCCAACATACTACATAACTTAAAGTGTCCCATAGGGTTTCCGTCTCATGCTGTGGCGCATGCTGTGGTATGCTGCCCAGATCCCCCCATAACAATTGAGGCATTTACTGAGGCATTACCCCACCTTCATAAATTGTGGGCTGCCATGAGTATGGCATGCTAAAATCTCAGGAATTGCCTTTAGTTGAAGTGAGCTGTTTCAACTAAGGTTAGGTTACTTCCTTGGGGGAATCCCACATTTAGTAACTGGTTGATATAGGAAACGTAAAAGTTTCTCCTCTGTGCCTTAATTCAAGGTAACTTTGAAGGGCTATTCAGGCTCAAGAGTTTCCCACAGAATGTGCTGAGGACTCTCTTACAACTACATCTCCGCTCAACTTCTTGCTTCTGCCAAACCTGCTTCTGCAACTCTCATTCAGATATGTTTCCCCAAACATTCTTCAATAAACCTCCTGCACACAAATATCTGCCTAATAGTCTACTTCCTGGAAAATGTACTTTAGGATGATTGGTACTTAAAATGGCCCTAGGAATCAGACTCTAAATGGAATTTTTTGAGCTGGTCACCTTCCAAGCAGTTGGCAGTACCAGTGACAGATTTGCTTATAGCCTGTGGCATTGTTAAAACTCTGGTGAAGAACAGGATGGGATTCCATGAAAGGTAATGCACTGACTGGTGCAATAGCTCAGACCTTTGGAAAGTTTGAGGGAGTAGCAATTATAAAGACGATGCAATTACATGACTCTTTCGAGGTGCTATTGATAGGTTTAAAAAGATAATGAAAGACTAGAGATTTTTAATCACCATCTAAAGGCAAACTGTCAAAGCTAGAGGGCCTTCTTGGCTGAATATAAAGAGACTCTCATCCTCTGCACCTGGAGGGCAAAAAAGTTTAGGATCATGCCCAGGACTCAATTATATGTGTCACAGAGCTCCAAAAATAATTAAACTCTCAAACCCAGCAAGTCTGCTATACCAAGGTCAGAACCTTGAATAGAGAGAGGTGAGATTCTGAAATTTAGAATGAGAACACCTGGATTAATGCATCTGAAAACTTTAAATTTCCACATTCCAATGAAACTTCTGGGCCTGCAGAAGTGACCCAGCCCTTCTTGTTAAAGACTAGTAGTATCTCATTGCTTGAAGATATCGTAGAGATGTTTGCCTGAAAAACAATAAGCACCCCTTCAGGATCTACCCCTGCCTCTACTCCTGGCTACCAAACCAACAACTAGGATCAAATTATAATATAATTTGACTAGAGAAGCCCTGTTTCTATAGCATAAAAGTCATTATATACCTAATGAGACCACATGTCTAAACAACATTTCCTAGTAGGAGCTAGGAGACTGGGTGGATTCTGAGATGTTATATCCAGGGAAGAAATGTTAGTTTAGATAAAGGAAAACTCATCTTCAAATATTTATAAATATAACAGCATCCTTCCATAATACAAGACTGAACATTTTGGCAAGGACTCTTGGAGATAATCATAGGTCTAAGAAACTATGAATGCTCTTGGAAACTTGGAGAAAAGAAATGCCACAGAATATGGTGGAAAAGGTGATGAAGTGGCCCAGAGCCATGTGCATACTAAAGTGAATAAAGTACAGGAGGCTGGAAGGCAGCAAAGGATGGTCTGGAGGACAATCCATTTACAAACCAATGAGGAACGCCTTAATGAGGCATCAGCAGCACTGAGAAGCTCATTGTTGGCTCTCCCCCGTAGAGTAATGTAAATAACAAATGATGAAAAATTCTATCCTAGATCTGGATTTGCTGATAGTAATGGGGATAATAGGCTCCTCAAGGAATAGAGGCCAGGAGAGGGCACTTAGTCAAAAGCAGGTAGGTACAATTAGGTCATGTTACATGAGGGCTTCTTGGAGAGTTGGGGGTGGTATCTTGTGACTAGTTCACAGAGGAGGGAAACATTCACACTTTTTCACAGGTGGGAACATCTCAGGATGTGAGTGCAAGTCAAAGGTAGGCTGCACGTCAGTGCATCAAGAGTGGCCCTGAAAGACAACAAAAGTGTCTTATAAGAAGAGCTGCTGGTTGTTTACTTTATTTGGAAGAATTTAGGACCCAAGATAAGAATGCGGGGTTGGGCAAAAGTAGGTTTACAGTTGTGAGTATGCAAAACATAGAGTATTATTATTTATTAACTGTATAATTTTCATCACAGCAACTGTAAACCTACCTTTACTCCACTGTATGTATAAAGTGTTGAACAAGTGAAAATTGCTTTGTTTGTTGTTCAGGTATTTGGAAGAAAATTGGAAGATAAAAACAAAAAATTGTAAGGTAGATCCCAGGAAAAGGTACCAACAAGAATCCTAGAGAAACTATTTCCATAAAGAATTAAGTTACTATATAAAGAAAATGGATTCAAGCAGACAAATAAGTAGATTGTGGTGAACAGTGCAGTTCGCCACACAGATACCACTTAAGACTAAGACACTCTCTTCTCCATCTTCCTGGATCTTTGGTACTTATGGCTGGTAGTCTAGGAATTTTTTCTGCTGAGGAGTGTTGCTGTTCCCAAATTCACCAACCCTTCCTGGGGGCAACCTGTATCCAATGATTGGTCAATGTGCCCTACACAAAGATCCAACCCCCTTAGCCATTGTCATAGTTAAAATATTGAAATCTGGTTGTTGTTTTTTTATGTTTCCTCATTTCATAAGCATTTCTCATTTGTTTTTTTAAATATTGTTAGTTCTGAGATGCCCTTTTTAGGTAGTTATGGTCATGCTGAGTGTCAGGAGGGTGAAGAAGATTGAGCTACTTAAAGATTATTTCAAGTCTAATTTTATACAAATCACAGTTAAGCACAGTGGAAAAATAACATATTTTGGAGTTAGGTAGACATGGCAACTGGCATCGCTGTTATAAAAAAAAGACTAATCACTTCACTAAGCAAAAACAAAAGTTCCAATCGTGCAACTCAGGCACCAGCTCATAGAGGCTGGTGTGTGGCTTCCCTTTCCCACAGCCATCTTCTCTGTGGGATGCAGGCCTTCCCCAGTTCTCATATATCATGAAGTTATTATCCATTAAATACATACTAGGGAGATTCAGAATTTTTGTTTATTTTATAGTTACTTTGTGGGAGGGTGGGTTTTAGGGAAAAGTAGCAATAATAAGTTTGATTTTAGAAGTTTAAGTTTGAGGCACCTACTTGCCACTGAAGATCACAAAGATATGATGTTTGGAATGAAGGATATTGGAGAAGAAATAGTTCATGGATTGGGGTTATGTCTGTTTTACGCTGGACATTGTCTCTCACACAGAGCCTGATCATGCTTGGTTTATGGTAGATACACAAACCTTGTTGTGTGGTTGACTATAAATACAGTGAGCTAATGAACATTTCGGTAGTTCTAAAAAGTCCTTAAATCCATGTTTTTATATAGAGACTAAATTGCCTTGTCCTACTAGATTAAAATAGGGTAGGAGATAGATACAAAGGCCAAGACTTCAGGATGTCTGTACCCCTGCTTATATAACCACTACTCATACCTGTTAGGTATTCCTATAGGAAGAAATACATCATGATCAAGTTTTAGATTAGCTTTGGCACATATGCTAACTTTCTATTCCCTTCTGTGAGTTGTGATACTATGTGTCATGATTGGATATTCCTGGGTGGTTCTTATTTTGAGAATATTATTGTATTCATATGTGTCTGATCTTGTACTTGGTGTTTATAATAGGAAATATAATAACCACGCAATCAGAGACCAAAAGAGACCTCAAAAATCATCTAGTTCACTCTCCTCATTGAGTTTTTAAATTAAATTCAAGACAGATGAGTTGAGATACCCGATATAAAATAGTAAATTATTGAGTTCAACTAGAAATTAATTTTTTAAAACTCATTCAAGAACTGTGTGAATCATAGAAGGGGAATATCAAATAAGAACACTACATAGACCTAGCTCAAGGTATTCATACTAAGTGTTCTTAACACAATAAGAAAAAAATATTTGCTTGATAATGCTAAACATATGCTAAGGAACAAAAGAAAGATTGAACAAATTGATGGAGGTTTGTAGAGTTTGGAAGGTGGAAAAGTCAATTGGAACCGGGGTGCAAATTATCTTGAATGCTGGTTAGATTGGTGTTTCTCATATTTGAACTTGCATGTGAATCACCTGGGAATGTTGTTCAAATTGCAGATTCTGATTTTCTAAGTCTGAGATGGGGCCATTCTGCATTTCTTATAAGTTTCAAAGTGATACTGCTTCTGCTGCTGGTTTATGGACACAAAAGAAATCCACGCAGAAAGAGTTAAATGGCTTAAGCTTATCATGACTAGTGAATGTTTGTCTAATACTCTTTGTGTATGAGTTGATCAGTGAAAACTTTGATTCTTCTTTTTGACAACATTTAAATTATCCCCATTTCATAGACTGAAAATTTATGTAAAGAAAGTCATATAGTGTAGTATTCAACGCACAGGGCCCACAATTCTTGAGTTCTTGTGTTTTACCCACAAACTAAATTATTTCTTCATTTCATGCTGTGTGAATAATAACCCAGAACCATAAATTTTCTTTAACTCTCTAGTTATATTTTATTTAAAATTCTCTTCACATAGCCCATATCTTTATATTTGTAACTCACTCATATTCCGGTACTTGACATACAAAGGCTCATAATTACTTCTGCAAGTCCTGTTTAATATTGAATAATAGGGCAATGATTAATTTTAATTTTATGTGCCAGAAAGTGTGATCCATGTTGAGGAATATATACTAATATTATATATACAGTTTGCCTATAAGAGATTTAAAGTCCAGTTGGAGGAAACAGACCAAAAGGTATGAAACAAATGGTAGGTAATTAAATTATATGCTATAGCATAGAAAAAGTATTGGGCACAAAGTTAAAAGATGTAGTCAAGCAAATTCTGACCATATATAGTTACTACACGTGAAATTTGAGAGTGAGTTACCTAATTTTTTAAATCTCTATTTCCTCATTGGTTAAAGAAAGATAGTAGTAACAGCATTATAGAATTGTTATAGAGAATAAATAGAAAACCTATGCACAAATGTCTACTCCAAAGAGAGGCAGTATGGAGTAATGATTAAAGACATGGACTTTGGCATTAGATTATCTAACTTTATAACCTAGGTTCTGGCATTTACTCTCTGTGTGGTTGCATGCCTCAGTTTTCTCATTTAGAAAATGAAAATAGTAATGAGTCACCTATAGGTACAAAGGAAAATTAAATACATAATTCATATCTACAGATATATATATAATATATAACAAAATGTTATTTATAAATATAAGTATAAATGTCTAACAAAATATAATTATATATTATATAATGCACATTATAAATATATAAATATGAATATATTATAAATATCTACTTGCATATGAATATAGATGATAGATAGAAAGATAAAAACAGTATCAGGGACATAATAAACCCCATATTAATACTTACTATCATGTTTATCAGGGTAGGAATTCCGTGCATATTTGCTACTAGGTGCTATCAACTGAAAAGAAGAGAAGTCTGAAGCAGAATGAGATCAGAATAGGCTCCAGGAAAGGCAAAGCCTTAAAAATAGAATGACTGGCTTTGATAACCACAGCCTCACACAATCTGCAAGGATGCATTTATTTAAAGTTATAAGCCATAAAGAGCTCTAGCAACTGGAGGTACAAAAATAATAAGATCTCAGTCTGATGAGGGTCAGACATCTAAGGAAATATAGATTGTTCAATGCTATCAATGCTCTGTCAGAGATAAATGTAAAATAAAGTGACAGCCACCAGAAGAAGTTGTCATCGTAGGAAGCCAAGGATCACCTAACGGGAGTGGTCCTGTGGGGAATAGAAACATAGATAAGAAAACTCCCTTCCACGTAGAATTTATATTCAAAATACTTTTGATATCAGTGCATCCAAACCTGTAGAGAATTTTTGTAAGAGGTTATTTGAGCCAAACTGATGACAATACCAGGAAGCAAGATCTCAAATGCTTTAGAAGATAACAGTTTTGCAGTTTCCTTCATACATTTGGAATTAAGGAGGGAAAGTAAGGAAGGTTACATGAAAGTGGGACAAAGCAAGGTGGCGATTGGATTACAGGATTAGTTAACAGGATTATGTGCTCTCTTGAGGGATGGTGAAGTTTTTTCCAGGGGTCTGGAAAAGAGAATTCCTCCTGGCATTCCTAAGGGGTGTTAACCTAGATGAACAAGAAAATGGCAGGGTTTTGCTTAAACCTTTTACTAAAAAAGTTACAGGCCTGGGGCGCAGCTATTCGCTGTGACCCGCTCAGTTAGGAGTTTATGATCAGATCCCCGTGAGGTTACTTTCAGTCACTGAACTTGAACATACCCTCTACTTTGTCCACAAGACAATAGCATTAAAGTTGCATCTTGAAGGATGAGTAGAGTCCATATGAAAGTACAGAACCCAATAGTTGCTTTATATTATAATGATAGGAGGACTATCTACTTGCCAAGGCCTCCCGGCAAAGAACTATAAAGGCTGGGACTAGATGCAATAGTGAAATAGTCTTGCAGTATTTTCTCACAACACTCCGCTGTGGCCCATGACCACAAACAGCAGAGATTGAGCTGTGCTGCTCCTGGATCCCGAAGTACTTTGACACATTTAGCCTTTGAACTCATTTCTGCACATCATTTAGAGGGACATAGGATTTTTAGAATCATTGTCTGCCTTCTGCTGCACCATTTTTACAGAAAAGAATGCTCTCCACAATGAACATGCTGTTTAGGAGGCATGAGAATTAAACATGTGTTTTGTATGTTTTGGAAAGGATTGAACTGAATTTGTATTAGTGATCCAGTAATGCAGGCATCAGCAGCTGGGGAAGTTTGAGCTCAGCCCTGCTAGAGGTGGTTAGTATGGAGTTAGCAGGACCAATCTCGGCCCCTCCTGCAAACTTTTCCTGCTTGAATAATGCTTAGAACAGGCTGCTGACCGGGCTTCCTGCTGCCTGTTGAGGACGTTCCTGCTGTTCTTTCCCACCGAGTCATCAGGAGAGATTTTGATTGATATTACATATGCATCAAGGAAATGTGCTGCAGCGAGGAACCTCATTTATCCACTGATTTCTGACCAAACTCTGATTCACCATTCTTTCTAGTAGGAAGTGATTAAAATGCTCCTTAGCTATAGAGACTATTATTAGGTCTACTTGCTTTTGCAAATGTATGTAGGTATGGAATCTATAAGTGGAAGGTACAAAAAATATTCATTCTTCCCTGGGAATCCTACCTCCATCAGAAATTAAAAATGGATAGAAAATAGTATTTGGAAGCAGCAAAACTTGGTTTTTAATCCTGTTCTATTACTTATTAGTTGAGAAAACATCTTTTTTCACCTCTCTTAGCTCAGTTGCCTCATCAGTAAAATGGCCCCAGCTTCCTTTCGGAAATGAGAGGTTCAAATGGAACAAAATAGCTAAAGTTATTAGCATAGAAGCTGGAATAGAGTGGGTAGCTATGATTAAGCACCCCCTTCCCCTCTTCCTTGAGATATACCCCCTGCTTAATTTAGATATTTATTCTTTCTTCTAAAAATATTAGTTCGTACTCCTACATTAGGAAAAGTATACATATAAACTCTTCTATTTTGTTTTAATTTGTATTCAACAGATATTTACTGAGCACATATTATTTTCTAGGCACTTTATAAGCCATCAGAAATAAAAGAATACTACTGCTTTTAATTTCCCAGAACGCAATTCCCTCTGGGAAGAGACAGAGAACAGCATAACCTTCACAGCATGGTGCTCACTGAGTTCTACTGCAGAGCTCTGCTCTAAGAGGAAGCACATATCTCCTCAGCTTTGCCCCTTGCCCTGGGCTATTGCAAAAATAAAAAATTAAAAAATCAACTATTGTTATTCTTTTATTCCTTTACCATCTTTCTTTCCTTCCAATCCTCAGTTCCTTTCAATAACTAATATCTGCATCTCAGCCAGATTTTCTTCCATTCCCTGACTCAGCTGTAACTTTTCTTTAGATAATATTGCACTTTCCCCTAGTGGAACAGAAGTGTTTCTAGAAATAAACGTTACACAATACACCGTCAAGGGCTTTTTACTCTCCAGTGATGGCCAAGGACTTACTGTCAGTATGACATTAGGAAAATGTCTGAATGAGAATTTAAAATAGTAGCTTAGTAATGTCATTATTGGATCCAGCTCATTACTTTAAATAGTGGTTCTCTACAAACTTTATCACACACACACATTATAATAAACAAATTCAGGCTAAAGGATTTGAGCCACAAGGATGGAAAAAAAAAATCATTAACAATGGGATAACATCAAATTAAATAAATATGCCATGCTAAGTACATTGAGGGTCTGGGAGGCATTTAACATGGCTTTAGACCATAATTCCATGGCTATCTCTAGGTCAGAGAGGCGGTTATTCCATAGCTAAAAAGAACATTTATTTACTCTCCTGTTTAGAACCTGACAAAGCAAATTTGTTGTGCAGTGGGTAGTTTGAGAGTGTCATCCTTGTCTGAGCTGAGATTTCTAAAGTTTATTTTTGTCCATGAAATGCAAAGTCCTATACAACTATATTGCTCAGGCATATAGGCAAAGAGTCTTAGTACTTTATTCCTTAAAATTTTTGTTCTGTAAAGGCTATTACCTGAGACAGGAAAAGCTTTGGGTGTTTGAATTATTGCCAGAATATCTGGAAATCTTCTCAAGGAGTCAGGGTTTTTAATTTGAGATAAAAATGCCAGTAATGTAATTACTCAAACTTTCTCTGAACTTTGTGGCAATTTTGCTTTCCAGTTACTATTTGTTTTAGAAAATACTTGCATTTAGGGAAGTAGGAAGGGGAATGAGAGCAGTTTGTAAGAGAGAGGGGGAGAGGCAGAATTTTGTACCTTTCCAGGCGCTCAAGAAGAGAGTTAGGCATCCCCCACTCATTGTCTTATTTGCTGCCTCCAGAAGGGGGTGTGTGCCATTAGTCTCACTTTACTGGCCAGGAACCAAGAGCTGAAAAAAATCTAGTCTCTTTCCAGGTCCCACAACTGTTGAGGAGAACCTATAGGACTTGAGTAAAGTTCTATCTAGTTTCAAATACAATGCTCTTTCTGATACTGACAAATATGGAAATTTTATGGCAAGCAAGAACATGACTTAAAAATGGTCTAATGACAAAAGGCCATATTCATTTACATATTGGAAAATAATGTAAGTGCTTTCCTTTTCTTTTTAAAAAGGGTATACCATCATGTTAGGCTAAAATGGAGCAAAGAGCAGTATCTGCAACCCCAGGTATTCTCCAATTAAGCCAACACTACCCATAATCCGGTAATTCTGTCCACAGAAATAGCTTATTGAGATCATAGATTTTGTGGGGTTTTTAAATGCTAGACACTCCATTCACCCAGTCTTTTATAAATGGGTGAAAACTAATTTTCATATCAGAAAGTATTTTGTTGGTAACATAAACAGTCAACAAGTTATTGCTGGTGTCCCACATGCTCAGCGTGTCTACCAGATACAGGTGTCTCTGAAATGAATGAACGCTTCATAGGGGTCTAATATTATTGACTAGAGAGAAAAACCTTAGAGCATAATTCCCTAGGACATGTTCATTCACTTACACACATCTATTAGACATTTATGTGTTGGGTAAGAATAATAGGATGAAGACACAAGCATTTTATAAAACATTCAAATCCAAGGTATTTTATATAATGTCAGCCACAGGTGTATTTATATAATGTTGTCTACAAATATCCATAAGATTAGACATCTAGACTCTTAAAAGTTCACTAGCAAGAGTTTATGCCAGAAGGGATGTGTGAATGTCTTTATTCCTTTTCTTTCTCAGTTTGGATCTACTAAAAATCACCTCCTAATGGGCCTCCCTGTGTCAATCTCTTTAAGGTCTTACCAAGCTTGTTTTGTTTTTATCATGGCACTAGTTAGGTTCTTCTAAAGTATGCTCTGATCACATCTCATTTTAAAGCTTCTAATATTTTAGATACAGAAAAAAAATTCCAGATTTGTTTCCATATCATTCAGAGCCTTTTTAATCCATCTACTACTTACTTAACTTTCATCCTTAAACAAGTAGCTGGTACCTCAGCCACATTTTGCTATTTTTGAATAGGTTTTCCAACCCTGGAAAATGTGCTTGCCTCATTACCTTTGCACATGGTCTGGCCTTTACCTTGAAAAATCTCTCCTTTACTCCTTCTTGTCCATTTGGGAAACTTTCCATCAACCTTGAAGACCAAGTGCACATGTCATTGCTTTTTCATTGTTGTTGTTGTTTTCCTGGACTCCCCCAGCTAGATTAAACGGTTCTCTCCTCTTTGTCTCTAAAGCACTGCACATACACTTCTATTATAACACTTATCACATTGTTAACACAAAGCTATAGAGCATGTCATTTCGCCCCAGTAAACCAGGAGCTCATTTGTCTCTGTCCCATTCATCTTTGTATTTTTACAGCCTTACACAATTCTGGGTCCACAGTAGATACATAATAAATGTTTGGCTGAATTGCTAAATTAAATTTTGATCCATTGCATTTTTCTTAAGGCTCCCATATGACTGGGGTCCCTGGTTTTGTCCCTAGCATGTAGTATGTCGATAGCATAGGAAGGAGGTAGTTATCCCCACAGTGCATATTTCAAAGTCCAGTTATTAGTAGAAACATTTGCTGACTCTTACAAAGTGGCTTTCTCTGTTTCTTCTTCCTTTTGATTTCTAAGGTTTTCTGTTTTTCATTCTAACTTTTCCTATTTTTATGATTAGCGTGTTGTATCAACATTTGCCTCCACCATTATTTCTGTGATTTTCTGAGTAATGGCTTTTCTCCTTCGTCCATTTTTTCATGCTGATTTTTTTTGCTACAGTCTCTTTTACACAAGCCTCATAGAAGACAGACTTTAATGTTTAAGAAAATTCTATGGAGAGTTAAAGAATTAGCCTCTTCATTCTTTAATTAATTAATTGAGCATATATTCTCTAAGAACTTACTAAGGGCATGGCACTAAATGCTATACCATGGGGGAACAAAATGTGCCAATTATGGCCCAAACCACAAGGTCTCTATTGTTTTGCTGAATAACTCCAATAAATGATTAAATATTTGGCTATTGGTAAGAATCAGTTTCCTGGTGATTCTAAGAAGCATCCTCCTAACACAGCTTCTTTCACCAGGGCTGCAATGACAACCACTGGGAATCAACTGGGGTTTGTAGTAGGGACCATGCAGTAACACTCAGCATCTGAGATGCTGAAAAAAAATTAAGAAGCAAAGTGCTAAAGTGCTCACATGTTGGTGAAACCAAATCCTTAACTTACTTTCTTTTGTTTTTTGTTTTTGCTATATCTGCATTTAAAGACTCTTGCCAAATGTTCCTCATAACTAAATGCTGCTCACTAGGTTATTAGAGTTAAGGAATAGGTCCAAGGCAGGCACACTGGTATCTTCATTTGACCAATGCATGTGGTCGTTGTGATTCTCTAAGACTTAATAACTTCCACACTTATTCCTTTGTTTGACTATGTCTGTCAGGACTTCTTCCCTCTTTGCTGTCCAGTCAACTACTCTTCATTTTATGAAAAATAGCTCAAGACAAAGCATCTTCATAGAGGTGTTCCATGACTCCCCAAATCGATGTCAATGCCTTTCCTTTGTGCTGTATTGTTACTTTATGTATATTTTCAATGTAGAGCCAACAACTCTGAGCTTTACATATAACTTATCTATTTTTCTTGTTTACCAGAGTGTTATACACTTCATTACTTCCTACCTTCTGTTCTTTTTTACCTACCAGTTCCCTCCATTCCTTCTTTCTATGTTTTGTTTTTTGTTCATTCCTCCTAACATGTTGCTTGAGTACCTACCTATCCCTTGGGACTCAAGGTCAAGGAGCATGGAGGCAGAAGGTGAATACTGCTGTGCATTACGCTGGTGCAGGTGTTTCAGGGGATAGTCAAGATGAACCTACAGAAAATATTTTATGAGAATAAAGTAAGATGATGCATGGGAAAGCATTTGAAATGTTTGTTGCCATATATCCTGCTCAATAAATGTTAGCTATTATTGGATTTCTAAGACTTACTGAGTTTACTTGCAAAATGAAGATTATCTACCCATAGTTATTGTAAAGCTCACATGAGATTTATTTAAATCATGTAACAAGTTCTTATTACATTGTAAATGCATAGCACACAATAGTGCTTAATAGTCTAAGCTGGTCTTTAAGGAATTAGTAAAAATAAGAGAGAGAAATCTGAAAAGGGAGCTTAGTGACTGATATTCTCTGGTCATTGGCCCACTTCAATGAAGCAGGAATAATTTACTTTAGGGTTTCATCTCTGAACCTGAGTCAAGGAGCCTCATGGAAAATAGGCTTTTAAGGATCAAAATTAGGTCGTGATTGAGTTTAGAAGCCTTGCTGTGTGCAAAGACTTTCTGGCAACAGTCTTAACTATTTGATGCCAAATATCTGCACCTGTAGCACCTGTGTGATGGAAAAACACTGTTAGCACAAAGGGTGATAATGACAGAAAACTTAGGAAAATCTTTATGCTGAATTCTTAATTGCAAGAAGGATGTTAGACAATAAAGTTGGCATCACGTAATTTTGATACTGCGTACAGTGGGGTTCCTGGGTACCTTTTTGCTTTGTTTTGTTTTGCACTTTGGGCTACTTTTCCATTTTTTGTTTGTTTATTGTTGTTTTTTAGGACGTCCATCCTACTAGTCCTCCCAAGTTCATCTCTTTTCCCACTTGCCTTTCTTTTACCAACTTCTCAGTGTGCATTGAGCCCTACAGACTGAAGGGGTAACTGCAGAGGAAACTGTCATGAATCTGTCAATAGCCCATATCCCAGGCCCAACAATTGCCTCTGCGATTGGACGATTGGACTGCAGCCAACCTGTCCACCCTCATCACTGTTGTTCTGCCCGGAGACATCTGCTGTCCTTGTGCAGTTTAAGCACTATTACCTCAAAACAGTCCTTATTATCTCCGTGATTTGGCACATGATTTTCCATTTGTAATGCTTTATCTTTTACATTTCTTACTGTACAATTTCTGGGTTTTAAATATTAAGACAATGAACATTGAAGTCATAAACCAATTTATATTAAATTTGTTGGTTTATGGCCTAGTCAAGTTAATATGATGTTTTAATTGCAAAATATATATTAATAATAAATACACTTTACTGAGTTCTAATTCTATTCTAAGATCAGAACTAAGATATTCTCACCCACCTATTCATTCAACATATACTTACTGAGTGTTTAATATGTACCTTGCATTGATACAGCTGCTGAAGATATAGATCTCACTCCTCCCCACACAAATCTCATAAACAACACATTCTCTTGTAATGTATGGAAAGGGCTTAGCCCAATGGCCAATGCATAGAAAGCACGCAGTAAGTGGAAACTTCTATTATACTGTTAGTAATGTTTAAGGGTCATCCAAGATCTTATTTATTTTGTAAGGCCTTTCTATATTCTCTAAGGTAGAGTTCCTTGACATCTTTTTATTTCTACAACAACCTGTATCTGCTCGTTAAGATAGGACACTGTTAGCTTTTTGTCTCTCTCTCCTGGAAAGCCTGAAGACTCTCAAGATGATGTGTTATTCATGTTTGAACCTCTAGAACAGGGGTCTCAAACTCAGCACCAATGACGTTTGGGGATGGATAATTCTTTGTTGTGGGGGGCTGTACAATGCATTGTAAAACATTTAGGAGCATCCCTCATTCTACTCATCAGATGCTTTTGAAACTTTTTAGCTGTGACAAAGAAAATTATCTCCAGATATTGCTAAATGTTCTTTGGGAGTGAAAACCATCCTCAGTTGGGAATCACTGTAGTTCCGACCTACAACTGTGGAAGTTATAAATTAGTCAATGATGAAATAAGGAACAGAAAGAACAACAACAAAAGTAGAAAGCAGGGGAGAAAAGAGCCAAGGAAAAAAAATGAAAGAGGTAAAGAGGGAGGGCAGGAAGGAAGAAGGGAAAGGAAGGACGCTAACGTGTTTTAATTTGGCAGGCACCATGCTAAGTGCTTCACACACATTATCTCCTATAATTCTGACTGCGATCAAATAAGATTGGAGCTTTTATTATCCTGGCTTTAGACATAAGGTACCTGCAGCACAGAGATACCAAATAGTAACCCAAGGCCATGTGAATAGCAGGTGAGGGAGCCAGTATTTCAATTCAGGCTGTCTGATTGTGAGGAAATGCTTTTAGATGGGGGTGGGGCAAGAAATGAGAGAGGAAATGAAGAGGAAGGGAGGGCAAAGGGGAATGCAGAGAGACAGGGGGACATGGGAGATGTAGGAAGAATGAAATTAGCATGATTCCCAAGTTACATCAGGGACTAGAACTTCCAATAGGGATGGTGAATCGTAGAGTGCAGAGACTTCAATGAGAACTTGCCCTGGATTCCTGATGTTTGGGAACAAAACACACAACTAGCCTTAAACCAAAACAAGAGGGGTTCCTGTCTAGATATCTGACCTTCTTAACACATACAGCTCCTTATGTGATGAAGACCCAGTGGAGTCAGAGACGTGACCACCTAGAGCCCGTGAATGCACCTTGGATGTGTATGCTCTGGATACTTGGGATCCCAGTATGCACTGTCTAAATTTTTTCATGGCCTGCCTGTGTATACTTTTGTTGGACACATCCTAGGCCCATGTGGCCACAGGATGGTTGTATGTGGGGATATGGATGGAGCTTGGATGTGTGGGCAGAGGATCCACACATAACCGCAAGGCCCTCCTCATTGTGGGATAAGCCACAGGTAGCAGAGGAGTGGAGCTGCAGATTTGCGACAGGGCACTAGGAATTAGGATGGCTATCTCCTAGCACTACCGCATTCAGCTCAGAATTCTGAGAATTGCTATAGTTCTAAATTCAAGTTTGACCTTCAGGTTAGAAGATAGAATACCTTTAACCATATTATTCTTTGATTTAAAACTTTTAAATATTTAGATACATTTTATGTGGGCCTTCATCTGTAGCTTTTCCCTGGGCCTCATAAAAAAGATAGAGTGAATGTTAAAGATGAGGGAGAGAAGACCCACACATAAAAAAATAATGTTTGAATATTTATTCAGCAGCATTACAAAACAAGTTCAGTAGATAGCTTTCATTTTTCCTAAAATAATTGGACTTCCTTTTCACCACAGGATAATTTCAGGTGTGACAGGCAAATATGATTCATTAGGAAATGTGTTGGCTTTAAAACAGATATAGATTTATTTATTTTTAATTTTATGTCTTTGACCAAGTCTGACCCTTAGCTTGCCATCTCTGCTTTATATACAGGAACATTCACCCCCACAGTTGGTATGAAACATAGAGCATTTGCTCAGTGTCCGCTCAGAGCACTCAGGTCCTAGGTGCTCAGAAAGAGCAGCTGCTGCCAGAGGTTCCCATCCTCCATGCAGTTACCCCCAATAGCCTTGATGGTATCAGATGCCTTTTCCAGAAGCACTCACAACACAGAGAGGAGTACAAATTTACTTTGAATGAGTATCGATCAAGGTGTATGCCAGGCTGGGCGTGGCTCAGCGGTTGAGCGCCTACCTAGGATCCAGGTGATCAGGGTTTGATTCCCGGTCAGGGCACATGCCCGGGTTGCGGGCTGCAGCCGATCAATGACTCTCTCATGATTGATGTTTCTCTCTCTCTCTCTCCCTCTCCCTTCCTCTCTCTGAAATCAATTAAAAAAAAAAAAAAAGATGTAAATGATTGTAGCAGATAATTTTCTGTTCTGAATTAGAAGGGGATTATACGTGAGAACAGCGTCAGCTAATTTTGAAGAGAGGAAGGGCAGGGACGTCAGAAATGAAAACAACGGGTACAGAAACTGCTTTACAATTTTCAACATGAGCCTCCCTTTACAAGGATTTGCACCCAGGATAATTAATAACTCTAAGCAGGAAAGAGGAAGGAAGGTAGAGGGAAATAAAAATATAGCATATACGGCCTGCTTCACCATCTCATAGGTGCCCCAGTGTTTATCCGCATGGCCTGCGGACCACCTGACACTCTGCTCTGCAGCTGGACTTGTATTCACCATCTGATTTTATTCTCACAGCCACTCAATGGAAAATGAGTTTAAACTATGCCAAGAATACATGTTAGAGAACTTTATTCTAGACATGCTAACTCCAAAAGCATGTGCTTTCTCTATAATATTATAATATTACAATTTAGGGGTATCTTCCCAGGTACCTTTACAAGGTTTTAGTTCCAAAACACTTGCATAAGCACACACACACACACACACACACAGAAAGTGAGCACACACCAGAGAGAGAGAGAGATAATTGTGATGATCTATTGAATTTATAAAATAAAGTGCAATTAAGTGATAGAACTAAGACAGCGGTCACTGTGCTGTTCTACTGCAGAAGTGAATGCAGTATATTTAATTAGCTTAGGTCTCCTAGGTTTCTGCTTTATGGAACTGGCCTCTCTTCACTACTTAAAAGCCCCAGAGAAAATACTGGTCTTCACCACCTCTGCCAGCTGAGGAAGAGCAAGGTAAAATGGATATCTTGAGAGTTTGCATTAATAATGGTCCGATTGTACTAGGCATGAAGAAGAGACCTGCAGAGCAGCTTTCTGTATTTAAAGGAAGTGTTTTGTAATGCAAATCAGTACGCTCAACGCTAATGAAGGAAATTCTTTAACTGCCTGAGTCATTCCTGGTTATTATTAAACCATAGAAGCCCCATGAAAGGAATTTGCAACTTACGATGGCTTATAAAACAGGGTGATGAATGAAACGAACCTGTTATAAGTTCACCAAAATGATGCAGCTCAGCTATTGAAAAGTCAGCTTGTTGTTAGGTTTTTCAGGGTCCATGTTGTAACAAGGGAATAAAGAAAACGGTCTTGGCTTGTGAGGAAACAACCACTAATGCTCTGAACTACGCTGAAGCCAACTTCATGGACTAGCAAAAGCCATGAACATGTATCCTCATTCATTCAGCAATAACCCATTGCCTGTCTATGTGCCACACACTAGAATATGCATTTCAAAGGCAGCTCCGAATCCATGGGCACTACCTTCACGAAGGACAGGGACTGATGGGGAAATAAATGTGGAAGTCAACAATCATGCTTTTTTTTTGGACAATTGCTGTAGTGAAGGGGGAGCACTTTTACAAAGCAGCGGGTCCATGGGAGAAGGTATATCTAATTCTACCTGGGAGTAAAGAAAGTTTCACACTGGGAGTAGTTTTACACTCAACCCTGAAGCATGTGAAGCTGAAAAGTGTATGGGGCTTCAGCTTTTCTCTATCAAAGACACAGAACAGTGATAAAACAAGGCAGGGAACCAGGGAGTCCACCGAGGCTTAATCAGAGAGTGAGGTAAAACAGGCTGGAGAGGAGGTCGGGAGAAGTTGGCCATGATTACAGTGGATGTCACATTACAGGCGTTTAGGCTTCTTGCGGAAGGGAGCTGAGAACCACTGAGAGAGGTCAAACAGGAGAGAAATAAACCAAATTTTCTTTTCAGCTGTCTGTCCTGAGAGATTAGGTTGCAAGGGGCTATGGCTTGGAGAAAGAAGATTATAGGAGGCCACCTCCATTGTGTAAGGCACAGCAGTAGGAATGGAATTGTGGGGGAGGAAATGACAAACTGGGAAGGCTAGGTTTCCCTAGCATTTTTATTCCTCACATTGGTTACCACCAGAAAATTATAGACTTTTAGGTCTATAGGTTGCTTGGGCCTGCACTGTAACCTAAATTGATACATGATGGATGATAGATTAGATTAGATAGATGATAGATGATGATAGATAGATGATAGATATAGATAGATAGATGATAGATAGATATAAATACATGATAGATAGATGATAGATAAATAAATAGATAAATGACATAGATATAGATAGATGATAGATAGATGATAGATAGATTAGATAGATAGATAGCTATAGATGATAGATAGATGATAGATTAGATAGATATAGATAGATGATAGATTAGATAGATTAGATAGATAGATAGATAGATAGATAGATAGATAGATATAGATAGATAGATAGATAGATAGATAGATAGATAGATAGATAGATAGATAGATGACAGATGATATAGATTTTTAAGGAATTCATTCACTCTTATGATTAGAGGCTGGCAAGTCCAAAACCTGTAGGGTAAGCTAGCAGGCTGGAGAATTAGGTAAGAGTTGAGGTTGCAGTTTTAACTCTGAAGGCTTGAAATTCAGGCAGAGTCTTTATATTGAAGTGTGGAGGTCATTTTTTCCTTCTTTGGGAAAGCTTTTCTTTTAAGGCCTTCAATTGATTGGATGAGGCCCACCCAAATTATTCAAGGTAATCTACTTAAAGTCAACTGCTGATAAATGTTAATATTATATCAAAAAAGATCTTTACAGTGACATTTAGACTAGTGTTTGATGAAACAACTAGCCAATTTGACACATAAAATTAACTATTGTATCACCTTAAGGACTCAGCCTATATTTGAAGTTTATACAATTTTATGTGGTTATTATATTATTCCGAATCATCTCAGTTGCTTATACATCTGGTCACACTTTCTTTTGAAATTACATCATTCTTCTCAGATTTTTCTAGCTTTTTAATCATTCCCTATATAAGAACTTACGGGTGAGGGTTTATTTGTCTCCTTTTAAGTTTATTAGCCTGATGAATGTGTCAGATTTTTAAAAAATGGTATCTGCAAGTACTTCGAGATGATTTATGCCAAATTTATTGAGTTTTGTCAAATGGCCAAGCATTAGGCTAGCGCAGGAGAAAAAGAAGACTCTGCCTCTACTCTCAAGGAGCTTTCCCACCCCTTTTGCTGTTAGAGAACAGGGCCGTGCAGGACACCGCCTCAGCAAACAGCAAAGCATTAGGGCGTGGGAAGGGTTCCCGCACAGGGAAAGCCGCTCTGTTCCGCCCGGAGCGCGGTGGCCTGCCTCTGCTGCAGAAGGAAAAGCAGCTGCACGTTTCCCTGCCGCGCTACCCAGCCAATGGCTAAGGCTCTGATTCTTTTAAAGAAACCTACTGCGGAAAGTAGAAAGAACTGTCTTTTTTCTCAACAGAAGGTTACGTTTATTTCAGAGATTGTGATGCAAGGAGGCTGGAGGACACAGTAAAGAATAAAACACCAAGCATTGAAGCTCAGAAGCAGCAGCAGCGATGTTAGAGATACCTTTTGAAGTAGGGAAATAGCATCTTTGGGTTGTCTTATTACTTTTTACGCATGAGATGCTACAATGTTTTGGTGCTTCTAGAAGTTGCTATTAAATAATAATTTCTACTCATGAATGATTTATAATTGAAGGTAGAGGGTGATGGCAACTGACATGCTGACTGCTCTTCACACTTTCTTAGAAATGATGATGCTTCGGAAATACTCAAGTGCCTTTTTGTTCCCAATCTCCCTGCCTCATAGTAAAGAAATAAATTGTTCTTGAATTTGAGAACTTCATTACCTCAGGTTCAGATGGTAAACTGGCAACGAGAACAGGGAGCCTGTGTCATGATGAAATGCTGAAACCTAGTTAGCTCCGTATTTTCTTTGTTCTGGCTCTCTCGCACCTGTGCGCTGTTGTTCACACAGGAGACATATCAATTTTATCTAATTTCATTAGAACGTGAAAACTCCCACCTCGCTAAATGACTGCCTCCCATTATAACAACTACTTTGACATTTATCCTTATAAGAGTCAAGTAAAGACTAATGATATTCTTTAGGAAAGAAAATATCATATGAAACTCTGACACATTTGAAAATGTTTTCATATCAGTGAAATGAGTTGTTCTAATAGATTTATGGAATTTTATAACAGGAAGGAAACTTAGTTTAATCTCAAGCTTTTGTCTGTGGAAATATAAACTCAGAAAAACCTCACAATTTTGGCGAGGATTGTCAGCATGACATCTGACGGCAGAGTCTCAGTCTCAATGACTCTCTAATCTTCTTGTTACCATGGCTATTTCTCTGGAAGCCTCCTCACAGACTCTTTGCTGGTGCTTAGTGCTGCGATCTATGTGTCAATTAAAGGTAAAGTTTGGCTGTCTTGTCATGATGCTTTTGGCTATCACAGCACTTAACATATTGTGTAAGTTGTCTATTTATATGTCTCACTCACTGGCATGGTCATGATTTAATTCAGGAAACAAAAAAATATTCAAGGTATTATAAGCAGAAATATTTGATATAGAAAAGCAAAAGGTGCTTATTGAGCCATTAGAAGGGGCAAAAGAAGTGAACTTCCACTGGACTATTAAGTTCAAAGATACCCCACAGCAGTTGTGACCCCGAGCACAAGAATCTGCTGCAGCTCCCACCAGCTGCTTCCACAACTGCCTCTCACACATGCGGTCTGGAAGCTCAACACTGGCATTTAGTCATGAGTCTCCTCCGTAAGACTATAAGCTCCATACCAGCAGACATGGAAACTGTTTTGTTCACAAGTTCATCCATAGTACCTAGTGTACTGTCTGGTATATAATAGGCATTCAAACGATTATTTGCTGAAATAATGAATAAAGTTATAAATGCATACATAAATACATGGGGAAAAATTAGCTTCACATAGATGATGTGAAATATCAAAGACCATATGACTATAACTAATACACTGGCATTTGATTCTAAAGCCCGAGAACCTTCCAAAACACCCTGTGCCTTTTCCAGACTCGTTTCCCGTTGCTGTATTTAGACACACACCATATGCTGTAAGGTACCAAACTTTACACCTCTGGATATTTGCTCTCAGTGATCCCTTTCTAAAGGTTGCCCTTCTTTGTTCTCTTAGAAAAATCTCCACTATCCTTTAAAGGACAAATTGTTACCTTCCGGGAAGTCTGCCCAAAGTTCTAACAACAGAATATGTTACTTAACCTGTTTATTATGCTAGTCTTTTGAAGGTTGCCATGGAGTAGGATTTTTGACGTAGGTGGCATAGTTAAGGAATCAGACAAACCTGAAGTTGAATCCCGGTACTTCCATCTACAGCTTTAAGACCTTGAACAAGTTGGTTTTCACTTCTATACTTTACTCTCTTCCCATTAAAAATAAATGATGATGAGAATCACCTTAAAGGTCACCATATGTCTGCAAGAAACTAAGCGAGGGTGTTGGCACATGATAGACGTTTGCTGAATAGTAATCTTCTTGTCAATGGTTTTTTATCTCCCTCTTCTTCTCCTTCTTAATGTACTTATTTAGAAATATATTACTTCCCTTAACTCCCTCTTTTCCAGCTCTTCTTGTTCTTATTCCAGGACCCCTCTTCGCTTCTTCTTGTGTTTTGTCAGTGCCATGTTTCTCTTGGCTGCCCACGACAGCTGCATGCTGACAGCTCATGTATGTGCTGCCGGTGCCCCGTTTTGTGTTTCAGAATGCCCCGTACCTGAAAATGACTTGATATATATTTTCTTTGCATTTAACATTTAACAGAGAATATGCTCCCCTTTGATAGTAAGATCAGAGGGATATTCCCATGAAGTAAATAATTAATGTCACCATATGGTGACCTTTGGGCCAGATTTTTAGGAGCTAAGAATGCTCTTGCTGCTGTAATTAGCTGCCAACCCGGGACAGATGCCCTATGTTCTCAATATAGCCATAGAATCTTCAAATAACCAACGGATTTGGAAGACTTTGGGGGCATTTTCCAAAGTGTTCGAAATCCATTGATTATTTAGAGATTCCAAATAGATCTAGATTCTGAGCTAAGAGTGTAATTATAAACCACGGTTTACTCAAATTTTAACTGAGCAGGGAGAGGTACTTAAGTTGTCCTCTCTTCCCATACACTATACTTGAGCAGAAAAGGCAAACCGAAGGGAAGACATTTTTATTTTATACATTTAAAACAAAACTAGATAGCATCCTGAATTTGGAATAAGTACAGCAAATTCAATAATCATATTTGATTTAATAAAGCTAAATTTGAACATAGAAATGTGTGCAATTACCAGAAAAATGAATTAACCCTATATCATGTATTTTGCCTGAAACTAATGGATGGAAAATAACAGTGAAACATGAATGCATTAATATGGCCAAACAATGTTTTTATCTACTTTTGTAACTTTTAAAAATTTATATAACTTCTAAATATAAGCAAAAATGGGCATGTAAGCTTAAAACATGAGTACTAATAAGCCATCTAAAATAATCAACATTTGCTCAATTGATTAGTGCACAGGCATTTTGGTATATAAATCCTAAACGAATATCTTCATAAATTTATATGAAATCCAATCTCTAGTTGAGAGATTAAAGAGAAATAAACCTTATGTCTCATTTCAACTGAAGTTTTCCTGTGCTGAAATGACCATATTCCAGCATGGAGTATATCTATAATTCTTTCTTTGCCATTCACCTGTGAAAGGCGCATTTATACATTATTCATATTACTGCCGTTTTCTAAAGAAGGTGTGCTGTGTTAAACTGCACTGCGATTCCTTATCTGCCTGCCCTTACAGGAGGCTTTCCGGGCCCTGGGTTCTATTCTGTTGACGTGTATTCTAAGTGAGCATGTGTTGTTGCATAAATGACCCCATACTTTTGAGGAATTCTTTCCTAACCCTAAATGCACATTATGGTGCAAGGTGTCTGTAAGGCTGTAAGTATGTACGAACTCTCAAGGGAGAACTTTCATGAGCATATATAGCACCATTTGTAATTTGATTTACAATATTCGAAATTAGCATGTGATCATAGTACAGTGGGTTTTTGGGACAGTGAAAGTGCTCTGTATGATACTATAACGATGGATACATGACATTATACATTTGTTTAAACCCATAGAATGTACAACACAAAGAGTGAAGCCTAATGGAAACTCTGGACTTTGGGGACAATGCTGTGTCAGCGTGGGTTAATCACTTGTAACCAATATACCACTGTGCTGGGTGATGTCGACAAAGACAGGCTATGCTTGTGGGGTTCAGGGAGTACATGGGAAAATCTCTGTGCCTTCTGCTCAATTTTAAAACTATTCTAAAAAAATAAGTTTTTACAAAAATTAGCATGTGATTAACACAGGTTATATACCTGGCATTTGTGTTCCTTCCCAAACACCCTTGTCACTAGAGGTACATACCTGAACTACCACGGGGAAATATGCTGCCCATTTTACCAGCTTTCGCTTTTGCCTCTAAAAGGTTTATGAAAACATTCAAAGGTGACATGTAGCAGGATAAACACTGCACAAGGAGAAAAGACACATTCTAGCCTAGGCTCTGCCATTACTGCATATAAGATCTTGATCTATAAGATCTTGATCGTATCGCTGAAAATCTTAGGAGCTCGGGTTCCTCACATACAAAGTGAAGATGATGCCATCCTATCTGTTCTTGGGAGGTCACCTGTGTCATTTAGAAATTAAATTTTAAAAGCATAAAGGTGAGAAGAGTGAAGGAATTAAGCAAAAAATTAAAAAAATGAAAGAAAAGGGAGGGAGGGAGGGAGGGAGACTGACTCATGGACACAGACAACAGTCTGGTGATTGCCGCAGGGAGGGGGAGGTAGAGAAAGGTACGGGGGATAAATGGTGATGGGAGGAGACTTGACTTGGGGTGGTGAACACACAATACAATATACGGTTGATGTTGATGTATTGCACACCTGAAACCTGTATAGTTTTATTAACCAATGTCACCCCAATAAATTCAATAAAAATAAATTAAAATTAAATTAAATAATACCTAAATACTATGTGGTGGTGGCAGTTGTTAGCATTTGTATAAATGGATATTTTCATTTTGCACAAATTAGCTAAATACTGTTAGTGAGCAAAAGAAAAAAACACACACACAACACAAAATATAAGACAACACAACACAAAACAAAACAAAACAAAACACCATGCTCTATCTATTTAGGCTAGTCTACCATTTAAAATAAAAATAAACTATTGAAAAGGGCCCACCTTTTATATTCTTCACTGGATAGAATTTAAAGTTGTTAGATATTAAGCGATAGCACAAGTTAGATTTTTAATGGCCAGAATCATTTTAATGATGTGTTAATATAGAAAAGCTATACGGAACCTCCATTAGAGTATGCATTAAACAAGAGAGAGAGAGAGAAGCAGTTTCCTCTCCCAGGATGGGTTAGGGCCCCAGCTCTGGAGCTGCAGTTGGGTTTGGAGGCTGGTTTCAGCACTTAGGGCCTCCGTGCCCTCAGGCAGGGAGCCCACTGTCCTCTGCCCTGGGAGTCAGCAGACCAGAGCTCCTCCCTGGCTGAGCGGCCTGTATGCGCATGGAGGAGGAAGGGGAGACAGAGGATATGAACTTGCTAAGGATATATGATGGTTGTGTTCAGATAGTTTGCTAATATGATTTTTTACAGCTGAATCCATTTTGGATTCAAACTGATCGAACAATATGTTTGAAGAACACAATATTGAAATAGATTGCATGGCAACACAGTCTATACACATGGACACAAATAATTTTAGGAGGAGTATAAAAAGTCATTACAGAAAGGGGAGACAATGTCAGATCATCTGCATTCTGTGCTTGGTAGGCTATTGCTACTTTGCTTCTCAGTGATGTTTGCCTGTCTCCTGCTTTATATACTTAAAGTGGAGACTTTTAGATTAAATCCTGTGGAATATAAGGATAAAATTATAACTTTAAAAGAAATTGTTCAATATCCTGTAAAAGTCTCCTAAAAAAAGCAGGTGTTGAAAGTGAGTACTTGATTGTGTATGAACTTTATATTTACCAGCAGAAGGCTTCCTTTCTTTTTTTCAATCCTCATACTAGGATATTTTTTCCATGCTTTTCAGAGAGAGTAGAAGGGAGAGAGAGAGAGAGAAACATTGATGTGAGAGAGACACATCAATTGGTTGCCTCCTGCACATGCCCTGACCAGGGCCGGGGACCTAGCCTGCAACCAAGGTGCATGGCATTGGTCAGAATCGAACACAGGACCCTTCAGTCCAAGGGCCAATGCTCTAACCATTTAGCCAGACCAGCCAGGGTGCAAAAGGCTTTTTTGAGCCTCTACTTTTAATTTAAAAAATCACACTTATTGATTTGTTGATGGTGCCATTCTGACAGGTATGAAATATACCTCATTGTGGTTTTAATTTGCATCTCTCTGATGATTAATGACTTTGAGCATTTTTTCATATGTCTCTTGGCCATCTGTATGTCCTCTTTGGAGAAGTATCTATTTAGGTCCTTTGCCCATTTTTTTAACTGGATTGTTTGTCTTTCTTTTGTTAAGTTGTATGAAATCCTTATATATTTTGGATATTAACCCTTTATCAGATGTGTCACTGGCAAATATGTTCTCCCATACAGTGGGCTCACAACAAGTGCTGGGGAGAATGTGGAGAAGGGGCACCCTAGTACACTGCTGGTGGGAATGCAGACTGGGGCAGCCACTATGGAAAACAGTATGGAGTTTCCTCAAAAAATTAAAAATTAAACTGCCATTTGACCCGCTGATCCCACTTCTAGGAATAGGCCCTAAAAAACCCCAAACACCAATAAGAAAGAATTTATGCACCCCTATGTTCATAGCAGCACAATTTACAATAGCTAAGACCCAAGTGCCCATCAGTAGATGAGTAGATAAAAAAACTGTGGCACATTTACACTATGGAATCTATGCAGCTGTAAAGAAGAAGGATCTGGTACCCTTCGGGACAGTATGGATAGACCTGGAGAGTATTTTGCTAAGTGAAATAAGCCAGTCGGAGAAAGACAAGTACCACATGATCTCACTCATATATGGAATATAATACGTAAAATAAACTGATGAGCAAAATAGATCCAGAGATATTGAAGCATGGAACAGACTGAGGGATCTCAGAGGGAAGGTAGGGGTGGGGGAATGGGTGGGGAGAGATTCATCAAAGAACTTATATACGTAACCTATGGACACAGACATTGGTATGGGGAAGGCCTGGGGGTGGGATGGATGCAGGGTGGAGGGCATCAATGGGGGGGGGGGCAGGAACATCTGTAATTCTTTCAACAATAAAGATAAACTTTTAAAAAATCACATTAATTAATGGCTTCTTAAGATTTAAAAGCATTTGAGACTCATGATTATTAAGACAATTTTTTTCTTCATTTGCTCAGCACTAGACTATATCACATTAATAACCTTTTGGAAATACAAGTACAGTAAACTTTTAATATAATGTGGCAAACCTGAGTGACGTTAAAGGTGCATTTTCCTGTAATTCTAAAACATTTCTGCTGTTTTCATATTTGACTCATACTTATATCTCCCACCCCAAATGGCCCCCACGTGCACCCACATGACCAAAAGCCTACCTATTTAGAAAATTTTAATATATATATATATATGGATTTTTTAATAAATCTCACACAAATTTATTTATTCATTAATTCTGTGGGGCTTCAAAACCAAGTTCAAGGTCAGAATATAATTTTTTTAATACTTTTAAACTGTAGAATGAAGTTTTATATGTACATAAAACTCAGGTATGTTGAGATTCTAAGTATCTTAGGAATCATATAAGTTTAGAAGGAACTTTATTCATTTACCTAAATCAGAAAGGATCATAGGTTGTTTCCAATTTTAGTTACAGCTATGATAAGGCCATGCTGGGTGGAGCAGGCCATTCACACTTGCATTCATTTGTCCTCTTGCACTTCTTAGCCCCTTTATTCCCAACGTGCTCAGGGATAGGCTCCTAAGACTCTGGGGCATTTTATTCTGGATTTCTTCTCTTCTCTCACTCTGAAATATCCAGTCTTCTCTACCATCAAGCTTCTCTTCTCCCCTTCCAACCCCCAAGTGCCTCTGTTTCTAATTCATACAAGCCAAAAACATTCTCCACTGTCCAGTTTGAGTTATATTACTGGTCTCCAATATCATAGTGGGAAATATATTTTACAAATAAATTTGCCTTGAAATGAGCATTTGCATGTGTGTAGAGTTTAGAAAATTTAAGAAGATATAATAGCTTACTAGTACTGTGATCAGTCATATAATCATGTACAGGTAATTATTAACTTTTCAGATGGATATGGGGACACAATTTAAGGCACATTTGGGTGCTTAGAGTATACAAATAATGCATACAGATTTCAAACAAAAACAACAGTACTAAGGAAATTTTTGAACAAATAAGATGATAATATTTTAGAGAAGGGATTTAGGGGAATGGGTGAAAAATGGAGAAGGGATTAAAATGTATAAGTTGCAAGTTATAAAAACAGTTCCTGGGATGTAAATTTCAGCATAGGGAATATAGTCAATAATATTGTAATAACTATGTCTGGTGTCAGATGGGTACTAGACTTATTGGGGAGATCACTTCCCATATATATATGTCTAATCACTATGTTGTACACCTGAAGCTAATGGAATATTGTATGCCAACTGTAAAACAATATTTTTACTTTAAACATAATAAAAAGAGGAAAAAAAGATACTTTAGCAATTCATCAGCTTGGTATAATTTAATAACTCTTAGTTTTCATTAAGAACATGTCCAATTTCTAGTTCAATTTTTAGCTGATATAATAACTTTCATTTGTATGATGCTTAAGAGTTTATCAGAACTTCATACTCTGTTATACACTCAAGCCTGATAATCATTTGTTAAATTATATATTTCCCTTAATTTTTAAATGGAGAAAATTCTAAGTGAGGAAAACAAGATACATTGCCCAAATCAAGCATGGATTCAAAATTTAATCAAGGTTTTCCTTTGGTCCCTGAGTAGACAGACTTTTCCACTGTGGCATAATTGGCACCCACAAATTTTGTAATCTAACTGTACAAACACACTGTTGAACCTTATGACACATTCAGTTGATTTGTACCCCTTTCTTTCTAGATAGGTTCCATTTTCGCTATAGAATTATCAAGTCACTTACTAGCAGCCTGCTTATAGAAAAGCTGTCTGCAGTTAACACTTCATGATTGTTTGTTGTAAATGATGGTGATCATTGCTTTGGTGTAAGAGAAAAGGGAGCTAATGGAAAGGATATGAATTCTCTCTTTGGAACAGATCTGACATTGAATATTTTAAACATGTCATATATGGCATTGGAGAAGTTATGGAACCCTTCTCTCCAGTCTAAATTTCTCACCTATGAGAGGTTAACAGACATTATTGCTTCAAAAACTATAAAAGACCATAAAGATTAGATAATCTGAAACATGAAAAGGCCAAACCCAATACCTGGAATAGAGTAGATTTATTTTATTTTATTTTTTAAAAATTAAATTTTATAGACTTTTTGTTTTTTTCTAATCCTCACTGAGGATATGTTTTTAATTCATCTTTTAAATGTTATTTTTAATAAATGTAGATTTTTAGTAAATGTTATATTCCACTTTACTCTCCCCTGACTAGAGGTAATTCTCCATTGTTCAGTCTTTTTTATTGGTAGTGCACTTTAAGTAATTAAAACTTTCAAAACAATAGTATATCAGCAATAATTACAACACAAAACTATTACCATGTCTACATAAAGTAAATAAAATTACTACATCATTCTTTATTATTGTAGAACTATTGACTCCATAAACATATCACTTGCTCAAAATGTAAGTTCATAAACGTTCTTTCTTTGTTGCCAGACTGATGCTCTGTAATATATCATTCTCCAAATAGAAGATACTTAGCTCTATGGTTTCTAGAAAATGACTCAGATCAACACTAATGTCATCACCTTTTTCACATCATCACAATCATCACCATCATTATCATCATTCTTCTCCTTCTTATGATCATTTCTAACAGGTATTGAGTGTCTACCATCTGCCAGGCCCTTTACGAAATGCTTTCTATGAATTGCCTTATTAATTCCTCATCACCACCCTTATGAGGGTCTATCATTTACCTCTTAGTATAAATAATAATAATAATAAATTTTAGTGTGGTTAGACAATTTGTCCAAGATCACAACCAGTAAGTCGTGGAGTTAGGATTTGAACATGGGCAGTCTTATTAGGAGCTTCTTATGCTTCTATTCTTTATTAGCCCATAATATTCAGATCTATATTCAGTGGTGGCAAAAGTATATTTTACATATTGATCAAAATTTAGGAAGTGAAATATGAAAGTGTCAGACTTAGTTGCTTAATTTCCCCAGCTGCAGTAGTATGTCTGAGAGGCGCGTCAGGAAGGCAGAAGGTTAGGACAAACTTAAATTGCCTGTGCCACAGAGCATTTCAGTAACAGGCTTAAGAGAGTTCAAGAATTCTTCGGGTCGAGTTTAACATGCCTTGAAGTAATACACTTTGGCAAATATTTTAAGTCTACAGTCGTCCTCAGCTCACAAAATGCAGCCTTCCTTTTTTATACTCTCATGATCTCTGTTTGTTTCATGTGTGTTGGTATGGTATTCATCTATTCTGTTCTACTCAACAAGGGTAGAAGCGCTTCAAGGACAGGGACCCAGACTTGTTCTTTTGAGTGTTACACAACCTACTATCGCTCTGTGTGAAGCATCTGCCTTGTGTGAAGAGAAGAACTTTATTATTTTTTTATTTTTAAAATTAAATTTATTGGGTGACACTGGTTAATAGGATCATAGAGGTTTCAGGTGTACATTTCTATGATAAAAGGTCTATATAATGCACTGTGTGCCCACCGCTCAGGTCAAATCTTCCATCACCATATATTAGGAAGAACATTAGATTTGATAATAGTAAATCATTTTTCACCCTCAGGCTCAGCTCTCACTACCCCTATTATCTTAGGCTTGATACTTTCTTAGGAACTCTGAAATAGGAGGATAGGGTGGTAGTCAAAAAAAGGGACTTGACAAATATAAGGTAAGGAATTGCTGTGTCAAAAGTTTATAAACCATCGGGCTGGCATGGCTCAGCGGTTGAGCATCAACCTATGATCCAGGAGATCGAGGTTCGATTCCTGGTCAGGACACATGCCCGGGTTGGGGCCTTGATCCCCAGCAGGGGGCGCGCAGGAGGCAGCAGATGAATGACTCTCATCATTGATGTTTCTATCTCTCTCTCTCCCTCTCCCTTCCTCTCTCTGAAATCAATTAAAATAAAAAGGTCATTTAAAAAAAAGTTTATAAACCTACTTTTAGCAATTCATTACAAAAATTATTAAAATTATGTACATATTATTGTTCTCTCACACATTTATTTAACATATAATTATTGTGATATAAACTATTATTTTTAACTTATTTATCATTGTTACATAACATTATAATCTAACATTATATATACAGGATTATATTTAATATTGGCTGAGCTATTTCCATATTCTAGGTACTGAGTAAATAGTTTTAAATGCACTGTGCTATATAACCCTTAGAACAAATCTTGAGATGAATATTAGTATTTCCAACTTGCAGATATAGAAACTGAGGTGTTAACCTCAGTTAACCAACCTACCCCAAAATACAGAGCTAGTAACTGATAGGTAAGTTCAATAGTTTAACATGTTTATGGATTATTAAAACATCAATGGCCTAAGAAAAGAAAATTATATCAATTTTTATTAGGAAGTGTGCTCTGAAGTTCAAGCAACAAACTTTAAAACAGTGGGTTATTTTCTATGTTTAGTTCTTCCCAGTGCAAAATGAAAATGCAGTCCTCTTGTTCAAAAGGGGTTAAGAATTTCAAGATGGGGAGAGCAGAACATTAAACCAAGAGCACAGTCTTTATGGAGCATGGTGCCCAGGTACAACTGCATAAATCACATGCCCATGAAGCCAGCTCTGCAACTAAGTTTATATACCCAAGCATCTCTGTCTTCTGCGCTTGATAAAGGAAATAAAAGTATTCTCATATAGCAAGGCATTGTGAGGAGCCTTATGCCATTCTCTCTAGAGTGCAGTTTGATTATTTGACTCACACTTATGAGTCAAAAATAAATTAGCAAAAGAATATGATAAAGCTTCCATTTTTTATTATCATTATCATCATCATCATCACCATCATCAATTCCAGCTCCATCATTATAACCATTAACATTAACCATCATTATCTGATTATATTCTATCACCCGAAATTATACTATAAGGAAGAAATCACCATCTAATTTAATCCTTAGCAAAATATCTATGAAGTTCAATAACTAAGACATTTGCCAAACACCATGCATTCAGCAAATAAGAAAAGCACGGGTTTCAAATATATTGTGTCATTCCAACAAAATATAATCTCAGAAGAAAATGTTAGCAAGCAGAGTTAAAAGACTTCATGTTTATAATCAGATAATCTCAAAATTCATTTGTAAACAATTGAAGCTTCGTTCTCAGAAATGTGTTTGGTTTTTTTTATAGATTTTTTTCCTCTTTTCATTAAGGAACAGACAATATATCAGAGATTCAGGAGCAGGCATAAGGAAATAGCAAGGCCTAAAACTCTACGAGATAATTTCTGCTTCATCACTCCATTTGCGTAGAGAAAGGAATCAAACGTACTTTGAGGGAAAAGGTTGAATTATTTGTGGTTTTTGTTTGATTATTTTAGAATGCTATTCTAGAACTCACCTCATTATCCATGTGTGTTGCAAGTCAGATAATTTTGTTTAAGCCAAAGACACATAGGTATGAGAATTTCTGCTTTAAATTATCCTTCAATGATTATTGAAAAGTTCCCTCATTTATATTTCATAAAACTGGTTAGACTATAAGGGCTAAATTTAAAGCTTAATCTTTTTTATTTTACTTTTTTCTTTTTCTTATTCCTCACTGGGGGATATGCTCCCACTGGCCTTCCAGGGGGAGGAGAGAAACATTGATGGGAGAGAGAAACGTCTATTGGTTGTCTTCGGTATGTGCTCTGGCCGGGGAGCAAACCTGCAACCTTCTCGTGTATGGAAGGACACCCCAATCAACTGAGCAACCCAGCCAGGGCTTCTTTTTAATTTTCCAAGAAGATGGTTTCATTTATTTGATTTTATTAATTTTTGTTGGATCCATTAATGTCTTCCTCCTATATGAATTGAAAAAGCACTATTGAAATCTAAGAGTGTGATTTCTCAGTTATGTTAGAGAAATATCATTCATCATTTTCCTAACCAGAAAACAAAATAAAACTGCAATACAAAAAGCTTCTTGGCCCAGCCAGGCGTGGCTCAGCGGTTGAGTATTGACCTAGCATCCAGGAGATCCAGGTTCAATCCCCAGTCAGGGGTGTGCAGGAGGCAGTCAATCAATGACGACTCTCTCATCATTGATATTTCAACTCTCTCTTCCTCTCTCTGAAATCAATAAAGATATACTTTAAAAAAAATAAAAAGCTTCTTAGTCTAGGGCAAAAATATGTATAAAATATTCTTCATACATCTAATAAAATAGTGACAATAAGAAATCTAGAAGTGATTCATAGTAATATATACATGGGAGTGTGTTATATGTGTTTGGGTGTGTACATGTATGTTTGTTTCTTATGGCTGATATTTTGTAAGTAGTACCCATTTGGAGCAGATGCAGTTTCCAATGATCTTAATAATTAAGTGCCTACAATTCTAGAAAACAGCGGTTGACATAATTCTGAGAGAAAGCTGACTGAATAGATTGTGCAACTTGATCATAGTCTTTTTAGTCTATCTTCTGTTGTGCTTTGACATGTAATAGCAACATTGTTCTGTTACCTACAATTTGCATCCATGGAAGTTATAATCAAAAGAAAGCATCTGTGCCCCTATCTATGCAATACTGCTGAGACATTGCTACAGAACAAGCATATAACACAGAATCAGAATCGGATCTGCCGTCTTGTCCTGCCCATTTTATTAAGAGCATTAATGCTAAGCAAAGTGCTTTTACACCCATAATCCCTGTTAACACTCACAGCAAGCCTAGAGATAAGTAAGACATCAATCATGAGCTTCATTTGACATTAAGCAAGGTGAAGTACACAAAAGCTGTGTGTCCCATCTGAGGTGACAAACTGGAAAGTAGCAGGGTTGAAACCTAAAAAGGAATCATCTATAATCTAGTTTAATGCTTTACCAAGGCCACGAGTGAAAGGCTTGTCCATTGTTTTACTCCTTTCTTCAACTTGGTGCCAAAAAAGTTTAGAGTCCTGTCTGAAAAAATAAATTATAATGCTTGAAAATAACTTTTTAAAATTCTTCTTAAAAATGGTTTAAATGTTTTTCCTAACTCACTTCTTTTTAAAATATCACACTGATACTTGAAGAGCTATCTAAATGTTCTTTGTGTCAGGTACATATTCCAATGTTTAAATCAGTCAGACTTCAACAGGAGAAGAACCAGTAAGAGGTGCATATTGGGAGATTTGTTGCAAGGAATTGGTATGTATAGTTATAGGGACTTGCTAGGCAAACCTGACATCTGTAGAGCAGGCTAACAGGAAGGGCAAGCTGGAACTGCTGCATAGGGCATGAGCTGAAGCTGTTGTAGAGTGGAATCTTTCAAGACCTATTCTGCTTTCAAGGCCTTTTAACTGATTGAAGCAGGCCCACCAAGACGATCTAGGATAATCTTTCTTGGCTAAAATCAACTGATTATGGACCTTAATCACATCTACAAAATATCTTTACAGCATCATCTAGTTCAGTAGCTTAGTATTTGATTCAATGCTTGGGATTATAGCCTAGCCAGGATGACTCATCAAAAAAACCATCACAAGGTGGAACAGATATTTGAGTTCAGAAGCAACATAGATTTGGGGACCATAAAGACCTTAGGTTATCAGTTCTCACAGTGATTTGCTAATTATATTTTCTCAAGCCTTTCTTAGCCATCTTTTTCTGTATGTAAAATGGGCATGATGTTAAGCTATGTGACAACATTACTAAGATTAAATGAGATGATTATTCACCTGCAAAGCCTTCTCCAGAATCCCAATCTAAGTTACATTCCATGATATTTTTCTACCTAGCACTGTTGCTGGTGGAAACAGGATTCTTTCTCAGTATTGCAGGCAAAGCATTGCGGGAATAAACACATAGGGGGATGGGAATTGTGGCAAGATTTATTGGAGTGAAAACAAAGGACTGCCCCCAGGTGCTTGATGTCTCATGCAGGGCCAGGTGGTTCAGTTTCCTCTTGCTGCTTAAGAAGTCCAGCCTCTGGGGCCTCAGACTCACACCCATGCCCATCCGGCTCAGGAGGGCCAAGACCCAGGGATGCAGAACTTCTCTGTGCCTCATTTCTATGCATCTGCCACCAAGGCCTGATGGCCCTGGGCCACCGCTAATGCTGCACTTGGGACCTCAAGGCTGTCAGGCCCACATAGCAGCTACGGAAAGAGGGCATGAAAACAGATGAGCAAATGAACCTTGTGCCTTTGTTAAGCTTTTACTACATCTCCTTGGGTTTGGGAAGGGGTGAGCTTTCTTTCAAACTAACCAATCTTCTTCCTAAAGCTTCAGGGCTTGTGCTGGACCCTCCCCCTAAGCAATCCCTTTCCTGGATATCTCAGAGTTCATTTTGGCTCCTGCCCAGCCTCATGGTAGAAGGACCTCCCCCTGCGTCATCTTGGCTTCTACTGCACATGCCTCAGCAGAGCAGTTTCCCCCTTACTGTTTATCCCCCTCCCCCCCCCCATAATTTGCAAAAACACATTAGTTTTTCCCTGGGGAAATTGAAAAGCCACCTGCTGCAGGATTAAGCCCCTCTGGGAAGGATGCAGCTGTCCCCTGGGGTGCCTGTGAAGCTGCCCCTTTTTAGTTAAGCAGACTTTCTGTCTGATTCCATTTGCTCCCTTTCTGTGTTGATAACTAACTAGCTACCTACCTACTGTAATAGCACCAGATATTTTTCTTCAGGTTAATTAATTCATTGTGTATTTATATACTGTGTATGTTTATTTATAGTTAACTCTCTTTCTAGATTTTAAGCTTTGGGTTCACATTTCTTTTTGCTCACCATTGCATCTTTGTGAATTTTCTTCCAGCTGTGTAATTCTCTAAGAAGTCTAATCTCAGATCTCAAATTTTTAGTCACAAAGATGTATAAACAGGTCTTGTGCTTTAAGTTCTAGGGAATTTAAGAATCAACGCTATCAATAGAACAACAGATTCCTCTGATCTGAAGTTAATTTGCTTTTATGGGGGCTACTAAACATTACAAAATAGACTAAAACCTCTGCTTTGAGATTTAATAGTATAGAAAATGACAGTTTATCCAATTGGTACAAATGACACATAAACTTAGAAATATTGAGCTCTGTTTCTATCTTCTCTGAACCATGAAATACAATTTAGAATTTGCACTTCCAAATTAAAATCAGGGGGGAAACAGTAGAAGCAAACCAAGAATGGGGGAGCTATTCTTCCAACATGCAGTCTAAAATCGGCCCTACCCGAGGGCTCTGACAGCTGTCATTACAAATCAAATGCCTGCTAATCAGAACCCTTTTCATTTCAGCAATACTGTCATAGTTCAGAGATTATGTCTGATAATAGAAATTCAAATAATGACAACTTTGTTACCTCCTGTTCCTCACTTCAACTGTGTGGCGAAAGGACTGACTGATCGTACTCTGGACGTGAGATTCAGTGTATGAGCATCAATCAGAAAAGCACTTCCTCACCCAAGGTCATTCACATCAACACTTCAAGCTTTTTCAACTCTAGAACGTTAAGAAAACCAATCCCAAGGAGGTATAAACCATGATTGCATTTGATCAAGGTCATGTCACTAGTTGACATGGGCACTGGACATAACGACTCCATTCCCCAGTCCCCTGCGCTAGTCAGGACTGTGTTCTCCATCTGGTGTTGGGGTGACAGCTCAAAACCAGGGGTGAACACAATCACACCCTCTCTCTTTTTCACATCATCAAAGTTATTTTCTAGAAAAGATGCAGAATTTTCAAATACATTCAGGACAGAAGAATAAGCATCATATGATTTCTGAGATGGAGAAATCCAGGAAAAGACAAAGGGGAAAAGAACATGAAGGTACAAACGAATGAGAGAGCAATAGAAGGAGATAAGTCTTTCCTGGATGGAATACAAAAACAGTATGAAAATAACATAAATTGAAGTTGCTCCTGCATTTTAAAATTGCCCAAAGTGCCTGGGGTATACAATTGAATAAAAAAGATATCTTTAAATAGTTATGTCACAGAGGTGTATTTTTTTAGGTTTCCTTTTAATTGTAGAACCTCTCAGTGCATTTATAGCATGATTTACAAAAAACTGATTTTTGTAGAACTAGTAAGAAATGTATCTCTTGTCTAACTTAAGGTACAACAATATTTTGCAGGACATACATGGGAATGTCTCAGAAAAATGACAAGATTCCAAAGGCAGGGCCTGCAGCCCTGGATATCTTTCTCGTATTTGGCCCACCCTGGCCGCCCTTACAGGTTCCACCGCGGTGTGGTGGTGGATGGGCTCTCTAGGGGGAGGTTATTCACCCCGAATCTAACTCTAGCCATGCGTTGGCAAGTCTCACCCCGTTTTCCGAGCTGTTAAATCACAACACAGGCTAACCTCGCCTCACTATGCGGTTTTGAGGTATTGAACATGAACATGCTTTAAGAACTATCTCCACTACATGTTACTTAGTTATTTCAATAATTTGTTTTAATAAACCTTGGCTCAAGATTTGATTTTCTCTTCTGATAAAACAGCCAGGGTCTCATTCTCTTGCTTATACGCTGCGCTATTCTCTTCCCTCCTGTCAAATAGCCAGTTCAGGGGTGGGTCCCTGAGATTTCTGCTAAGCCAACTTGTTCTTTTGCTTAACGCATTCTGTTTTTCTTTTCTGTTCCTCATGTTTATGCAGTTCGGCTGTGCTCTAAATTGAATGTCATTTTACAGACACATTTTCTTAGATTTGCACGGAGAGAACCAATATTATCTCTTTCTTCAAACTCAGCATAAATCGCCTCTGTCTGTTTCATACCATGTCATGTTGTAAAGTTTCACCCAACTTGTGTGTCTGGAATGCCAAGTGGATTTGGCCTGGGTCAGGACTAGAGTTCTGGGTTCTAGTCCTGACCAAGTCACTGACTCTCTAGTGATTTTGTCCGTGGCTTGAGAAATTCGTTATTCATTCATTCATTCATTCATTCCTTTAGAGTAGGCAGATGTGTATTAAGTACCTCCTATGAGAACACCATAAATAATAAACATAATTCCTGTTCTCTTTGCCAGTACAGTCTAATGGCAAGAACAAATGCAAATAAGTCAGCAAAGTACCCAGTTGTAATTGAAATTTGTTCCAGGCAAGTGAGGGCATTAGATAGACCATGGTGAATTCTGCCTATAGGTTTGTCAGAGCAGGAGGTATTTTTTGAACTGGATCTTAGAGTCTGAATTATATTTCTAGGAACAACAGGGAAGTATACTTCAAGTAGGGAGGAATAAAGATTTTGTGGAGCAAAAAGGAGAAAGGATGGAGGTGAGACTGGAGAGGTGGAAAGGTGTGACAATATGAAGTTGGAGCCCATAGCTCATGCGTGTATAGGCATTGTCACCTGTGCTCCGATCTTGTCCCTCTCTCCTGAATGACTTTGCCTCCTTAGTGAACTCTTTAGACAAATGACTTTGTCTCTCTCTACTGACATATCAATTTTAGAACTGCTATTTTTCTCATTATCGCTAAGCAAAATTTAAAATTACATGCTTATTTGTTTGGTGTTTTGCTTTTTTGCCATAGTATATTTCTGACTAGATATACCATCAGGTCAGAGACCAAGTTTATTCTCATTAATGTATGGCCAGTGCCTATCAAACAAGATGGGTATTTTTGAAAGAATGAATGAATGAATCATACATATAGAACAGAGACATATTAATCTTCCAGGCAAAAGATTAGCATGATCCTACTCTGTTATTTCCACTTTGGAATGATCATAACAACAGCTGTGTAAAACATAAAGTGAAAGGGGAAGACAAAAGGCATGACTAGCAAGTAGCAAATCAGTTATTTAAAGTATGCATAGAATTAATAAACAATTACTTTTTTCTTTTTCTAAAAAATATACCTTTATTGATTTCAGAGAGAGGAAAGGAGATGGAGAGAGAGAGACAGAAACATCAATGATGAGAGAGTCATTGATCGAGCCCGCAACCCGGGCATGTGCCCTGACCAGGAATCGAACCCCGATCGCCTGGATCCTAGGTCGACGCTCAACCGCTGAGCCACACCCGGCCGGGCTAAACAATTACTTTTTTCCTTAAAATGACTAATTGAGATGCATACTGAAAACAATACCAATGACCAGGCAATTGGGACTTTGGTTCTGTTTTCCTGTTTGGGAGCTCTGTCAGCATGAGCACCTTCATCCGTTTGGACATCCATTTCTTCACCTGTTAAATTAAGTAATTAAAGCTTAATTATCTCTAAATCCCCATGTAGTTTTAACATTCCATGTGATAAAATAGTTAACCAGTTACATAAGATAAATAGAAATGAAAAGCAATTCAGAAGAAATATATACCCGTATGTAATAGCATGTATTTCTCAAATGCATAACATGTCTATCACTCAGTCTTGGATTACCGGATTACCTTATTTTCTTTCTTAAACCATGATATACTTGTATCAGGGCATAGTCTGGTGTGTTATTTTACCTGGGGCATCAGACCTAAGTGTGCAGATGCCTTGTGCTTTCTCCCAAGCGTCTCTGTCATGACTGAGTGTTTGAGTTGTATGCTCTATACCGCGGGGTGATGCCATCACATCTTAGACATGGAGATGCTGGGCTTTCAGGCCAAGCTGTGGAGCAGCAAGAGAGAAGCCCTGTTTAGACCTACTTCGCAGCCATCCATGTGCAGCCTTGCCCTTGAACCAACTACATTCTGGAAGAACGCTGAGGTTTCTCTTACCGACCCACGAGTCCCCGAGGCTCCATTCTTCATCTGTATCTAATTCTGAATCTGTCAGTCATCTCCCTTGTGTGGGGGACAGAAGGGCACAGGATATGTTTGTAGTGGTGCCATGTATGTTCTTGTACTCTGTGTGTGTGTGTGTGTGTGCACGCGTGTGTGTGTGTGAGGCTGAATTTTGGCCAAGTGTGCGGCCAGTGTGCTGATACTGGATTCTGAAAAGTTTTCCTGAGCATAGCTGGTAAGGATGTGAAAAAATATATAATTTTTAAAAGTTTCCCTAAGGAAAAGCTGCCTTTTTCTAAGTTGCATAAAAATATCTTTTGGTTCAGCAAAAATTCTTATCTTTCCTTAAATAAATATTCTTTTTAGTGTAGCCACGGGCATTCAGCCCTTGCTCTCATTGAGACGCTCTATTCACCTGTGGCTGTGTTTTTGACTAATTTCTGTGGCTGTGTCACCACTGATTTTTTTTACCCTCTTTCTAGTCCAGGCAAATCTGAAGGATTCAACACTTTCCTAACTCGTTCTTTAGTTATGGTAGAATTATATGCTATTCGCTGCAGTGTACTGTGAGCAACATTGGGCATAAGATAAGCAGAGTATTTTTAAATTATAGTGTATCAAACCAGTACCATAGATTTTTTTTGAAGAAAATGGATGCTTCCAAATAGACATTTAAAACATGTTTCAGGCAGATTTAATAATTAGTAAAATTGCTCACTCTCTTTGTCAGTGACCACCAAGACAATCAACAGATGATTTATAAAAGGAGCCGGTTTGTCAAGAGAGCTGGGCATCTCACTCATTAAGCTTTAGGCAAGGCATTTATTGAGAGCCTCTTTGTGTGTCAGTCAGCACTTCCAAAAACAATGTTAAAATATATGCGCTATGGATGAATGAATAAAGAAAATGTGGTGTGTATGTATATGGCATTTACATGTGTGTGCCTGTGTGTGTGTGCGCATGCACAATAGAATATCATTGAGCCATAAAAAAATGAAATCTTGCCACTTGCAACAACATGGATGGATCTTGAGTGTATTATGCAAAGTGAAATAAGTCAGAGAAAGACAAATACCATGTGATCTCACATATAAGATATGTAAAAACAAAAAACAAACAAGTTCACAGATGCAGATAACAGATTGGTAGTTGTCAGAGATGAGGGCTGGGGGCTGGGTGAAATGGGTGAAGGGTGTCAAAAGGTACAGATCTCCAGTTATAAAATAAATAAGCCATGAGGATGTAATGTACAGTCTGATGACCATAGTTAGTAATACTCTTATTGCACATTTAAATGTTGCTAAGAGAGCAAACCTTAAAAATCCTCATAATAAGAAAAAAGATTATAACTTCCTAAGGCAATGGATGTTAACTAGATGTATTACGATGATCATTTCACAATATACACGAATATTGAATTATTATATTTTACAACTGAAATGAATATAATGTATAAAAGTGTTTTCCAAATCAGAGCACATCTCACCACCCTCTGATCCCTAGTAAAAGCCACAATTCCATCTGCCCCCCACAAGAGCAAGCAATGTAGCTGCACTGCTGACCTCCTTTCTTCCTCTGCTCCCCCAAAGAACAACCAGAGGGATCTTTTAAAAACATAAATTAAATCATGTTTCTCACTACTCAAATCCTCAGTGGATTCCCATAACATTTATATTACAGTCCAAACTACTAAGTTTGAACCCTACTGTCTTCTGAATTTTATTTCCTACTCTGTTCTCTCTCGCTCACCACACCTGGGACACACAGGCTTTTACATCTGCTGTTTCCTGACTGCTGTCGTTTTTTTCCTGAACTTAGGCTTGGCTCACTTTTTGCCTACATATGAATCTTTTCTCAAGCGTCCCCTCAGAAGAGCAATCTTCAAATGGACTAAAACATCTCCCCTTCATCTCTTTACCCTATTTTATTTTTACATTGTATGATTTTATTTTTGATTTTTAATGTAATTTTATTTTATTAATGACATCAGTATGGGATAACAGTACAAATATATTTTCTTTAAAATACTTATCATTGCCTGAAATTGTTGTTTGTTTGTTTGTTAACTGTTTACTTTCTGTGTGCTTTATGAGGGAGAAAAAACTTTCAGAGCTATAGCCCAATCTATTCAATTATTGTTGAATGAGTTAACTAATTATACAATGAATTATTGGTTGCCATTTTAATAATGAATTAAGATCTGCTAGAATGCTGTGTTATGCTGGATACAGATATTAAAGTTCAGCATGATAAAAGCTGAGATAATGATGAGATTCACCAGGTAAAGAGAGTCAGTCTACCTGGAAAATAAATGGAGAACTGCACAGAAACCTTATGATGAGAGAGCTGACACTGACAATGATAGCAGTCATCATGCAGCGGACACTTTCCACGTGCCAGGCACTGTGCTAATTGTCTTGCTTATATGAGCTTATTTGGCCTTTACAACAATTCTATGTAATAGATAATATTGCACCCATTTCACAGATGAGGAAACTGAGGTTCAAGAGGTTAAATAACTTCCCAGTTAGGACTCGGTATTGCCCATCTTGAACACGAAAGACCAGTTTAAAGGAGTCCAAAGCCTGTGTTTATTACCTTTCAACTGTACTTTATAAGTTTCAGCTTGTCCTGGGATTATCCTGACATAAATATAAGGAGGGCAGTGTCCTGAAAATAGTATGCTTTATATTTAGATAGACACACAGCTTCTAAGTCAGCTTTACTGTTTTCTACTAACTAGAGGAGAGAGGCATAATTTATTTTCTGAAAGTCTAAATTTCCTCATGTATAAAGTAGAGTAACTTGTCAATGTCTTGTGAATATTAAATAATCAATGTAAATCACTTAGTACAATGCCTATAACATAGTGATCACTCCCTATAGGCTCCTTACTCCCCTCACCCCAGTCCTGGGAACTAAGAATCCAATTGTGATACACATTTTTCATTGGATGCTTACTGAACATTTGCCAATGAAGGTAGTTTTCTTCTCATATTCCATACTCCTATAGACAAGAGCAGTTCCCCAGAAGTTGAAACATAGATGAACAGATATTTTAAAAATATCTTTGTAAATTCAAGAGCGCTTAAAATAACAATATTTTTTTAATTTGGCTTAGTTGTCCAGAAGTTAAACTAACATTTGATTCCAAAGACTACCTGAGCAATTACAGGTCCTTCAATATTTAAAAACCTAGCACTCCAATGTTGTCTTCTACTAAATGACAGCTATAGAAGAAGTTACGTCTATTAAATAGAAATATTTATCAGTTTTATTTATATGATACTTGATATATTTTGTTGTTGCAACCAGCTGTTTCCCAGTAGCCCCCTTGATATGTTAATGAAAACTCATCTACCTCTCAGGAGAGGAAATGTTCAGTCTCCTTTGCTAATATCAGTTTCTTCTTTCTTTTTTGCTGCTGTGAGCATTTCCCCAGAGGAGTATATGGATTTCATTTCTCTTAGTATGATTGGTGTTGATCTATATTTAATGTAGTCAATTTTTTTTCCATCCCTCTGCACTTCATGAAGTCATAAGATTCAAAACATCAAGTTTTTGCATGGTGAATTTTCTGGGTGTTTTTTTTTCAATGCTAGTCTTATTTGTTATTTATACCTGTGCTCTAAAACACCAAAACTTATAGAAAACTGCTTTAGAAATAAATACAAACATTTCTAATATTACTTTCCTTCCATTATGTGTCATTTCCTGTTTTTATTTTTGCTTTCGGTAGTATCAAAACTTATATATCATGATAAATTACAAAATATCACTCATACCACTTCTCTCCAATTTATGAAGCACAATGCCACATAAACTTATTTTTGCCCCGCTAATTAAATTAAAATGTATCCATTGGTGTTAATCACAAAAATTCTAGATTAAAAAGAGTCTAACATTACTTGCTCATTTAATTATGTAGGCCAGGGGTCAGAAAACTTTTCCTGTAAAGTACAGGATAAAAATTTGAGGCTTGTGGGTCATGTGGTATTTGTTATAACTACTCAACTCTGCCCTTGTAATATGAGAGCCACCATAGACAATACATCAATGAAAGAGTGTAACTGAGTTCAATAAAGCTTTCTAAATGGACAAGAAAATTTAAATGTCCTATTATATCCCTATGTAACAATATATTCTATTGCCTTTTTTCAATCATTTAAAATAGTAAAAAGCAGTCTTAGCGCACGGGCTCGAAATGAGTCAGTGGGCTGCATTTGGCTCATAGGCCTTGGTGTGCTGACTACTCTTCATCCAAGCTATCCTCTCCCCCAGAGGTTTAGCACTATCCTAACACGGAATTCATGTACAGAATCCTGTTTTATATTGGAACTGGTACTATGTTTGGGAAACCATAAATTTTTAAAAAAGGGAAAAAATGTAGAGGATACATCCAGCAATCGAACAAAGAAATAACAAAGTTATTAGAGTCCTTTGAGGAAGAGAAAATATAAACATAAATATATATGTACAAAAAAAGATACAACAGCTGTGATTGTCTTATATTCTTTTAAGCAATATTAGATAGTCTATGTAAAATTGTACTTATAAATACAGTAGACTAAGCTAATATAGAAGAATCTCTACTTCTGCTCCACGCAAACATGTAATAATGTTGAATAACAAATAATCTTAAAAATTAAAATGTTACTATGAATCTAAACCAAATCAGGAAAATGCCCAGAAGCAGTGAGCATGAGCTGAATCTGAAGTAGAATCATTTATTTGAAGATTACAACTAGACATAAGCCTTTTAGAACTGAAAGCTAGGACTGCAAATCACATGGTATAACCAGTGCAGGGCACAGGAACTGAACTACTTGGATGAAGCCCAAAGATGCCTATGGACTGGACTTGTCTATTTCTTGAAATGGGATTAGAAAACCTCTACTCCCATTAGCTCAGAAGCTAAAATGACCTTGACAGAAACTTCCGATTGCCCCAGGATTTTTTTTACCTAAGAAAAATTCTACACTGTGCATGTTCCACCCATAGTTATAGTGTCCACATTCCCCATCTTCTTATGCTACATTAATAGAATTGCCATATGTCTTTATTAGTCCAGGACAATCCTGATGTATACCTGTTATAAACTTCCCATTCACATTCATAAGTGCCCTGTTGGGCTAATAAATTGTAATATCATCCAATATATAGCCCATAATCTGAGAAATTTTAAAAAATGATGAAAAACTGATGAAGACTTAGGAGCCTGAGTTGAAGCAAATCAAAACTCTCAGGATAGAGAGGTTTCACACACACACACACACACACACACACACACACACACACACACACACACCCCAATTATATAACTCCTAAGGATGAGTCCATAATTAAAGCTGCAAACACAACATGAAATGATGCAAAATGAGTGAGAGTCAGTCAACACTACAAAGAGAATATACATTATAAGCAGAACTAATAAACTGAAAGAGGTAGTGTTCAAATAGATAAAGATAATTTAGAACCTTAACCAAGAACATAATATGCTAGAGAAAATCAGCAAATGTTAAAAATAATTAAGTAGAACTTCTAGGCTAAATATTAAAAAATATCAAAAACCTAAATTAATAACAAAAATATAGACCAGACATATGGTGCTAAAGGTATTTATTTAACCAAATGATAAAATTCAAGAAATAGCTAAAAATATAGTTCATTTTATCAAGAACACTATAACATATTGATATATTATATATTAAGATATGGTAAATAATATATATTGAGATATATACTAAGGTATATACTAAGATGTATTAATTAAAAAATATATTTGACATTTTTTAATAAGAAAACTCAACACTGAAAAACTTCACATTTACGTTTTCAATTTAAATATTTAATGCAGTGCAATAATACTAACACCATTTCATCTTTCAAAGTAAAACTGAAAATTCTTTTTAAATAAAAATGCCAAGAAACATTTTATTAATATATTGCCAGATCTCAAACAATAAAGAGCATATTATTAGTAAAAAACAAAAAAAAACAAAGTTCACACAAAAAAATGATTTCAGAACATCATTTCAAATACATGTAAAATTCTTGACAATTAAACTCATCAGCTTACCATTTGTGGCATAGAAAAAATAAAAAAAGAGGGGACATAACTCTATGTCGCACTATAAACTTTAATTAAAATGCTAAATGAAAATTGAATCAATACAACTTCTGGAAGAAAATGTATAGTTGAGTATTCACATATCTTAGACTGGAGAAGAACTTTATAAACATGACTCCAAAGGAGGGAAGATTTATGGATATAGTTACATTAAAATGTACACCTCCTGCATGGACGTGAAAGGCCATACATAATTAAATTTGAAAACAAGTAAAATGGCAACATATATATGAATGAAAACAGATTTCACCTTAAACGTATAAACATATTTTGCAAATCAGTAAAAACAATGATGAAAGTTCTTTATTAAACTGAGTAAAGAACAGTATCAGGGAATTCATAAATGAAGACAGAAATGATATATAAAACCAATGTAAGAATGTTCATCCGCAGAAGAATGCAAATTAAAATAGTGGAGAGATAACATCTTTAAATTTGTCATCTGGGGAAAAATAAAAAAAAGACTAAATAACTCCAAGAGCCAGGTCAGTCAACAAGATGCTGATAAATGGATACTTGATTGGTATGTACACTGGTACATTTTGGGAGAAATGAGTTTTCCATTACATATCAAAAGGCATAAAATTAACACCATTAACCTAGACATTCCAAAGATATCAAAGTGTATAAAAAATTGCAGCAAGTTTTTTTACAGCAGCTTAAGAATCATGGCTAATTATTTTGGACCACTTGTAATATGCCATTTATTAGCTCATTTAATTCCTCACACAGTCCTCAGAGGACGTACTATTATTATCTGCTTTTTTAAAAATGAGGAACCTGAGGGCCAGAGAAGTCATAAAACCTGTTAAAGGTTAGGCATTGTTTGTAATAACAAGACAAAATATTAGGTAAAGCCTAACTAATAATCGGGGATTGATTTATTATACTCCTGCACTGCATAAAAAGGTATTCATGTAGCCATTAAAATGATATGGTAGAATAGTTAATGACATGGAAAAACGTTCACGGTACATTGTTAAGTGAAACAAGCTAGTTTCCCAATAGTATAAACTTTATGACCCCATTAAAAAAAAAGAAAGAAAGAAACACAAGATGTATACATACTCTTAGTACAAACACTGGAACCAAATGCCATCAGTGATTACTTTAGGATGTGTTTCTCTGGGTCAGTTTTCATTTTAATCTTATGACTTCTCTTCGTTTTCAAATTTTCTGCAGTGAACATTAACCTTTTATAATAAAAGCCATTTTTAAATAAGATGTATTTTGATAATTTATAAACAAGAATGGGAGAGCATTCTGTCACTATATGTGTAGCCCAATACAAGAAAATAGAAAAAAGGAATTTCCAGAAGTCTAAGTGTAGGCTGTATCTAATCCTTCTGGTATTATTCTGAATTCTTTAATATTCTGAATTCTTCAATAAAGGAAGAGGTTTTCTGCTTAAACTCTGGTATACAGGTTTAGTGGTGCCAAGAACTGATTGATAAAGAAGGTGAAATTTTGACATCAATAGTTTTTGGACCTTTCCACCTCACCCCACTCTCCTTCCCTAATTCCATTGTTTATGCTTAATTTGGAGATCACTCCATCACTTCTTCAGGATTCTAAACATGTCTCATAGACCAATTGTAAAGGGACAGTTGGTTCTTGAAATAATCTCAGACTAGCACCTACTCAAGTCAAACAATAAGCTAAGCTGTATTCATAGGCACCCTTTGGTTCTCAGAGAGTTTAAGCAGAGAGAAATAATATAAGCACTATGGAAAGTTACTTAACAATAACTCTGTGTAAAAATAAATGCAAACACAGGAGAGGCATTAGGGATAAAAAGTGATTTCCAGTGACCTAGATAATCATTACTTATTTTAGAAAGTAGAGTGGTTTTTGTGGATTAGAGTGCTTTTATAGGACCTCATGATTTAAGAGGGGTCTTAACTAATCCAAAATGCTGCACAGGTTTTGAACAGTTGAAGGCAAAGGTCTAGTCAGTGAAGGTACAAGAGGCGATAACAGAGGTGTTCAGCGAGGAACATCGACTAGGTATCTCCACACTGCTGCTTAGCAGTTAGCTCCATAATTTACTCCTGGAAACCAACACACACAGAAACTCCTCTGTGCCCATCAGTTATTACAGATCACCTCTAGCATCAACAAATCACAGGATGTTGCAAATTTAATTATTTCTCTGCTTCTGGTCAATAGAGTGAGTGCTCCTTGAGGGCAGGGGTATCTTTTATTTTTAATCCCACTGTAGCACATAGGACCACGATATGTGGAATATAGAGAAATTTAAGGTCTCTTTCCCCTTCAATAATATGTCAATCTAGAATCATGTTTTCTCTCTGCCCCCAGGATCTATCCTAGTGTCTGGAATTTATACAGTACCAATGAACATTAAAATTAAGAAATAGCCCAGCCAGGTGTGGCTCAGCGATTGAGTGTCGACCTAGGATCCAGGCGATCGGGGTTCGATTCCCGGTCAGGGCACATGCCTGGGTTGTGGGCTCGATCAATGACTCTTTCATCAGTGATGTTTCTATCTCTCTCCCTCTCCTTTCCTCTCTCTGAAATCAATAAAGATATATTTAACAAAAGAAAAAAATGGAAATACATAACATTTGCATTGTTATTAAGTGACGAGAGATGACCTATTCACTGACTTGCCATAGCTCTGATCTAGTAGAGGAAAGCAAAATATACATGTAGTCAAAAATACCCCGGCCTGTTTATGTGTAATACACTACTTAATTAGATTTAGATGAATTTAGTGCAAGCCAGACAGACAAGTACAAGTAAGTGATCAAAATGAGTGATGGAAATGAAAAGTCAAAGCAAATTTCCAGCTGTACGTGAAGGCATGTTTCAAGCTGTACGTTTTGGGTAGGGTATGTGACAGAAAGGGGTACTGTCTAGGGGGACAAAAATATGTCTTCAAACTGTGGAGAAAATATTAAAAACATGTGATTCAACTTGCCTCTCCACACCATCCAAATTTTAATTTAATTTCTTCCATATGGGTTGACATATTGCCACTCTTGCTCTCATTTGGTCATCATCAAAAGACTGAATTAAGAACATGACATTGTTATAATTCCTATTATACGAAAGAAAACTGAGGCACCACATGGTTACATTGCCCTGAGTGTTGTGGAGTCCAGCTCCAGGCCTATGTTCTTTTTACTGTATGTAAAAAGTCATCTTTTTATTTACAGGCCCACGTTGGCTACCAGAAGATCGGCCTCAGGCTCATTCCCCTGCCAGCTGCTCTGCCTCACCCAGAAAGCTATAGATTTCCTGACAGGAGGCAGCTACTTTACGTGGGGCCTCTCAGTGGGCTTGACTATTAAAAGCACCATTTCTGTATTTATCCTGGGTTTTAGGAAGGCGCACAGGGAACGCCTCTTCATTCCATCCTAAGGAAGGCTCCGAGTCAGCACTTTAGGGCACACAATACAATATTTTAATAGAGAGGGGCCCAGAGACCATTATCCAGAAGTTGCTAAATGTCAGGACCATGGAGGCAGGCTTTATGGATTTCTTTAAAGGGCTTCATTAACTTGACTAATTGGAAAGTGGGGATTTGCAGACTTGTCTGCTTGTAGGGGTGAGAAGACAAAGTCAATAGGATGCGTGTGAGGGAGCCATGGGGCTGTGATAAGCCACTGAGCACTCCTGGCAGATGGACAAAGCATCTGCATTTGGTCCATTGTAAACAAGGGTGATAACCGAAGCGGCAGCATGCAGCAGGGAGAGACACAGATTTGCAGTCACCCTGAACTGGGTAAAAATCCTGACATCACCAATTCTTAACCTCGAGAACAGAGAACAACTGCTTAAATTCTATGAGCTCAATTTTTAACTCTGTAAAATAGGAAGTATTGAAGCTTTACGTGGTGTTGTGGTCATTCATTATAATGAACTCTGGGTAGGGATAATGAAAATAAAATGAAAGGAAAGGGTGGTTTGACTTGCATAAACCCACATGGGAAAACAGAAAAGAGAAGATGGAAAAGCAATATTGGGATCTGTGCAGTTGACAGACAACCGGTAACTGAGCATATGCAAGGAAGCTGATCCTAAATTAGTAGTCAGGAAAACTAAAAAGCCATTGGGTATGTAATGCATATTAAACCTTCTCAGAAAAGGGGGGTCAGGAACTGAGTTTCAGGCACCTCTGGGAATGAGGGGAAAGGTGAATAAACTGAGGACTGGTTGAGAGTCTATGAAAGAAGCAGTTTTAGCCTCACGTAATCTCCCCCACCCTGTCCTCCAACTATGAGAAGAATAAAAGGGTAAAATAGAGAGTCTGTGGTAAGAAGTTCCAGCCATAGCTGTTGGAGCACCATTGTATTGAAAATACAGGAGCGGAGTGCGTGTTTGAACACTGAGTGCTGGGACTACAGCCCTCTCCCCTCGTGTGTCTCACAGATAGTCTCCAGGCAAGACTGGAAGTTTCCCCTCTGGGGAAACTGAATGACCCAGGAGGAAAAACAAAGGAAACAAACCAACCAGATAGCCCTACAATGAGACCCGTGGCGTACCAGTCACTCCCATTGGCTCAAACTTCCAAATAGATCCTTAGGTCTCGAGTCATAATATAAGCAGATAACATAAAACTACAGGCAACTGATACGAAAAATAGATAACAAACCAACAGGTAAAAAGCAATTCTGAATAAACTAAAACTATTAAAAGAAAACTTTAAAAAACTGAGAGCCTCAGAGGACTAAAGAGAAGATACTACTTCTGTTAAATAAGAACAGGATGCTATGATAAGATACATTTAGGAAGAAAGAACTCTTAGTAATTATATGGGGTTATTTTATATTTCTATACCCATATATAATTTTATGTTTTATATAATAACATACATATATAAATATATCATATATAATACCAGACTAAAAATCAATAAAATGCTTAAAATGTAAAGTTGAAAACATATTGCTCGAAGTAGAACAAAAATATAAAGAAAAGAAAAAGAACAGTAAAAATCAACAAAGACTTGAAGACAATTAAGAGAGGTCCAACATCTAAATAATAGGAGTTTTAGCCCTGTCCGGGTGGCACAGTTGGTTTTGGCATCATCTCATACACGAGAAAGCTGGGTGTTTGATTCCTATAAGGGCAAACGCCTAGGCTGTGGGTTCCATCTCTGGTCAGGGCGCACATGGGAACCACTGATTGATGTTTCTCCCTCTCTTTCTCCCCCTTCCTCTCTCTCTAAAATGAATAAAAACATATCCTTGAGTGAGGATTAATAATAATAATAATAGGAGTTTTAGAACCACTGCAACCCCCTCAAAATATTTTAAAAATGGAAGAAGGAATTTTTAATAGGATAATTCAAGAAATTTTTATGTCAGGAAAAATATTTGCTTCTTGATTGGAAGTGTTCACTGAATAGGTAGCAAAAGACAAGAAAATAGATCCACATTATGCAATAAACATCACATCATTGTTTTCCTCTCCTTGTGAAAGCTACATTTTATAATAACTAAGATACTGCAATAGCCTAATAAGTCATTCTCTTCTTGTCCATCTTTAGTCACATCTGCATACAAACAAACAAAGCAACAATTTTTAACTTACTGTTCCCCAAGGCTTCCTATCACATTTAGAACATTCAGAGTTCTCTCTCTGCTATAAATCTCCCCATGATCACCCCCCTAATGAACTGTCCAATCCCCTCGTCTTCCATACTCTCCTGTTAGCTGCACTGGCTTCCTTGCTGATGCCTGGGGTCACCAAGCTCAGGGACTTGCCACTTACTTGCTTTTTCCACTGGCCTGGAGTGAGTTTTTTCTTTTATATAGTTACATCGCTTCCTCCACAGTTTTATTCAGGTTTTGATTCTATGCAATCTCTTCAGGTTTCCACTAATATTATAATCTATATTTTACTTTCGTTGCTCTCTCTTCCTCTATGTTTCATTATTTTTCTTCAAAACACTTATTCATTGAATAAATGAATAAATTAATATTTTCTTATTTACTCTCTTAAAAATAAAATATAAGCTCCATGCTGGCTGAAATATTGTTTAGTTTATTGTTGCAACAGAAAGCTAGAATCATGCTTAGCAAAAGGTAGGCACTTAATACATTTCTACTGGATGAAATAAATTAAGTTGTAAATACTTTCCATCTGTTTTCATCTATACCTAGGACCTTGTCTTCCCTAAATTCCATTAAAAAGAGAAAAATGGTTTTCTTTATTTTTAAAATAGGCTCCTAAAGGGGAGTCCTCTGAATTATACATAGATCTACTAAAAGTGGGAAGGAAAGCTAAAGCAGGTATTCCTGACAAGGGAGCACTGAGGAGAATGGGCTGAGGCGGCCTCTTAACTGTTTCCCTACAGGGCTCTAGGAAAGGGGGGGAAATCTCAGAGGAAAACAGCTGTGCGGTGTCCCTGGTGGACTTAAATCCTGGCTTGAATCACTAAAGACCCCATCATCAAACTCAGCTCAGAACTGCTTGACCTCCCTGTCTTCTTTACTTGTACAGCAAAATATGTTAGCAATGGGCAATGTTCTGATGCCAAGAACCATGATTCAGCCCTGAGGGGGGGGGACGGGACTCCAGGAGGACCTGTGGTTGAACATGCTTCCAGCCCAGGGGGGTGAGAATTCAGGAAAAAAAAAGTTATACTTTGAGAAATTCAAAACCTGTGACTTTCTTATTCTTATCTAGGGAGTAAAGCTCATGCTTCCTTTTAATGGAATATTTTACCCATTTAATGTAATAGAAATAAAAATAATCTCAGTTCTACCCAAAATTTTGACTTCCATATTCAGAATTCAGAACAGTAAGTGTATCTTGAGTGTGAATGGTCCTGGTGCTTAGGGGCTGTAATCAAATACAAGGCACAGTCTCCACGGGAAGAAAACCTATGCATCTGAAAATACACTGTCATTTCTCCACTCTAAGAACACATTGCATGTGAGAGGGACAGTTTATTTAATAATAACTTTTCACTGGGGGAAAACAACTGTAATTAGTTTAGCCGAGCATACTAGTTCTAACACATCCTCTCTTGAATTTTAGTTTGACAAACTGTGTCTAAGAGTGAAGAAAATATAAGCATTTACAATAGGAGGAGTGATTGATAAGAACCATTTGAATGGATAGAAAAGAAATGATTTATGAAATGAGAAACAGATGGGAAAGTTTGTGTATTCTATGGTGAATGAAGAGACCACTCTATAAGCAAAGACGTGCTCGCCGAGTAAAAATTGCTTGACGATTCATGTACCATTGACTATGGCCTAGGAGATAAAGCCCACCAACATTCAGGCCTTTATTTCTCAGAGCTGGATGTGAGTTTAATTTTTCTTCAGCTGGTCTTTAAATTAAGAGATCACAAACAGGCCTGATTCTGTGGACAGAAGCACTTTCTTTGGTACCCAAAGTATCTTTGAAATAATGGAATTAGTCATAAACCTTTAAAAAAAACCCTGAGATTTTGCATAAAAACACGTATCTGACCTCTGGCAACTGTAGGTCATCACTGCTACTTGATTATAGTCAGAGAATGTGAGTAGATTATCCAGTTAGGACTGACCATGTGCAATCTGGTCAACCACAGTCCCAACTCCCCTTCTTCTCTCGTTTAGGTTTCCAACCTGGTCCCTGTAGGTATGTTGATTTGTTCCCTGAACTCTAAATGAAGGCTTCATTATATTATTCCTCTGCTTGGCTTTGGATGCTATCTACCTGTGTTGTTCTCATACTGGTTCTAGCTGGATCTAGAACTTATTCTGTGTCTTTGGTCAAGTTACTAAACCTCCCGTTGCCTTGGTTTCCTCCTATAAAATACAAAATTATAAATAGTACCTACCTCATAGCATTATATGAAGATTCACTTATTTAGCTCTGGAAAAGCATTTGGAATTGTTCTGGGCAAATAAGAATAATCCTATTATCCTGATCACCATCATCTTTTCAGGTGTAGCTAAAGTGTCACCTTCTAAGAAAAACCTTTCCTGACCATCCGAACCCAACGTGGTTCATCCTCAATTACCCAACATTAGAACCAGCACAAATCATTACAAGCCCTGGAAATCTTGTATCAGAAATATGAATGTGTATCTCCCTCCTCTATCAAATCACAGTCTTATTGATCACAAGGGCCATGTTTTATTTATCTCTGCATTCCAAGAATGTGACACAATACATGTTGCACAGTAGAAAATGCATGCTTAATGGATTTTTTATTCAGTTATTTTTATTTGGCATTTGTTATTGAACATTACCCATATTAGGGATTGAGTGTGCCTGGAGATCAAATGGCAGGGACAAAAATCCATCACTGTGTACTGTTATCACTATTAATAGCAAAAACATTATCTCCAAGCATGGAGATACAAATCTATGATTTGTATCTCCCAGTACTTTTTTTTTTTCCAGAGAAAGAATTAAATCTGAGCTATATTTTTCAAACTTCTAAAATGTTTGCAGTAAATTCTACAAATGTGTCTTTATATCCACAGTCTCTGTCATAGCGTGTGGCATTCAGGAAGCACCTTCTGAAAATTGTTGAAGGAATGAGTGGCTGAGTGAATAAATGGATGAATGAATGCTGTTCTCTAGCTCCTGGAGATTGACTCCTGCTAAAGGCAGCAGGGACTCAGGTGTCTACTGAACAGCCCTGGAGTAATCTTTAACACCCCGCTCTCTCTCCCATAACTAGATCATGATATCTATTGGGTGCTGCATTTTCAGACAGGCAAATGAACTCTCAGTGCTTTCAACAGCCTGTTAGATGCTTATACATAACCAGGGGAGGCAATAGAAAGCTTGAAAGGCATTCAAAGTAACTTCTGGGCAAGGGATGAAAACAGGGTTCAAAGTGACTTTCACCCACAGAGACACAGCTACGCATCGAACTAGAACATAGGAGTAGTTCTCATTGAATATGAAAAGAAAGTAACCTTTCATTTCCCTAAAGAAAATGTGGAAAGGGCAGATAGAAGGTCTACAAATAGTGGTAAAGAGGTAGACGTTCAAAATAGTTTTTATACAACTAATCTGACTCAATACATTTTATGTAAAATAATTCCTTGTATTTCAAATGCAGCTAGAAATTACTCATATGTGTTCATCAATTCGATACTCGAGCCAGCCTTGGGAGGACAGTATTAACCTTCACTCTCTGATGAGGTAACTAAGATTTAGGATTTAGAATCCCAAAGGTTAATATACATTAGAAACATTTCTGTGACAAATGCATATTCATCTCATATTAAGTGGGGTTGACTGAGTACCTTGTCACCACCTGTCCTATGACATATTAATGCCAAACATTTCATATACTGTGTTGATGAGGTAGAATGTTCTAGGTATAAATTTCAAGGACTTGGGACTTCCCAACTATGTCTAATTCCTATAATTGTAACTTTAAAACTCTCTGACATGTAATACAAGGTGTAATTTCAGATTCTCAGATTCTCACTCTGGCTTTTCATCTGGAGGCTGTGGGATAACCTTCCCAGGCAGCTCTGCCATTAACATTTACATTAACCTTCACCAGTTCCCCTTTCAAAGACAGATTGCTTTTCAGTTCACCTGCGTCTGTCCTGATCAACATACCCTTTATTGGTACTTAGTTTACAACCTTTGGGAATTCATTTCTTGAAGGTATTAGTTTATTTCAACTTTGAAGAAACAAGGAAATAACCCCAACAGGGATGTCTGGCACACGGGCATGGGCAGAGCAAACCAGCACTTTTCCCTTTAAGGCTGGAGGCTACTTGCATGACCACTGTCGGAGCACTATTCCTGTATCAAGGTTTCCCCTCATATAATACCCATCAATAAACTTGTCAAGTGTTATGTGCCATAAAAATATTACCCTATATTCCTCCATAAACATGCCCACTTCTCTTATTCAATGTTTTGTAAGCCCCTTGATAAAAGAGGCCATCGTTGCTTTGATCACCATTTCCTTGTGCCTATCAGATACTGATACATAGCAAACCCTCAATAAATACATAGTATCTGGGTGACTGTCTCTATTCTCCCTGAAAGATTCAAAATTCACATTAAATTATAAAGCGCATTAGAAGTCCTCCAATCTAGAAACTTTTATCTTGAATAGGTTTCCACTGTATTCTGCATGCTTCCTCCTTCCCAAGATTTCTAATAAAATGTTAAACATACAGAAAAGCTGAGATAATCTTACAAAGAACCTCCATATAACCACCATCTAGATTCTAAAATAATATTTCACTATACTTGCTATATTTAAATATCTAGCAATCCCTTGATTTACCAATCACTTTATGACCTTTTTCCCCCCCTTTGATTTGAAAGTAAGTTGAAGACATGCCCCCTCAATTACCTCAGCAAGCATAGCAATAAGCGTTCAACATTCGTTTATGATTGTTTTTTCTTTTGAGGTGAATTTTACATTTAAGGAAATGAACAAATCTTTTAAGGGTGCATTCAACGAGCTGACACACATACAGCTGGTTATATGGGGGTTCTTTGTAAGATTAATTTTCTATCAAGATGTAGAACATCAGAGTATTTATTTATTTTTAAATATATCTTTATTGATTTCAGAGAGAGGAAAGGAGAGAGAGAGAGAGAGAGAGAGAGAGAGAGAGAGAAACATCAATGATGAGAGTCATTGATCGAGCCCACAACCTGGGCATGTGCCCTGAGCAGGAATCGAACCCCGATCTCCCGGATCCCAGGTCGTTGCTCAACCACTGAGCCACGCCCGGCGGGCAGAACAGCAGTTTAAATGAGTCCCCTTATCCCTCTCCACAAAAGCCCACCTCTATCCAACCAGAGGTAACTACGGATCTCATTTCCCCCCACTTGTTTTGCCTCTTCTAGCGCTTAATAACAGTATGCATTGCTTTGTGTGAGGCACTTTTATTTTTCTCAGCAATAAGTTTGTATGACTCATCCACATGGCTGTTTCTTTTGCATTGTTTAAAAAAACCCAGATGCCTTGCAGGACTTTGCGGGCCTGGAACACCCTGGGGGGCGGCTGGGCCCGAGCCCTCAGCTCTGCCCGCGCTCCGCCGGCCCTCAGTGCTGCCGCCCATGCCCCCTGGCGCCCCGGGCAGGCGCTCTTTCTCTCTGGGGGGCGCTTGGCTGGCGCCTGCTGCCCCTCCGCCTGGAGCTAGCTTCACCCGCGTCTCCAGATGCCAGCTCCCTCCTCAGCCTTCAGGCCTCCGCTCAGATGCTACCTCAGAGACCTTCCTGAGAGCCTTATCTGAGCCAGCCCCCTTGTCCCTGAGTATTTCCTGCCATAGCATTTTATGTGTTACCCCTGCCACAAGCTATACTTACCTCCTTTGTGTGCTGCCTTTTTAACCTTTTGCCTCTCCTTTGAGAATGTGAGATCTTCAAGAGTAACTCCCAGGCCGCCTTGGTTAATTATAGTATTTTCAGAATAAGCACAGTTATGGGCATGTGGTATTTTATTAGAATTTGTTGTCAAAATATATTTGACTTTGGAGTTTTTCTGTTAAATAATATGCTTTAATAATCTCAATACTCCTTGAATTCTGTGTTCTATAGAACAAAAATTGGTTTTGATTACTAACAGAATGCAGGTATCCATGGGAAAGATAATTCCTAAATCTTTCTGATATTTTGTGTGAAGGACTTCAAAATTTTTTCTAAAGGTATGTGTTGTTAAGTATAATGCCCACTGTCTTATGGCCCGTAGGTCTTCCTGAAGCCCTGTGACAGTATCTCGTGTGCTCCTTAAGCCTGGCAAGTTATATCTTATTATTACAGACGTTGTATAGAGAACAAACAGAGATCAGGAAGAGGAATGACTTAGCCAAGATGATATACCTGGTAACAAATGCAGCCAGATTTCCACTTTAAATTCTAGGTTCCTTTCTACTATTTCATGCAGAAAGGCATTAAAGCCCTCAAGAAAATAGTAAATAAATACCACAAATTGCAAAGATGGGGCAACGAACTTTACAAATATCAATTGATTCAATCTATTTAATAATCCTGTTCAACAATCAGTAATGTCCCATTTTATTTTTTCAGCTTTATTGAGGTACAGTTGACAAATAAAAATTATATATATTTAAGGTGTATAACATGATACTTTGATGTACCTATACATTGTGAAATGATTACCAAAATCAAGCTAATTAACATATCCCGTCACTTCACATAATTATCTTTTTTGGGGGGCTGGGAGGTGAGAACACTTAAAAATCATGTGGTATTTGTCTTTCTATGTCTGGCTTATTTAATTTAATGATCATATTGTCCTCAGAAGTGTTGTCCCTATTTTACACATAAGCATTCATAGCAAACCCTGCAGTATGTGAACTGACTGTCATATGAAGGGAAAAGGAAAACTGTTTTAGGCAAAGAAAGTCATATAGACAAAGGCCCTAAGAGGATAGGGCCTGGAGTTTTCCAATAACTGAATTGCCTAGGCTAGAATATAATGATTGTGGAAAGGGCAAGACATATAGAGAGGGACCAGATATAGCAGAAAATCACTGAAGATAAGTCAACAAAGAATTGACATAAAGAATATGGGCTCTGACCTGGGCCAACTTAACCATTCTAATTGGGCTTCATTTCCTCATTTATGTAATTGGGGTGATATCTGTGCCTATTACATTGCACTGTTAAAAGCAATAAATAAAATAATCTTTATAATCACATAATCATTAGAATTATTTTAGCTATTTTATAACAATATCCACCTTTATAATTAGTTAAGAGCTTAATCTTGATGAGAAACAATAAGAAGAGTAAGTGGAAAAGGAATAGCCAAGGTTGATCCCAGATTTCTGGCATGAGAATCACCCAGGTAGATGGGTGGGTCAAATCCCCCCTCCTGCCCTGTGTGCGTATGTATGTATGTGTGTGTGTAAAATGATATATGTAAAGTCATTCATCATTATGTACATGATCATTCATTTTATACACACACACACACACACTTGGAATTCAGACAGGTGATCTGGACTGGAATCTAAATTTGAGAATCATTGGAATATGGCTGATACTTAGAAGATGAATGAGATTTTCTATGGAGAGAATGTTCAAGAGAGAAGTAGGGCCAGAGCTGAACCCCGAGCAACACCAAAATTGGGGGTTAACTGGGAAAAGGAGAGACTGTAAGGAGACTGAGCTAACAGGTTGAAAAAGACAAAGAAAATGATTATAGCTACAGAGGCCAGGACAAGTCCAAGATGGGAATGGTCAGCTGGCTTAAATGATATCGAATGAGTTCTGGAAACTGCCTGTTGGGTTCAGCAAGAGGTGATTATTGGTGACATTAGGAAAAATAATTTCATAGAAGCGGTGAGGGCAGAAGCGTATGGGAAGGAGACGAAGGTAAAGGGAGGGGGCCAGATAGAGGCATCTCATACTAAAATATCGTTAGGGAATCTTGGTTGTGGAGAAGGTTAAGTGATAGGGTAGTTGTTGAAGTGGGATCTGAGATAAAGAGACATCAAATACTGGAATATTTTAATTTTTTCTTTTATATTGAATTTATTGGGGTGATACTGGTTAAGAAAATTATACAGGTTTCAGGTGCACAACTCCACAGCACATCACATGTGCACTGTATTGTGTGTTCCCTACCCCAAGCCAAGACTTTGTCCATCACCATTTATCCCTCTTAAATATTTTTCATTTGAAAAATATTTTCAAACTACAAGCTTAATATGCATCTACTTGTTCTAGGAATATATCCTAAGAATCCTGAAACACTAATCAGAAAGAATATATGTACCCCTATGTTCACAGCAGCACAATTTACAATAGCTAAGATCTGGAAACAGCCCCAGTGCCCATCAGTAGATGAGTGGATAAAAAGCTGTGGGACATTTACACCATGGAATACTATGCAGCTGTAAAGAAGAATAATCTCATACCCTTTGGGACAGTATGGATGGACCTGGAGAAAATTATGCTAAGTGAAATAAGCCAGGCAGAGAAAGACAAACATCACATGATCTCGCTTATACGTGGAATCTAAAGAACTTAATAAACTGATGAACAGAGTAGATTCAATGACAGGGAAACATAGATGAGACTGACAAATGTCAGAGGGATGGAGGAGGGAGGGTGGGGGGAGGGGGAGAGAGTAATCAAAGAATTTATATGCATATGTGCACAGCCCAAGGACAGGGACAATGGTGGGGAGAGGGACTGGGGAGGGGAAGGGATGGGGTGGAATGGGTCATTGGGGAGAAACAGGGACGTCTGTAATATTTTGAACAAAAATAAAATACAATAAAAAAAAAAAAAAGATGCACCTATTTGGAACAAACAAAGTAGCAAAACAAAAGTAAAGGGCAAAGCTGGCCCTCTTCCCTCTATTTGCCCTCAGCCTCGCTCACCCACACAGAAACCCAGACCAACTGTCCCAGGATGGTGCCCACGTGTTCCCTGGCTCGCGCAGGCCTGTGCAAACACCTGTACTCACACGGAGAGGATGCTGAGCTCTGTTTAGTTTATACCTAGATGGAACGATATCCTATATATCTGTTTCCAAATTCTTTGAACAACAATATGCCATCTCTCCGATTGAGTAAACATGAATCTCTTTTTTTTAATTTGTTTATCCTGATATATAAACATAAACTTTGTTTTATGCATATACTATCATATCCCACATTCAGAGTTTTCTCTTTTTTTTTTATTTAGTTTTTGTTTTAGTTGTTGCCTCTCCTTTCTCAGTCCCCCTACTTCTCTGCCCACAAAGCCCTCACCCCTAGCCTTTTTGGGCTTCTTAACAATTATTATTATTTCACACTCTTCATCTTCTAATAATATCTTCTACCTTTTGTTTATTTTTACAAGATTGTCTCTTTTCTATAAGACAACATACATGTATTCAAATAATAAAATAAATCATAATCTTAGAGACATATTTTTTTTTTCTTAAGAGTTCTCATATTCGCCTTCATTTTTAGGTGGCTACAAACAGAATTGGGGGGAAAAAGGAAGGTGTATATACCTTTAACCGATAAATATGTGGAGTACAAAAATTATGATGCTAGTTAATATTTTTTGGAAACCTATCTGAAGATCTTCAAAATGGTTTACAGTTGCTAATTAAAACTCTTCATGCCAAGCATTTTAACTAAGGAATATGTAGTAACTTCACAGAGGGATCATTTCATCTGATTCAAGTGTTCTCCTCTGGAGCAGAATGAAATAGCTGTGTGATAACCTAGAGTAACACCGAACTGCGTCTTCAGATGGAAAATGAATGGTCCTATTAGAGCCAAATGGATCTGCCAAGGGAGTTTATACAGAACGTGCTTTAGGTTTAGAATCTGCATGGCATGCTAGTTTTTATCGCTATTAATATGCTATTATGAGGCTGGGTGCTTGGTGTTTTAAAGTGCCTCCCGATCGTAAATTAGTCAACACATAAAATGCTTCTGAAGTAGCATCCCAATTTTCCAGTTGAAATCTCTGCATCCCAAGGTGATTAAATGACTCTCGTCAGGTGTTTCAGTTTCTGTGCCTTACTCCTCTGCAACTTTGTTCACGAGGGTGCGTGCATTTTGGAGCATCTCCTGCATCCCGCGGCCTGAATTAAACAGGCGCTTTGCGTATGTGATCACATTTACCTCTTAGAGTTACGTGAGGTCGGTTTGATTTGCCTCCACTTTGGAGGCAAAGGTTTAGATCATTTGCCAAGAGTGGAAAAGGGAAATGTGCTCCAGCCCCTGGAAGTCATGGCAAGTCACGTTTGACAGGATTGATAGCTGTGAACTATGTAATCTACCGATTTCCAAAGGCACGGCTAAGTCTCAGCATCTCTGGCTGACTTTCAAACCTGAATGACCTGCAGGGAGCCTGTCAGCTGAGCCCTGAGCACATCCTTTCTGGAAGGATCGCCTGCCCGCCTGCCCTGCATTGCTGGCCTCTGCTCACGTTCACGCTTTTGCTCCGCCTGCCAGGCCAGAAAATACCCTGCATGATTTGATGTTAAAAATGGGAGGTGGGCAAAAGGGGAGAAAATGGGGGACATCTGCAATAGTGTCAAAAATAATATTTTAAAAAATGGCAATGTTTTAAGACATAAAAAGCCTGGATTTTCCTGCTTGCCGCTTGGATGAATGTTGGCAAGTAGAGCAGCCAGACCCAACCAAATGTACGAACAGGTCATGCAAGTTTTAAAATAGCAATTACCTGGCAAATAGGAAAATGTCTTTAGTTTCAGTAATATTTGTAATGCTTTATTTTTCCGAGAGGTGATAGGATATTGTCTAAGAACATCAACTCTGGAGATAGACTGACTATCTAGTTTTCCCACTTATTACCCTTAGGCAAACGATTTAACCTCTCTGTGCTTATTTCTTTTTTCCTGAAGTACTTTGTGCCTCAATTTCATTTCTCTCTAAAATAGGGCTTGCTGTGGACTCAACTGTGTCTCCTTGGAATTCATAGGTTAAATCCTCACTGTCAATATGATAACATTTGGAGATGGGCTCTGCCTCTGCCAAGCGAGGGGGCAGCTAGAGGCGCCATCTGCAAGCCGGGAAGAGGGCTCCACCAGAGCCTGACCACGCTCACGCCCCGCTCTCAGTTCCCAGCCTTCAGATTCGTGAGAAAAGACATATCTGTTGTTTAAAGAACTCAGTCTGTGGTATTTCATATGGCAGCCCAAGCTGACTAATACAGGGATAATAAAAGTACCTTGCTCAGGAACATATTAAAACACATCTAATCCTGGCATAAATGTGCTTTATAAGCAATAGCTATGACTTCAAATGGCCCGAAGCCATAAAGAAAAATGAATGAACTATGAGTACATGGGTGTTTGCAATAATAACTTTAGCTTCCTGTAACCTTGAAGTATTTAATATTTTAAAAGAAAGAAATAAAAAATGTATAAATCGGTTTTGCAGTAGTAGGGATTTGAGGTGGACAAGAGTAATGCAGGTGACAAGTTAGAAGTCTATTTCACTAATGCTGATCAGCTGTCACTGGGGTTCGGTTGTGACAGTGGCAGAAGACATAAAGAGGGACAGATTCAAGGAGTACTTTGGAGATAAAATGACAGAGAGGAAGGAGGGAAGGATGATAACTAGGCCCAGGTACCTGTGTAGGGAGTGGTATTATTACCTCAAAGTGGTCCTTTTCACAGCAGATTTCTTCAAAAGGAAGAGCTCACATGTTGCTTTTGACTGTTTCCACCCCAAGCTCATGATTAGGAACGCGCAGAAACAATACATCTATTGCATTCTATAATTTTGGTTTTGCTATTTAACTTTGTACACTACAAGTGCAGATTATAGAAGTACAAATGAGTGACACATGCACAAATGGGACAGAAACACGTGGTTTAGAAAAATGAGAGCTCATGATAAGTTCCAGAGGATGGCTGAGTTTTATAAGGAGATGAAGCTTTTGGTGGTTCAGAAGGACAATGATATTTTTAGACCATGTTAAAACCATTAAAATCACTGCTGTAGAGGTGGGATCTAGTCTAAATTTGTCAGGTAAGTTTTCCAAGGTCATAGCAAAAAAGACCCCTTGAGTAGCTTCCATCACATAAATTAGATGAATACACTAATGGGAACAGTTGCCCAATGTGTATCTAATACTTATATTAAATTAAAAACAAATAGGGGAAAAAGTTTATATTTACCCAAATGGTTTCCAATTTTTGAATTTCTAGTAGTTACTGGAAAATTGTAAGATTACAAAAGTTACTGTAACTATTTGCTTGGCCATGCCAGAGTTTACAACGATTCACTGTGTAAGGTAGAAACTAAGGCATAAAAAAGAAATTCAGATGAGGGACCAGTACTATCACCCTTAAAAATGAGAAAATAATAATTACACCTCTGTTAATTAACTTTTGTTTATCTTTTGTAATTTTAAAATGTCTTATTTAGAAAATAACATGAGTACATGCACTGTAAATACCTATTAGTGATGAAGTATTTCTAAAATATAGTGTTTTGTTATCTTTGTTATATGATCATCTACTAAGTGGGAAAGTCTTATTTTCTAATTGATTATTTATCTAACTAAATTACCTGGAGTCTTAAGTCGTTAAGTAACCACCAATTTCACTATCTTTCATATCATAATTTTTAAACCATGATTAAAAGCAGGGAAGTCCAGTTTGGTCATTATTAAGTCATTTGGCTGGCAAAAAAATTACTGCATAGTTAATTTTTATTATTAAATGTCATCAAAAATGCTAAATATACTTTGCATAATGGACATTTCAGTCCTGGAAAATTTTTTATTGGTTCTCCCTTCTTTGTTATATATACTATATGAAAATGTGAGTCATACTTATCAGGGAATTCTAATTTAATTTCTAAGCCTCATAATTTTATTTTTTATAACACTCCTTCCAATGGGTAAGTTGATGGTTAAAATTAAATATACCTACATATATTTACTTAATGGCATCAGCATCCCATGAATTGTTGTTTTCACTGGGAACAAGACTGACCTTGTATATAAGCAGAAGGGATGGCCACTGTCAGTGCTGTTTCAATGGTGTCAAGAATTGCAACCCCCATCTCCATGTGTACCCCTAATAGGCTCAAATAATATCACCAGCATTTGTAAATAGCTTTTATTGAATAACCCACTTACACATATATTAAGTTACATGAACTCCAAAAAATAATGCAGTGAACTACTGGGGAGGGAAGGGATGAAACCTAACAAGTTAACTTAAAAGCACCATTCATCAGCCAGAGAGCAAGGACTCTAGTCTAACTAGTAAATACTGAGACTGGGACACAAAGCTTCATCTTTCAATTTCAGAGTCTGTGCTTTCTACTTTAAATCTTATGAAAGTTTTTCAGAGGAACTCTTTATGATTAATAACTTTATTATATAATAAACCCATAAAACTGGCTGAAGATTAACAAATTTTAAGTTAAAAGTCTTAATTTAAATGCTCAGCATTCAGGAGAGCATTCAGATAGCTAAACAGGTAATCTTGTTAGAAATTAAACATACTAATTAAAATAAGAGTAAACAAAGTTCACACTTTTAGTCAAAATATGTTTTTAGTAAGGATATTGAATTCCATTGAGATTATAGTGAACCCCATACATTGGTTTCTGTACTTACTATACTATGCTTTTATTATTATTTAAGAGTGTAATCTTTCTACTTGTAAAAAGAAGTTTGCAGTGGCACAGTAATTTGTTATCATTACCAGGTATTATGTACTGAACATAATCATGTATAATATACTTTTATAAGACTGGCAGCCCAGTAGGTTTGTTTACATGAGCCTCACCACAGATGCATGAGAAATGCATTGTGTGACGATGCTATTGTTGCCAGTGGAAGTGGGGTTCTTGTGGTGTCTCAAGGGAACACATTTTCTGGGACCCACAAGAGAGGACAATTTATTTGAGAAGCAAAATTAAAGGAGTTCCCCAATGTCCCATCTCTGTCCCTCTCGCCGTGGAAAATCAGGGCCAGAAATAGAGTCAATGCGAGAGGCCCTGTGCCGTATTAAAGCTTAGTTTAGTCCAGCATCCGACTGGCTTAGCTTGGGTTCCCAGCTGCCATCTGTTGCTTGGCAGCTGTACCCAGACTCCTGCCTGGAGCCTGCATTTGGGGTTCACATGGCCATTGGCCACATGGCTACTAAGGCCACGGGGCTATGGAGAGAGAAAGTGCGAACGCACTGGGTGAGTGTGGGTCACCAAGCAAGAGAGAAAGCTTTGTTCCCCTGGGGTTTTAACGGGGCATGGTTGGCTTCAAAACAACCAATTAACTTCCCAAGGTTTTGCAGGCTTGCGCTGGGATCCCCCCCTCTAGCCAAGGACCTTTTCCCTGGATTAGACTGACTGGCCTCTGTGGTCCAGCACCTCCCCCTGTGCCATCTGACTTTCCTGTGTTTTCCCTTCTCTCCCCCTGCCCCCCTCCTGCACAATCTGGTACCAGAGGGGGGAAGGGATGGGTGTTATTCCACGTGGAAAGACAATACTGTGATTTCTTGGAGTGTGGAACAAACAGGCCTCTGCTTCCCAGCTAAATACGCTCAACGATGCCTGCCTCTTCCTTTGCTCTCTTCCTTCCAATAACTGGCTAGGGACGGTAACATATGATCGCACTTTCTCTCTCCACAGCCACGTGGCTTTAGTAGCCATGTGGCCAATGGCCATGTGAACCCCAAATGCAGGCTCCAGGCAGGAGTCTGGGTACAGCTGCCAAGCAACAGAAAGTGTTAAGCAGAAAGTGTTAAGAAATTTTCAGCCGCATTGTAATCTTACGGGGCCACCGCTGTATCCCTGGTTTGCTGTTGGCCAGAAGGCCATTATGCAGTGCAGGCCAGTACTGTGAAGCAGCATAGAAGTGTCTATAAAATCATGTAAATAGGAAAAAACCAGATGTACATGTTCATTAGGACTGCCACATTACAAAATTAAATGCAAGCATACTGTTAAAATGTAGAAGGGATATTAGCATTTCTGCTAAGGTATGGGGCTGTGGAGGGCACAGTGAAAAGGTGGCCGTCTGGCCGCCAGGAAGAGAGCCTTCACCAGAAACCAGATCTGCCAGCACCTTGGTCTGGGGCTTCTAGCCTCTAGAACTGTGAGAAAAATAAATGTCTGTTGTTTAAACAGCCCAGTCTGTGGCATGTTGTTATGACAGCCCGAATTTACACTTTGCAAAGTCTGTCTTTAAGCTTAGCGATAATATAACCAAAAAAAATCATGAAATAGCCCTCTTTGTTTTACCTAAATTAAAAGTGAGAATGGGATATAAGGCTTATAAATAAATGCAAGCAGACGCCAATAATCAGGCACTCACTCACAGAAGGGGAAGGCCTTCCCATGGCTGGATGTTCCTACATGTGTAAGGACATCTGGGGAGGGGGTTCTGCTGTTCGGACTCTGTGGTGGACAGCGCAGGTGCCCGCACCACCCAGGGTCCACTTCCATGAAGGCCGTGCAGCCCCAGCTGCTGGTCTGCTGCCAGCTAACAGCCCTCAGCTGTCACCTCCCCCAGGCACTGCACGGTCTGCAGAGAGCTACTATGCCCAAGGTCAAGCCCTTTTGCTGGCCTGGCCAGGACACGCTGACATTGAGGGATTAATCAGGCCAGTCATATAAAGGCCTGGATATCTCAGGCCGTTGTCGGACAATTCATAGGGGCTATTCTACTCCAGCGCCCACCATGTGCCCCCAGAAGCTGCGTTTGGCCAAATTGCAACTTGACTTCTGCCTGTGCCAAATCATGACTCCACCTGTCCCTTCCACAGGTGTCATTCCCAGGGGCACACCTAAACAAAGATGCCGCATGCTACATTCCGTCTGAGAGTTTGCTTCACCAGGAAACTGTAGATAGTGGGCAAAAATGTTACAATAATATGTGCAGGTGCTATAATTGCATCACTGTCTGATGCTTTGCTTAAAATGGCCCCCGGGGGGGACACAAGCCCTTTATGCCAAGCCTTTTGGCTCATGAAATCAGACAGACTTAACGTTTGTAGCATAGGGCCATCTTAAGCTAAATTTTTCGCATTCTAGTTGTGCGACGTATATAAGAATTCAGTGATAAATATCTTATTTCTTAAACCAACTGTTTTATTATTCACCTTATTATAGACTATTCTTATTGAAACACGTGTTCTATGATCAAAACTAGATACACAGATAATAAACGTATACTCAGAGATCTAATCATTTAAATTCTAATTGCTGTTGGGACTTTTTCAAATAGGAGTCATATTCCCAAAGAACATAATCCCACTCATCTATTCTATACTTTCTGTTAGAATTCTTGTGATCAATTTCCCCTATTTATCGTTGTTCTCGTTGCCTTTTCCCTCCCAACATCAGCCTCTGCCCAATCAAAACACAGTTCTCCCATCTTTGCCATGTCTTCAAATCCCTGTTCTGACACTTTTCTGCTTTGTGATGTTGAGAAAGTAATTTAATTTATCTGAGCCTTGCTTTCCTTTCTGTAAAAAGGGGGAAATATTTAACTAGCACAGGGGTGGTATAGAATAAGTGAAATAATGTATGAAAAACAAGATCATGTTACTTAGCCTTAGCACACACCAGGTACTTAGTAATTTTTCCTTTGTTTCTTCCTGTGTGTGTGGGGGGGGGGGGGGGCAAAGCTGTGAGGAAAAGCAGTGAAATAGGAAAGATTCTAGGGCCAGTTGCAAGGAAAGAGTAGATGCGTTGAGGTAGGGGGTGATCTTTCTCTATTTTTTCATTAAATATTTATAGGACACTTACTAGGTATACAATTCTGGACAAGATAGTCTCCTGATTGAAGGAACTTACCCCTTAGGGAGTTACAGACAGGAAAACCTTAATGGGAGAGAGAGGATGCAAGGGTGACTACATATATAGGAAGAATGGGACTGGACAGTGCCTTTCTTTACTCATGGCTTTGTTTTTAAAAAACAAGAACAATATTTAGAAGAGCTAGGTTGCCACCTCTGGACCAACATGAAGACAATGTTGACTGTAGGCATGAGACTGGCTCCCAGAACAGGGGTACGATATCCATCCCTAATACAAAGGCTCAGCCAAGAAGAATTGCAAAATAGCTCTATTATTTAAGCACATCCTCCAACTAAAACACCTGGCATTTCCAATCCTGGCACACACCTTCTTTGTAGTGCAGCTAATAATAGATAAATGATGAAAAGAAACATGGATCAAAGAGGTAGCTTTGAGGAAATAGGAATCATTGCAAATTGAGGGGAGAAAAACTGTTTATATTCATGAACTATTACCCTAAACATAAGCACCTTGGGTGATAAATGCAAATGAAGTCCCTTAATGGGGCTCCTCCCTTCTCCCCCCCCCCCCCCCAAAGAACTTTGCCTTCTCAAGTGAGTATCATTGATTCAACATAGTCTTCTGGCCACCTCTTGTCCCTAAAATGGACAAAAATGACATTTGCTTGTATCCCCCCCCCTTTTTGTGCTATAGAAAGCAATGCAATTATACAGTATGGTACACAGTATTATTTCTATAAGGAAAAAATTACTTACAAGATATTACTCCCGGCTTATAACAGAGTAACACTCTTTAGGATTCAATATAGCACACAGGTAACAAAAAATAGGGGCTTCTTTGATTTATTGTCAGGAATAAAAGAGAAAAGTTACCAAACCAAATCACAAAAGGGAGGAGTGGGTAGAAGGAATTTTATCAGAGACTAAAGGCAATGCATTCATTTAAAAAAATGAACAAAGGGAAAAACCAGGGTAAGATATTAAATATGTGCTTGGCATTTTATAGTGCTTCTTCTATTTATTCATTACAAGATGTTATAGAAAAACCACCTGAGGCTCAGAGAATTTAAGTTTCCTGCCCAAGCTGACCTAGCCAGTAAAGATTTGGGTTTGAGCCAAAATCTGGTACAACTGAAACATCATGCTTATTCTGTTAGAAGTCCCAGATTTCTGAACAATCTCTACTTGTTTGTTAAGAAAACTGGTAACCACCCTTGTAGTCATTACCCTGAAGCAAACGCACGATATGCTGCAACTTGAGTATCTGTGGCTGCAACGTTTCCACTAATGTCTTCACCACGGGCTGAGAAGCCTGGTGGTTAAGGAAGGAAAGGAATTTGATAAAGCCCAGCTTGGTGCTCTAATTAAAATCAAAGCAGATCTTCCCAGACACAAAACCTTCCTCTTTTGCCAGGTTTCAATGCAAGACGATGTCTTCATGCTGCTCTCTTAGGCCAAAACATCTAGAATTCAATATTCTTCCCTCAAACAGGAGACGTCCCTCCCGCTCCCAGGGCTTTTGCTTGCGCTGTGCCCGGTGCTTAAAATGTTTCTTCCTTCTGAAGGCTCCTCTCTGCCAACACAGGCACTCCTGGCTTCCAGCTGTCCTTTTGCATCACCATTCTTTCATCACACCAAATGGGAGGCATGGCCACGTCTGTTCTTTCCATTATAGGAAATTTAAAGTACTAGATAGCTCGTGGTTTTTGTTTTTTTTTAAATCACTTTTAACACAGTTGTAACTTTGCATTTATTCATGTAGATTTTTCCTTATTCCTGCTTCTCATAAACTCAAGAACAGGGGCTATACATTTCTTATTTTGACACTTACCGGTGCAACCCCAGGATGCAGCTTTGTTATCGGTGGAAATGGAGTTCTTGCAATATCACAAACAAAAGAAATTCCAGAGTCTCATAAGGGTGCATGAGTAATATTTATTCAGGTGGAAATAAACCCCTGGCTTTCCAATGTCCCATTTTCCTCTGTCCCACCAAGCAGGGACATGTCTTCAGCAGGGTCAGAATAAAGGCCACTGCCCATAGTTTCTGCTCCATATTAAAGTCCAGTCCAGTCCAGCATCCTGCGTGTGGAGTCCCCGTGGGTATGGGCCATGTGGCTGCTAAGGCCACATGGCTATGGGGAGAGAACACGTGAACACAAGGTGAGTGTGGGTCACAGAGCAAGAGAGAGCAAGAAAGAGAGGGGAGATTCTTTCCCTGGGGATTTTAACCAGGAGCTTCTACGAACTAAAGATGAACCTCCCAAGAGTTTGCCTGTTTCTGATGGGGACAACCCCCTAGCCAATCCATTGTCCCCCAGGCTAGAATGAGAAGCAAGCACCTCCCCTGCACATCCCTGACTTCTAATGCTCAGGTGCCTAACAGTCCAGTCCTGGATGGGGGAGGGAGGGGTGTTAATTCCCTGGGAGGAACAGAGCCATGTGAGGCTGTAGCTTCCCCGTGAAGCTTCCCTGGTGACCATGCTTACGTGACTTCCCTTTGTCTTCTTTCCTTTATTAATATTAACTGATTACGATGATAGTAGCTATACTAAAAGCTTAAGTGAAATAATAGTTTCAATACATTTTTCTTTCTTCCTAGAAAACATGCTGCCTTGGGAAAGCTATGTCTCTTCATTTCTCTTAGTAATTTTGAGTAACCTTGTGTATATGGAAGAGACCATGAGCTTTGGCATACTCCGGGGTTTGAAGCCTAGCTCTGCCTTTGTGTAATGTATTTAGTTCTTGAAGACTCTGATTAATCCTTAATTGAAATAGATATAAATTCATATTTCATAGGGTGGTTCCAACTCTTAATGAGATGCTGATCACATGCAATTAGCAAGTGTGCGTTCCCTAACTCTACACCTATGCTTTTCTTTTCACAAATAGTGTTGTTGGATATGCAAGCTCTTAAATTGATGGTGCACTGACTGCCACCAGAGCATGAAACAACTTCCAGATGTTCGATTTAACTTGTATTAGTCAAGATTAAAAGAATGTAAAACTTCTTGGACTCATTATTAGGTACACTTGATTGCTAGTTTCATCACTCTCTGCACTTTTTTTGTTAGTATCACATGATTTAGAATTTTTTTAATTGTATTTTTTGTTTCATCCTAATTGTTTAGAATATGTGTATTTTCTTTCTTTTGTTCAGTTAACCAGGAGCTCTTCTAGGCTTTGTGTGGAGATACAAAGTGATGTTGGCACAAATTCCATCATTCACCTTGGAGTTTACTGGCATAGGCAAAGGTTAAAATAACAAAATAACAGGACAGTATTACTAAGCAATTCTAGAAGGCCTTTGTATGGTATGAGTACTGTGTATTGGACACTGTGTAAACACCAATGGTGAATATATTCCAGGACAAAAAACTCAAAGGCATGAAAATGTGAAAGGGAATGTGGGTACTGGAAAAGCTGCCAAGTCCAAGGTGCCGGAGGACTGGGGACGTGGAAGAGATGAAGAAATTGAGCCTGATTAGAGATGGAAAGGGGAGCTGGGCCACAGAGGCTTTGCCAGTCATTGTATAAAGTGTCTGTTTTGTCTAAAAGCAGCATGACAGTGTCAAAAGGCTTTTACCAGGAAAGTGGCAGGATCTCAGGCCTAATTAAGTAAGGCAAAGCTTGTCTTTCAAACATTGTCTTTCTCTCAAAATTGTGTCTTTAATTAAGGCAAGGCCAACATTTTCTCCTTTTGTGCATTTCCCTAATTACTTATGAACTGATAAGTAGACAACAGTTCTCGACACATTATATAAATGTTGTATAGGATGCAAACTAATGTTTAATTCCTCTCCCTCCTACTATTTCTTCTTGCTCCCCCCTCCCTCCCCCCCCCACTGTCTCTCTCCCTTCAATACATCATTTGCACATAAATGGACATGGGGGCTGTTTATATTTCCTCAAACAAGCAATTATTAAGCACTTACTATGTGAAAGCCATTGTGACCAACACTAGGGATAGAAAAGATAAATGATATTGTGACTTATGGAGAGAAACTGGGTATAACTGTACTTTGTGCCCAAAGGAACTGGAAGTACTTAAGTTTCATAAAATGAAAACCATAAATACTAACATGAAAACTGTAAATACTAAAAATGGCTGTAACAATAAAATTCATAAGTTGAGTGTTTGCTCTACGACATGGTTTTGAAAATGTGGTCCCCGGACTGGCAGGATCAGCGTCCCCTGAGGGCACATCAGCAGTACAAGCCCTCAGGCTGTTCCCCGGAGGCACCGAACTGGGATCCCCAGCCCTGGGCACTGCTGTATCATAAACCCTCGGGTGACGCTGTTGGACACTAAAGTTTGAGAGCCACTCCTCCATGTTAAATAGTTCCTATGGCTCATCTCGTATAACATCATAAACCTTATGAGTCAAATATTATTCTATCTTTGCCTTATTTATTTATTTATTTATTTATTTATTTATTATTTATTTTTAAATATATCTTTATTGATTTCAGAGAGAGGAAGGGAGAGGGGAGAGGGAGAAAAACATCAGTGATGAGAGTCATTGATCGGCTGCCTCCTGCACGCCCCCGACTGGGAATCGAGCCCGCAACCCGGGCATGTGCCCTGACCGGGAATCGAACCCCGATCGCCTGGATCCTAGGTCGATGCTCAACCACTGAGCCACGGCTGGCTGGACTTTGTCTTAGTTTTTTATTGCTGCCTAACCAAATATCGCCAAATTAGTGACTTAAAAGAACAATCATTTTGTCATCACTCTGGTGATTCTGGAGGTTAAATAAACCACAGTATGTTCGCACTCGGGGTCTCTCATGATTGCAGCCAGATGGCGGGGCTGGGGTGAGCCCAGGGCTGGTTCACACGCATCCTGTGGATGGTGCTGGGGAGACCTGAATAGCTGGAAGCGAGAACAGCTGCAGTTATCAAGGCATCTCTCGCTATTTCTATGTAGTCTCTCCACCACGGCAGCTCCAAAGCAGCCAGGCTTCTTGTTTAGTTCCCAAAGTAAGAGGGGACAGAGACAGAAAAGAGAGAGAGGGAAGGAGAGAGAATTAGAAACTGTATCAAGCGTTAGGACCTAACCTTGAGTCATGTGGCATCAACTTCACCTCTTGATGAAGGAGTTGGCAAACTTCAAGAAGATTTCTCAGACTGGAAATATTTTTGTGCTTATCTTTATAAAATATAATCTGCTACAATGTCAATTTTTCATCTGAGAAAATGGAGATGGAGGGAAGTTAAATAACTTGTCCAAGATTTCACAGTTGATAGTAGACTAGAGATTCAAGAATGTCGTAACCTTTATCAAGATTTCCATACTGTTTCCATATTGTTTAATCTCAGCCATGTATACATGGAATATTTCGCATAAATTAGTTTTTGTATCCTGAACAACCCAATGAGATCTATACCATTATTATTATTTCACAGATGGGACAACTGAGGCTTTGAGAAATTAGATAACCCCCAAATTTGCCTGCTTAATAACCTGTGGCTCCAGTATGTGAATGCAGGTGGTGTTACCGCAAAGCATGAATTCAAGGATAGAAGTATATTGCTGCTATCTCATTTATTATTATCATTCATATCATGCATACATATGCATTTTTGTCAGCTGTAATGTTTTAGTTTTCTTCTCTGTATTTTCTGCCTTTCCCAAGGTCTAAAATAATTGTTTATTATATCCCTATAATAAAAAAAAATAGGCTCTACTTTAAATAGTATACTTTTGCTCTGTGTTAGAGATAGTACCACCTGCTCTAGCAACTACACTGAAAAATAAATGCGAGGGATTAGTATAGATAGAAGGGCTGAAAAATGGCAGACAGTAGGGGATAATTGAGATAACTGAGCATATTTTTGTTGAAAGAAAAAGAGGTTAATGGAAGATAAAATCGGTGTCTAAAAATGTGTGAATGTTAGCTATGGGGGCAGATTTAAACTTATGCTCTGAAGTGATCAAGACATGACAGAGGTAAAACTAATAGACATTTCAGGTAGCAGATTTCTGTCCAGAGCAAAAGCCCTTTATAATGAAAATGATCTGGCAACCCTGTGGACCCCTAAGGGGAAATCTGTTTACTGTGACTGAAGGTGTTAGAGAAGAGGTCAGCCAGACAGTTGTTGAAAATATTGAAAGGAGCTTCCCACATTATGCAAATTGTCAAGACTGATGGCATGGAAGATTGCTTCTAGTCCTAATGTTATAAGATCACCAGGGAATTTATCAGGAATACAAAACAGATGACCTTCCACTGGAAAGTGCTAGAACACCCACCAGGTGTCCTCTTAGGCTTAAGTTAGCATCAGACCCTGAAGACTACAATAGGCCCCACTGGGGGTCTATTAAGAAGACAAGGGGAGCTGCTGCTGGCTGGCCGGACAGTGTCAGGCCTTCCTCTTTGTGGCAATCTAGGTGGCAGTTCACACAGCCATCCAGAACATCTTTTCTTTTCAGATAACAATTTCGGATCCAAGAAGACAAAGTTGTGGGTATAAGGCTGCTCTGGCTTAGAAGCTTCATATCCCAGAAGGGCCAGTATCTCTCTTCGCACTCCATAGGGATAGTGTCCGGCCACCTTACAGGACACACTCATTACAGTGCACACGCTACACGTCACTGAGCATCCCGAAGCATGGTGTACTCAGCACGCATTTATAGTTTGTTTATAGTTTTCCCTAGTCCAGATGTAGAAAATGCTCAGGGATAATTTTTTACCATTAGCTATGTTGCCTAGAAACATGGTGATTTTCTTAGTCTTATCAGGCTTTTCAAGAGAACAGAGCTAGAGAATTAACTCAAGGTCAGGTTCTCATACGGTGGCATTTTGTTGACACTTTGCCTACAGTAAGTAGCATTCAGAAATGTAACATAATATTAACTAATGTTTTAAAGCACTGGCAAGATTTCATTTAATCCTCAAGTTATATGTCCCAGCTACTATTTTTATTCCCATGTTATAGACAACAGAATTAAGCCTTGGAGAGTAAGGAAGTTTGCAAAGTCACCCAGCTCACTAATAAGTCTCGGAGTAAGAATTTGAATCTAGTTTTGTATGTATCCAGAGTCTGAGGTCATAACCATTTCTTTATTCACCAACTGTGCATTGACCTCTGACTCTGTACCAAAAGCTTTGCTGGGAGCGAGGGATAAAGAATTGAACAAGACACATATGGAACCTGTATATCGCATGTAGCAAAACCTATGCTGTGTATTTAGAGATGGAAAATGTCAAAGTAGTAAATTATATTGAAGTAAGTGTCATTGATGCCAGGGATGGGAACAATAAACTCAGGAGCTAATTAACTTCCCAAATAAAATGACTTGGGGTGAGCAGGGCCAGCCCATAGGTGCTGCTCCTTCCCTAGAACTGATCAGATAAAAGGGACAAATGAAGGCCTGAGTTACCACTGCTTTGGGTTAGTACACTGTTGCTCAGGTAATTCTGGAAGCTCTCATGCAATTACCACCTCAGGAGGGAGAAAAAGACGCCATGGTACACCTCGGCATATTCTTCTAAGAAAAGAAAGTTAATTTAATAGTACTGGCCACTTGAAAATAAATGAGTTCTGCTCACAGCTACACTGAATAGATGACTAATACAGGGTTACATCCAACTTATGTTTACTGTAACCCTGACCAGGTGTCCCAGGGATGGACTTGAGTCTCCATGCTAAATCTTGGCATAGGAAGAGAAAAACTTATGGATTTGAAAATGGCTTTAGGATAGGGTTGCCAGATAAAATGTTGAAAACTCAGTTAAATTTGAATTTCAGATAAATAATAACAAAATTTCTAGTATAAGTATATCTCAAATGTTACACAGAAAATAATTTTGCAAAAATGTTTTTAACTAAAGTTCAAGTTTACTTCAATACAATGTATTTTTATTTGCTAAATAGTAAAGAGGTCCCTAAGCTTGGCATTGCAAACCTGGCTTTGCAGGGTTGAGATAGACTCTCCCCTCTGGGAGTGCATTACTATTTTCCCATCCAATAAATGTTTACAGAGGCACTAGTGTGTGTCTGACAGAATATAGATGTGTTTATTCATATAGTTATACGTGATTATAATGCAAGGTGGAGAATATTATAAAAGTCAAGAAGTGAGCCAAACAAAATGGCCAATATTTATAAAGCTCTGTTCTCGGTACAGACACTGTGTTGAGCACCTCAAGGTCCTCTCTCACTAGATCTTCACAGCAACCCTGGGAAGTAGGTGCATTTCATACAGGGAAAAAATGAGAGGTAAGACTTGGAACTGCTAAGTTTCTTCACCTGCACCAATAGATGAGGTGTGACAGATCCTGGATCGAGGCTTTAGTCTCCTGAATACCAGGACTTGAGCTTTGACCCACACGCCTCCATTAAAATGACATCGGGTAAATGTTGTTGGCTAAGAAAAATTCACTCCGGAAGGCGCCTGGAATTACATCTTGTAGTGCAATTAGGGAGTGACCAGATGAACGAACTGGATGGTGGAAATAAGGAGGGTGTCCTTGAAAAGTGGGGCACATATGAAGAAAGGCAAGAAATGAAGACAGAAACATGGGGAGGAAGCCAGTGTTAGATTTGGCATTCACCTGCTTGAGAAATACTTCCTGTTTGCTCCATCTTGGTCCAATACCGATAATTTGTATTTATAAAGAACCACAGCTTAGGATCACTTTAATTTTAAGAATAAAGATATAATACAACCAAATACTTTAAAAAAATTAATAGGTTCTTCCCAATGTAAAGATAATAGCAGATAAAGAGAGTAATGACCACACCCTTAAGATTCAAGTGTTCACCACGGGCCAGGGATGGTTAAAAGTACTTTAAGTATATTAACTTGCATAGCGCTCACAGCAACTCTATAAATAAGGTACAAAATCTCCCTCACTTTAAAGGAGCACAGACTGAAAAATAGTGAGTTACAGAAGTAAACGTTCACACTACAGAACACTCTTCTGTGTTGTAGATATTCTTGATTGTCAGCTGACACGTGGGTTTGAATCGATTCCATACCGAATAAAATAAGGTTTTTAAATAGAAGAGTGGTGGGGTTATATTTAGGCTTTCGTGAGCCAGTCTGTTGTCACAGTGGAGGGTGAGCTGCAGTAGAGCAGCCCGGAGGCAGAGAGGCCGGCGAGGACAGCGAGCCTCCCTCGAGCAGGCCTCAGAAACACTGGGGTAGAGGGAAAATGCCAATTACTGGCCCTCACCCCAGGAAGTAGATTTTCTAAGAGAGACCAGGGACAGTCCCCTTCTCCACGTGTGTGTCTATGTACCTGCCAATGTAAGATGCATTTTTAAAGTACACAGGAGATTCTGAGGATCAGTCAAGTGTGAGCGTCTCTGAGCAGGAATACTATTTAAAACAATCCAAAGAATCTTTGGAGAGCTTAGTAATCAAAAAAAGGGGGGGGTAGGAATAGAAGATGTATCGCGGAGTGAAATTCCATTAGGTGACCTTGTTGAAAAGAGAACCTGTCTTTCACTCTCCGAAAACCATACAGGTTGGGGTGGTGAGTTTACCAGCTCCTGTTGCTTCTCTCTGCATTTGTCAGCATTACATCTGGAGCGGGCATTTCCTGTTAGGCCGGATTAATTCAGAAAGGAAGGCGGCAGCTCCTCTTCTCCGATATTCTTTCTCTCTTACTGAAGGGACACGCTGTTTTTATTAGTATTGGATTTATTGGGGTGACACTGCTTAATAACATTATAGAGGTTTCAGGTGTACAGCTCTATAACACACCTCCTGTATATTGCACTGCAGGCTCCCCGCAAAGCCTAGTCCCCTCCAGTCACCGAATATTTGACCCCCTCGCCGCTCTTCACCTTCCCTCCGCCCCCTTCTCCTCTGGAACCACCATACCCTGGTGTCCGTGTCTATGTGTTTGTTCCTTTCCTTCGCCTGCCTGTTGCTTTCTGCTTTATATTTGTCTGCACGGTGCCTCCGCTGTCTCTTGTCCCCTGCGTTTCTGTCTGCTGTTTCAGTTTGCTGGTATTCTACCATTTCCTCCACTTCTTTTCTATGTCTCGTGTCTCGGTTCTGGATTTTTCTTTTGTGGTTGCCCTTGTGTCTATGCACATAAAGTTTTGCACGCACACCGGGCCTTTGGCTTTTCATTGCCTCTTCCCTTCACGCACCGGTGCAGGTTCAGTCCTTAGGCTCTACCCTTTCTGGGTTTCTGTTGTCAGAAGTTATCCCTACTTATGCTGTGTGTTTATTTGCAAACTGCGGTAGCTATTGTTTCCTTTTGAAAATGCTTTTACCCCACTGTGACCTTTGCGCTATACTGAAGTATTTAACACCCTATTCCGAACGAGCGCTGTGATTGTATGCGCGTGTCTGTCTCTTTGTCACCTGACGGTTTCCGATCCTTTTGCTTTGTTTCGGGTGGAAGAGCTTATTTCAACACCTCCCGAAGCACGGAACTTGTGGTGATACATTTCTTCAGCTTCCGTTTGTTGGAAAAAGCCTTTATTTCTCTTTCATACCTGAAGGAGAACTCTGCTGGATATATTATTCTTGGCTAGTAGTTTCTCTCTTTTGATATTTTTGAATATTTGATTCCACTGTCTGCTAGCTTGCGGGGTTTCTGCTTAAAACTCCAATGATAAATCTAATGGGGTTTGCTTTATAAGTTAGCAAAATTATGTCCCTGGCTGCCTTGAGAATTCTTTCTTTGTCATTAACTTTTGAGAACTTTCATATGATGTGCCTTGTAGAAGGTCATTTTTCACTGAGATATTAAGGTGATATGGTAGTTTCTTGGATTTCAGGGTCCAGCTCTTTCCATAGGTTTGGTAAGTTCTCCTCAATTATTTGTTTAAACAGGCTCTCTGTTCCATCTCTCCTTCTCTTCACTATCCCCGTCTTTCTTAGGTTGCTCTTCCCAAGAGTGTCCGATAGTTCTCATAGGGTTCTTTCTGTTTTCTTCTCACTTCTCTCTTCTTTCACCTGAGTCACTTCTAGTTTTCTATCTCCAGTGTCACTAATTAGTACCTCCATCTCATCTGCTCTATTTCCTAAGCTCTCTAATTGATTCTTCATTTCATTTATTGAGTTCTTGAGCTCCAGAGTTTCTGTTTGACTCTTTTTTATAATTTCAGTCTCTTTGGTAAAGCACTCCATTTGTTCATTGCTTTTATTTCTGAGCTCTTTGAACTGGATTTCTGATATTTTTTTAATATCTCATTGAGTTTTTTTCAGAACTAAAATCTTGAATTCTTTGTCATTTAAATTACAGTCTTCTGTGTCTTTAAGTTTGTTTTCTGGAGATTTAAAATTTTTTTCTCTGAACTGCCTTGTTACATTGGATACTCATGGTACTCAATGGACTATTTCTCTGCGTGGCATTTGAGGGAATAAAATTGTGATTTTTAAAGTAGTTTTAACCATTTAGCAGGGCTCGTGAGTAGAAGTCTTTCTTCTGTTTTCCAATAGGTGGTGCTGACGTGCATGCTTTTGTTTACTCTTACCTGCCCCAGGGACTTCTGGGATTTTTAGGGGGCGGTGTCACCTTGGCCATGGGAAAATGCCCCAGATTCCAGACAAGGAGGGTGTCCTCTCTCCCACCCGATTGCCTTTCTCTCAGGGCACCACACCCGTGGTGGGAGGCTGTGGTCTGGTCTACGGGACTCCTGACTTGATTGTTCCCTTCACCACTTTCTCACAACCAGAAGCAACCAGTCGTGACCTGGCCCTGAACTTTGTTCACTCTCCTCTTAGCCCTGCCTTCCCCTTCCCTGCTCTGAGGCTGCCACGCTGACCTCCTGCCAGCCTCTGACCTGAGAGCCGTTGGCCTTCTTCCTTGACAGCCTCCCTTCTGCTGTTCAAAGTTGGCTTCTCAGCATACAGCTCTCAGTTTAGGTGTCACACCCTCAGGAAGACTGTCTTGACCTTTCTACATGAAGAAATTCTCCCTATTTTTTGTTCATCATTCTGTTTAATTTCTACCTCGCTCTTATCATAGTTTGCTAAATGTTTGTTGACTGACTTATTTTTATCCTGAGCACTAGGTTGTGAGGCCAACCCCCATCAAAGTGCCTGACAGACACTTAGTATTCAAATACTACTTGTTAGAAAGGTAATATTTGAAGGAAAATAGCAAAACAAAACAATAACCACAAACTATAAATAGCTAAACTCAGGAACCCAGAATTTAGAGCCTTTGTTATCATATATTAGTTTCAGAAGAATGCAAAATATACATGTTCATATATGTGCTAATCATAAAATTAAGCTACTTGGAGCTCCAATCTCCGTCACCTGAGATTATCTATTTGTGCTTTGGTAGCATCAGTGTTTGCTGCTGGATGATTTGCCAATATCATTCCTTCTTTTTAAGACGAATGGCCTTGTCGTCCCCAGGAGGGGCCTGAGGCTGTGTATGGAGGTATACAGAGGTTTTCACTGGCAGCTACTTGCTAAACTGAATATACTTAGCTCCCTTGTCAAGTCCTAGAATTGTTTGATTTCCTGCAGGAAATGTTTGCCTTTGAAAACTCCAGTGGGGAAATAGCTTTTTCACCTTAGCTCAAGAGAATGAGTTTAACATTGCCTGAAGATGAGATTCAGCCCCTGGAGGAGGTACCCAGCATCTAATGAGCCTAGGAACAAATCAGAAAAACAGCAGGGGGTGTATTCCAACCCCACCCTTACCTTGGTTCCATAAAAGCCTGTTTTAGATGATTGCATGAGTGAACTACCCATTTACGCTAAGTTTTGTCTGTGTGCTATATTAGAAAATTTGTAACTCTAGTGCGGTAGCCACATTATATATTATGAAAAGTACATGATATTGCTTTTTGGGTGCATTCTAAATACTCATTAATGCACAAACAACCAGGTATGCATTTGTATTTGTTTCATCTCTAATATGAGCGCTGCTCCTGGCACTTTAAGACAAAGCAGTTTATAAATTTATACCCATGCAGTCACACACACACACACGCACACACACGCACACACACAGAACAGCACACCATAGCAGGCATATATCCACTGAAACAATGACTTCCCAAAGGTTATTCTCAACAACTACTTTTGTGACCTCAGATTTAACTTGTTCACTGGCAAGTACATTAGCTCTTTTCCCCATTAAGATGTCCTCCCAACTCAAACTGCAATTGAGCATTCAATGCTGGCTTTCCCCACATGTTTTTTACCCTGGTGTTTGATCCTCAGTTCTTCTTAACTGATTACCACTTGTCTCATTCCTCTGTTTTGCTGCAGTTCTTTCTGCCTCTCTACTTCTATCACAGTTTCTCTGTCATAAAACCCAGGTAACAGTAGTAAACCTTTGGCTAGTGATTTAACTCTATAAGCTCAAAGAAATAAGTGAATTTGTCAATAGAGAGAAGATGGACTAGCCTTTCCTGGTTGCTTGCTGGGCATGGAGTTCTTGGGGTACCTCTGGAATACGCATTTCCAGAGGCCCCCGTGGGAGGATGAGGTATAGTAGAAAGCTTTAGCTCTGTGGAATTACACCTGTGGGTTTCCAAAGTCCCATTTCCCTTAGTCTAGTCATAAAAGAAATGTAGCTGGAGTTTCACTAGAGCTAAAAACAGAGTCAGTGTCCAGAGTTTCCCTTCTACTTTGGAGCCAGGTCCAGTTCAGCATCTGGCTAGCTTAGCTTGTGTGTCCCACTGTAGTCCATTTGTCCATTTCTTGTAGGGTTAGCATGGCCGTGGTCCATGGAGAAATGCAAGCAAGCCAAGAGAGTGTGCCGCGAACAACGAGAGTCCCAAGGCCTAAGAGAGCGTACTCCTTTGTTCAGGGGGTTATTTATTCCTGAATTTCGGCACACTTGCAGTGGCCACACCTATCCTGGCCAACCATCTCTGTCTCCAGGTGTGATTGACAGGCAAGTACTTTTCCTGTGTCACCCCAACTTTACTGAGCATGCGTCTATTTTCCCTTTGTTGGACCCCTTCCCACTTGGGGAAATCAAAATGGCAATAGCTTCCTGGTGAAGCTGCCCAAAGGACATGCCTATAATCTCTGACTTTCCCCTTTGTTCCTTTCCTGTTGTTAATAACTAGTTAATCACAATGGTATCAAGTTGAAAACATAAATTGTTTTAAGCATTAGTCATGTACATTCAGGAAGAATATGTATAATCCAAATAAAAATTGGACAGGGAAACTTTTAACAGAAAAACTTAACCCCCTAGAACCACAAAGGTTTGATAGTGTGACAAAGGAGAGTACAAAGGAGCCATTGAGAGAGGAGCCTTGAGCTGGAAAAGAAAATAATATGGAGAACATATAACATTATCTCTGCTACAACACAGTTTTCATGGGCTTGATACAGTCGCTGTATCTCCTGAGTATTTTGAGACTCTTGGGATTACTTTGAATGTTTTAATTGTTTGGTTTCATGAGATATATACATTTAGACCCAGTTATGTCCATTTTATGAATTCCAAGACTTTCTTATAGCTACAGATTCCTCAAATAGTCAACATCCCTTTCACTGTACATCAAAGAATGATATAGTAGAAAGATCTTATGCTAGTCAGATATGTCAGTTAGAGGATTAGCTCTCCCACCTGTCTTGAAAAATGTTAACAATAGTTGTATACATTGGCTCTTCAGTTTATTCATCTGAAAAAAAGAAAAAAAAAGATATAATATTAATTGTAGACTGCTTTATATATATGTTGCAGGGGGAAGTTGCCCGAAGAAGGCTGATTGGACCTCCTATCAGTTAGTTCTTGTATAGCTTGAGGAAACAAATAATATCACATAAATAAACAATTCATTATTACCTCACATAATAAAGGGGTGGAGGGTAGGGCTGGTACGGAGATTGTTCACTGAGTAGATTCTCCCTCTCATGTATGTTTCTCAGTTTATTTTTTTTTTGTTCTTTCATTGTGGCTCCTGTTATGGTCCCAAGGTTGACCAGAGGTAGAAAATAAAAGTCTGTTTTGTGTACCATTTTAGGAAAGCAGGCAGGGCTTCCAAAATAACCCTTACCAGACTTCCCCTCCAGTGTATTGGCCAGATTTACATCTCTCTGCCAGGCCTAAGGCAATCACTAGACAAGGGAAATGGAGTTACTGTGATTGTTTTTTACTAATCAAGATTCACCATATGGTACTGGGCAGGAGCCCATCATCGCCTTTAAGAAACACTTATTCTTTCCAGAAAAAAAAAAAATCAAGGTCTTGTTTGCAAGGAAGAAGCAGGCTACTTGGTGGGAAACAAAGGAGACATGTACCTCTAGGAAATCTGTAATCATATGAGGTCTGGTGGACAGTGTAATTGCTGACCCAGGATTCAAATTGTCTGGCACATTGATAGTGTCTCCATCTCTCTAGGAAATAGAGGTCTGTGGTGTGTGTGTGTGTGTGTGTGTGTGTGTGTGTGTGTGTGTGTGAGTGAAAGAGAGAGAGAGAGAAGGGAATGAAAAAAATTACAGTGAGAATTATAACTATCCTGTAGACAGAAATGTTGTTGGTATTGACATTGTTCTGATTCTGAACCCAGGATTTTATCATTAGCATGTTGTTTGGGAAGCCAGAACTCAGAATTGTTATTTAACCTTAGAGAAATGTTTTGTTTTCTCCCCAAAAGGTGGCTTGAGGATACCCTTGGGGATCCCTAAGCCTTTAAAGGGTAGACTTGTCATGGAAGCAGTGATGATGTTTATATCTATATCCCTCGAATAGTGAAAGCCCTTGGCACTGTTTTTTTTTTCTTTTCTCAATCTCAAGTTCAGTGGTTTTCACATATGCTCTGGGATACTATCATCTGGGAGACAGAGTTTCTAAAACCACAGAATGTTCTGACAAATAGCAAAATTATATCTGTTTTTTACATTTTGGTTCTACAATAAAATTACTTTGTTCTTTGATAACTGTTCTGTGGTTGTTCATACAGATTTTAGCTAGACAGGTTATAATGCAATTGCTTTGGTATCTGCTTCCTAAATTAAAACTGGTTTTATTAACCAATGTCACCCCAAAAAATTCAATAAAAAATAAAATAAATTATCAAAGCATATATCAAAAGGAAAAAATGTCACTTACCTAGGTCTCAGAAAGAATTTCTAAATTATTGTAGTTGGAGTTGAGTAATCCTACCTCCTGGTTTTCTTACATAAAATTTTAATTATAAAAAGTGTATGCATTTTGCTAGCTAATTCAAATTGGTCAGTTTATTTCATTTACCTCTCTTTTCTTCAGGGACATTCCACTGTTGTTCCCACATGCTCTCAACAGAAAGAATTGTTATAAGGATTAAGTGCAGTTGTGCATATGAAGAATCTAGCATATGTACTGACATAACCAGCCTGCACATAGTAGACACTCAATAAATGTGTGATGCTACTATTATTTTTTTCCTGGAAAATGAGAATTATGACACCTAGCTCTTGATGTTATTACAGAAATGCAATTAAATATCATCCCCACAGATGTCAAGTACAGTACCCGGCTTTCTATACAGGAACTCAATAAATGTTAATTTCATTTCTTCCGCCGCTTTCTAAACAAAACATCCAGAGAAGTAATAACACTGTCTTCATGCTCCAACATCACCTCAGCAAAATAATTTCCTCTTCTTGGAAGAGAGAAACCAATAAAGTCTGGTTTCAATTTATTTAGAGTATTTTCTCCTTTTGACAGCATAAAATAAATCCCTGGTATGAAATAAACTTTTTTCTGATCTACGTATATTGATAACTCAGTGGCACCTAGTATTTTTTGGATAAATTTAAAATAATCTGTTTCAAGAATGCATCATGCATAACAGTCCTCTGAGGAAACTGCCCAATATAGACAAGGCAGAGTGTCTGTGGGTAGCAGCGGGTGGTGGAGAGAGCAAGCTCCAGGCATTTATAACTGAGTGTCACTGCCTGCTTGAAAGGATTTGCTATTACTTCCAACTGAGGACAATTCAACTTACATTCTAAAGCCACATATCAGGGAAGTGAAAGAGAAGAGCAGAGAAGAGGCTCTGAAAATTTAGGTAGCGTGATTCTTAGTCAGGTGTAGTAGAAAGCATCAATAATAATGCCCTTTAATACTGTATAATTGCATTTTGGGGGGGCTTGCCTTACCTATTTCTAGATCTTCCTGAGAGTGTAAGTTCCATAATGCTGCATAGAAGCAAGTTCCTACTACTGATTATGATAAGACATTTCCTTTGCAGGCCCAGAGGTCACAACTCCAAAGCCATTTTCACAAATTGTAACATTGTGGAGTAGATGGTGTTTGAAGTGCAATTTCCATGCAATTTAAGATTTCTTTACTGGCTGAAAAATTTTTGAGCTTCTGTTGCAGATGGGCATTGATTCTTTCAAATAAATAAACCAGAAAATTATTTGTGTCCTCATGGACCGTTTTATTTCTAAGGAGAACATTAATTGTTGCATTAAATGTCACCAAGTGATCTTTCCCAAATGAATGACAGTTTTTACTTGTCTTGTCTCAGTGCATATGAAAACAGCTGGCTTTGGTTCGGCAATTATGATATCTAGGGGCTTGGGGAGAACATGAATATGACAGTTTGGGTTCATATGTTAGAAATTCTTTAATACGATATCCATTTCTGGGCCCTTTGTGCAAAAAATTCATAAAACTCTACTGAAAGTTTCCAACAGATGTTGAAATACCCTTCACTCATACACATTACAGAGATTTGTGGCCAAATTATTGGGTAGGATTTTAAACTCTCATAATAAATGTTGACTCTTCCAATTTATTTTTGTAATCAAAGTACAGGATTACAAAGCTAGTACACTGCCTAGATTATAGTAGGTATTCATGAAGCATTTGTTGAATGGATAGTGGTAACATAGATAATGGCCCTTCACAGAAAGTCTAAATGAGATATATGCACCTAGTACAGTGGTGGTTCATTTCTACTGAATTTGTTCTCATGCCATGACTATTTGAGAGTATAAATACAGATTATCTGCCAGTCCATACACTCAAGAAAGCGAGGAACAAGGGTAATATAGTGAATATTATCCACCTACTCCTATAGGAGTCTCAGTTTTATTCATATATCACCTTAAAACAGCAGAGAGCAATATCTTTTTAAACAAATTAGCTTCATCCCCACCAAATCACACTTGATGACTTTTGCTTTGATTTTATAACCTACACTATTAACCACTTTTGTATTTGTTATAGAGACATCATAGTGGGAAATGTATGAAGCTTGGAGTCAGGCAGAAAAGCGTTGAAAAACTTTCTCAGTTACCAAATAATGACCTTGACATCATTGGGGGAAAATGCAGACGGCTTCTATAAAGTCCCTAATACACAGAATGGCATATGCTGGGTATCTTATGAGCAACCTAGAATCTGTATTTTTGCTGCTATTATTGTTGTTGTTGTTGCTTTTATTATTATTATTATTATACTATTCTTAAAATTGTATTCATTGATTCCAAAAACATTTTCCACTAGGTCACAAGCTCTTCCTTATATCGGTTTTGTAGGTATTGGGTTTATTTTAGAAATAACACCAGGAAAACCTTTTCTTGAACTGAACAGCCCTTTGCTGATAGAGACGGGTGTAATACTGTTTCTGTTTTTGTCATTGCTGAGAGGAAACACACACCAAATTTTAATTTTAGCTCACAGCTTCAGTGATAATCACAAAATGACTAAAATTACTTATTTTAAAACAAATCCATAATTCTAATTTTTCTAGTTATCTCTGTTATTTTTCTTTTTCTTATGTCTTCATAAATCACCTTAAATTCATTTTGTAAGTACTTTCAGTTTAATTAAACAAAAGTGTTTGCAACATAATTAAAATTGATGAATATTGGCATAATTTATGTTTTGCTTTGTTTTGTGTACAGTTGATTTCATTTTTGCCCATAAATATCATTTTAAAAAAATACCAGTTTTTAAGATTACATTACAAACTATTAATGTCACAAATTTGGGGCTATTTCTGTCATCTGGGTTTGAACTGCATATGCTATGACCTATCTATGTTGTGTCTTTACCTATATCAGACAGAGACATTTGTGACAAAAGGCGACATTTTCTTCCAGAATATTTAATTTTAGCTTTAGGATAAATTGTAATTTTTCTGATGCAATTCAGTTAAATGCTTGATTAAATAATTGAGTGCTCTTGCTCTCTAGTATTGGAGAGATACAGATACTAAAGGAATGGAAAACATAGCCCAGGAGAAAAACAACACAGGCTGATGTGTTCGGGGGCCTGCAGGTCGACTCCAGGTGGGGTAATCTGGAAAGCCTGCCTGAGAAAGGAGTTTTCAGCTGCACCTGAATGACAAGAAAGGGCCCGCTATGCAGGGCCAAATGGGGAGGTCACTGCAGGGTGGGGGGGCAGGAAGAAATTCCTGAGAGCTGGGGCAGGCTCACTGCTCCAGTAACCGCAGGCCGGCCTGGCGCAGGGGGCAGAGGGAGGCAGAGCAAACTGTAGATGTGGTCCACTGTTTTGCAAACTGAGAAAATGAGTTTATATTTTTTACTCGTGTCATGGGAAGCTAGTGGAGGTTTAAGAAAGAGTAACAGGGTTCGATTTATGTTTAAAAAAAAGGAACGCTTCATGGAGAATAGACTGTAGTGCAACAAGGAAGAAAAGAAGGAGACGACTGGGAAGCTTCCTTTCCCTTTTCCATGGAATTTTTTGGGGTGACACTAGTTAACACAATTATACAGGTTTCAGGTGCACAGTCCCACAGCACAGCATCTGTGCGGTGTATTGTGTGTTCACCGCTTCATGTCAGGTCTCTGTCGATCACTTGTATTTGTGTCTCCCCCAAGCCTCCTCCTCCCCCCCTGCACTCCCCCTCCCCTGCCCCCACCTAGCGTCCCCGCACTGTGGTCCAGGTCCAGGAGATTTTTCTCTTCTGTGTTGCTCCAGCCCCCTCACCTGGACGACCGCCAGCCCGCTTTCTATCTATGAGTCTGCCTGTTTTGCTTGTTGGTTCATTTTGTTCATTAGATTCCTTTTGAGTAACCCCAAGTATCTTAGGTTAGGCTAGGGGCAGTGGAGAGGGTGGGAAGGCGACAGATTTAGGACATACTTTGGACCCTGAGTGATAAGATTTGCTGCTGAATTAGCTCTATAAAAGTGAGGGAAAGAGAGGAAGGAGAGGTTTCTTCTTGCAGATTTCCTGAAAGGGAGGAAAGGGCATTAGGGACTCAATTTAAGCAATAATAACAATAATAGTAGCAGATACCTAAATTAATGCTTATTTTGTGCCATACAATGTTCTAAGCATATTTACATATGCTCATCTAATTATTACAACAGCCTTATGACTTAATTATTATTATTACTTCCATTTTACAGATGAGGAGACTGAGACAGAGAGATGCCCACTTAAGGTCATACACCTTAATAACTTTGCGAGATAATTCCATCGCCTCCTTCTAGTTTTTGCTCAAATGTTACCTTCTCATTGAAGCCCACCCTAACCACTCTACTTAAAATTGTAACACTAGACCCCCATGGCACTTCCAGTTATGTCCTGCTCTGAAGTAGACCATAAGTCACGTGAGGGAAGGGGTTTTGTCAGTTTTTGTTCACTCTTGTATTTCAAATGCTCAAACTATCCCTGGAACATTGTGAACATTTAATAGACAATTCCCAATTAAATAATGCATGAGTGGGTAAATGACTGAAGCGATAGAGCTAGCATTCATAGCCCGGTGTCCTGACTCAAGAGTCTATCCGCCTACTCACTGTACTATGTCATAACCCCTCTCAGAATGGGATGAGACATCACACTTGCTCCCCAGTGGGCCGGAGGCCTATGTACTCAACTGATCTAGATCCAGAATTATTAATGGAGGAGATGGTAGATAAGTTAGCCAGTCCTTAGCTCTCCTGCCTCCTCTCTTTCTCCTCAGCTCCTCTCCTGTCTGGAACATTTTTCCTATTCACCATTTTGTTTGACTAATCGCAATGTGTCTTCACAATTTCAGTGTAGATATTAGGTCTTCTGTAAAGGAAGCCTGTACTTAGCCAAGACTGAGCCAGCTGCCACTTCCATGTTGGTCATCGAACTCCTCTTTGCTTTCCCCCTAGTAAGTTGCCAGACTGTACAGGAAGCACCTACTGAGCTGCACTGTGCTTATCTGAGGGAACTGCCCCTCTACCTGGCAGTTACTGACACCTAGTAGGTGCTCAGAAATTGTTAAATGGAACTGAATGACTTCAGGTAGGCCCCAAAATATAAAACTGTATGAATAGATTAGGCCCTGGTCTATGAAGAGTTAATGCTAACCAGCCAAATTGCGTATGGGCTTTGTAAATCATTGTTGCCAATAGTTCAGTTTGAATTATGTTATAAACAAGGGGAGCCTTTATGCTCTTCACGCAATCCCATATCACTTAAAGAAGCTAACTGAGAAAGCAGAGCTCAAATTATAAAATCCTCTGAACATAGAAAGTGTATATTTTATTTTATTTTTTCCATTGCTTTTCAGAGAGAGTGGAAAGGGGAGAGAGAGAGAGAGAGAGAGAAACATCGATGTGAGAGAGACGCATCGATTGGTTGCCTTTTGCACGTGCCCTGACCGGTGCTGGGGACTGAGCCTGTAGCCGAGGTACATGCCCTTGGCAGAATCGAACCTGGGAATCTTCAGTCCACAGGCCAACACTCTAACCACTGAGCCAAACCAGCTAGGGCTAGAAAGTGTGTATTTTAGATTCAAATTCTTTTTTTTTTAATGACTGAAGCCATCGTAATTGGATCCAATTGAATCTGAATTTAAATGTGTCTGAGTTGTGATAATACAGCCAGGGCTGTATTTAGCACACCCCAAAATTTAAGCAATATGAGCTATTTGGTATGGTAAAAGGAGTTTTTAGAAAGCAAAGCAATTTATATTCTGTAGATTGGAGGAAATAAGACCTTGAAAGAATATCTAATCACATTTTTGTATTGATATTTTAGGAAAATTTGTAGTAGCAATATACTATCACATAAACCCCACTAGTGAACTAATCTAAAGTTTAAATCAAAATAACTTGTATAGTTCTATTCTAGTTTCTGATGATTCATTTTTTTTCTGATATGTGGAAGAACAGCAATATAATCTCTTTTATGTAACTAGTTTAATTTTTCATAAGCAGTCCTGAGGTTAAGAAAAAAAAAGAACTTGAGAACATAATAAGTAATTGAATCATCTTGGAACCAGAACAGCAGAAGGTAATGAAGATTTAGGTAGGGGATGGATTTCACACTGTTCCTCCTACTTTCCTTTGCAGTCACATCAGTGAATCTGAGATTTCTGGTTAGAAAATCAATAGGAATTTATGGTGAACCTTGGAGGAGGGCATTCTGATGTGACTAAGAAACTGAAGGCAATTGTTGCTCAGTGTTGGAACAACCCTTCTATTGCTGGGGGAGGGGATGAGTGAGTGAGAAAAAAAGAACTGAGTGAGGTAAAGGCTTTAGCTGACTAGTAACAGGGACATTCTCGCAGATTAATTTTTTCCCAATAAATCATTCCAGTCATTCATTCATTCCAAGGTTTTCACAGGCTTGTCTGGATCAGACTCTCTAACAGGGCATGTGTAATCAAGAAATAAATATGATACAACACCTATCTCCTGAGGATTTTATGTTGTAGAGAGGAAAACAAACAAGAAAAGTAATCATTAAAATATGTGGTGATGATTGTCGCAATAGAGATGTTGTGTGCATGCCAAGCCCTTGTCTGGCCAATGGAATCCAGGAAGGAATCCTGGAGGGGGCACTATCTGGGCTGCACCTTCATGGACAGTAGTAAAACCTTCTATGAAAAGTAGATTCAAGAAATATCATTTATGTAGCATTAGCGTACATGAAGAACTTGACACTCTCTTGGGTCGGTACATTTTTGCCGTTAAGCTACAGGAAAACATCAAGTAATAGTGCTTTAATCAAGAGAAATATTTATTTCTGGCTTAAATAAATATCTAGCACTGGCACAGTCCTCAGAGATCCAGGCTTTTTCTACCTCACTTCTCTACTATCTCTGGACATGACCTTCATTCTCTTGGTCCAAATTGGCATCTATTTAAACAGCAGGAAAGAAAAAGAGGAAAATAGGGTGCAGAAGATGCACCCTAACTCTCTCTTAAAGAAGGCATTGGGAAATCGTCCCATGACACTCTCTCTTATATCTATCTATCTGTATACCTTATATTATAATTTCCCAAGTCACAGTGGAATCTAGCTACAAAGGAGCCTGGCATTTGTAGTGTATGTTCTTAGAGGCCGTGTGTCAAGTGAAAATTTTATTATTGTGGAAGGAGATTGGATTTTAGAGGAAAACAATAGCTTTGTCTGTAAACGCAAAATAGTGAGATATTTAAGAAATAGCAAAGCAGGTATTTTCACATGAGTTAGAGGAGGGTGCAGGAGGTGGGGGGAGGGATGGGAGGGAGAATGGTGTGATCTGAAGTTGGACATATCGTCATGGGTCACACAGAAGAGTCCTCAACGAATCAACAGTAAATATTTACTGTGTCCTTAAGACTATGCCAGTTAGGATTTATGTGTCCAATCTTCTTCAAGCTTTCAGAACACCCAATGAGGTACAATTATGATCACTCTCATTTTAAAGGTAAGATGACTGAGGCTTAAAGAGTAAATAATGTGCCTACAATTGCACTGCTAATAAGTGTCTAGCCGAGAGTTGAGTTTAGGTTGGTCTGACTCCCCAAGTCAGAGTCCCAAGGAGCTTGCCATGGCCAGGAGCTCAAACTTCAGTTTCTCCTCTGGCTCCACATCTCTGGGTTCTCCTTCTGTTTTCTCTTTCTAAGTAGGCAAATCTTGGCCCGGTCAGAATCAAAGTGGCTGAGAGACAGAGCAGTACATACAGTAAGCCTTTAGCAGCTCACAATGTGAACTAGGAGAGGAGTCTGCAAATTAAGTCTTGACATTTCACCTCACGTTTTCATTAAGTTTTAACTCTGTATATAAAAAAGTTAATTATACGGTGCTTTAATCCTATCTAAAAGGTCAACCAAGTTCTGCATTATGTAAGGCATTAAGGCAATTCTTGAAGTAGAAACACATTTGAACAGTTGATCAAGGTAAATCATAAGCGTTTCATGAAGCACTCTTGATAGTAAGATTCAATTATTTCCAGTGAGAATTCCTAAGTCTGGAGAGTAGACTGCTTGCCTACTAGAAGCAGAACTAATCTTACCGAGGACAAACTGTGATACTCACTGTTGTATTTTATAGATTTATTTTTAGCAATGTGTGTTTTCTATGTTTGTGATTATAAACATACATGCTCATTCTAGAAAAGTTGCTAAACACTGAAGCCTATGAAGAAATATATCTAAAAATTACTGAGAGACCTACCACCCAGAGAAACCTACTGTTGCAAAGTTAGGATATTTCTTTTTAATTTTTTAAACAATATATGTTTATACCTGTTTTCCATAGTTTGGAATCACATTACTTACAATTTTATTTTTATATTTTTAAAAGATTATGTTAGAAATATTTTCCATGGAATTAAAAATTTTTATGAATGAAATTTAAATGGTCACATGATAACACATCCTGTGAAGTTACGGTCATTTAGTTAACCAATCATGAATTGGAAACAATGTAGTCTGTGTGTGTGTGTGTGTGTGTGCACGCATGTGCACGGATGCATGTGCACGGATGCATGTGCACGCATATGTGTATATAAGATCCTGGTGGAGCAAAACAACTTTGGTTACAGTGGTACCTGATTTGGATGGACCATGAGGTCTGGTTTCATAGAATTTCAGAGTGCTTTGCCTTCTACTGATCCTGTCCCCCCAAGGTTGAGTAGGTGTTTTTCTCAAGCCCATGCCTCCTGCCCAAGTTTGAAATCCATCCATTATGATGGAGCTTTTGGTTAGAGGGGTTGGATAAACAGGATTCAAACAACAGCAATGTGAATTCATTACTTTAAAAAGACATCTGCATCCCATGTTCATTGAAGCATTACTTACATTGACCAGTATTTGGAAACAACCTACATATCTGCCAGGGGATGAATGGGTAAAGAAAACATGAGATGTATATAATGGAATATAATTCATCCATAAAAAGAAGGAAATCCTGCCGTTTGCAAAAACACGGATGATGCTTGAGGGCATTTTGCTAAGCGAAATATGCCAGACAGAGTGAAACAAATACTGTATGATATCAGTTATATGTAGAATCTAAAAAAGTCCAACTCATAGAAACAGAGACTAAAATTGTGGTTACTAGAGGCTGGGAAATGGCAGAAATGGAGATATATTGATCAAAGAGTACAAATGTTCAGTTATAAAATAATGCATAGCATGCACTACCGTTAATAATACTGAATTGTATACTTGAAAGTGCCTAAGGGAGTATCTCTTAAATGTTCTCACCACACACACACATACACACACACACACACACACACACACACAATGGTAGCCCAAAAAGATAATAATATGGGACTAGAGACCATGCTCTTGATCACTTATCAATATGTATTCTACTTTCCTTCTAAAATATGTCATTTGACAAATATGTCCTTATGCATTTTGTGCCCCCCACGCCCTTTACATGCTGTGTTCTCTGCTGTGTCCACATTGTGCTATGGATCCTACCAAGTCCAACCCAATGTCACCTGCCTTTAGCTTTGCCTCACCTACTCCTCTCCCTTTCCCTAAGCCAGCTGCAGAGGAGTAACATGCTCTTTCTAGCGTTCCTTTACCACCTGATTCTTATCTCTGTTATTTTTGAAAACAATTTTTTTTCTTAATCTATGAGGTGCTCTTCCCACTGGACTGGAAGTTTCCGAGGACCAAGATCCGAGTCCAGTGTCATTCTGGGGCACTCTAGTTTGGTGGCAGAAGGAAAAAGAAAAGATACATTGAAAACCATGAGCTTGTACACAAAGTTTCTTCTGGAAATGACATACGTTACTTCCACATACATTTTATTGGCCAGTCATATCACATGACCACTTTTGTGTACAGGACAATATGTATATAATCATCTTAAAGGAAAATAAACCCAGGGAGTCAGCAAATATTTTGAACGATAATTCAGTCCACCACAGGAGATCATATTGGGGCACATTTTAGGTAGGTGGAAACCTCACTAATAAGTAATTAGGAGATAGGCTTGAATAAATTAGAAACAACTCTGAATTAACAGGATGTTCTAAAGAATAGTTTTGATATGTTTACGTATATCCAGAAGCAGAAAACAAGCAAAAACATATGGCGTGACTAGGTTTGCTTGATGAGAGATAATAATTCGTAAAATTTCCTGTATTATTAATGCTGATCCTCATAACAAGCCTGTGCTGAGGCTGAGCATCTCTCCCTTTACAATGTAAGTACATTCTCCAATTCATTTGCACAGCCAGTCGTGAGGCACGCAAAGTGACTGCCATTATCACCATTTTACAGAGCGGTAAGTTGATGCTCAGTTAAACCCACTAAGTTGTCCCAAGTTACAGATCCTAAGTGATGGATCTGAGGCTCAAACATAAGGAGCTCTGCCCTCAAAAATTAATAATATAGCTAAGTGGACAAAATAAACTTTCACCCAAGGAATTTAATCACTGCTCTGACAATATCATCCATATGGAAATTGCTTAACCGGCCTTTTTCTAGGATAATTCAAAGGTAACCATCAGCTTTTCTCAATCATACTTATCATAAACCCTGAATCAGTGAGATCTGAGTTAATGATTTATATGCAGTACTATGAAATTGGGAGCTTGTACTATTTCTACTGCATAAATATTTTAAGATAAGCTATGAAATTATTTTTACCACCCGTCTTCTAATATGTATTCATCATAAAATAACCTAACCAAGTTTTTTTTTTATGCTTTTATAGATTTTGTTAGAGAACACTAACTTCTCTCTGCTGGGAATGTGAATTTTCTCAGATCTCTGGTCCACGAGCTTTGTCAGAAAGTATTTTGTCAAAATGAACTTAAACATTCCCAGTACCCACTTCCTCTAATAAAAGTCATCTGCAAAGGTTACGGTTGCTTTGTAAAGATTTATTCTAAAAAGATCAAAAGAGAAAATCAGTCTGAGAACTGATACAGACCCTGATTCCTCATTTTCTGACACTGAAGAAAAAGAGGCATATTACAGGAAGGCCGTGGGAAGTAGTGGAGAAGGCACAGTGTTCAGGAGACTAGAGAGTGGTTTTCTAAGACAGAATCTACCCCCAAGTTACTGTGCGACTATGGGCCAGACAGACTCCCTGGGTTGCAACAATGTGTAAAAGAAAGGTCAGATAAATGATTCCGGATCTCTCCTATAGTTTTAATACCCTGCTACTTTAACAAAACAGAATATATCAATTCACATAAAGCTTAAGGTAACTATCAAGTTAGCTTTTGATAAATGACTACTCAGCGTCAGGCCCTATGCAGATCCCAAGAATAGAAAGCTTAAACGAGGCATGATCACAGTTCTTACCCTCAAAACCTCACCGTCCGTGCTGGAGGCAGGGAAGGCGAGCCATGCTCTCAGCACAGTGCAAGTGTGACACTGAAGTACACAAGAAGACGGCAGAGGGCCCTGGCCGGTGTGGCTCAGCTGGCTGGGTGATGTCCCAGGCGAGGAAAGGTTGCCGGTTCGATTCCCAGTCCAGGCACACGCCTAGGTTGCAGGTTCCGTTCCCAGCAGGGGGTGTGCAGGAGGCAGCCAATCCATGTTCTGCTCTTACATTGATGTTTCTCTCTCCCTCCCTCTCCCTTTCTCTCTCTCTCTCTCTCTAAAAATCAATAAAATAAAATAAAAATTAAAAAAGAAGACAGGGACACACAAAGGGCCTTAGGACAATTTCAAGATTAATCATGGCACGGGCCATCTAGAACAAGTTCTCTTCCACGCGCCCCTTCCAGCTAAACATCCCCCTTTGCCTCTCCCTCTCCCTGCCGCTTTGTCCATGCCTTCGCCTCACTGTCCCCCTCGTTGAGACAGGGAAAATGAAACTCGGAGACTGAGTTGCCTAAAGCCTCATGAATGTAAAGCAGGCGAGTGGCCTCTAAGGCCCCGCCCTCCGACCCCAATTCATCCCCCAGGCAAGTTTTGAGTGTGTGCATTTTGAACACTTTATGGATTATTTTTTCTCTGCATCATTGATTCCCTTGTATAATTTCTACAGAATTCAATTGTGGCTGCGCCAGTGACTGATGAGATCAGCTCCCCGTTTTTTTTCGTTGCATGATTAAGTCTCCTGCTTGTTAAGGATTTGCCTCCCTCCAGCTTTGATGAAAGCCTTGATTGGAAGGAGGCATTGATAACCCTCGGCAGTGCTGCAGGGGAGGCTGGCAGGGAGCATTTTTCTTTCTCACTCAGACCACTGAAGGAAGTATTTGGAATAGAGACAGCCGGATCCCTTTTGGCATTTTTACCCTGGATTAATTTTGCCAGGATGGATGCACAGCGATCTCACTTCCAGGCCACTTAACAGAAACCCCTTCAAGTGTAAAAGAAAATGATTCCTTGAGAGGCCAGAGGAAAAAGAGTGCAGAAAAACCATTTGAGGGCTCAAAGATGCCTACCCCAGGAGCCTCCTTCAGATTCACTAGCTGAACGACTCAGAGCATGAAGCGACATCTGTGAGGGCTGTGGGCAGACGGAAATGCAATAAGATGTAAAGACAAATACAAATTCGGCTCTCCAAAACCCTTTTCAGTGGCTCACAAAAATCCTCAAAGATCCTTGGTTTTAGTTTCTCCAGACAGGCATGGGCATCCATTTTCATTTCTTTTTCATGCTCCTGTGTGTCCAGGAGACTCAGGGGTGAGGAAGTCCCTGGAAGCTTCTCAGCCGCCAGATTCCTGCATTCCCAACCCACCTAAAAAGAAAGAGTGGAGTGTGGGAGGCGATGCTCCCGTTACGTTCAGTCGCTGCCGTGTCAGCCCCAGGACCACCCTCTGGAGCGCAGGAGAGCCAGAGTTCAGCATGAACTGCCTGCAAGAGGTCCCAGAGCTTGGTTATTGACCTGAAGCAAAAGCTTCACTTAGCACTTTTCCAAGCAGCTCTATATTTTTCTCCTAAATTGGAAGGTATAAAGGATCGATCAGAATATTGAAAAATATAAATGAAAAAAGTCACATTTACTATTTTTCAGTGCTTACTATATGCCTGGCACAATGTTACAGACTTGACAGATGTAGTTACCACAAAACCCTGAGTGTTAGCTAGAGTATTTTCCATTTTTGTTTTTTGGTTGTGGGTTTTTGTTTTGAGTTTTTGTTTTTCATATAACTGGACCTTTAAAAATGTTAATTAACTTTCCAAGGTGAGAGACTGAGAAAGAGCCAAAGTTTGAACTTGGCTTTCTAACTCAAAACTACTGCATTATCCCAAATGTCTGTCTTGGCCCTGACAGAGACGACCTCAGGACTCGGGGCCTGTCCCAGGGGTGATGTGTCTCTAGGGTTAAAGACCAACTCATCTACTTCCTGAGCAAGGAAAGAACAGCCCGGGAATAACAGAGGTCTCTGGAAAGACCACTGAGTATGCTGTCAGCCAACTGGGCCTCCAGTCCTGGCTCCCACATTTACTCCCTGTGCCCTTGGAAGTGTTACTTAGTGACTCTGAACCTCAGTTTTATTTGTGAGACTGGAGTATTAGGAAAACAGTTTTTCTCAAGATGCCATCATCTCACCCAGTTTTAGGTCCAGCTCCTTTCCTCTTCAGTACTTGTCTGAATCATAACTTAACTGTCAGTGGGAAATTTCATTACAAAAGCTTCCCCTGCAGGATATTAATACTTTTCATGTGTAGAGAAAATTTTCTTACCACTATTCAAGACTATTTTGAGAGGGAGGTTATTTATATATACCTCCTTTTGAGATATACTTATCGATATATCTTTCAAAGTTTCCTTGGGGTTCGAGGTCCCTCCCCCTTACATTTTTTCCTCAGTGGAAAGGGAACTAATATTTATAATATTATGAATACATACATGCTGTAGACACTGCATTAGATTTGTTAAATATATCATCTAATCTCATTCAGCCTTCATAGTTATTACAATGAGGTAACATTATCCTCAGATTAAAGGTAAGAAAGCTGAAGTTCATAGTGTTGTTTAGTGATATTAAATTTACGCAATTTCTAATGACAAAACTGAGATTCAGACTCAGCACCTTTTATTTACAAGCTTATGCCCTGCCCACTGTTCCCCTTGAGGCCCACGGCTCGCCATGCAGTTGCATGGAAACATGGAGAGTTAAGAGTGAACACAAGGTGGGCCCAAGTGGACCATGACGGGCCTCTGATAACCATAAAATCAGAGATATCTTTGCACAACAGTTTCCCAGAGTGAAAGTGTTTCTATACTGTTAGCATTTTGTCCCCTTCTGCCTGTTCTCATAGGGTTCAGAAAGACAGTGCTGTAACTCAGTGTCTGAAACAAGATTAATTCCATGTTTTCTTGGCAACTGAGGCCAATGTTCTTTGTACCATGTTTCTTTTATGGGAATGAAAATGCAAGTTACCTTACTAAATACTACATGCACTTCACATGAAAACACTATCTTCTAATCAAACACAGTAATAATTTAAACATGTAAGAACAGCCTTTGCATATCTATAAATTAGTTAAGTTTCTTTTTTTTTAATATAATACGGGAATCATGCTCATACACAACTCACCATATGGTTAAAGCAGTCATCCATTCTCTCAGTAGAAACGTTTTATTAATCATGTTGTCCGGGACTGTTGCATTCTAATTGTGGAAACACCCAGCCACAGTTAATATTTGTTGGCTACTTGTATCTGCATCACCATTTATTAAATCTCTATCGTACCAGAGCACAGTGATTTTTTAACTACCTACTCAAACATACATGATGTCTGTTACCTTGATATTTTCGTTAAAAGCAATGGGCATTAAGGAAAGTAATAAAGAAGTTCATATCTAAAAACACTTGAAAAAGAACACAAATGATTGTTTAAATTGTACGGGTGTGATATGGGAAATGTAATAAGTTCCCTGTTAAAAGTCTTATGGAACATAAATAGATTTACCTGCATGCATAAATAATTTTTTAATTGAGTCAGAAACACATCATGCCAACACAAGAAAGGCCTCAGTATGGGAAACATTGTCATCTTTAAGTAGAAAAAAGAAGGCTTTTGCTTTTGTATTAATAGAGGTTTCCATTAGAGACCTTAAAAGGGATTAATTGTAGTTAAATTAGATAAATATTTATTAATATTAACTACAAATAATATGATTTTCTTAAGCTAGTTTCTAAATTTTTATAATAAATCCAATATATGTTTACAGTTTTAAAAGCTTATTAAAGTTATGTGTGCCCTAGGTGGTGATAATCTGTTGATGGCATTAGCAATTTGTTTAGGGCACCTCCAAACGTCAGCATGAGTGTGTGTGTGTGCCTTGTCATGATCTGTTTACCCAAATGGAAATTCTATAACCTCCTTTCTGAGATGACTCAACCATGGTTGACAGGTCTCTGTGAGTTGATTTGCAGGGGGAGCTAACAGCGAGCTTAGTACTTGAGCTCCTCTATGTTAGATTTCACTCCTGTCTTAGCTGAGACTCAGATCCTGTACACAGATTCCAGGCCTCAGCCCTCAAAGGCCCCAGTGAGTCAGCCATAATAATTAAGTGATAATATAATAAAAAGTAGCATTTATTTAGCGATGATGATGTCAGGCACTTTGCTAGACATTTCACATAGAGCATTAGGTGCAAACTTGGGGGCAACCCTGCCATCACAGCGTCATTATCTTCATTTCCTAGAGGGGGAATCAGAGGTTAGTGAGGTTCGCTCATTTGTCCCAAATCGCACCACTTGTAAACCACGGAGCCAGCAATTGCTCTCTAGTCTGTCTCACTCTGAAGCCCTGCTTTCTACTGACAAGGCAAGAATTAAAACAGGGGAAAAATCTGCTCAGACCTTTATATCGTGCATGGTGACCCTAAGCCCAGATAATAATGCATCAAAAGTATCTGGATTCTCATTACATATGAGCTTATTTTATGTCCAAATTTACTACTGTAAGCCCCGCTTAACATCCAACCTCTTTGAAAAATTATGTATGGCTGTTACAGACCAAGCTACCCATTAGAAATGCAGGGAAGCTCTTTGTATGACACTGGCAGTGATTATGAAACTGAAGATTGAAAGTATGATGATATTTAAACACAATAGGTGGGGAATACTCTCAGTACACGAAGAGAAAACAGCTTTGTTGTATTGGTTGGCTGTCATATTGACGCATTTCCTTATGGATCAACTGGAAAAGCGTCATCTGTGAGGTTGTTAACAGTCCCAACCAATGAGCTGGAGAAGAGGCACATGACTTTGAAAACTGGCTTCCTCTGCTCATGAAACAAATAGGCATTATAAATAATACATATGTTCAGGGACAGATTATCCTTAAAAGCAAACATGCCCATTAATGGAAAAATTCAAATTTTAATCTAAAGTGAGATTAAGAAGATCTGAATAAATAAGACTATTTTTAAACATATGTCGACAAAAGCAATACTGTTGAGGAAAAAATTTAAAGTAGAGACAAATAGTGGAAAGATAACTATAAATTAAATAGTAAATCTTTGGTTTCTGATCAACCTGGGTTAAAATCTTCTCATTGTCGCCTTTTAGCTTTGTTTTCTTGCTTTATTTATGTATCTCTGTAACACTCAGTATTCTGCCTATAGAGTGAATACTTATCTCACGGATGTGTTTTAAGTACTAAATTAGATGGTATAAGGAAAATACCCAGCACACTGTGTAGGAAGTAGTAGGTCATCAATGATAGGAGTTGCTACTCTAAATAAATAAATTGAAAGTATATCCATAATCTTACCGACAGTCTACCACTCTTAACATTTTGGCGTATCTTCTTCTGTCTGTTTTATTTGTTTATACTTTACATTGCTAATATAATTCTAAATATTCAAATTTTACCCTGCTTTTTTCAATTACAATAATACAATAAGAATTTTATTGTTTTTATTGAGATGAAATTCACATTACATAAAATTAACAATTTTAAAGCGAACAAATCAGCAGCCTTAAGTATATTGACAATGCGACTCCCACCTCTGTTTAGTTCCAAAACATTTCCTCCTCCCACAAGGTAACCCTGGACCCGCTAAGCAGTGACTCCCCAGTTCTTTCTCCCCCCAGCCTCTGGCAACCAACCCCCAGCCTTCTTTTTGTCTCTATGGATTTACCTATTCTGGATACTTTATATCAGTGGAATCATGTAATTTATGAAGTTGGTGTCTGGCTTTTTGTTTTTTCACTTACGGTGGTGTTTTTGAGGTTCACCCAGAGCGCGGCATGTGTCCGTGCGTTACCCCTCTGCCGCGTGGTGTCTGTACCATCCCACTGCATCTCTTTCCCACGGTCTGTTTCTCCAGGCACCTGTTTATAGACGTTGGGGTGTCCATCACTTGGTGATTTTTCAGAGTGCTGCTATAAACATGCAGGTATGTGTATTTGTCTGAGCACTTGTTTTCAGAGCCTTGGGTTATATAACTAAGAGCAGACTTGCCGAGTCATTTGGCTGTTGAGTTGTACAAGTTATTTATATTTTCTTTTTTTTAAAATATATCTTTATTGATTTCAGAGAGAGGAAGGGAGCGGGAGAGAGAGAGAGATAGAAGCATCAATGATGAGAGAGTCATTGATTGAGCCCGCAACCCGGGCATGTGCCCTGACCAGGAATCGAACCCTGATCTCCTGGATCCTAGGTCGATGCTCAACCGCTAAGCCATGCCCAGCTGGACTATATTTTCTTGATATCAGATCCTTAACAGATATAAGATTATCAAATATTTTCTTTCATTCTACATGGAATATTTTTTTTCAATTACAGTTGACATTAAACCTATATTAATTTCAGGTGTACAGCATAGTGGTTAGACATTTATCTATGAAGTGATTTTCCCTGATAAGTCTAGTACCCACCTGGCAGCATACATAGTTATTATAATATTATTGACTATATTCCCTGTGCTGTACTTTACATTCCTCGTGACTACTTTGGAACTGCTAATTTGTATTTCTTAATCCCTTCAACTTTTTCAATATTTTTAAACATTTATTTATATCATCTCTCAAATAAGGCTTCTAGATTTTAGTGCACTCAGAACATTCAAAATAACAGCACAAAAAGCCTTATAGGCCAAGATGTAACAGGACATATCCAACTACAGAGGGATGATTAAATTAAATATAATATATGTCATATAGAGATCTGCTCTCTCACTAGACTGCCAAAATAAATAACCATATTAAATAATATCAACCCACGATTTTTAAAATAAACTCTTTTATTTTATGAAAACAGAAGGAACATTTCCTTTTCATTTATTTCCAGTCAATAACCCACCCTCATCCTTTATCCCGCACCTCAGTCAGTTAGTGTCCAAGTTGACTTATTGGTAATAACACCAGGACTTTGCACTCGGCGTATATTTGTGGGGTGGTTATTAACGTGTGCTCGTAAAAGCTCTCCTTAGTTCTGTGGCATTTTCCCTTTTACATACGCTAATGCGGGAGCCACTAAATAATTAAGAGCAATTTTCAAGGCCTTCTTCATAGATATCCCACAACTTGAGCATTTTAATGAAAGTCCTCAGTCCCCCTCAAATTACAAATGGCCTAACTTTAAAATAAATGTTTTCAGAAATGTTTTGTTTAACTTTTTTAATACTAGCAAACATTTAACTTTCACGTAAAAAGGAGGTAATTTTTATGACTAAGTTAATATTTATTTTGCAAGGAAAGCAAGGATAAGAAAATCTTACTCATAATGAATTTACAATCTATTAATTTAGCAAAAAATATGTATCAAGCCCCCAAAGTATGCCAGGAACTGTTATACAATGAAAATTCAAAACTGAAAGGGCCATTGTATGCCCTCAAGTGACTTCCATAAGTGCATAGTTAATCACAGTACCATCATCACATCATTCCCACACATCCTTGTGGAAACACAGGGACAGAAATCCCTAAAACTTTCTGTGGAAGTCGAGAACGATTTCACAGATGATAGAGCTTAAGCCGAGCTTCAAAGGATGAGTTGCAGGTTTGCCCGTTGATTAAGCTTTCAGTGGAGGTGGAGGGTGTCCTGGGCCGAGGTAAGAGCATGTACTGCGATTCAAGGAAACATGTGAGAGAATTTATGAGAGAGATTTTGGTGTTGCTATAATATGAAATGAAAGAGGTAGGAGGAAAGATAAGACTGGACAGGTTGGACAAATCATAATAACGTTTTAAAATAGAGGAGCGGCATAAATTGAGCTCAGAGGCAGAGTATTTGATTTAGGAACAAAAAGAACATTTGTAAAACTGCAAATGCCCTCTCAGCGCAGAACCTGTGTTCTTTTCCATCCCTATCCAATGACCTGTAAAAAACACAATCACTCTCGCTTGCCAGCCTAGATGTTTCCTAAACTGAGCAATATTATGTACTGATTATGAAGAACAATTTTGTTTGACCTCTGCTTCAGAATGTGTTTTTGTAACTCTTGATTCACTTCTGTCCACCGCAGCAAACCTTTGCACGGCACCTTGCCTGCAGCAGACGTGGGGTTAGGCAAAGAGGAAAGTTTCCTTTTGGAATGAAATCTTTATGTTGCAAGGAAATGGAATCTTAAATGAGTATTTGTAACAAGAATTCCATTTAAGGTGTTCTGGCGAGATAACGAAGGGAATTATCTTTGCTGGGTTGCAGAGAACATAATGCTTGAGTTGGATGGAGAGGGATATTATCAGAGTCCTAGCAAGAGAAAAGACAACCTGTGGAGCAAGAACAAGAAAGTGTACAAAGAAATACATTTATGAAGCAATATATTCATTAAAAGGCTTGTAACAGGAACGCAGGTGCCAGGGCAAAAGTGATGACACCTGAAAATGGAAAGATTAGTAAATGACAGATAATGGAAGTCTACACAGAAAGCCAAGTCATCTGTCCCAGGTTCCACAGCTAGAAAGGAATGAAAGCAAGATTTAAAGCCAGATTAATCTGACTCTAAAGCTGATATTTAAATCATGTGACTTTCTTGGGTGATATAATTATAGAAGTGGTACAATGGTACAATGTGCTAATACAGGCTTCCACACATAGATGTAAATTTGAAATCCGGGTCAACGGCCATAGCACATAGCAGTGTTCACTCTAGTCATCTCTGCTGTACATTAGAGCTGATAAAAATCTCTAAACAAAAGAATAGTGTTTATGAAAATATAATGTCTAGATAACTAGGTTAAGAAGAATTTTCAGGCTGTATTCAGACTCAACAAGATAGCTTGTAATACTCAGTTACCAATGTCTAGTGTGGCTGTTAAAGTGATAAGTGAAACCCTTTCTAAGGCTACAAGAATCCTTTATAAGCACAGTGCTGAGCGCAGAATTTAAGCAATTACTGTGCTAACTATTCTGAGTTAGTAAAGCCCCCATTTAGAGCTCAGTAACTGCTAAAGGAGGTGAGGGTATAATAAAATAAAATTGTTTCGGGGATTAAATATAATAGCTTGCATGTAAGTTATTTAGCATAAGATCTGCTATGGAATAATGAATAACTCTTATTCTTTTTTCCTAACTTTGAAAAGTAAGTACTTCTAGGAGTCAAATCATTTCTGTTACTGATGTACCAGGAGATATATATTTAAGCCAATTCTCTTAAAAATAAACCATCTAAGAGAAGTGGGATTTCCAGAATAGTGGAGTAAGGCACTCAGCGAACCCTCCCTTAAGGAAAATAGGAATTTTACCTGGGGAATATTATATACAAAAATATATATATATTATTTAAAGTCCCTGGAATTCTTTTTCTAAGAGCATACAACAAACGGAGAAACATTTATTCCACAAAATCTACTTAATCTCACTGAGAACAGCAAGAGTCTAAGGCATGATCCATTCCATTACTCACAGCCATCTTCATGTTACTGCAGCTTTACCCCATAAAGATGTGGCCAAAATAGTGAGGTTTTGTCTCACCCAGCTCCCAGTCTAGGGATATGATTTTACACCAAGAGGAATCTGCTGCCCGCATTTGTCATCCACTCTATCTAGCTCCATGTTGCAGAATCTCTTTTCCAGAAATGTAAGCCAAGAGGATTGGGCCCTCCTTGCTCCACCAGGTTTAAGCCATAAGGTGGAATCTATCCTCCAAGTGAAATATGTATTTTGGAATAAATATTCAATAAATTAATGTCCAGAAATATCTCAACTCTAATGAAAAATATTTACCTATACTATCCAAGAAATTCAATAAATTCAAGTATGATAAACCCAAAGATGTGCACACCAAGAATGAAGCTGAACCTACGCCTCATAGTCTTTACAAAAGTTAATATTTTTATTTACATTTACAAAAACTAACAATCAACAGACAGTAACATGGTTGTTAGGATTGTAGAAGGATTAGGGAAATGGGGAGTGACTGCTAATGGATAGGTTTCTTTTAGAGGGAACAAAATTTTTCTAAATATAGATTTGAATGATGATTGTAAGACACTGTGAATATACTAAGAAAACAAACATTAAGTTCTACATCTGAAACAGGCATATTATATGGTATATTGATTATATCTCAATAAATTTGGAAGCAAAAATAAAAAAACACAAAATATCACCTGAGACATTCACCCTGAGAAAACTGAATGTCAATGCTGTTTATTACCTGAATAGTCTCTCTGTTTACCTCCCAAAACTGTTTATTTTTTTACATCTAATTCTTATTTGACACTACATAATCTTATTGAAACATTTTTATTTTAAAATCTTAGTCAAATAAAATGCACTTCTTTTTTTTTCTGTTGACATTCCCAAGGGAAATGTGAGAATTGGTATGTGAAGAGATTATTTCATTATGCAAAAGGAAATGAAATTGCTGCTATTGGCAATAAAATTAAAAACAGCAAATCTTGGTTGACTTCTTTCCAAAGGTTAGTTTGGGAATTTTTTAGATGAGTTAGTGAGTGATTTTAAGTGTCAGTACAATTATACACCTGTCAGGAACAATGATTCTATTTCTTCTAATTGATCTCCAGTGAATTCTAAGCACTGTTAGGCGCTTCTGCATCTACTCTAAGCTGTCGGTGGGGAAAAAAAATGAAGGAAGCGAGCAAACTAGGACAAAACTCAAAGGAAGGACTGGAACGTGGGAATTGTTATCTGAGACTATGTGGTCATCAGTTTTTGATAGAAAAGTGTGCTGTCACTTTGAGGTCCCTCACCTGAGTCTTTCCCTTGTAATAGTTATTTTATTAAAAATATTATAACTTTCTTTCAGGCAGCATGCCCTTGCAGTGAAAAATATTTTCCTGAAAATCAGCATAATCCTCAACCCTCCCTGCTTCTGTATACTGACATTTCAATGTGTAGACAAACAAATTGATGCAGAGCAGCCAAGTAGCACCTTACTGCCCTGCCTTTAAGAGTGTTGCTCTCTTTACCTAAAATAATGTCTTCCCTCCTTTCTGTCTGATGAGCTTCCGCACATTCTCCAAAACCTTGAATAACCTCACTGTGAAGTTCTCCATAATCCCTCTGAACTGCCTACAAACACCATTTTCAATCAATATGCATTTTTCTCCATGGTGGCACTGCTTTCACTCAGTCACTTGCCGCATTTAATGTTAAATTTTATGTGTTTATCACAATACTTAGCCTATGGTTTTTTAAAAAAATCATCTTTATTTTTCTGAAAATTCATGTAATATTTCTATTTTCTCCCTATTTATACTACATATTAATTCACACTTTTTGTTTGTTTATTTTCTTTATACTTTACTTCTCTGGCTAAATTTTAAGTTTCATGAAAATAAGAATTGTATTTTCTAATACAATTCTTTAGTATAGTATTTCTAATGAAGACTCTATAAGGAAAGAAAAATAACCTTCCATTGATATAGCATTTTACATTTTAAATAGTATATTCATTTTTACTTGTTTGTAAATATAATAATCCTCTGAAGTGGTGGTGTTATTTCCATTTTGCTCAGGAGAAAGCAAGAGAGCTTGGTCATGTGTCCTGAGTCACTCTGTAGTCAAGTAATAAGGTGCACGTAGAATTGGCAAGTTGTGATGGGGACACCCTTCAATGTTTCTCTCTCACATCAATGTTTCTCGGTCTTTCTCTCCCTTCCCGTCTCTCTAAAATCAATAAAAAAACACATCCTCAGGTGAGAAAAAGAAAAAATTGATAACTTATGTTTAAATTTTCTGAATCCAGACTTATTGAAAAGGCCATGTAGTCTATGACAAAAAGGCTTTACATCTTTATAAACGTTTAAATTACAGTACATTTGTTATTATTTTTAGGCAAATACTTAATTGCAGTATATTGTTTGAACTAGCAAAATACTTAATACACTCTCATTTCAAAATAGCAAAATGTTTACATTTTAAATTAAAAAAAATATTTAGACATGAGATGGTATGCTTGTTTTTAGGAGTCAGAGATGAATCACAGTATAATCTCATAACAAGATTGACCTTTGATATTTTTAAGATATTAAATTATATATGTGGACTATAGAAAATTGAGAAATATAATCCCATAAAAATGGAGATTAATTACTATAAACATTTTAGCTTATTTTCTTTCAGATTTGTTATTTGTCTGCTTATCACATTAATTTAAGCTATTTAATATCCTCAATAGCAGTATAGGGGCCTAGAAAAAAGAATCATTTAGAGGTGTATTTTTTAAATTATTAATTGCTATTTAGAAACTGAGTTATCAGTTAAGTTTTAAATTCATTTTGCCAATATTTAACAAATTTTTAATCTGGTGTATTTAAAAAATTCAATTATAAGTTGTCTTTGATAACATTTGGTCCCAATTTCAAATTATCTCAAGCTCCTTCAGTTATTTTACACTGCAATTCTGAATTTATGTATTTGATTTCTATTCTTAAGAACTTCAATTTTTCAACTCACAAAGAAAATTTCCAAAGTACTTAAATCTAGTAAATTAAATTTCTAAATAGGTGAAGTCACATGTTCCAGTGTTGTATACAAACTTAGATTTCCACTAAAAATCACAACTAAGTTAATTACTCAATTATATATGGTAATTTGCCATTAGAAAACTATACATTTCTTTAATAGATAAAATTCTCTTAAACACAGAAATCTTTAAAATATCCACCCATTCTCTCTTAAGGTCTATGTTTATTATTTTTAATTTTGTTTACTCACTAATAAAGCACACATGTTATTCTGACTGATAGGCGACCTTCTTAGCAGGTAGAAGCTGCATGCATGATGAACAGAGATTTTGGCTGGAACTCTGAATTCATGCTGGAACCTTTGCTGAGATACACTGAGCCCTTGCACAGTCTGAGCCAAGGACTTCATGATAAAGAGGGGTTTGTCTCACAGTCCTCAAAACTTAGTTCAAGACTATGATCTACGCATGACATTTTCAATCTCCTCCGTCTACCAAATGTATTGCTTAGTTTTTTGTGTTTCTTTGGCTAAGATCTTGAACTATCTTCCTCCTACCTCCAAAGAACTTGGACATGGACATTGTCTTGAGTCTCTTGTCCAAGTGAGGACCTCACTGTCTCTTTAGGCACTAACATGATACTGATTTGGATTCAGCAGATGTCAAGGCTATGTCTAAATCTTCATTCAGCTCCAAGGCGACATCCTGTGTTTATTTACATGACTGAAAACATCCTGATGACTTCACTACCATTATGCTATTAGTATTCCTCATATTGTTTAAATTATTCATTAGTTGTTTTGAATATATACATACATTTTTACCCTTAATCAATTACATTCAATTTCCTTGATTTTAAGAATTATGGATAAGACCTTGATGAAATAAAATTACTGAGTCCAAAAATCTTTTACAAATTTTATATCCATTGGCAAATGGCTTTTCAAAATCCTAACAACCTAGAATTACTGAAGTTTTTTAAAAAAAATTTTATAGGCATATATTTTCCAAATTGGATTCATAATGTGTATTTGGTTTGATATGGCACTTTTAAAATGAACATTTAATCTGGAAAAAAAATTTAGGCTATTAATACTCTTGAACAACATGATTTGTAATAGCTGTGCATATTCCATTATAGGTTGTATCATTTAATTAGTCTTTGCCTTATTATGCTTGCATTTCTTTCTACTGCGAGTGTTGTTTTGATGTGCAGTCATATAAATATACAAGTTTTTAAACTTATTTTAAATTAAAGATGTGAACTAACTGAAAAGACAATTCTACTTCTAGGTGGAATTTGAGAACCTGCCCTATATTGTAGTCCTGAGGCTTTCTACATGAGAGCTTCATAACTGCTCAAATTACTATTTGTTTTCTATTAGTATCACAATGTCTGTCATATAGAAAAGTTAAATTTTTGTTATGTGAATGAATAAGGAAGGAACTAATATAGTTGGCCTATCCTATTTCATTTCTAGTATAACCAAGCTGGTTAATCATATAACATAAGAGACATTTTTAAATAAATGAGAGGTGATATGTTTCCTTTTATTTTGTTTCATTTGTTTGTTTCGCCATCTGTTTAATGCAAAAAGGCAATGAGACTTCAGGCATATTTTTCAATAATGAAGGGTCATTGAGAGCTAATAACTAGCAACTTCCTCTCGTGCATTCAGCTCCTCTCCTCTGATCATTAATCCTGCAGGGATTCTTTACACCTTGATCATTACTGCATGATAAAAGGAGCCAGTGTTACAGGAGGAAGCATAGAAAATGAAAGATCACCAGACTTCAACATCTGAGATCCAAACCTCCACAAGGCTCCCTATTAATCAGCTCTTGAGAGCGACATCTGAACTCAGTGATGAGCAAAGAGGGAATCATTGATTGACTCGCTGAAGCATCTCCATTTTGATAACCCTTGACAGTGGTTTCACTCATACTCCTGTCATCATAAAGCCCCCCATTGTGTGAACTAATTGAAACCTCACAAAATGGTGTCACTTGAATAGCATTACTCCAGCCTGATTGCAGCCACTCTACCTCCCAATGTCAAGATCACATTTCACTTCACAGTCATATGGGTCACGACATGAAAGGATTAATTTCTGGTTCATTACCCTCTGCTGCTGTAACGTGAAAGGCACTTCATAGCAAGTGGGCTGTTTGCATGTTTGCTAATCTGCCTCATTGGCAATTGTTCTGAGTGTCCTCTGAAGCATTCTAATAAGCATTATAAAGAAATATTGTTTTACTTATGAAATATAAGCCACCGAAGCAAACGATGCTAAAAGCACTATCTAGTGAGATTATATATAGTTGTTTGGTGTGTTTGTGTCTGTCTGTGTGTGTTTATAAGATTTAATTCAATTAATTCCCTTACGGGTGGCTTATGGAATGTTTAGTGTACAGTGTAGTCACAATAATCTTTTGAAGGATATAAACATTTCAGAAATAAAGTTGCAGCCCAGCCAGCCATAGCTCGGGTTGAGCATCGACCTAGGATCCAGGAGATCGCCCTGCAGTTCCTGGTCAGGCACATGCCCGGGTTGCGGGCTCGACCCCCCAGCAGGGGCCTTGCAGGAGGCAGCCTGTCAATGACTCTCTCATCACTGATGTTTCTCTCTCTCTTTCTCTCTCCCTTCCTCTCTCTGAAATCAATAAAAATGTATATATTTTTAAAATGAAATAAAATTGCAGAAGTGCTATGCTAGTGTAAGTAAAAAGACACATAATAAATTTATTTAAAATATCTAAGAATCCCTATAAGAAAGGGTTATAGGGATTCTTAGATATCTTGGGGAGCTGGTACAGTTTCTAGAAACTATAGCAGAAACATTCTAAGCATGCTGTTATAATAGTGTAAAAGTTTATCAAGTTTGGATATTTGAAAGAACTTACAAGACTTTACCAAGCATACACTTACAAGGCTTTCATTTAAAAGAAAAGGCCCGGCCGGGCGTGGCTCAGCAGTTGAGCATTGACCTAGGATCCAGGAGATCGGGGTTCGATTCCCGGTCAGGGCACATGCCCAGGTTGTGGGCTAGGCAGCTGATCACTGACTCTCTCATCGTTGATGTTTCTGTCTCTCTCTCTCCTTTCCTCTCCCTGAAATCAATAAAGATATGTTTAAAAAAAAATTTAAAAAAGCAAAAGCAAAGGAAAGGATACATAGAGCTGGAGATAATAGTGCAGGTCAGCATGATCTAGAGAGACACCCAGGCTTAGGCGCCCCAGGGTCCTTCTTCAAACATGGAAACACTGTTTGCAGATTGAACCACCAGGAACTGTGCTGTGAATCTCGACCTCAGGAAAACTTAAAGTAAAATTTCCACTGGATGTTTTTTTCCCTCTTATCACATAGGCAAGCTGGGCTGTCTAATCAGTTATGCAAAGTGAAGCCATCAGTAAACAAACTGACCCTGGAGGTTCCCAGGGGACTTTCAAACTTTAAAAAGCTCATGATTGATCTCACCTCCCTTTGTCTGGCCAATGATCAAAACCAGAAATCCAGGCATCCCCACATATAAATATGCAGCTTTTCTAATCCAGCTGTAAACTCACTCAGTTCTCTGTATATAGTAGTAGTAATGATAATAAACAGCTATATTAATTTCCTATTGCTGCTTTAACAAATTGCCAAAAACTTAGCTGTTTTTTTTAAAAAAAAGTGTTACCTTGCAGTTCCAGAGATCAGACTAAAAAAACTGTCGCTAAACAATATATGTAAAAGACATAGGAGAATATTTGTTTTATATTATTGTACAACTAAACAAATGAAGACTTTTCATATCCTTTTTGGGATCATCAAATGTAACATTCAACTACTTAAAACAATTTTGTATCAAATTATAAGTATAAAGAGCATTAATCAACAGATAAATACCTTTTTAAAGATTTTTCAGGAGGTACTTAATGTTGATTTCTAACTATCATTACATTAATGTAAACTACTATATGGGATACCTGTCTCTGCATCTGCCCTCCAACCTCCCCCCCCCCACACACACACACAATGCATCATTCCTTTTGGTTAATCCATTTCTACATAATACCAACACAGCTTTTTTGACACTAAATAACTCAATAAAACAACTAGAGTTTGGGGGTTTTGAAAACATTCGCGAACCATATTAACTTAAGGAATAGTCTTGATATTCCTTGAACCTTTCTTAAGGAAATTCAGTGCTAAGTAATTCCACGTAATTCCTTCCCCCCTTCAATGTAGTAGATATTCTTCTGTTTCTAAATGAACAGAATATTTTTCAAGGGTGAAAAGCAGTGCATCGATGTTTCAGATAATCTATAGAAATTCCCGTAATAATAGAATATGTTCTCTTTTTATAGGTCCACACTGTTAATTTCCTCATGTTTTAATATCTTTATGGTTCTTGACACATTGTAATTAACCTGTTTATGAATGCATTTCATTAGCTTTTTTATGAATATGAC